>NC_088223.1:62616692-63329018 GCF_036934945.1 Oncorhynchus masou masou
AATAAAGAAAAAAATCCTAAAATACAAAAATGGCAAATCCAAAAGGTGGAAGGTAAAACACAAAAGAACTCAAAAGAAACTCACCAAAACTAAACAAAAACAAAAAACAGAATACTACAAGAACTTCACCCGGAATCGACAAGAGCACACAGAACACTAGGGCAGGGTGCCAACATACAAACACAGAGCACAGAACTGAGGGAAACAAAGGGTTTAAATACAATCAGGGGAAACGAGACACAGGTGCAAACAATAATGGGGATCAAGGGAAAAACACAGGGACAAAAAGCACAATGGGGACATCTACTGACAAAAACACGGAACAACCCTGGCCAAATTCTGACAGAATCCCCCCTAGGAACGGCTCCTGACGTTCCTACCAGCTCTCTCAGGGTGGAGGACCCTGAACTGACGAATGAGGTCAGGGTCCAGGATGTCTTTGGCAGGAACCCAGGAGCGCTCCTCAGGACCGTAGCCTTCCCAGTCCACCAGATACTGCCAGGACCGCTGCACCCGGCGGGAATCCAGTATCCGGTGGACGGTATAAGCCGGCTGGCCTCCAATGACACGAGGCGGAGGGGGAGGTCTGTCTGCCGGGACAAGGGGAGAAAAAACAACAGGTTTTAACAAAGACACATGAAATGTGGGATTAATCTTAAGGGATCTGGGTAAGTGTAGGCGATAAGAAACTGGGTTAACTCTCCTGGCAACCTTGAAGGGACCGATGTATTTTTGGGACAGCTTGCGAGACTCCACCCGTAGAGGTAAGTCTCTTGTGGAGAGCCAGACTCTCTGGCCGGGGCGCAGGGTAGGCCCGGGACGGCGACGTCTGTTGGCTTGTTGTTGATACCTCTGTGAGGAACGCATCAGATTAAGACGGGTCTTCCTCCACATAAGCCGACAGCGTCTGACGAATCTCAAGGCTGAAGGCACTCTGACTTCTGCCTCCTGGTCCGGGAACAATGGAGGAGCATAGCCAAACTGACACTCGTGCGGGGACATACCAGTGGAGGAGGAGCGCAAGGTGTTGTGCGCGTATTCGGCCCAAACAATAAAGGATGACCATGTGGACGGGTTGTCACGAGTCATACATCGGAGGGTGGTTTCCAGCTCTTGATTCATCCTCTCTGTTTGGCCGTTGGACTCCGGATGGTACCCTGAAGATAGACTGGCAGAAGCCCCCATGAGTTGGCAGAAGGCCTTCCAAAACCTTGAGGCGAACTGGGGACCTCTGTCAGAAACCACATCTTGAGGAATGCCGAAGACTCGGAACACATGATTAATTACCAACTCAGCCGTTTCCTTGGCAGAAGGTAACTTAGTCAGAGGGACGAACCTGGCCGCCTTTGAAAACCTGTCGATTATGACTAGGATAGTAGGTAGTATTGCCATGGGATGGAGGAAGTCCAGTAATAAAGTCCAATGAGATATGGGACCAGGGTCTGTGGGGAACAGGTAAAGGGTGAAGGAGTCCTTGAGGGCGGAGGTGAGAAGATTTGCCCTGGCAGCACACGGGGCAGGCATTGACGAAAGTGGCAACGTCTTCTCTTATGGTAGGCCACCAGAACTTACGCTGGATGAACTCCAAGGTGCGACCTACGCCCGGATGACAGGTGAGGCGAGAGGAGTGCCCCCACAGAAGGACCTGAGTCCTCACTGCCTTGGGGACAAACAACCGATTGGCAGGACCTCCTTTAGGGTCCGGTTCGCTAGCTTGAGCACGTCTCACGGTATCCTCAACTTGCCACGAGATCGGAGCCACAATCTTAGCAGCAGGAAGGACAGGCATGTCCGTGTCATCTCGAATGGCAGGAGCGTAGACTCGGGACAGGGCATCCGGTTTGAGATTCTTCGACCCGGGCCGATAGGTGAGGATAAACTGGAATCGATTGAAGAAAAGAGACCATCTAGCTTGTCTAGAGTTCAATCGCTTCGCCTGCTGGATATACTCCAGATTCTTGTGGTCCGTAAGCACTTGAAACGGGTGAGAAGCCCCTCGAGCCAGTGTCTCCATTCCTTCAATGCCATCTTAACCGCTAGGAGTTCACGATCCCCCACATCGTAGTTCCTCTCAGTCGGGGTAAGCCGGTGTGAGAAGAAAGCGCACGGATGAAGCTTCTTGTCTTCACCCCTCTGAGACAGGACAGCTCCAACACCAACCTCTGATGCGTCTACCTCCACCACAAATGGTTCATCCGTAGTCGGTAATATCAGGATGGGAGCAGAGAGGATGCGCTGCTTGAGTCCTTGGAAGGCCGTCTCAGCTTCTCTTCCCCAAGAAAACCTTGCATTGCCACCTTTGGTTAAAGCTGAGAGAGGAGCTGCCACCAAACTGAAGTTCTTGATGAACTTGCGGTAAAAGTTTGTGAAGCCCAGGAAACGCTGAACATCCTTAACGGATTTGGGGTGGGCCAATCCGCTACCGCCCCTACCTTCCTAGGGTCCATTTGGATTCGACCGGGTTCCACTACAAATCCCAGGAATTGTACTCGGGATGAATGGAATTCACATTTTTCCGGCTTAACGTACAGATGGCTGTCCAGGAGGCGTTTGAGTACTTGTCTGACATGCTTAGTGTGTTCTTGAAGGGAGCTCGAAAAGATGAGGATGTCATCCAAGTAAACGAACACAAATATGTTAAGCATATCCCTAAGCACATCGTTTATGAGCGCTTGGAACACCGCTGGGGCGTTGGTCAGGCCGAAGGGCATCACCAAGTATTCATAGTGACCAGTAGGCGTGTTGAAAGCGGTCTTCCACGTCACCAGGTCTGATCCGCACAAGATGGTATGCGTTCCGCAGGTCAAGCTTAGTGAAAACAACTGCTTCCTGGAGCAGCTCGAAGGCTGTGGCCATAAGGGGTAGCGGGTAACGGTTACGGACGGTTATGTCATTGAGTCCCCGGTAGTCGATGCAAGGACGTAACCCACCGTCTTTCTTGGCCACAAAGAAAAACCCTGCTCCCGCCGGGGAGGTGGATGGACGCATGAGGCCTGCTTCCAGAGAGTCCTTGATATAGGTATCCATAGCAGCTCGTTCGGGTGGAGATAGGGAAAAGATCCGACCCCTGGGGGGCAAGTGCCCGGAAACAGGTCGATGGGGCAATCGTAAGATCTATGGGGTGGTAGCATGGTGGCCCTCTGTTTGCTAAACACCAGTTTGAGGTCATGGTAACACTCGGGAACTCGGGTCAGATCGATGGATTCTAAAGACTCGGGTGTAGAACTCGGGAATTCTGGAAAATACAAGTAGCTTGGCACGTAGGACCCCACTGCTTGATAGTGCCCACAGACCAGTCGATGTGAGGGTTATGGCTGTGAAGCCAGGGGTATCCAAGGACGAGAGGGAACTCGGAACAGGAGATCAAATGAAAGTTCATCAATTCCTGGTGTTGTGAAACTGAAAGTCTCAAGGAGGTAGTGACATGAGTGACAAGTCCAGATCCCAAAGGGCTTCCATCCAATGTAGTAACCCTCATGGGGTCACTTAGAGGTTCAGAGGGAACGCCATTCTTCTTCGCCCAGACACCATCCATGAAGTTACCTGCGGCTCCAGAGTCTACCAAGGCTTGAAGGTGAAGCTTGTGGTTGTCCCAGGAGAGGGTGACTGGAATGAGCAGACGGGAGTTGGACGGATGGGAGGAGGTTATGTTTCCCGTTACAGTTCCCCCGGTCTGTACGGGACAGAGCGTTTCCCTGGAGCCCGGGACACGTGGAACGGAAATGGCCCGGTTTGCCGCAATATAGACAGCGTCGCTCCCCTCATCCGGCGGTCTCTCTCAGCCTGGGAGATGCGTCCAATCTGCATGGGTTCCGGTGGAGCCAGGGATGATAAAGGTGGGGACTCGGAGCTGGGACTGATAGGGGCTAGAGGTCTACGGTTGAGTTCTCTCTCTCTCAGACGCTGGTCAATGCGTGAGGCCAACTTGATCAGGGACTCGAGATTGTCCGGTGGTTCCCGAGTGGCCAGTTCATCTTGGATAGTGTCGGAAAGGCCTTTCAGAAAGCACACCGTGAGCGCCTCGTTGTTCCAGCCACTCGCTGCTGCCACCGTGCGGAACTGGATGGCATAGTCCGTCACGCTGCGCCAACCTTGATGGAGAGTCAGGAGCTGTTTGGCTGAGTCAGAACCACTGCTTGGGCCTTGAAACACTCGTTTGAATTCCTCAGCAAAGGCAGAGTAGCTGGCACAGCAGGAACTATGGGCATCCCACACAGCAGTAGCCCAGGCCAGGGCTTTTTCCGACAGCAGGGTGATGATATATGCGATCTTAGACCGGTCGGTGGGAAATGACGAGGGTTGCAGCTCAAAGGAGAGAGAACATTGAGTGAGAAACCCTTTACAAGCACTTGGATCACCTGAGAACCGTTGGGGAGGTGGAAGACGAGGTTCAGCCAGGGGGTTAACTGCCATGGGTACGTGAACTTGAGGTACTGGGACGGGAACTGTTGCCGGGGTAAGTCGATCAGATACTTGCTTAATGGAAGTCAGCATCTCCGACAGAAGATGAGAATGTCTAGCCATTAAGGCCTCTTGCTGAACCAGGGCGGCTTCGTGGCGTTGGACAGTCTCCTGGTGGTGGGACAGCGTGGCAAAAAGGTCCTGGGAACTGGCTGCCTCTGGGTTCATTTTTGGCTCTGTGTTTCTGTCAGGACCCGGTTTCGAACCTGGGTCTCCGGAGTGAGAAACAGTCACTTAACCAACTGAGCCACGAATAGACAGCAGAACCCAGAAGATGAGGCAGACACAGCAGTACTTAAGACGGTGTATTTAATAAAGAAAAAAAATCCTAAAATACAAAAATGGCAAATCCAAAAGGTGGAAGGTAAAACACAAAAGAACTCAAAAGAAACTCACCAAAACTAAACAAAAACAAAAAACAGAATACTACAAGAACTTCACCCGGAATCGACAAGAGCACACAGAACACTAGGGCAGGGTGCCAACATACAAACACAGAGCACAGAACTGAGGGAAACAAAGGGTTTAAATACAATCAGGGAAAACGAGACACAGGTGCAAACAATAATGGGGATCAAGGGAAAAACACAGGGACAAAAAGCACAATGGGGACATCTACTGACAAAAACACGGAACAACCCTGGCCAAATTCTGACATAATCCTTTAGCTGCACAGCAAATCAGCAATCTATTTGCTAGCTAAGGGGTTCCTTAACATTTTGACCCGCGACCCCCAAAAAACAGTGGTTCAAAGCTTGAGAACCCCCACACATGCATGTGTGCACGCACAATTGCTGCGCAAATGTAGCCTGTCATTACAGCCATTAACAGTGATGCATTTTCAAAGATACATAAATAAACTGCAGTTTACACATTTGCATTTGTAGCTGAAAGCCATTAAGGTTAAAAGCAAATATCGGCCTCCCGGGTGGCGCAGTGGTCTAAGGCACTGCTAGCTGTGCCACCAGAGACTCTGGGTTTGAGCCCAGGCTCTATCGCAGCCAGCCGCGACCAGGAGGTCCATGGGGCGATGCACAATTGGCCTAGCGTCGTCCATGTCAGGGAGGGTTTGGCCGGTAGGGATATCCTTGTCTCATCGGGCACTAGCGACTCCTGTGGCGGGCCGGGCACAGTGTGTGCTGACCATGTCGCTAGGTGTACGGTGTTTCCTCTGACACATTGGTGCGGCTGGCTTCCGGGTTAGATGCACACTGTGTTAAGAAGCAGTGTGGCTTGGTTGGGTTGTGTTTTCGGAGGACTCATGGCTCTCGACCTTCCCCTGTACGGGAGTTGTAGCGATGAGACAAGACAGTAACTACTAACAATTGGACACCATGACACCATTGGGGAGAAAAAGGGGGTAAAAAGGGGGGTAAAAAAAGCAAATATCAACGAGCAGTGTTGTGTTTGAGAACACCTAAAGTGAGACGGATGCGATTTGACTGGAGGACCATGATTGTAATTGTGTTAAATCGCCATCATAATAAGAATTCAAAATGTCCAGTATTTCCGTTTTCATATTTCAGAAGAACATATGGATTCTTTAGACCAGGAGTTCTTTAGACTCTTTTCAGTCTGGGACCGAGATGAGAAATTCAGTGTTTTCCTGGGATCTAAAGCTCATGAAAACATGTCCCCTTTGTGGGTCCGAAGCGAGATTTGGTTGAGGGTCCCCCCCACCTCGTGGGCAAAACATTTTATTGACCGCGGAGAGGAAAAAGGTTTTAAAGTACATTTCCTGCAATTCTACACATTTTGCCATGGGGAGAGAAAATGCTGAAGTTTTAAAGCTAATTTCCTGCAACTCTACATATTTTGCCATGTTAATATGATATCTGAGTGAGAGTGACTAACAAAATCAATGTAGGTCCCTTGGATGTCTGGGGCCCTGGGCACGTGTCCTGCTTGCCCAGTCGGTATTCGTCCATGATAACTACAAGTTTAGGTAACTAGCTAGAATAATTGACCAATCTAAAAATTGTTAGCTGCCATGGCTAATTGAGTGACTCAGTGACTGACATAACAAGACAAAACTGCTGATGCACAACAAAATTGCATCTTGTGTATTCCACTATTCTACATGAACTGTGTGGTCCTTTGTAGCTCAGTTGGTGGCTTTAAGTTTTTTTTTACATCCCAATATTGCACTTTATATACATATATACATCACAGAAGACTTCCCAGTTACCTTGAACTCACTGAAGTCAGGATTTCGCAGTTCCGAGTTAACAGTTGTTTTGAGCGCGGAACAAATCATGCTTCATTGACAGCATGGCAAATGTTGAATGTTTATCATTTTAAACTTGGAAATGAGCCCCTTATTTCCAGATATGGGACCACACAGCAACTCCACTGAATAACAGGCTGATTGCTTAAAAATGCTTGCAGTTAGCTACTGTCACTGATTTCTTCCAAACCACTCATTGTTGAAATTGCGATTGTGTAATGTTTATTTCCAATGGCTGATGAGCACTGATACATTTTAGCTATATCTTCTCTTCATTATTTCTCCTCATATGACAAGGATTAAAACAGATTTGCCAGTGAATTGTCAACTTGATTCGTGATGATGACTGCCAGCTAAGATTTTGAAAGTATGATGTTGACCTAATCAATCCAATTAAAGCTACTGTACATATAACGTGATTTGACGTAATGTTATCTGTGGCCAATGACTTTGAGCCTTCTTGGATGGGCACTTCTAATGTAACTCTATGGCAGCCCCCAAAGGGCTAGAATTTTCTAGCTCTACCCTTAGACTTGGTGGTGTAGTAGTGTCCCCATGAGTGACAGAACACTGAGCCAATCACGGCGCAACGCTCCGTATTTTCTGCTGGCTTGCCCCACCAACACAGAAAGCACTGAGCTAGGCTGAAACACCTGCATTTTGGAGCTGCCTTACTCAAGAAAACAAAAAGAGACCATGTTTGTATGTGGCTTATTAACTCAATGATAAAAAAAATGTTTTACATTTTACATTGTTCGCAAACTGATATGTGACACATATTAATGCCAAAATAACATTAACATTAATGCCAAAATAACATTTTGTGGGGGGGCAAAAAATGTGGGTCCCAAAACAAGTGGGGCTCTGTGCTGAATGACAGGTCGCAGTCATGGTGAATACTGTTACATATGTGTTGTCCATGTTTGTCTTGAATTCTGCCTTTATAGAACTGTGCATGTGCATGTTGAAGGTTCAATCAATAATTTATCTTTCTCCAATATACAGTTGAAGTCGGAAGTTTACATACACTTAGGTTGGAGTCATTAAAACTCGTTTTTCAATCACTACACAAATTTCATGTTAACAAACTATAGTTTTGGCAAGTCGAGTAGGACATCTGCCTTGTGCATGATACAAGTCATTTTCCCAACAATTGTTTACAGACAGATTATTTCACTTATAATTCCCCTTAATTCCCCTCACAATTCCAGTGGGTCAGAAGTTGACTGTGCCTTTAAACAGCTTGGAAAATTCCAGAAAATGATGTCATGGCTTTAGAAGCTTATGATAGGCTCATTGACAACATTTGAGTCAATTGGAGGTGTACCTGTGGATGTATTTCAAGGCCGACCTTCAAAGTCAGTGCCTCTTTGCTTGACATGGGCAAATCAAAAGAAATCAGAAATCAAGTCTGGTTCATCCTTGGGAGACATTTCCAAACGCCTGAATGTACCAGGTTCATCTGTACAAACAATAGTATGCTAGTATAAACACCATGGGATCACGCAGCTGTCATACTGCTCAGGAAGGAGACGTGTTCTGTCTCCTATAGATGAACGTACTTTGGTCGAAAAGTGCAAATCAATCCCAGAACAACAGCAAAGGACCTTGTGAAGATGACGGAGGAAACAGGTACAAAAGTATATTTATCCAACGAGTCCTATATCGACATAACCTGAAAGGCCGCTCAGCAAGGAAGAAGCCACTGCTCCAAAACCACCATAAAAAATCCAGACTATGGTTTGCAACTGCACATGGGGACAAAGATCGTACTTTTTTGGAGAAATATCCTCTGGTCTGATGAAACAAAAATAGAACTGTTTGGCTATAATAACCATCGTTATGTTCGGAGGAACAAGGAGGAGCTTGCAAGCCGAAGAACACCATCCCAACCTTGAAGCATGGGGGTGGCAACATCATGTTGTGGGGGTGCTTTGCTGCAGGAGGGACTGGTGCACTTCACAAAATAGATGGCGTCATGAGGAATGAAAAGTATGTGGATATATTGAAGCAACATCTCAAGACATCAGTCAGGAAGTTAAAGCTTGGTCGCAAATGGGTCTACCAAATGGACAATGACCCCAAGCATACTTCCAAATTTATAGCAAAATGGCTTAAGGACAACAAAGTCAAGGTATTGGAGTGCCATCACAAAGCCTTGACCTCAATCCGATAGAAAATGTGTGGTCAGAACTGAAAAAGCATGTGCGAGCAAGGAGGCCTACAAACCTGACTCAGTGACACCAACTCTGTCAGGAGGAATGGACCAAAAATCACCAAACTTATTGTGGGAAGCTTGTGGAAGGCTACCCAAAATGTTTGACCCAAGTTAAACAATTTGAAGGCAATGTTACCAAATATGGATTGAGTGTATGTAAACTTCTGACCCACTGAGAATGTGATGAACGAAATAAAAGCTGAAATAAATCATCCTCTCTACTATTATTCTGATATTTCACATTCTTAAAATAAAGTGGGGATCCTAACTGACCTAAGACAGGGAATTTTTACTTGTATTAAATGTCAGGAATTGTGAAAAACTGAGTTTAAATGTATTTGGCTAAGGTGTATGTAAACATCAGACTCAACTGTCGTGGGTCAAATTGTATTCACAATCAAAGCTGTAGCAAAGCACAGGTACATAGACACAGGTTATGCCTGTAAGATATTTTGATATGTGACACATATTATTGCCAATATAACATGCAAAACAGGCAAGCCTGTTTGTTTTTGGGGGGGCAAAAAATGTGGGTTAGGGTTAGGGCTCTGCCCCACCTGTGCTGAATGACAGGTCGCCACTGCACTCTCTGAATTAATTTTAATTCAACTACTGAAAACCCTCCCACTTGCTGGCCAACAGATTTTCTCTGTAGTTTCCATTCAATCGGGTTTTCAGTACATTTATCTTAAGCTATCCCTTTCAATGCGGTGTACATTTAATTATAATGTTGTGGACAGACTCTCTCCAATACATGGAGAGAACAGATTCAGAATAGATGGATTAATGAAAGAATGCCATCGATGCATCTTCGTCTCCGTTTCAGCAGCAACTTGTAGATTTAAAAATAGCCTGATCTTGTAGATTCTTTAGGCACATTTTAGGGTTAGGAAAGCATGTATGAATCATTAAATAAACGTGTTTGGAGAGCCTTTACGCAAAAAATATATTTATGAATCAAAAATACATGGGTTTGATTCATCCTGAAACACATGAAATATTGGATGGTGGAAAAAAGTGAACAATAGGGGTTGAACAATAGTCCTATAAATATACCCTTAATCCTCACTATTCATGGAACTGTATGACAACAGTCCAGTCGTGGTGAACCGTGAGCCAGGCTCCAGGTTTAAACTGCTACCTGGTCTGAGTTCCATAATGATTCAAATAGACTACATGTCCCAAATTACTGCACAACATTAGCCTAATATGATCCACTAATGTGATCCACGTGATAGAGGAAAGAAAGGTAAACAGAATGGAATGATGAAAAATGTACGCTACAAATTGAAGAAAACTAACACTAAAGTAACAGTTATAAATGTATGTGTATTACTGATGGTGGCTCCCGATAGTGGCTAATATATGACATGATACACAATGTAATATAAAACGGAGAAAAGCCCAAGCATAGGCTATAATTAAAACATACATCAACTCGGCAGGTTCAGCCCTACAGAAGCCTCTAACTTGGGTGTCCAAATTTCATTCATGCAAATTGTGAGTGCACACAATTCAAATGTTGAATAACGGCACAGCTGTTTATTCTAGCCTATTTCACTGTGGAAAAGGGTACTCCACACGTCATATTTATATGATTTTCAGTTTGCTTCCATATGGCTAGTTTCACATTTGTCTACATGGTTCCTAAGGAAAAACAATCTAAAACAATTGCTATGTGTATTCACAATCCCCTTCTCCTAACGGACTACTTATTTTCCTAGCTCTTTTATATTGCTCTTATCCATTAACAGTGGGGCAAAAAAGTATTTAGTCAGCCACCAATTGTGCAAGTTATCCCACTTAAAAAGATGAGAGAGGCCTGTAATTTTCATCATAGGTACACTTCAACTATGACAGACAAAATCAGAAAATAAATCCAGAAAATCACATTGTAGGATTTTTAATGAATTTATTTGCAAATTATGGTGGAAAATAAGTATTTGGTCACCTAGAATCAAGCAAGATTTCTGGCTCTCACAGACCTGTAACTTCATCTTTAAGAGGCTCCTCTGTCCTCCATTCATTACCTGTATTACTGGCACCTGTTTGAACTTGTTATCAATATAAAAGACACCTGTCCACAACCTCAAACAGTCACACTCCAAACTCCACTATGACCAAGACCAAAGAGCTGTCAAAGGATATCAGAAACAACATTGTAGACCTGCACCAGGCTGGGAAGACTGAACCTGCAATAGGTAAGCAGCTTGGTTTGAAGAAATCAACTGTGGGAGCAATTATTAGGAAATGGAAGACATACAAGACCACTGATATTCTCCCTCGATCTGGGGCTCCATGCAAGATCTCACCCCGTGGGGTCAAAATGATCACAAGAATGGTGAGCAAAAATCCTAGAACCACCCGGGGGGACCTAGTGAATGACCTGCAGAGAGCTGGGAACAAAGTAACAAAGCCTACCATCAGTAACACACTACACCGCCATGGACTCAAATCCTGCAGTGCCAGACGTGTCCCCCTGCTTAAGCCAGTACATGTCCAGGCCCGTCTGAAGTTTGCTAGAGAGCATTTGGATGATCCAGAAGAAGATTGGGAGAATGTCATATGGTCAGATGAAACCAAAATATAACTTTTTTGGTAAAAACTCAACTCGTCGTGTTTGGAGGAAAAAGAATGCTGAGTTGCATCCAAATAACACCATACCTACTGTGAAGCATGGGGGTGGAAACATCATGCTTTGGGGCTGTTTTTCTGCAAAGGGACCAGGACGACTGATCCGTGAAAAGGAAAGAATGAATGGGGACATGAGTCATGAGATTTTGAGTGAAAACATCCTTCCATCAGCAAGGGCATTGAAGATGGAACGTGGCTGGGTCTTTCAGCATGACAATGATCCCAAACACACCGCCCAGGCAATGAAGGAGTGGCTTCGTAAGAAGCATTTCATGGTCCTGGAGTAGCCTAGCCAGTCTCCAGATCTCAACCCCATAGAAAATCTTTGGAGGGAGATGAAAGTCCGTGTTGCCCAGCAACAGCCCCAAAACATCACTGCTCTAGAGGAGATCTGCATTGAGGAATGGGCCAAAATACCAGCAACAGTGTGTGAAAACCTTGTGAAGACTCACAGAAAACGTTTGACCTCTGTCATTGCCAACAAAGGGTATATAACAAAGTATTGAGATAAACTTTTGTTATTGACCAATACTTATTTTCCACCATAATTTGCAAATAAATTCATTAACAATCCTACAATGTGATTTTCTGGATTGTTTTCATAGTTTAAGTGTAACTATGATGAAAATTACAGGCCTCTCTCATCTTTTTAAGTGGGAGAACTTGCACAATTGGTGGCTGACTAAATACTTTTTGCCCCACTGTATAAATTACAGTTCATGGAGAATGCTATTATTTCTGTCAGAAAAAAAGAAAGTAGATGCTTTCTCTACTGAGAAACCGGCAGGTTTGCTCGACCTTATTCAAGGTTTCTTGGCGCATAAAGGTGGTGGGATTATGAGGGAATGAAGTCAAGGTCAGAATAGGGTTCATCTGTAGACACCTCTGCCACACCTTCATTTCTTAAATCTCCACCCTGAGCCAACGGGTGAATAGCATGCTATTCTTATGCTTAAATTCAAGGTCAGATTATGCATAGAGATAAAAGTACATAAAAAGGAATTACTTTCCATTTGCGTGTGCTTACCCTGGGTTGGAATCGGGGCCAATGTGAATAGCACATCAATGCAAGGGCTCCCAATCATCATTACTAACATCAGCCATTTGTCAAGCAAAGTAAAACTTTCAGAAATGATGGATTACAGCCAGTCTATATTTTCCATTTTGATCATTACAAACTCTTGTATTCGTTTATACATACTGTAGATAACCCATGATTCAGGTTGATGATTGATATTTCCAAAATAAAGGAAATCGCACACAAAAAACACAGTGGTTTAATCTTGTACTTTTCATTTTTATTATTAAATTGACAGAGAAATTCATGAAATATATATAAGTTACAATTATTGTTCATCACTTAACAAATGTGAACTTATTCTGTCTCATTCTCTATGTACAGTAGGCCTCAGACTAAAATGTAGTCTGGTGACTGATGCGGCTGTATGCTGTATAAGATATTAAATATAAAACCTAGACTTGACTAAAAAAGCCAACATGGAGCCATTTTTTGACCCATTGTGTATTTAGATACATACATAAATGATTATAGCTAAACAAAAAATCAACAGAGGTGAAAGGCAGCTCTCTGAGACAGGGCAGACTGTGGCAGAAATAGTTCTAATCATACTAATAGTATACACTATTGTGGATTACAGATGCTTTTCATTGTTTTCATACACTTTATTTATAGTGACTTTAGAACTAAAATAAGGTTTACAGCATAATTGTAGGTCTACATGGTGGTTTTGAAAAGTATATTCACAAATGTGAAGTGTAAATATCCCATTCAATTCTGTTATAATAGGGTTCATGTAAAGCTCGACAGGCTCCACCCACATCTTGATGAGACATTTACATACAGTATCTGTTTCATGTACATCTTGCCATAATTGCACGTTGCAGTTTTTCGGTGACATTGCTTTTGCTTTAACAATGTATTCATTATTCATTATGAAAACTTTGTCTACAGGACTAGAACTGTGTTTAACCCATTTTCAACAGGAGGCCAACCTGTTAGACACACGGCATATTTTTAAGACATGCATTCTGATGGCTTGATTGGCCATTCCGTAAATTGCAGGGTTTATCAATGGTGTAAGCAATGTATAGTATAGTGACATGATGATCCGAACCATAAAAGATGTCCCACTCATGTTAAATCTACTTTGAGCTATTTCAAAAAGCCCTCCAATAGAGTAGTTTATTACTGAAAGTAAATGAGGGATGCACGTTTTCAGTGCTTTTACCTGAGATTCTTTTGGGGATTTCAGACAGACCCTGAAAATGTGTGCATATGAGAATATAATCATGAAGAGCTGTGGGATCATAATGAAAGCTATTAGCACAAGTCCTACAATACTATGGTAAGATGTAGTAGAACACGCATTTTTCACCAATTCAAAATTGACACAAAACAATTTAAAATGTATGAACCTCCCACAAAACCTCAATCTCAAAGTAAAGCAGAAGTACATCAGAAAGAGAGAAAAGGGATATAGCCATGCCAATGCAATAAGTTTACACATCTTGGGAATAGACATGATGCTGTGATAATGTAGTGGATAACAGATGGCAACATACCGGTCATATCCCATGACAGCCAAAATATGAAATTCAACCGCTGCATATGTATGCACCCAATAGATTTGTATTAGACACCATGGCAACGATATCTCATATGTCTCAGACAAAAGTAGAATCAGAGTCGAGGGAAGAAATCCAGTGCTGCCGTATAGTCCGTTAGCAGCTAAGTTACATATGAACACGTACATAGGTTGATGCAGAGCTCTCTGACAGCATATCACAGCAATCAGCAGAAAATTGAAAGAGATTATCAAAATATACAACAACAAAAACATTGAAAACTGCAGGTACTTGTTATTTTCCATGACAGCATACGCAGTCATGGTAAATACTGTTACAGATGTGTTGTCCATGTTTGTCCTGAATTCTGAAAAGACAAGAAACATTGCCTTTATACAACTCTGCCTTCAGAAAGTATTTATACCACTTGTCTATTACACATTTTGTTACATCCTAAATTCCACCCAATTATGACAAAGTGAAAAAAATATATACATTGTTTTGCAAATGTATAGAAAAAGAAATGTATAGAAAATGAAATTAGAAATATCTAATTTACATAAGCTACCGTTCAAAAGTTTGGGGTCACTAAGAAATGTCCTTGTTTTTGAAAGAAAAGCACATTTTTTTGTCCTTTAAAATAACATCAGATTGATCAGAAATACAGTGTATATATTGTTAATGTTGTAAATGACTATTGTAGCTGGAAACTGCTGATTTTTTAGGAAATATCTACATAGGCGTACAGAGGCTCATTATCAGCAACCATCACTCCTGTGTTCCAATGGCACATTGTGTTAGCTAATCAAAGTTGATCATTTTAAAAGGTTAATTGATCATTAGAAAACCCTTTTGCAATTATGTTGGCACAGCTGAAAACTGTTGTCCCAATTAAAGAAGCAATAAAACTGGCCTTCTTTAGACCAGTTGAGTATCTGGAGCATCAGCATTTGTGGGTTCAATTACAGGCTCAAAATGGCCATAAACAAAGAACTTTCTTCTGAAACTCGTCATTCTATTCTTGTTCTGAGAAATGAAGGCTATTCCATGTGAGAAATTGCCAAGAAACTGAAGATTTTGTATAATGCTGTGTACTACTCCCTTCACAGAACAGAGCAAACTGGCCCTAACCAGAATAGAAAGAGGAGTGAGAGGCCCTGTGCATAACTGAGCAAGTGAACAAGTACATTCGAGTATCTAGTTTGAGAAACATACACTTCACAAGTCTTCAACTGGCAGCTTCATTAATTAGTACCTGCAAAACACCAGTCTCAATGTCAACAGTGAAGAGGCGACTGCCTTCTAGGCAGAGTCGCAAAGAAAAAGCCATATCTCAGGCTGGCCAATAAAAATAAAATATTAAGATGGGCAAAATAACACAGACACGGACAGAGGAACTCTGCCTAGAAGGCCAGCATCCCGGAGTCGCCTCTTCACTGTTGACGTTGAGACTGGTGTTTTGTGGGTACTACCTGGTTTTTCAAGAGGTAAAACACACATAAATAAGATAAAACATAAAATTGTCTTCATTTATTCTCCATCGAAATGACTTATTATTCTCAACAACCTTTAAATTCCACCTAGTGCAAACATTTAGTAAATATGATCTACATTAATCTCTTATCCATTGTATGAATGTGGTAATTTGATTTGTTTAATTAAAAGCATTAAGGTTCTCCCATGTTCCGACTAGCAGGGACATCAGGGAACAATTACCTCTGAGAAAGAAGTGCATGTTATTATTCAAACTGGATAGAGAATTGTTAAAGGCCTGTTGCGGTCAAAAATGTCATTTCCTGTGTTTTACATATATTTCCACACTATGAGGTCGGAATAATTCTATGAAATTGTGAAAATTATGTTAATACCCTTTTAGTGTACGAACTGTTTGAAAAGACCACCTGAAATTTCTACCTGTTTTGGTGGGATGGAGTTTTGGTCAAATTAGTTATTTTTAATCTTTATTTAACAAGGCAAGTGTTTCTTTTCAATGATGGCCTCTGAACATTGGGTTAACTGCTTTGTTCAGGGGTAGAACAACAGATTTTTACCTTGTCAGCTCGGGGATTTGATGTTGCAACCTTTCAGTTACTAGTCCAACGCTCTATCCACTAGGATACCTGCCGCCCCATGTATACCAATAAGAAAGAGAATTCCAAACCGCTCTTCCAATAACAGCTTGTTTTCGGTTTCAGTGTTGAAAACAATCACAGTAAGGTACTTAAATGTTACACAGAAATGATTTGATAATGAACTAATGAAATGGCTTTAACTAGCCTTTATAAATACACTATTGCTAAATATCATTGTACCTTCAGACAACTTAGATCCCTAGTTATTGAATTAAACAATAATAACTCAACAGGAAATAATTCAAAACAAGGAAACAAATGTATACGATAAACACATTTTAAAGAAAATAATTAAAGGAGAAACCATAAATTAAGAGTTATTCAGAAAACGAAAATGCAGTGTGCATGATTTACCTGTTTCTGAGAGTCTGAGAGTTAAATAAAGGTTAAATAAAAATGCAATGAAATGTCCCTCTCAATCCAACACTGCCAGTGTTACACCTCCCCAGGTTGGCAGAAGTGAATGAAAATGTTGCATCAAGTGTCTTTTTGTTAAGACATGTAAAAACATGACGTCAGTTATTTGTGCAACATATTTGACTGATGTTGAGTATTCCAATCCCACAGGACACTAGCTGTAATATGTGTGTTCCTAGACACACCGTGTCAATAACACTTTCTGAAACAATGTCAAATATAGTAGTGACATGAAAAATATGCTTAACTGCACAAATGAATTGCATTTTAATTGATCAACTTATTTATTTAATGAGAAAAACATCTTGGTACAGGATCACACACAGTGAGCAATACTTTTGTTGGTTGACATTTTGTTGGCTGACATTAAAGGGATAGTTAGTTAAAAAAAAGTTGTATCTTATGTTTGACTTAACAAGGGTGTTGTCGTTTGATCCAAACTGTTTATAGGTTTGGTTGCTGGTTATTTAGAAATGTCCAGGATTTTATAATAATAATGATTACAACAATTAATTAATTTGCATAGCACATTTAATACACAGAATGCAGCTCAAAGATTTAAATAATTGGCTAACAAACATAACAGGTCAATTTTTGGGGGAGATTCTGTCACGCCCTGGCCATAGTTTACTTTGTATGTTTCTATGTTTTGATTGGTCAGGGTGTGATCTGAGTAGGCATTCTATGTTGGATGTCTTGTTTGTCTATTTCTGTGTTTGGCCTGATATGGTTCTCAATCAGGGGCAGGTGTTAGTCATTGTCTCTGATTGGGAACCATATTTAGGTAGCCTGGGTTTCACTGTGTGTTTGTGGGTGATTGTTCCTGTCTCTGTGTTTTGCACCAGATAGGGCTGTTTCGGTTTTCGTACGTTTGTAATTTTGTCATGTATAGTTTCAGTATTAAATAAAATGAATCACAACTACGCTGCATTTTGGTCCGCTCCTCCTTCCCACAACGAAAGCTGTGACAGAATCACCCACCACAACAGGACCAAGCGGCGTGGTAACAGGCAAAAGAAACAGCAGGAGCAACAAAAGAAGGAATGGACATGGGAGGACGAATTAGACGGCGAAGGACCCTGTGCTCAGCCTGGAGAATATCGCCGCCCCAAGGAAGAACTGGAGGCGGTGAAAGCGGAGAGGCGCCGGTATGAGGAGGCAGCACGGCGAAGCGGATGGAAGCCCGAGAGTCAGCCCCAAAAATTTCTTGGGGTGGGGGGGCTCAGGGAGAGTGTGGCAGTTTCAGGAGTCAGACCTGAGCCCACTCTCCCTGTTTATCGTGAGGAGCAAAGGAGGAGACCAGAACCAGAGCCGGTGTTTGAGGTGAGCGAAACAGAGACTGTGAAGGAGTTAATGGGGAAATTGGAGGAGAGAGTAATGAGGGAGTTGCTGTGTTGGTGCTTTAAATATGGAATTCGCCCGATTCGTCACACACCAGGCCTCCTGTGCACCTCCCTAGCCTTGCATGTCCTGTGCCAGCACTGCTTTCAAGATCTCCAGTACGCCTTCACGGTCTAGCCCATCCTGTGCCACCTCCACACACCAGCCCTCCGATGGCAGCTCCCCACACCAGGCTTCCTGTGCGTGTCCTCGGCCCAGTACCACCAGTGCCAGCACCACTCATCAGGCCTACAGTGCGCCTCGCCTCTCCAGCGCTGCTGGAGCCTTCCTCCTCTCCTGCGCTGCTGGAGTCTCCCGCCTGTTCAGCGCAGTCAGAGCCTTCCTCCTCGACATCGCTGCTGGAGTCTCCCGCCTGTTTAGCGCTGCCAGAGTATTCCGCCTCTACAGCTTTGCCGGAGTCTCCTGCCTGTTTAGCGCAGCCAGAGCTGCCGGCCTGCATGGAGCAGCCGGAGCTGCCGGCCTGCATGGAGCAGCCGGAGCTGCCGGCCTGCATGGAGCAGCCGGAGCTGCCGGCCTGCATGGAGCAGCCGGAGCTGTCGGCCTGCATGGAGCAGTTGGAGCTGTCGGCCTGCATGGAGCTGCCGGAGCTGTCAGCCTGCATGGAGCAGCCGGAGCTGTCAGTCTTCATGCAACAGCCAGAGCTGTCAGTCTGCATGGAGCTGCCAGTCTGCATGGAGCTGCCAGTCTGCAAGGAGCTGCCAGTCTGCAAGGAGCTGCCAGAGCCGCCAGTCTGCATGGAGCTGCCAGAGCCGCCAGTCTGCATGGAGCTGCCAGAGCCGCCAGTCTGCATGGAGCAGCCAGAGCCGCCAGTCTGCATGGAGCAGCCAGAGCCGCCAGTCTGCATGGAGCAGCCAGAGCCGCCAGTCTGCATGGAGCAGCCAGAGCCGCCAGTCTGCCATCCAGGAGCAGCCAGAGCCGCCAGTCAGCATGGAGCAGCCAGAGCCGCCAGTCAGCATGGAGCAGCCAGAGCCGCCAGTCTGCCAGAATCCGCCAGACAGCCAGACTCTTCCAGATCTGCCAGTCAGCCAGACTCTTCCAGATCTGCCAGTCAGCCAGACTTTTCCAGATCCGCCAGACTTTTCCAGATCCGCCAGTCAGCCAGACTCTTCCAGATCCGCCAGTCAGCCAGACTCTTCCAGATCCGCCAGTCAGCCAGACTCTTTCCAGTCAGCCAGACTCTTCCAGATCCGCCAGTCTGCCAGACGCTTCCAGATCCGCCAGTCAGCCAGACTCTTCCAGATCTGCCAGACTCTTCCAGATCCGCCAGTCAGCCAGACTCTTCCAGATCCGCCAGACTCTTCCAGATCCGCCAGTCAGCCAGACTCTTCCAGATCCGCCAGTCAGCCAGACCCTTCCAGATCTGCCAGACGCTTCCAGATCCGCCAGTCAGCCAGACTCTTCCAGATCTGCCAGACTCTTCCAGATCCGCCAGTCAGCCAGACTCTTCCAGATCCGCCAGTCAGCCAGACTCTTCCAGATCCGCCAGACTCTTCCAGATCCGCCAGTCAGCCAGACTCTTCCAGATCCGCCAGTCAACCAGACTCTTCCAGATCCGCCAGTCAGCCAGACTCTTCCAGATCCGCCAGTCAGCCAGACTCTTCCAGATCCGCCAGTCAACCAGACTCTTCCAGATCCGCCAGACTCTTCCAGATCCACCAGACTCTTCCAGATCCGCCAGACTCTTCCAGATCCGCGAGTCAGCCAGACTCTTCCAGATCCGCCAGTCAGCCAGACTCTTCCAGATCCGCCAGTCAGCCAGACTCTTCCAGATCCGCCTTCCAGATCCACCAGACTCTTCCAGATCCGCCAGTCAGCCAGACTCTTCCAGATCCGCCAGTCAGCCAGACTCTTCCAGATCCGCCAGACTCTTCCAGACTCTTCCAGATCCGCCAGTCAGCCAGATTCTTCCAGATCCGCCAGTCAGCCAGGATCTGCCAGAGCCTCCCTCTTCTCCTGTGCTGCCGGGGTCTCCCGCCTGTCCGGCGCTGCTACCGGAGTCTCCCGCCTGTGCGGCGCTGCTGCCGGAGACTGAAGAGCCCCTCTGCCCCGAGCTGCCCCTTTGTCCCGTGATGTTAAGTAGGGTTGCCGTGGCTGGGAGGTCACGGAAGCGGACAAGGTGGGGGAAGACTGCGGTGAAGTGGGGGCCACGTCCAGCACCAGAGCCGCCACCGCGGACAGATGCCCACCCAGACCCTCCCCGATAGGTTCAGGTTTTGCGGCCGGAGTCCGCACCTTGGGGGGGGGGGGGTACTGTCACGCCCTGGCCATAGTTTACTTTGTATGTTTCTATGTTTTGATTGGTCAGGGTGTGATCTGAGTGGGCATTCTATGTTGGATGTCTTGTTTGTCTATTTCTGTGTTTGGCCTGATATGGTTCTCATTCAGGGGCAGGTGTTAGTCATTGTCTCTGATTGGGAACCATATTTAGGTAGCCTGGGTTTCACTGTGTGTTTGTGGGTCATTGTTCCTGTCTCTGTGTTTTGCATTTGCACTAGATAGGGCTGTTTCGGTTTTCGTACGCTTGTTATTTTGTTAGTTTGTCGTGTATAGTTTCCGTATTAAATAAAATGAATCACACGCTGCATTTTGGTCCTCTCCTCCTTCCCACAACGAAAGCCGTGACAGATTCAATGAAATGTATTCAGTTTGGATGAAAAAAAACAACAATTCATATATTCTTATGGGAGCCAAGTATTGCAAGCGTTCTTCCGAAGAACTATAAAAAACAGCGCGCACACACACCATATAAAACACTTATCCCCTCCAGCCTCTGTAGAAACTAATTTATTACCTCATTTACTTAACAAAAGGCTCAATAGGTAGTCCAGGTGTCCTCTGACATGGCACAAGTGGGGGTGGGTCTTTTCTCTTTTGTCCTCAATTGCTCCCGCAAGCAAGGGGGAGGCTGATGACATCACAGTACACGATCAGACCAACTCCTTGAATTGTTTTTATTTATTTGACTATATTTTACCTCTTGGCAAGTCAGTTAAGAACAAATTCTTATTTTCAATGACGGCCTAGGAAGTGGGTTAACTGCCTGTTCAGGGCAGAACGACAGATTTGTACCTTGTCAGCTAGGGGATGTGAACTTGCAACCTCTTGGTTACTAGTTCAACGCTCTAACCACTAGGCTACCCTGCTGCCCCAAATTTTCACAGTTGTGTCTAAACTAAATTTTTCTGAAAAAAAAGTAACCATTGAGTGTGTGTACTTTACTGTATTTATACTTGGAATATTGTTTTTTTAACTGGAAAAGTAAAAAAATAGCTTTGAAACCAAAGCATTTTTGCTATGATATATACTGCCCTAACACACGGATAGTGATAACATGGACCAACCAGCTACTTTTATTTTTGTGCTTTTGAATCTGGCTTTATTGCAATTAAATTTCAGTCTGAATTTAGTATACTTTGAATATATTTTCCTCAGTCATTGAAAAACATTTCTTCCTCAGTCACTCTATGTACAACAGTCTGTATGTTGTAAATTTAAAAAAAACAATGTTGACGGCTCAGTACATCACCAGGGTCTATCTTCCTGCCATCCAGAACCTCTATACCAGTGTCAGAGGAAGGCCCTGAAAATGGTCAAAGACTCCAGCCACACTAGTCATAGACTGTTCTCTCTGCTACTGCACAGCAAGTGGTACCGAAGCGCCAAGTCTAGGTCCAAGAGGCTTCTAAACAGCTACTACCCCCAAGCCATAAGACTCCTGAACAGCTAATCAAATGGCTACCCAGACTATTATTATCTAAGCTTAGCCACCTTAATAACCCTACCTGCATGTACATAATGTAGTAGAAAATCGGATCAAATACAACGCATTACAGAACTTGTGAAGTCAATTCGGCTTTTTAATACAAGAATATAGCAAGCCGGGAAGGTCCATGGAACACACTCCACTTTCCAGAGCCCCGGCTCCAGTATTTATCCACATATTGCATATGAGCCCATCCCAAATGCAAATAAAGTTACATTCCAATCCGTGCATCCCGCTTGTTCAGCTCAATAACGCCCATACCTGCTTTCCGTCAGATTATAATGATAAGACCCTTGTCTTGTTCTTGTATTTAGCTAAAAGCATTCTTTTGTTTGTGGACTATCCAGGATCAGCAGACTATGTGTCTCCTCAGTTTCTAGCGTGTCCAGCTATACTAAAAATAGTTTACATTCCTCTATTTTACAGCCCTATGCTTTGGCTCTGTAATTAACTCTGTGTCCCTTGTGTGTGTGTGTCTTCATCTCCTTTAGCTTTAGGGTGCCCAGCTGTTCTGGTCGCCTTCACTTCATAGGGTTGTCTAAGATCAAACAGACTTGTATCTCCCCTGTGATGTGATTGATATCTGTAATCCATCAGTTGGTCCTTTGGCTGACCCCCTCCTTATACAACCTCTGACCTTTGTATGTCCAGCTGGACTAGGCTTCGATGTGTCCTTCTCTTCATGTAGTCTGGTTTTAATGTTCAGCTATTCTGTACATCTTATGCATTTGTCTATGTGTTATATTTGCTCCCACAATAACTATCTCAATTACCTCGACACCAGTGCCCCCGCACATTGACACATTGACTCTGTACCGGTAACCCCTGTATATAGCCCCACTATTGTGATTTACTGCTGCTCTTTAATTATTTGTTTTTCTTATCCCTTACTTTTTTAGGTATTTTCTCAAAACTGCATTGTTAAGGGCTTGTAAGTAAGCATTTCACTGTAAGATCTACACCTGCTGTATTCAGCGCATTTGACAAATAAAATTTGATTTGATTTGACCTAAGCTCTCATCTACAATAAGGCCCTAGCCAGGAAGGTAATGCTATATGCAGAGGTCACAAAGCGATATAGGCCTACAGTAATTTTAACCCCCTCAAACGTGGGTTGCCATTGTTCGCATGGCCACATTGGGTACATGGCTCCCTTCTCCCTCCATCCAGTTCCATCAGAGTTACATCAGTGTTGTCTGACGGGAGGTAATTACTGCGCTGTCCTCATCTGCTTCACCCTATCCTCTAGACACTGGCCACAGAGTGTTCCATTTGGTCGGAGTGTCCTTTAGGTCTCATCAGTGTGTGGTTTTTAATTGCTTTCCAGGGGATGAAAGTATCAAGTGGATAATGACCTCTGATAAACATGTTTATCCACTTTGCAGTTCATCAGCGATATCCCAGAAGGTACTGAGAACCCTCCAGAATGTGCACAACGTCAGAATATCCAAAATTGGATAGCAACATCTATAGTTGAAAGTTAATTTGCTGTAACTCTAAAGTTACATTCTCTTCATAATGACACTGTCCATTGGTCATCTGTCAATTACTAGGAACATCAAATCCAAATCAAATGTTATTTGTCATATGCTTTGTAAACAACAGGTGTAGACTAACAGTAAAATGCTTACTTACAGGCCCTTTTCCATAAATGCAGAGTTAAAGATAAAGATCAAAAAAATAAACAAGGAATAAATACACAGGGAATAAAGATTAACAATCATGAGTAAAAATAACATGGCTATATACAGGGAATACAAGTACCAAGTCAATGTGCAGGGGTAGCAGGTCATTAAGGTACAGTAGCTATGTACATGTAGGTAGGGATAATGTGACTAGGCAACATGATAGATAATAGACAGTAGCAGCATTGTATGTGGTGTTTGTGGCATCAGTATGCATATGTGCCCATGTTATGTGTGTGTGGACGTATGTAGTGTGTGTGTGTGTGTGTGTATATGTGTGTTGTGGTGCCAGTGTATGTATGTGTGAGTGTGTGGGTAGAGTCCAGTGTGTGTGCATAGAGTCAGTGCAAGAGTTTGTACAAAAAAGGGTCAATGCAGGTAATCTGGGTGGCCATGTGATTAGATATTTTGCGGTCTTGTTTAGCAGTCTTCTGACATAGTGTTAGAAGCTGTTCAGGGTAGTGTTTGTTCCAGACGTGGTACACTGGTACCTGCTTGCCATGTGGTAGCAGAGAGAACATTCCTTGGCTTGGGTGGCTGGAGTCCTTGACAATTTTTTGGACACTGCTTAGTATAGAGGTCCTGGTTGGCTGGCGGCTCAGCCTCTGTAGCGCCTTACGGTCGGGTACCTTGCAGTTGCTGTACCAATAGTGATGCAGCTAGTCAAGATGCTGTCAGTCGTGTAGCTATAGAACTTTATGAGGATCTGAGGGCCCATGCCATATCTTTTCAGCCTCCTGAGGAGGAAGAGGGGATGTCGTGCCCTCTTCACAACTGTGTGTGTGGACCATGTTAATTTCTTAGTGATGTGGACACTGAGGAGCTTACAGCTCTCAACTTTCTCCACTACAGCCCCATTGATGTGGATGGGGGCGTACTCTCCCCTCTATTTCCTGTAGCCCACAAACAGCTCATTTGTCTTGCTGATGCTGAGAGAGAGGTTGTTGTCCTGGCACCACACTGGGCCCCCGTGTTGATGATTAGCATGGCGGATATGTTGTTGCCTACCCTCACGCCCCCAGAGATGAGTGCTACTGGGTGACTGTCATTTAGGCAGTTTACCTTGGTGTTCTTGGGCACTGGGAATATGGCGGTCTTGAAAAAGACCAGATCAGGAATAGGTTGAAAATGTCATTTAAGACACTTGCCAGCTGGTCAGAGCATGCTCTGAGTACACGTCCTGGTATTCCGTCTGGCCCTGCGGCCTTGCGAATGTTAACCTCGGTCTTACTCACATCGGCTATGGAGAGTGAAATCACAAAGCACTCCGGAACAGCTAGTGCTTTCATTTACAGTAACTCGGTAGGCTCGCGTCGCTGAGCAGCTCACAGCTGGGCTTCCATTAGTAATCTGCGATAAACAGATTGTAAACACAAGCCATCCGTTGAGCGTCAGAGCCAGGGCAGGAGGATTCCATTTTAATCCTGTATTCACGCTTTGCCTGTATGATGGAAGTCGTAGCGGGATTTCTTATGAGTGTCCGGATTAGTGTACTGCTCCTTGAAAGCGGCAGCTCTAGCTGTTAGCTCAGTGATAAAGTCATACTTGAGTAAAAGTAAAGATACCGTAATAGAAAATGACTCAAGTAAAAGTGAAAGTCACCCAGTAAAATATTACTTGAGTAGAAGTCTAAAAGGATTTGGTTTAAAATTTACTTAAGTATCAAAAGTAAATGCAATTGCTAAAATATACATAAGTATCAAAAGTACAAGTATAAATAATAAAAAAATCCTTATATTAAGCAAACCAGACAGCACGATCTTGTTGTTTTTTAAATTTACGAATAGACAGGGGCACACTTCAACACTTAGACATACTTTACTAACAATGAATTTGGTGTTAGTGAGTCAGAGGCAGTAGAGATGACCAGGGATGTTCTCTGACAGGTGGATGAAATCGGCCACACAGCCATGCAATCTCCATAGTCAAATATTGGCAGTAGAATGGCCTTAGTGAAGAGTTCAGTGATTTTCAATGTGGCACCGTCATAGCATATACTATTTATATAATATATAAATACAGTACCAGTCAAAAGTTTAGACACACTTACTCATTCAAGGGTTTTTCTTTATTTGTACTATTTTCTACATTGTAGAATAATAGTGAAGACATCAAAACTATGAAATAACATATATGGAATCTGGTAGTAACCAAAAAAGAGTTAAACAATTCAAAATATATTTTATATTCTTCAAAGTAGCCACCCTTTGTCTTGATAACTTTGCACACTCTTGGCATTCTCTCAACCAGATTCACCTGGAATGCTTTTCTAACATTCTTGAAGGACTTCTCACATATGCTGAGCACTTGTTGGCTGTTTTTCTTTCACTCTGCGGTGCAACTCATCCAAACAATCTCAATTGGGTTGAGGTCGGGTGATTGTGGAGGCCAGGTCATCTAATGCAGCACTCCATCACTCTCCTTCTTGGTCAAATAGCCCTTACACAGCCTGGAGGTGTGTTGGGTCATTGTCCTGTTGAAAATGATAGTCCCACTAAGTGCAAACCAGATGGGATGGCGTATCGCTGCAGAAATCTGTGGTAGCCATGCTGGTTCAGTGTGCCTTGAATTTGAAATAAATCTCCAACAGTGTAACAAGCAAAGCACCCCCACACCATCACACCTCCCCTCCATGCTTCACGGTGGGAACCACACATGCAGAGATCATCCGTTCACCTACTCTGCGTCTCACAAAAACATGGCAGTGGGAACCAAAAATCGCAAATTTGGATTCAACAGACCAAAGGACAAATTTCCACCAGTCTAATGTCCATTGCTTGTATTTCTTGGCCCAAGCAAGTCTCTTCTTCTTATTGGTGTCCTTTAGTAGTGGTTTCAATTCGACCATGAAGGCCTGATTCATGCAGTCTCCTCTGAACAATTGATGTTGAGATGTGTCTATTACTTGAACTCTGTGAAATATTTATTTGGGCTGCAATCTGAGGTTGGTAACTCTAATGAATTTGTCCTCTGCAGCAGAAGTAACTTTGGGTCTTCCTTTCCTGTGGCGGTTCTCACGAGAGCCAGTTTCATCATAGTGTCACACACTGATCTGTTTCACCTGTTTTTGTGATTGTCTCCACCCCCTACCAGGTGTCACCCTTCTTCCCCATTATCCCCTGTGTATTTATACCTGTGTTCTGTGTTTGTCTGTTGCCAGTTTGTTTGGTTCATCAAACCTACCAGCGTTTGTTTTCCTGCTCCTGCCTGTTTTTCTGCTCCTGTTTTCTAGTCCTTCCCGTTTTGACCATTCTGCCTGCCCTGACCCTGAGACTGCCTGCCGTTTTGTACTTTACCTCACAGTTCTGGATTATTGACCCCTGCCTGCCCTGACCCTGAGACTGCCCAGCAAAAAGGCACATGAAAGACTAAGATCATGAGCCAAAAGATTATGTGGTTTGATAAGACAAAAAGGGAAATGGAGAAAACCAGACACAGCTCATCACCCATATAACACCATCCCTACCATGAAGCATGGTGGAAGCAGCATCATGCTATGTGGATGCTTTTCAGCAGCAGGAACTGGGAGACTGGTAAGGATAGAGGGAACAATGAATGGAGCCAAACACAGGCAAATTCCTGATGAAAACCTGCTTCAGAGTGCAAACAATCTTAGACTGGGGAGAATATGTACATTTCAACAGGACAATGACCCCAAGAATACAGCCAAACCAAAGCTGAAATGGTTTGAAGATTTGAAAGATTCGAAGATTGTTGTTCACCAAGATGACTCAAAGCTGCAATCGCCAACAAATGTGATTCTACAAAGTATTTTGAAAATATGACTAAGTTGTAGATTTGAAGGACCATTAAGATAGTGGAAAACCTAGATTGCTGTTATTAGGACGGTTGTAACCACTACAGAATGTCCGGTAAGAACAACGAAGAGGCAGTGTTTCCAGATAATGGGTATTTATTGAAGATCCCCACACACACACACACACACACACACACTGACTACTCTTGGTTCTAAGTTCTAACCCAGTAATATCTGTAGATATAGTAGTATGGTTTCATATTATGCACGCACAAGTACAGCTAACTTGTCTTCTGAGGAGAACTCAAACAGTCCACTTGGCTTCTCCACAACTCACTGGCTAGAGGTGGGACTTACAACAAGCAGCTGATAGAGAATGTCTCTGCCGCCTTCTCTGCCCAGAAACATGCAACATGCAATATGGACCTCAGCAGTGAGGGCTTGTAAGACCTCCAGGGAAGGAACAGGAGCCATCTAGACCCCCGGCATGTCAGCTGAGGACACCAGGACTGGAGACATCAGGGACGCAGCGGTAGAGCTTTACAATGGTCTCAGGAATGGAGACCGCAGGACTGCAGGGCAGACAGGAAGCACCAACGGGCGGTGGTCACAGGACAGGCCGGGCCCAGACAGAGTGACCAAATGAGGGCCCCGGATCAATTAGAGACTGCAGGTCCGCAACAGCAGAGCTTTTTGAGGGTGTCCGGACTGCAGATAGGAAGGTCGCCCCATCAGCGACAGGAGAGGCCCCCGGGACAGGAGTTGAGATTGGATGGATCTCCAAAGCAGCGTTGGCAGGAGATCTTAGAACAGCAGACAGCCAGAACCCCACATCAGTGACAGGAAAGGGCTGCTGGTCAGGAGCTGAGATCAGCTGGATCCCCACAGCAGTGACAGGTGGAGATCTCAGGACATGAGACAGCTGCACACCTGAACAAGAGGAAGAAAAAAGCGGGAGAGAGCTGGACCCCTGGTCCAGGTGAAACTGACTGAGTGCCCAGAGCTGTTGACTTGGGGCTTGACAGAGCTTGTGACTTGGGGCCTGACTGGGCTACAGACAGTGAACTAGGGGGTGTTAGAACTATTAGGACAGAAAGCTCCGGACCTACTGGAATAGAAAACTGGGGACCTAGTTTAGCAGGAGACTGTGAAGCCACTAGGTGATCAGGGAACACAGGGCTATGGTGGTCTGGACCTACTGGGGTTATAGATTTAGGACCTAGTAGGGAAGAAGGTGAGGTGTCTTCTACATCAGAAAACGGAATACCTCCGACAGGAGGCTGGACTAGGCATAACCCACCAGACAGAAACCAGAGATGCCAGAGCAACTTACAGGAGCAATTAGAGTTGTTCCTTGCTCAAGGGCACATTGACAGATTTTTCAACTAGTTGGCCCCAGGATTTAAACCAGTGACCTTTCGGTTACTGGCCCAACACTCTTAACCACTAGGCAGCCCACAGCTAGAGTTGGACCCGAGACCGGGGCTGATGGCTACTCTGATGCTGATGGTGAGGGCTCATGCTGACGGAGGCGCTGATGAGCAGCTTAAGGCTGGTGAGAGTGTAGTGGGGCTGCAGGGTGTAAATCTGCAGCACCGCCTTGATGCTGTGCTACAGCAGCTGACAGTGAGAGAGAAGGTGCATGAGAAAGGAGATGTGAAGACTGGTCTTGGTCAGGATGGGCATCTCTTCTGGTAACCAGTGGTGGTGATCTTCTCCTCATCGTAGATACTGAGCCATTCCTTCCCTGCGTCTTCTCACTGGCCCTCCATGGTGTGCTGGTACGAGCCTATGGCACAAGAGGTTCAGCTGGCTGTGGGCACCATAGTGTAGTTAGTGTAGCCATGAGCTGCTCCATCTTATGCTCCATCTGCTTTAGATCCAAGTAGCATCAGGTCAGAGGTGAGCTGGGCTGTGGCGGAGGACCTCGGTTGTAGGCAGAGGCCTGATAGCATTCAACTGATCTTCTACCCAGTGGTCACCCCAACCAGTAGGAGGGAAGTGGCATGCCGTGTTCTGAGGCTTGTCTGTTCGTCTTCGTTCAGGGAGAGAAGACTGGGGTGAGGTGGGTGCTGCTGTGTGTGGTGATCTGTGCCATACCCCATAGTCATTCGGATGATGTGGGTGGCGAGTCTGATGGCGGGGACAAACCACATCTTGTGGAGGATCTTCTCTGTGTACTGGCATCCTTGGGCTGTAACAGTTACAGTACTTAATCCGCCTCGAAAGGACCATGCAAAATATGGCTAAGTTATAGATTTGAGGGACCATTAAAATAGGGGACAAGTTAGGTGCTGGTATTAGGCCGGTTGTAACCACTACAGAACGTCCGGTTACAACAATGAAGAGGCAGTATTTCCAGATTAAGGTTGTTAATTGAAGATCCACACACACACTGATAAGGCTTGGTCCTAAATTTCAACCCAGTAATAATTGTAGATAGTGTGGTTTCATATTATGCACGCATAAATACAGCTAAAACATGGTGCAACTTGTAACTTGTCTTCTGAGGAGAACTCACAAACTCCAACTTGTCAATATTGTTGTGTCTTTACTATCATTAAATGTAAGACTTAATAGTTTTATCAAAGATTCTCTGTAATTAGTATTACGCAATCAAACTGATTCATCAATAACCCTAATTAACTAGGAAGTCAGGGCACCAAGGAAAATATTCAGATTACAAAGTTATAATCTCCTAAAATAACTTTTCAGATATTTTATATCTGATCAAATAGTCTTCTGATCAAATAGTCTTCTGATTAATTAATTATTTATTTTACCTCACTATAGTCTCATTCCAATCATCGTAAATTGTTGGTTATCTGCACAAACCCAGTCTTTCACTATGTCATCTATACATCAATTGTTTTAAATAATTTATTTATTACTAACTAAGTAATTCACAGAAATGCATAATCAAACAAACAAGGTAAATATGGTTACAAGAAATGATAGGGGAATGTGCCCTAGTGGGCTAAACCGGCATCGCGGCTTGGTGGACAAAAGGGGGAGTCAGCTGAGAAGTCACTACAGAGTGATAATTATAACAATTGAAATGCTAATCATTTGCACATTAACGCTCACTCATTCGGGAGCATTTGCAATCAATATATATATTTACGCTCAGTGTGTCGTCTTGATCGCTGTTGAAAAGTTGTTTCTTTTGTAGAATTGTCTGTCTCTCTCCCGCTCTCTCTCTGTTGTGGTTAGAGTGTATAGTTCAGAGTGACATTCATTTGTTTTGTTATAGAATAGATATTTCGGCAGTTGTCGTTCTTCGCGTTCAATGATACCGAATTCCTAGCTGCAGACTAGTAATTAATATCAAAGACTTGTTCTTATTCTGTCGGTATCGATAGTCTAAGAGTTTAACCATGTGGTATGGTTAAAAGATTCAGCAATGGTCTGCAACCTTTGTACTCCCGTGATTGAGAGAAACATGGTCTGGTTGAGAATTTCTCAAAGTTGTGTTTTATTCGGAATTGCAGAAAAGGGACTGTCCCAGGATGCCTGACCCTAACTGGGCTCAGGGGCGGTCCTCTGATTTAGTTAAAAGCAATTGGAATTGGAATTTCCTTCATGAAACAGTCCAAAATCATATTACACAATTTTACAAACAGTATCATACTCACTCATTCATATTATACAACAATTAGATGTAAACCTCATATCTGAGGCTATTATATAAACAGCTTTATGGCAATGTGGCCACACCGTCTCCCATGAGCTTCCCCAAAATGTAACAAACGGACCAGTTCGTAGCTGGATTCTTCACCGATCTTTTATACTTTATCCGGAACATTAAAAAAATGTCACACCTCCAGTTCTGTGAGGTGGAAGAAATGTCTTTGTTCTCTATGAAACTTCACTCTCTCTCTATACTGTGTGGCCATGAGGCAGGGTCTTTTCAGGAATGTACGACCTCTCTCTGACCACAGCAGCCTAGTTGAAGGAGGCAGGGGGAGGCAGGGAGAGGGGGATGGGCTTGCTGTACCCAAAGAGGACAACGTCATGACAATATAGAATGAGCAAAGTCAATTTTTTACAAACAACACATCCTATACAGTAGTCTGGGTAACATGGCTGTCTCTCACAGGGAGAAAAACATTCCCTGAAAATTATTAACATAAGGACTAAAGCACGAGTTTGAGATTAGGTGAAAAAAAATGTTGCTCTCGGATACCGTGACACTACTGCATCACGAGCAGCCTACCCTTTGCAGTGAAGCAGTTTTACTAATGTGATTAGGAACAGTATGTCTATTCAGACATCCACATAATTCCATCCTGAGGTTCTCACTGTGACCATAGTGTTCCCTATTAAAGTCACTCCTCCCTCAAGTCCAACATACAAAACAGGCCATGACTAAAATGTTTAATTCCGTGTCAAAGTCATTGGAGTAGCAACATCATCTTCTTCAGCCACCAGAATGTCTTGTCAACGTATGGTCACCTTGGTGCTCCTGGTTTTCCTATTGCTTAATAGTAAGTTTGGATTCAATTTGTGTTTAAATGTCTTATGAAAATAGCACTGCTAAATTAAATGGTTATATCTCTGCATTGGTATATACAGTATATGCCATATGTTTTTCTTAGGTTTCTATTGTTTTATTGATTCCAATTTGTACTCATTTTGGTTCGATCTTAAGTTGTGGAGGATGAGGCTGCATCATTTCCCTTCTCTTGCCCCACCCTGAGTGGAGTCTGTCGAAAACTTTGCCTGCCAACAGAGATGTTCTTTGGACCACTGGGCTGTGGAAAGGGATTCTTGTAAGTCTATATTTCAACAGTTCCACATCAAGTAAATGTATTAAACAGTGGGACACACTTTCATTTTTGAATATGTGCACTTACTAATCTATTATATTATTTTCAGGTGCTGTGTTTCTCATTTCTAATGACAACTGAATAATTCCTAGATTGTTTCTGATCAATCACTCATGAAGACATCACATCCCCATGTATGGTCTTTCTTCTTATGTCCCTCCACTTGACCTTGGATTCTGTGAACTTCCTTCCATGACTTAACTGTGTGTCTGACTACCTTGGTATTTATTTGTTGCAGTTTTCTGTTTGTAACACCCCCCAAGAAATAACATATCCTACTTTGTATCTAATAGTATCACCGCCATCATCACAGCTTAGATGATGGTGGTGGCGGAGTGGGATGATAAATACATTGGGAAACAATGTAATAAATGCATGTATTAGTGATACAGCTCTCCTGTGAGGAGTGGATGGTTAAAAAAGCGGTTCTGTTATATTGTGGTGCGATAATGGTATTCACCACTATTGTTTATAGAAGAGCTTATAAAGCATAAAGGGGCAATCTGTGATTGCTACATCCATTGTTTTTGTCAAAATGCACAAGCTCAGGACATTTGGTTGGGAATCATTGATGGACAGCCATATTCAAACTTTGTTTTTATTAATAAAGAAACATGTCTATAATGTAGGTTGTGTAAATACTGTAAGTAGGAAACAAATCCAATTGAATCCCTTTTTAGGGGCAGCAAAATGGGAAAACTGTGCAAGGGCTTTGTAGACTTCCGCTAGGCATTGTTAATATCCACTCACTCTTGAATATAACTTATAAATGCCTCATGAGCTTAGTTCAACTGTCTTACCCCATCAGAACCCCAAATATAAGCTTGTTTTACCACATTGTTTGTAAACAATGCCATTGTAAACAAACACTGTATAAACAATTCCATTGTAAACAAACACTGTATAAAAACATGGTTAACTATCTCTCTGTGAATTTGAGAATGGTTACATTTCTCCAGCAAAGCCCCATCCCTCAGCTATTTAATAATTAAGTGGCAGGGTGTCAGCTTTGTTATTCTTTGTTTTGCATATTTTCCCTTTAATCCTGAGTTTTCTGGAGGGGTTTTAGCAAAGAAAATATACACATTTAGGATGAATTCAGAAGTCACGTTATGTCTCCTTAAAAGTATCTTCTCTGTGATAATACACATTTACCGGTAATAAGGCATGTGATAAAACTAAGCCTAGGGTTTTGTGGAGAAAAGCAGTTACAGTCAGGTCCATAATTATTGGCACCCTTGATGAAGATAAGTAAAAACCCACCACTGGTGTGCGTGGCCGAAGAGCTCTATTTTCATGTCATCTGACCATAGCAGCGGTTCCAAGCCGTGTGCCATTGCCGTTTATAAAACTCCAGCTGGTGCTATCGTCAGATGACGTGAAAATAGAGCTCTTCGGCCACACACACCATTGGTGGCTTTGGCGTCAAAAACGGAAGCATATGCAGAAAAGTACCTTATACCTACGTTAAAAATGGAGGTGCATCTTTGATGTTATGGGGCTATTTTGCTTCCACACTGGTGCTGTGGCCCTTGTTAAGGTCAATGGCATCATGAACTTTACCAAGTACCAGGACATTTTAGCCAAACACCTGGTTGCATGGCCGCAAGTGGATCTTTCAGTAAGACAATAACCACCAGTACACAAAAACATAAACTATTTTTTTTTATTGACCACAAAATCAAAATGTTGCAAAGTCTCCAGACTTGAAACCCTTTGAAAACCTGTGGCTTGAATTGAAGAGGGTAGTCCATAAGCACACACAAAGGATAGACAAAGATCTGGAAAGATTCTGTATGGAAGAATGGTCTAAGAGCCCTCTCAATGTGTTCCCCACAAAAAGGCTCAGTGTCGTCATCCTCTCAAAGGGAGGGTGCTGGAGTACTGAAACAGGTGCCAATAATTATGACCCCATATCGTATCAGATTTATTTTATTACTTGTTAAACAAAATCTCTTTGAGCAATTGTATTAGTATAAAAAAATATAATTTTAGAACAATGTTGAGCATGTAATATAGCTCAGTATTTGTATTATTTATTTGATACAGTATTGTTTGCTCATATTTATCAAGGGTGCAATAATTATGGACCTGACAGTACAAAGAAATGTAGAATCCTCTATATTTAGTACTGTTTCAAACATTTGTTTGCGTTGTTTAACATGAACATTATCTTGCATCTCATCTTTGTCTGAGATTCTCTCTCGGGACAGAGTGGTGGAGTAGCAGGTAGGCCTAATGGGATGTGCACGCCTGATTGAGGGTGTTTTAACTGCGCAGCCACTCATCTGTTCATGGAGAGGGTGGTATCTTTCTGCTTTGAATTTACCAGTAACGCAACTATTATGCTCAGTATTTTTATAAGCCTAATGAATAAATAATTTAAAATTAAGACTGACATTATAAATAGAATAAAAAATGCATTGGGGCTAGAAAAGTATTTAAGCCGCTATCTGGCAGGCTTCTGGAGATTGTCCTGTTAGGATGAAGGAAGCAAAGGTGGCAAGAATAAGGGCTGTCCAGCATGTCTCCTATCCGGAGGAAATGACAAGAGTGAAAGAAGGGAGTGACGTTGAAGAGGCATAGGTAGCAGGGTTAGAGCAGGGGTCTCCAAACGTTTCTAGCATGAGAGCTGCTTTAAAAAAATGTACATGTCACAAGCTACTCATTGTTTTCTAGCTCTTCTGCCCTGCAACTCTTCCCCTGGTCCTTGGTGTACAAGAGAAAGCAGTGCACTATGTTTTCTGTTAATATACCTGGTCAAATAATGGTGAATAAACAACTAAGGGGCCCCTACAAAATCAGGGATTTTTTTTGCAGATTCTTTTTAATATTTTCCCAAATTAGGTTCTCCTGTTTTGAGAAGAAAAAAAATGTCACTCTCAAAATTATAATTGTCTGAAAAAAACGAACAAATAGATTTTTGAGTGTAATTCCAATTTAATTTAAACTACTGGTAGTTCGCAATCGACCTGTTGGAGACCCCTGGATTAGAGACATTAGTGAATGTTCCATGCCAACAGAGGGACCCTGACATGTTGCATGTTAAGAAGGTGGACTTTGTATTGTTTATGGCGGTGATTACAAACTGCACAGCATAAACAGAGGAAATCAGAGAAAATGGGAATCAACACTAGTGCGGCCAGGTGTTTTTTTGGGGCTCAGGGAAATTACAGCAAAGGCATTTAGCCTAGGCAGCTGATAGTGGGTGCTAGATCTGTACTATTGTTTATGATTGATGTGCACAGCCGGTAATACTCTCCTGTCCCCTGTGGACCAGCTTGTACATGAAGCATCTTCCATTCAGGCAGCAAAGGCATTTAACTCGTTTAAAATTGCAGGCCGTCTGGGAAAAAAATGTGTACTGTCTTAATAAAACACCATTTTCGGGATTTCGGACAACTTACCCTTAGCTGAACGTGGTGTGTAACATACTAAGTTATCAGAAAATGGTGATGGACATTTTATTTTCAGATGGGACGCCATTAAAGCTAGTTAAAGAGGAAAAGAATGCCTTTGCAGCCTGAATGGAGGATACTTTATTTATGAGCAGGTCCACGGGGGACACTGGTGTATTACTGGCTAGGCACATCAATCCTAAACGATAGTGCAGATCTAACGCCCACTATCCTGGCAACGAATGTTCCGCCCTCACAGGCCTCACAGGCAATACAACTTTTCATGATGTAGTCCACCCTAAAACCCCACCAAAGAAGAAGAAGTTTATGGAGCTCTCCAAGAACTGGTTTGGATTGCAGGACAATTGTCAAAATCCTGGTAAAAAAAAAATATGTAATAATAATCATATTATAATATTGTCTTTGTCTCTCAGAATCATTGTAATGTGGTTAATCTAAATGGAAATATTTCAAACCTTAAATCGTGGGAAAAGGCAGCACTTGACCGTTGAACTTGAATCATTCCCATGATGAATGTCTAAGCCCGCTACGCTATGACAGAACACTATTGCAGAGACTTTGATGTTACCAGCCGCAATTGATATGGTGGAAACAATGTGTGGGGAGGCACCGAAACTCACATCAATACCCTTGTCAGAAAATCTGAATGAACAACTCCAAAATGGACGTTAGCCGTGAGGGCTGAGATGCATTGACTTTTGTTTGTTACATGTTGGGGGATGTTTTTCACGAGGACATCATTTTCTGTCTCGCGATTCCCGAGCATCAAAACAGCACAGGGTATGTTCAGTGTGCTGCGTGGCTATATTGGTGAAAAACAGATTCCACGGGATCGAATGGTGGGCTTTTGCACAGATGGGGCTTAATCTATCACGGGAACGGCGGGCAGCCCTCTGCACTCTAGTTATGAATATGTCTCCCTCTGCCATATGGACACATTATATGATACACCCACTGAGCTATAATGGATACACCGAGAGCAACTGGCGGCAAAAAAGCTGAGCGCAGAACTCAGAGATATGCAGCAGGTAACTTCGATTGTAAACTACATTGCACACGCCTGTTCGCAAAACTACTGTATGTTGAGATATGGGATCAGAGCATGATAATGTTCTATTTCACACTGAGGCTTGGTGGTTATCGAGGGGGAGTGTTGGAGATATTTTTTGAATTAAGAGAGAAACTCTCAATGGATGATGACTTTCTGTGTAATGAAAATAAAATGTGTCTCCTTGCCTATGTAACAGACATATTTGGAAAACTGAACGAACAGAACGCAAGGATGCATGGGAAATACAAAATAATTATATAGATGAGTAAATTACATTGAACAGCTGATCAAGCTGTCATGTGACCGAATACTGCAGACAACACATTCACTGGTCACGATAAAGGAATTTTGGTTCTTGACTAAAAGGGAATACTATGCCATCTCCCTCCAAGCATTTATTCAATGCACTGATTCACTACTCTCGCCTGCATTAAAAACAAATCAATCCAGTTTTGATGTGACAGGAGAGATGAGGTGCGCACTGTCGACCACACCCCCTGATTTAGAGAAGCGCTGAAGCAACATGCATCAAGGACAACTATCTTATTAGTGATGGTGAGATAAGAGAAATTGTTAGACTAATTTGAAATTGACTGTAATTGCCCCACATTAAAAGTATATGATGGTGAGTTTAGAATACAATCAGAAATACTGTTTGAATGTTTTGAAATTGACTGCAATAACCCCAATTCAAAAAGTAAAAATTGAGGTTAATTACATAATTTTCAAATGGCTGGGGTCAGTGAATTTTCAGATATCAAAATAGGGTCATGAGCCAAAAAAGTTTGTGAACCTGTCTCACCCTGATCTGTTTCATCTGTCTTTGTGCTTGTCTCAACCCCTCTCCAGGTGTCACCCATCTTCCCAATTATCCCATGTGTATTTATACCTGTGTTCTCTGTTTGTCTGTTGCCTGTTCATTTTGTTCCTCAAACCTACCAGTGGTTTTCCCCTTGCGCCTGCCTTGTCTATGTTCCTGTTGTCTAGTTTTCCCGGTTTTGTCCTTTCTGCCTGCCCTGACCCTGAGCCTGCCTATACCATCCTGTACCTTTGCCCTCTAATCTGGACTACCAACCTCTGCCTGCCCTTTCATGAGCCTGCCTGCCGTCCGGTACCTTTGCCCCACTATTTTGGATTACAGACCTCTGCCTGACTTGAGCCTGCCTGCCGTCCTGTACCTTTGCCTGCCCATGTTCGAATTAATAAACTTTTGTTACTTCGACATTATCTGCACCTGGGTCTTACCTTCAAACGTGATAGAACCCCTGTCCTAGAATTTCAAGGACAGGAGTTTCAAGGGAAGTGTGGCTACGTCCAGCCCACAGGCCAGGTTTATGCTCACTCTCTGGTCACTCTCTGGCCATTCTCTGGTCACTCTCTGGTCACTCTCTGGTCACTCAGGTATTTAGTGCAAAGTTTTGGACTTTTGCTCTTTGGAGCACTACAAGAAAATAAAAAAACATGCAGCTGAAGGCAATAAACAATTTCTCTGATAGAAAACGGCCTAAGTGGCATCGATATTAGTCATAAACATTTATTTTATTGTCAGAATTGACAACAAAGTGTAAATAGGATAATAAAGGATAACTGAGTTGTGTAAGTGAGTTCATGACTTGAGAGTTGGGTTTTAATTTCGACAAACCACTAAAACAGGATACACAGCTGCAAAGATTGTGCTCTACCCAATCCTACCGCAGAACACAGACAATAGGCAGGTATCCATTGACCCAGGTATATTCGACAAAAGCAAAATAATTGCAATGTGTAATGGAAATGGCAGATACAGGAGAAATGCTCTATAGATTGAATTTTATTTTGTATTTGTCTGACTTCCTTTACTGCAACAAATAATGATGGAAACTGTGTTTTTCGAATTGCTGAATCATTTTGAAAGAATGCCTACGCGGGGCACGTGATGTCATCACGTAACTATAAAGCTCCACATTTAGTTCTAAATGCAATTGAAGAAATTAGAGAGGCTCGAATTCAATGAAAAAAAGGAATTCACCTGGCCCTGAAGGCCTATCAGTTGAATTCTATAGACAGTTTTGGGAGTTACTATAGAAGACCCTATTTTTAATATGTTTCAAGATTGCATTAAAAGTGGGGAAATGGTCTCCACTATGAAACAGGGCCTTATTTAATTACATTCCGAAGCCCGATAAAGACCCTTCTCTCATTGACAATTGGAGACCAATTACTTGACCAATTATATTGATTACAAATGGATTGCTCTGGTTTATGCCAACAGATTAAAGAAAGGAATAGATACCATTATAAATGAGACTCAAAGAGGATTTATGAAGGGCCGTCACATAAGCTCTAACATTCGTTTAGTCTTGGACCTTATAGATTACTCAGATGCAATTGACTCAGATGTGGTTGTCTTATTTTTGGACTTCTCTAAAGCCTTTGACACAATTGAACATGAATTTCTGTTTAGGTCTCTGAAACTGTTTGGATTTGGTGAAAATGTTATCAAAGTCATTCACATGTTTTACAAAGATATAAATAGTTCTTTGTTACTAAACCTTAATACTTCCAAAAGATTCATTATCAACAGAAGTGTACAACAGGGATGCCCAAATTCGGCATTTTTATTCATTTTGGTTATGGAACTTCTATTTCTAGATATTCTGAATAATGTCAATTTGTACGGCTTAACCATTTTTAACAAAGAAATTAAAATTACCCAACTGGCTGATGATACTACTCTTTTCTTAAGAGACAAAGACCAGGTCACACATGCCCTTAATGCTATAACTGCATTTTCTATTGCATCAGGATTCAAACTGAATGTTTCTAAATGTGAAATCTTTTGTTTATTTCACTCTGATGATAAAGAAATGGAAAATATTCCTGTAAAGGACTGTGTTAAATATTTAGGAATACATCTGTCAAAAAAAACAGTCAGACAACATATGAATTTCTCTCCTAAAATTAAGAAAACCAAAAATATATTTAATAATTGGCTACAAAGATATCTTTCTATACTTGGGAGAGTAGTTCTGTCCAAGACAGAGGGAATGTCTCATTTTGTGTACCCCTCATTATCTTTATTTGTAAATCCTTCTACTTGTAAAGAGATCAATAAGTAAGAACAGTAAGTCTCACAAACTAACAAAGTCAGTCCTTTCTAATAAAAGAGCAGAAAGCGGTCTGGAAGTGTTGGATTTTGTTGACATAAATAACACTTTCAAGATCAACTGGTTGAAAAGATGTTTGATCAATACTGATTCAATATGGTATTTCATTCCAAATAATGTGTTTAATAAGTTGGGAGATCTTCAATTTGTACTAAAATGTAATTATATTCCTGAAAGATTACCCGGTAAATTGGCTAGGTTTCACCAACAAGATTTAATGGCCTGGAAAATATGTTTCCTGCACAATTTCTCCCCACATTAAGCACTTTTGTGGAATAATTCAGACATAACTGTAAGTAATAAGTCATTTTTCTACCCCAGCTGGCATGAGAGGAATATTGACTTTGTTCTTGATGTTTTCGACAACAAGGGTAATATTCTCACATATGAACAATTTATAACAATTTCTAACATTGAAAGAGTTTCCAATCCCTTTCAGAGAGTTTATTTCTGTGATCAAAGCCGTTCCCAGTGATCTAACTACACTAATGAAAATTAATTTTAGCTTTGGTAATGATCACAAAACTTATCCAGGACCTGTGTGTAAGGTGTGGGCTTACTTGAGAAATCTGGTTGTAATAAATATATAAGACAAATTCTCCATTCACAAAACCAATTTACACCGAGAGGAACATGCTTATTCCTGACATTGTCTGGAAAAATGCATAGTTAAGGCCTTACAAATATTGTATACCAAATAAAGTTAAGGAAGTGCACTTTAAAATTGTACTTAAGAAATATCCATGTAATTCTATGTTATCCAAATGTGTGGCTATTGATGATATCTGCGTTTTCTGTGAAAAAGAGGGTGAGAATATGTCTCACTTGTTCTTTGAATATAAATTTGTGTCAGAATTTTGGGAAAACCTTGCAAAATACATATTTACCATTATGAACACTACCCATGTTTTTGACATGAAGGATATAGTATGCTACTATTGCAAAGATAACAAGACCATTGAAATGATTGTGATTTTTTAAATTCTTGTTGCAAAATACTTTATACACAAACAAAATTCTTTACCAAAATTACACATATTTTTGATTGAATTCAACTATCTTATCAAAACATTAACCCTAGTGAATAACAACAAGTGATTACAATTGCACTAGAATTGTTTATTATTTCATTATTTCATTGATATTTTTTGTATGTTTTAGTATTTTCTTATTAATACCTGCATTTTTTTGTTTTGTATGATGCAACAATGGAAATTGTTGATCTGTATTATGAATTTAAAAAAATATTATAAATAAATGAAAAAATAATTTTGTTTGAAATGCCTACACCTTAATGTTAGGGATCAAATCCCGTTAACGGGATTGATTTGACAACATCTGGTGAAATGGCAGAGCGCCAAATTCAAATTAAATTATTAGAAATATTTTACTTTCATACAATCACAAGTGCAATACACCAAATTAAAGCTTTACTTCTTGTTAATCCAGCCACCATGTTAGATTTAAATATATTTTTCAACTATAAACATTTTTGTTGCTTTGCAGGACAAGGATTGTCCTGACTTTAAAGAATGCCTGATTTGCTTTGCTTTTCTGGTTGACTGAAAAGTTTCCCCATCCAATTATTTCAGATATACAGGAGTGCTAGTTTCATAATGGCACAGACCGTGGTGATACGTTGGTGTTATGGATGTCACACTGCTTGCTTAGCAAGTACCACTTCAGGCTGAGGAGTAAGTTTCACACATCCCCATGTGCTACAATAGCACATCAGAATTATTTGAATATGGCAAATATTAGTCAAATATTGCATTCTATCCATAATGGCTTTCGCAGGCGACCTGAGACTTGAAACATATAGAGGAAGGGTATACAGGCTATCGCCAATTTATTAATGCACAACTTGCCGAAATGGGTAATAGAAACACTTCAAATATAAACAATTATTAGACACTGTCATATTTTTTTCTTGTGAAATACTGCACCAAACACCTTAGGTAGATGTTAAAATGTGCGACTAAAACCTCAACAAAAATGTAAAAATGTTTTACATATGTCGTGGCAATTCTACACAGAGACACTCAAAGTCATTAATCATTGTTTATTAACAGTAAGTTGGAGAGGTCACAGTCAAATTTAGATGCATAAAGTACCGGTCTGAAGTGAGCTTCGTTGGGTCAGTCCCACTAGATCTCTTATATACTGCTTACAAAGACAAGCTACATTTGCATGATTTAGCTTATTCCTCATTCATAATCAATTAATCATTAACATTTATTATCATTCATGTGAGCGACCAAAACTGGTTCATGCATGTGACAGACCAATACCTCTCCAGGCTTCTTCTCTCCAAGCTGAGACCTTGAAACTGAGATATCCCTTTCGTTCTCAAAACAAGGTTCTTGGCATACTGCCAAATTGTAGATACTGATAGTGAGGCTTCCTCCCTGGCAAGTTCAAACACTCACTTCCTTGAACACGGAAATTCACAAACACAGAATAAAGAAATTGGTGATTAGAAAAGCACAAACATAACATTTTCCATCACACATATTTCTTAAATTATTTTAGATTCATTCGGACTATTTTGAGTAAGTGATACTGGCTTTGATCCTACGGTGTCTCATGGGGGACAAACATCGGTAACTGCCACATCAAACCACACGCCCAAGACTGAAATCATAATGTTAGGACTATAACTACTGTTCCCGAAGGAGGGAGACGAGGTACAACATACTATGGGGAGTTGCACTCTCGCGACTTTAGTTGAAGGATTGAAAATCTAAAATAAAATCCACACCTTGCTGGAAGCTCCGCCTTTCACAGGTGATAAGCGTGAGGCTCAGATTAATTCCTTCAATTCAATACCTCTCTTCACCAAGCACAGGAACGGGCAGTGTGGTGCCAAACATGTTTTGTACCTTGTTTCCCTCCTTCAAGTAACAGTAGTTAAAGTCATAACGTTATGTGTTATGTTCCCTTTCAGTCAACTTCAGTACAACATACTATGGGTAAAAAGAATCACGCACCAGATACTAAAATGAAACAGAGAATCGCAGACCACCCAGACCTGACCCCGCAAGATGAGACAGTGTGGGTATTGTGCACAAGTCATGGTACCTAGTCACTTTCCCCTGTCCCAGCTATGAGCACACTGGAAGCAGTGACATCAAAGCAATAAAACCTCACAAAAGTGCGTGGTGATTCCCAACTCGCCGCATCTCAAATATCTCCTACAGTCAACCCTTAAAATAACATCCAAGACGCTGCCAGACCCTGGTGGAGTGGGCATGTACATCAATAGGTAACACTTGCCCCTTGCTGCTATATGTCAGCTCCAATGCCCGCCACTTATACAGCGTCATTATGGACGAATAGTAGAAATCACGTTCGGAGGTAAACCTCTATTCCCGAGATTGGACCTATCAGATGCCAAGAGCCACAGACCCCAAAATCTCTGGCTGAGGGTGCCAAACCTGCCTGTGTGCCTGGTATAATTGATCCCTGCACATTTGGAGTTGCCACTGGACCCCACCCATCATGAATAGGATGCATAAATCATGTTATAACAACCCTTCTACACTAAAACAAGTGACATATTAGACAACTGCAACCTGTTAAACATTAACGTTAGCTAGCATATCTAACATATCTAACTGCAACTAACGTTAGCTAGCATATCTAACTCTAGCTAGCATTGTTCAGCCCATAGAAAGTCAGCCCGCTAATAACTTTGGCTTGCTTGCTATCAACTCGAAAATGGATGGCTTAACAAATGTATCTTGTAGTTATACATTAACTACATAGGCTGAACATTTCCGTACCCCACGGGAGTTATAAATGTTCCTTCTTGGATGTTCTAGCTAGCTAGCTAGCTACTACTGCGCTACCCATGTTCACTTCTGGCAAGTTTTCTGCCTACCCCCTGATTTTGGCAATGCATGAACATGAAGTACCCTAAACATAGTTCATAGTCTGGCCCAAAATATCAGACGACAGCAAGTATGACCAAAAAAAACAAAAGAGACATGAATCATCTTTCATCAAGTTAACCAAAAATGTACACTACCGTTGCAATGTTTAGGGTCACTTACAAATGTCCTTGTTTTTGCAAGAATAGCACATTTTTTGTCCATTAAAATAACATCAAATTAATCAGAAATACATGTGTGGACATTGTTAATGTTGTAAATGACAATTGTAGCTGGAAACTGCTGATTTTTTATGGAATATCTACATAGCGTATAGAGGCCAATTATCAGCAACCATACCTCCTGTGTTCTAATGGCACGTTGTGTTAGCCAATCCAAGTTTATCATTTTAAAAGGCTAATTGATCATTAGAAAACCATTTTGAAAATATGTTAGCACAGCTGAAAACTGTTGTCCTGATTAAAGAAGCAATAAAACTGTCTTTCTTTAGAATAGTTGAGTATCTGGAGCATCAGCATGTGTGGGTTCGATTATGTGCTAAAAATAGCCAGAAACAAAGAACTTTCTTCTGAAACTCATCAGTCTATTTTTGTTTTGAGGAATGAAGGCTGAAAAAAATGATCTGCTGTTTCCAGCTACAATAGTTATTTATAACATTAACAATGTCTACACTGTATTTCTGATCAATTTTATGTTATTGTAATGGACAACGTTTTTTATTTTCTTTCAAAAACAAGGACGTTTCTAAGTGACCCCAAACTTTTGAACGGTAGTGTATATCTAATGCAATATTTACTAATGTAAGGATAAAGAAAACAGAGAGCATGTACAAAATGTGTTTTATTTTACAGGATGATATAATGCATGAAGCAAACATGGAATGACTTGTGAAAATGTAGACTCAGTGAAGATTGCGAGGGAAGGTGCCTTTCATCCCTCTCTGTACCCTGGTGCAGTGGAACAATTCTTGCTCAGCCTCATAGTAGCATGATTCTGTTTCTGATTCTAGATCAATTAACTCCTGTAAATAGTGAAAGAACATTTAGATAACATTGTAAAACTTTGTAAAACATTCACAGTGGGCTATGAGTTTTTCCAACTTGAGACCCTAAGGAGGATAAATGACCTGTCGAACTACAACAACCTTGTACTTGTTCATATGAATTTGAAACTAAAGGGATGGGGTGGGGGGCATAGCAGCGGAAGGTAAGAAGTAGGTGTAAGAGAAAAATCTGAAATAAAACAAATATATATTTTTAAACCGCAGCAACCCCACACCAAAAATCTTAATGCGGCTATTTTTAAATACAAATATTTTCACATGACCCTGTACTGTTAAAACATGCACCACACACATCCAATATGCAACACATATCGTTGGGATACGGATGTAACCTTGGTTCTCTTTAGTTTTCGTAACAGGTCGCCAAACACCAAATCACGAGATGTGATTGAGATGCTTAATATCAAAGATGTTTACAGTCACGCCACACCCTTATTGTATCCATGTGACCTGTCACTATAAAAGGTGGTGTGGCGTGACATCCGTAACCCAACATTTTATTTCGTTTTCACAACAGGTCACAACACAGTCAGGATAACGCACCTTTTAACTTAGTCCAGATGAGTCCCTGGGATGTCCTTGTATCCACCACAGGATTCAACAGTATAACAGGATAACACAGAATTCAGCTGTGGTATACAATTGTATACACATGCAAGCTGAAAGCTAGAACTTACAACATGAGGCAAAAAATTGGGTGCAACAGCACCAAGAGTGGAAGGCCTCTGTATAGAACATCCATCTCACTGATGGTTGATAAGTATCTCAATGCTCTCGGTACATTCACTTATCTAGGTTGAGAGAGTGTTCCGTGTCCAGAACCACAGACCCCACTGATGGTGTGGACATAACATTGAGCCTGTAGTACCTCATGAAAGTCATGGGTGTTGCCCAATTTGCAGCAGCACAGATAGAGCCCAGGGAGGTTCCTTTGAACATGGACCATAAAGTGACCACAGCCCTTGTAAAGTGTGCTACCACACTGTCTGGAGTTGGTCTACCTGCTGCAGCGTATGATTTTGACACTGCATTGGTAATCCAAAATGCCAGTCTCTGCTTTGAGACAGCACGCCCTTTGGTGTTCTCCCCATAACACACAAATAGCTGTTCTATTTGATGAACATTTCTTGTTGCAGCAAGATAGGCACTCAATGCCCTAATTGGTCAAAGTGTATGCAACTCACGACTCTCCTGTGACAAGTGGGGAGGCGGGTGAAATGCCGCTATGATTAAGGGCTGGATGGCATACGATGATGAAAGCACTTTAGGTAAGAATGCTGTATTTTTCCCAAGCACTGCCATAGATCCATCTTCTGCTAAATTGAGGCATGAAGGATGTGTAGAAAACACATGTTATTCTCCAATACGCTTGGCTGAAACAATGGCCAATAGAAAGGCAGTCTTGACTGAGAGCTCACATAGTTTAAGTGAAGACCCTGGCTCAAGTGATCATAAGACAACATCTAACTCCCATGAGTGTACTGAAGGAGCCTTGGGAGCCGTAGCCTGTGGGAGCCTTGGGAGCCTTCCATGAATTGTGATACTAGAGTGTGTGCCCCTGGTGATGCACCCGTAATCTGGTCATGTCCCATACAGATGGCTGCCATATACACTTTCAATGTATATGGGAACTTCCCTACAGCTATAAGCTCCTGGAGGAAAGTCAAAATGACAGAAATTGGGCAGGAAGATGGCGATTCTGCATGGTCGACACACCACTTCCTGTAAACTCATACAGCATCCCCTTTGGCCATCTGTGTGATAGGGCATCGACCCTGAGCGGGCCTGCTGGACCCTTTATGGAGAACCACTTAGGACAATGGGTTGAGTCTTGCGATGCAAACAGAACGACGATGGCACTTCCGAATCGAACTTCAGTATGTTGATGTGAACCATTTTCCATGGTGCTGATCATACACCATGGACCCCTGACCGGTTCAAATCAAATCAAATTTTATTTGTCACATACACATGGTTAGCAGATGTTAATGTGAGTGTAGCGAAATGCTTGTGCTTCTAGTTCCGACAATGCAGTAATAACCAACAAGTAGTCTAACTAATAATTCCAAAACTACTGTCTTATACACACAAGTGTCAGGGGATAAAGAATATGTACATAAAGATAAATGAATGAGTGATGGTACAGAGCAGCATAGGCAAGATACAGTAGATGGTATCGAGTACAGTATATACATATGAGATGAGTATGTAAACAAAGTGGCATAGTTAAAGTGGCTAGTGATACATGTATTACATAAAGATGCAGTAGATGATATAGAGTACAGTATATACGTATACATATGAGATGAATAATGTAGGGTATGTAAACATTATATTAGGTAGCATTGTTTAAAGTGGCTGGTGATATATTTTACATCATTTCCCATCAATTCCCATTATTAAAGTGGCTGGAGTTGAGTCAGTGTGTTGGCAGCAGCCACTGTTTAACAGTCTGATGGCCTTGAGATAGAAGCTGTTTTTCAGTCTCTCGGTCCCAGCTTTGATGCACCTGTACTGACCTCGCCTTCTGGATGATAGCGGGGTGAACAGGCAGTGGCTCAGGTGGTTGTTGTCCTTGATGATCTTTATGGCCTTCCTGTAACATCGGGTGGTGTAGGTGTCCTGGAGGGCAGGTAGTTTGCCCCCAGTGATGCGTTGTGCAGACCTCACTACCCTCTGGAGAGCCTTGCGGTTGTGGGCGGAGCAGTTGCCGTACCAGGCGGTGATACAGCCCGCCAGGATGCTCTCGATTGTGCATCTGTAGACGTTTGTGAGTGCTTTTGGTGACAAGCCAAATTTCTTCAGCCTCCTGAGGTTGAAGAGGCGCTGCTGCGCCTTCTTCACAATGCTGTCTGTGTGAGTGGACCAATTCAGTTTGTCTGTGGTGTGTATGCCGAGGAACTTAAAACTTACTACCCTCTCCACTACTGTTCCATCGATGTGGATAGGGGGGTGTTCCCTCTGCTGTTTCCTGAAGTCCACAATCATCTCCTTAGTTTTGTTGACGTTGAGTGTGAGGTTATTTTCCTGACACCGCACTCCGAGGGCCCTCACTTCCTCCCTGTAGGCCGTCTCGTCGTTGTTGGTAATCAAGCCTACCACTGTTGTGTCGTCCGCAAACTTGATGATTGAGTTGGAGGCGTGCGTGGCCACGCAGTATTGGGTGAACAGGGAGTACAGGAGAGGGCTCAGAACGCACCCTTGTGGGGCCCCAGTGTTGAGGATCAGCGGGGTGGAGATGTTGTTGCCTACCCTCACCACCTGGGGGCGGCCCGTCAGGAAGTCCAGTACCCAGTGGCACAGGGCGGGGTCGAGACCCAGGGTCTCGAGCTTGATGACGAGCTTGGAGGGTACTATGGTGTTAAATGCCGAGCTGTAGTCGATGAACAGCATTCTCACATAGGTATTCCTCTTGTCCAGATGGGTTAGGGCAGTGTGCAGTGTGGTTGAGATTGCATCGTCTGTGGACCTATTTGGGCGGTAAGCAAATTGGAGTGGGTCTAGGGTGTCAGGTAGGGAGGAGGTGATATGGTCCTTGACTAGTCTCTCAAAGCACTTCATGATGACGGAAGTGAGTGCTACGGGGCGGTAGTCGTTTAGCTCAGTTACCTTAGCTTTCTTGGGAACAGGAACAATGGTGGCCCTCTTGAAGCATGTGGGAACAGCAGACTGGTATAGGGATTGATTGAATATGTCCGTAAACACACCAGCCAGCTGGTCTGCGCATGCTCTGAGGGCGCGGCTGGGGATGCCGTCTGGGCCTGCAGCCTTGCGAGGGTTAACACGTTTAAATGTTTTACTCACCTCGGCTGCAGTGAAGGAGAGTCCGCATGTTTTCGTTGCAGGCCATGTCAGTAGCACTGTATTGTCCTCAAAGCGGGCAAAAAAGTTATTTAGTCTGCCTGGGAGCAAGACATCCTGGTCCGTGACTGGGCTGGTTTTCTTTTTGTAGTCCGTGATTGACTGTAGACCCTGCCACATACCTCTTGTGTCTGAGCAGTTGAATTGAGATTCTACTTTGTCTCTATACTGACGCTTAGCTTGTTTGATAGCCTTGCGGAGGGAATAGCTGCACTGTTTGTATTCGGTCATGTTACCAGTCACCTTGCCCTGATTAAAAGCAGTGGTTCGCGCTTTCAGTTTCACGCGAATGCTGCCATCAATCCACGGTTTCTGGTTTGGGAATGTTTTAATCGTGTGGGACGAGCAACGCCGGACAGGGCCAAACAGGAAGGATATCACTATGGGGCACTGATATCTTCAACCACCAACTTACCAGGGACTATGGGAACGACATCTTAAACACACGTTCTAATGAACTCGCACACCGAATCAGCGTATTCGTCAATGTTGTTGTCTGACGCAATACGAAACATATCCCAGTCCATGTGATGGAAGCAGTCTTGGAGTGTGGAATCAGCTTGGTCGGACCAGCGTTGGACAGACCTCAGCGTGGGAGCTTCTTGTTTTAGTTTCTGTCTGTAGGCAGGGATCAGCAAAATGGAGTTGTGGTCAGCTTTTCCGAAAGGAGGGCGGGGCAGGGCCTTATATGCGTCGCGGAAGTTAGAATAACAATGATCCAAGGTTTTGCCAGCCCTGGTTGCGCAATCGATATGCTGATACAATTTAGGGAGTCTTGTTTTCAGATTAGCCTTGTTAAAATCCCCAGCTACAATGAATGCAGCCTCAGGATGTATGGATTCCAGTTTGCAAAGAGTCAAATAAAGTTTTTCAGAGCCATCGATGTGTCTGCTTGGGGGGGAATATATACGGCTGTGATTATAATCGAAGAGAATTCTCTTGGTAGATAATGCGGTTGACATTTGATTGTGAGGAATTCTAAATCAGGTGAACAGAAGGATTTGAGTTCCTGTGATCACACCACGTCTCGTTAGCCATAAGGCATACGCCCCCGCCCCTCTTCTTACCAGAAAGATGCTTGTTTCTGTCGGCGCGATGCGGGGAGAAACCCGCTGGCTGCACCGACTATGATAGCGTCTCTCCAGTGAGCCATGTTTCCGTGAAGCAAAGAACGTTACAGTCTCTGATGTCCCTCTGGAATGCTACCCTTGCTCGGATTTCATCAACCTTGTTGTCAAGAGACTGGCCATTGGCGAGAAGAATGCTAGGGAGTGGTGCACGATGTGCCCGTCTCCGGAGTCTGACTAGAGGACCGCCTCGTTTCCCTCTTTTACGGAGTCGTTTTTTTGGGTCGCCGGCTGGGATCCATTCCGTTGTCCTGGGTGAAAGGCAGAACACAGAATCCGCTTCGCGAAAGTCATATTCCTGGTCGTACTGGTCGTACTGGTCAAGACCAACTCCGCATCCTTGAAGGGAGGCCTCTGTGGTCAAAATCACCAATTTGTGAACTATGACTAGGAGAGCTCCACTGAGAGTTCGAAGTGCTAGGCTCCATGATTCTATTGCTCTCCATCAACTCATTGAAATTGTGAGATTTTTTGGTTTGTCCCTTCTGGGACACAGATTGTGACTCTTGTATCAGTGCTGTATTGGCTGCATATGGAACAAGCCCAATGGTACAAAATTGACTGCAGCAGCTAGGATGCCAAGGAGCCTATGACTAGCACTGTCACCTGTTTTCTCAGTTTGAATGTTGAAAGGCAATTTGCCAAAGATACCAGAGAGTGTTGCACGCATGATTTCAATGTCCAATGTAAAGCCCAGGAAGTGATTTTTGAAATAGCCTAATCATATTAAAACATTGTGACTAGTTGTGTTGATGCCACACATAAAATGTAATACATTTTAAAAGTGAAATGACAAATATTTAGGCTTTATTGAAGTGCTAGGTTTTAGGTCGAGGAATAGCCGCTAGGATCGGAAAGAAAGCAGAACACGTGTTAAACTTTCCTGAATAACTGCCTGCTTGGTGCATAGGACTATGTGGCACATAGGACAACTATGGAGAATGATGATTGGCAACAGACAGCGCATCAGTATCAGAAGTAAAAAATAAAGCCAGACTGGCCTGCTACTATGCCTTTCTATAATCTGTTGAGAGTACACCCACAACTGATCCAAACGCTTGAGTGAATGGAATGAAAATTCAAATAACAAGGCTTTTACGCTATTATTCAAATGACATTTTCAATGCAGTTTACAGAAAATGGTAACAAAAAATAGCTTTTTGTTTTGGTGTGTCTAGGTGTATGACTCGGTATCGGTAGTGGATGCTTAGAGAGAAAGATATACTTACAGTTGGCTCCGACCCGTCGTGTTTCAGGGTCATATCAGAAGTAAACATGCAGTCAGACTGGCCTGCTACTTTCTATAATCTGTGGAGAGTGGACTCACAACTGATTGGGCTATGAAGAGATTAGAGGAAGATGGGTCAAGGATGAGGGATTCTACAAATGCTCCTGGTGAATAGTAGTCCTTTGCCAGTACAGAGTAATAGTTCCATGAATTAAATGTGCGTTTTAGCGTTCATTGCCATGGTTATCAACTCTACCACAGAAATGGAACGCAAATCACAGACAATAGGTGTTGTAGGGGAAGCTGCAGGGAAGCACTTCAGATTTTACTGCAGAGGATTACAGGGAGTGTTGAATGGTGGTGTCCCATCCTCCTAGGCTGTTGGCCTGGGGTAGATTCAGAAAGTAGTGGAATGGGGTGGTGGGTTTTTATTTTATAAGTGATGGATTAGTTGGCAGGGTAATTTCTTTCCCTTTTCCCTTTTGTATTACAAAGTTAAATATATTTACATTCATCTCCAGTTGGTGGCGGTAATGCACATTTAGGTTGCCAACCTCCATTTAAAGCTGCAATATGTAACTGCTTGGTTGACCCTACCAAATTCACATAGAAATAAGTTATAGATCTGTCATGTTCATTGAAAGCAAGTCTTTATATGTTTACATACCCTACATTACTCATCTCATATGTATATACTGTACTCTATACCATCTACTGCATCTTGCCTATGCCTTTCTATACCGTCACTCATTAATATATGTTTTTATGTACATATTCTTATTAATTCCTTTACACTTGTGTGTATAAGGTAATTGTTGTGAAATTGTTAGGTTAGATTACTCGTTGGATATTACTGCATTGTCGAAACTAGAAGCACAAGCATTTCCCTACACTTGCATTAACATCTGCTAACCATGTGTATGTGACAAATACAATTTGATTTGATTTGAAGAAGTGCTAGATCTGTTATATGTGCATTATTTCTATGCTTTTACTTTCGGTTTTGTACACCAGCTTCAAACAGCTGAAAATACAATATTTTTGGTTATGGAAAATATATTTCACACCGGTTTAATGCCCGCCAGGAAATGGCGGAACGATTTCTTTATAATGCACCTTTAAAAAACACAGAAGAAGAAGAACAGATTACCATTCCAAAGATTTGTATAACTAACCCAAGATAGACCACCAACTGGCGTTTCGAATGGGAACAAGCAAGAGCCAAGCACGATGTAGAGAGATCCTATTGGCGCGTTCTAGCATGTCGTTGCATATTTCCGTTAGAGAACGCCTACTGTCAAGTGTGCGTGTGTAATAACTCAATTGGCCCGTGCACTCCTTCTAAACAACGCAATTAATTTGCAAAGGGTAAAGTCTGTTCGTAACATATTCTAGTTCTGGGAACAGAAAACGGTATTGAGATCAAACGTTTCATCGATTTTAAACAAATTGCAGAATGTTGGCCAAACTCCATCAATGGGCTTCCTCTCATCACCATATTTGGTGGGAAGCGAAAACGCCAACCGGATGCTTCAGATTTATACATCCAGGGAAACTTCTGGCTTATTTTTCTCTATCTGTGACCGTTCACCTAGCGGCAGGATATTATTATACAGGAAATGCATAAGTCTTTAGCATAGTATTTTCATAAGAGTGGCTTTAGGCACCAAACAATATAGTTATACACTATTATAACGTATCTAGCTATCTTTCCAAATATACTTTAGTTTGATAGCTGTGGCATACACCGTTAGCTACTTGAGTCTTCTAAAAATTCTAAGCTTTTAACTAGTTAAATTAGTTCGCTAAATCTAGCCTCTGGAACCGGGAAGGAGAGGACAAAACAACAAGGCACTGGACTGGTACAAGAAGGATCATACCCCTTTATTTTATAAATCAATTATCACATCACTTCTCCCTAGATAGCTAATTAGATATGTTTTACTTCCGATTATTGATATTGTTCTGATCAGTAGATCGGACAGTCAGCGATGATCAAACTGACATAAAGTACCGTAGTTTTAAGATCGCTAGCTAACGTTACAATATATTGGCTAAGATTACAGCTAGCTAATGTAAGCGTAGCTATCAATCTGTGGTAGATCAAATTCGTGTTTGTTGTTGTCTTAGCGCACCCGGCTAGCGAGCTAACGTGAACTTATCAGGCCAAGTAAACTAATTAACTTTAGCTAGCTGAGTTGTTGCCAAACATAATAGTTTTGTCCACCAGACCGAATGTTTTCCCCCCATTGACAATTGTTTAACGTGTTTTCGCTATTTGCTAGCAGGGAACGCTAAATATCTATTTGTGTTGTATTTACAGGCACCATTGATCGTAAAACTATTATACCGTGAAAGTGTGTTCGTTTATTTCAACAGCTTGCAACTGCATCCCGCAATGCTGGGTGTTCCTGTATTGTGGGCTTTCCCCGCCATGGGGTGATGGCTCGTTCGTGACACCGTTAGCTATCGCCTGTTGTGTACAGTCGGGGGGTTTACTGTCTTCCTGTCGCTCCCGCTAGCGCGATAGGATGGGGCTACACGGTGTGTATGCTAGCTAGCACACGGTGTCGTTCCCGCCAGCTGTGTACCGGACTAGCTGGCACACATTAACACACGTTACCTGCGGGAAAACAGTGCCCGACAGGCGGGGACGAATGACACTGTCTGCCGGTGTACGGCTAGCTAGATACCATTGTCGCCCCGGCCCTTCTATGGGCTTTATCGGCGACTGACATCCAACGTTATTGTGCATTAACGCCACGTACTGTACTGGAGCGCCTCTGCTAGTTAAACAATGTACCAATAGAAGTATAAAGAGAGGTTCCTGCAAATGCAGGAACACGCCGAAATGCAGGCCGCAATTCCACCCTTGTTTATTTGGTCTGGTATTGGAATCATTTGTTATTATGCAATTGATGAATCGATGTATGAGATTTGCCTCTTCCACTCCCCAGGCTGAACTTCCCAGCTTCCTGGCTCTACTCATCCCATTCTCCAGACAGACAGTGAGGCAGGATGTTGGGTCTGTGGTGCATGGGTGCTCGACTTGGCGTTCTCACTCTGGCGCTGTGCTGTACACTGGCTCCCTTACCTGCACACGCGTACATCTATGCTGTGAGTCCTCATGATTGTTGAACTGTGTGATCAAGTTTGTTGTGGATTTACACGTGATCTCAGTGTACTGGCATTGATTTGAACACTTGTGTCTCTGTCTGGTAGCATTACAGCAATATGACCAACATGTTGTTTGAGGACCTGCCTGCCTTTTTTGGATCATCACTACCCAAAGAAGGACTTATGGTGAGTAGTGAGTAAGGTTTAATATCAAAATACTCAATACCAAAATGATACTATGGAAAAAGAAGGCATATTAGCCAAAGTAACAGAATGGCACTTGATCCAGACAGAAACTCCGCTACTGCTCTATTCAATCGTTAGGCATCTTTAGAGTTCAATATCATTACACTTTACATTTTTGGGTCAACTTTTTCAGAGACAGCGTGTTCGTAAATTATTCAGACTAGATGTCGCCGAATTAATCGGAATGGCCGATTAATTAGGGCTTATTTTAAAGTTTTCATAACAATCGGGAATCAGCATTTTTGGACACCGATCGTGGCTGATTACATTGCACTCCATGAGGAGACTGCGTGGCGGGCTGACCACCTGTTATGCGAGTGCAGCAAGGAGCCAAGGTAAGGCGCTAGCTAGCATTAAATGTATCTTGTAAAAAACAATCAATCTAAACATAATCACTAGTTAACTACACATGGTTGATGATATTACTAGTTTATCTAGCTTGTCCTGCATTGCATATAATCAATGCGGTGCCTGTTAATCATTGAATCACAGCCTACTTCGCCAAACTGGTGATTTAACAAGCGCATTCGCAAAGAAAAGCACCGTCGTTGCACCAATGTGTACCTAACCATAAACATCAACGCCTTTCTTAAAATCAATACACAAGTATATATTTTTAAACCTGCATATTTAGTTAATATTGCCTGCTAACATGAATTTCTTCTAACTAGGGAAATTGTGTCACTTCTTACTTTCTGTGCAACAGAGTCATGGTATATGCAGCAGTTTGGGCCGCCTGGCTCTTTGCGAACTGTGTGAAGACTTTTTCTTCCTAACAAAGACAGACAACTTCGCCAAACGGGGGATGATTTAACAAAAGCGCATTTGTGAAAAAGCACAACCGTTGCACGAATGTACCTAACCATAAACATCAATGCTTTTCTTAAAATCAATACACAGAAGTATATTTTTTAAACCTGCATATTTAGTTAAAAGAAATTCATGTTAGCAGGCAATATTAAACTAGGGAAATTGTCATTTCTCTTGCGTTCATTGCACTCAGAGTTAGGGTATATGCAACAGTTTGGGCCGCCTGGCTTGTTGTGAACTAATTTGCCAGAATTTTATGACATAACATTGAAGGTTGTGCAATGTAACAGCAATATTTAGACTTAAGGATGCCACCCGTTAGATAAAATACGGAACGGTTCTGTATTTCACTGAAAGAATAAACGTTTTGTTTTCTAAATGATAGTTTCCGGATTTGGCCATATTAATGACCTAAGGTGAGTATTTCTGTGTGTTATTATATTATAATTAGTTATAATTAGTTATATTAGTTATAACTATTATAAATAGTCCTATAATAACTACAACCTAAAACGTCTTACCTGGGAATATTGAAGACTCGTGTTAAGAGGAACCACCAGCATATGTTCTCATGTTCTGAGCAAGGAATAATTAGCTTTTTAACATGGCACATATTGCACTTTTACTTTCTTCTCCAACACTTTGTTTTTGCATTATTTAAACTAAATTGAACATGTTTCATTATTTATTTGAGACTAAATTGATTTTATTGATGTATTATATTAAGTTAAAATAAGTGTTCATTCAGTATTGTTGTAATTGTCATTATTACAAATATATATATATATATATAAATAAATTGGCCGATTAATCGTTTTTTGGCTTTTTTTTGGCCCTCCAGTAATCGGTATCGGCGTTAAATTCATAATCGGTCGACCTCTAATTCAGACCCGTTGACTTTTTCCACATTTTGTTACATTACAGCCTTATTCTAAAATTGATTAAATACCAAAAAATCCTCATCAATCTACACATTACCCCATAATGACAATGTGAAAAGTTTTTTTTTTTTTTTGCAAATGTATAAAAAATAAAAACAGAAGTACCTTATTTACATAAGTGTTCAGACCCTTTGCTATGAAACTCATTGAGCTCAGGTGCATCCTGTTTTCATTGATCATCCTTGAGATGTTTCTTCAACTTGAATTGTAGTCCACCTGTGGTAGATTTAATTGATTGGACATGATTTGGAAAGGCACACACTTGTCTATATAAGGTCCCACAGTTGACACTGCATGTCAGAGCAAAAACCAAGTCATGAGGTGGAAGGAATTTTCCGTAGAGCTCCGAGACAGGATGTCAAGACACAGATCTTGAGAAGGGTACCAAAACATTATTCTTCCATATTCTTAAATGGAAGGAGTTTGGAACCACCAAGACTCTTTCTAGAACTGGCTGCCCGGCCAAACTGAACAATCGGCGGCGGGGGGGGGGGCTTGGTCAGGGAGGTAACCAACAACCCAATGGTCACTCTGGCAGAGTTCCTCTGTGGAGATGGGAGAACCTTCCAGAAGGACAACCATCTCTGCAGCACTCCACCTGGCAGGCCTTAATGGTAGAGTGGCCAGACGGATGCCGCTCCTTAAATAAAGGTTAAAAAAAAGGGACCTCAGACTGGGGCAACGGTTCACCTTCCAACAGGACAACGACCCTAAGCACACAGCCAAGACAATGCAGTAGTGGCTTCAGGACAAGTCCCTGAATATCCTTGAGGGACCCAGCCAGAGCCCGGACTTGAACCCGATCTAACATCTCTGGAGAGAACTGAAAATAGCTGTGCAGCGACGCTCCCCATCCAACCTGACAGAGCTACAGAGGATCTGCAGAAAAGAGTGGGAGAAACTCCACAAGTATAGGTGTATCAAGCTTGTAGCGTCATAACCAGGAAGACTCGAGGCTGTAATCACTGCCAAAGGTGCTTCAACAAACTAACGAGTAAAGGGTCTGAATACTTAGTTGACGTCGGATGTTTACATACACCTTAGCCAAATACATTTAAACTAATTTTTTCCACAATTCCTGACATTTAGTCTTGTCAGTTTGGATCACCACTTTATTTTAAGAATGTGATATGTCCAAATAATAGTAGAATGATTTATTTCAGCTTTTATTTATTTCACCACATTCCCAGTGGGTCAGAAGTTTACATACACTCAATTAGTATTTGGTAGCATTGCCCTTTTAAATGGTTTAACATGGGTCAAATGTTTCAGGTAGCCTTCCACAAGCTTCCCACAATAAGTTGGGTGAATTTTGGCCCATTCCTCCTGACAGAGCTGGTGTAACTGAGTCAGGTTTGTAGGCCTCCTTGCTCCCACAAATTTTCTATAGGGTTGAGGTCAGGGCTTTGTGATGGCCACTCCAATACCTTGACTTTGTCCTTAATCCATTTTGCCACAACTTTGGAAGTATGCTTGTGGTCATTGTCCATTTGGAAGACCCATTTGCGACCAAGCTTTAACTTCCTGACTGATGTCTTGAGATGTTGCTTCAATATATCCACATAATTGTCATTCCACATGATGCCATCTATTTTGAGAAGGGCACCAGTCCCCCTTGCAGCAAAGCACCCCCACAACATGATGCTGCCACCCCCGTGCTTCACGGTTTGGATGGTGTTCTTCGGCTTGCAAGCTCCTCCTTGTTCCTCCGAACATAACGATGGTCATAATGCCCAAACATTTCTATTTTTGTTTCATCAGACCAGAGGACATTTCTCCAAAAAGTATGATCTTTTGTCACCATGTGCTGTTGCAAACCGTACTCTGGCTTTTTTATAGCGGTTTTGGAGCAGTGGCTTCTTCCTTGCTGAGCGGCCTTTCAGGTTATGTCGATATAGGACTTGTTTTACGCTTGTGGAAGGCTACCTGAAATGTTTTACCCAAGTTAAAGAATTTAAAGGAAATGCTACCAAATACTAATTGAGTGTATGTAAACTTCTGACCCACTGGGAATGTGATGAAAGCAATAAAAACTGAAATAAACTATTCTCTCCACTATTATTCTGACATTTCACATTCTTAAAATAAAGTGGTGATCCTAACTGACCTAAGACAGGGAATTTTTATTAGGATTAAATGTCAGGAATTGTGAAAAACTGAGTTTAAATGTATTTGGCTAAAGTGTATGTAAACTTCTGAATTCAACTGTAGATACTTTTGTACCTGTTTCCTCCAGCATCTTCACAAGGTCCTTTGCTGTTATTCTGGGATTGATTTGCACTTTTCGCAGCAAAATACATTAATCTCTATGAGACAGAACACGTCTCCTTCCTGAGCGGTATGACGGCTGCGTGGTCCAATGGGGTTTATATTTGCGTACTACTGTTTGTACAGATGAACCTGGTACCTTCAGGCCTTTGGAAATTGCTCCCAATGATGAACCAGACTTGTGCAGGTCTGCAATTTTTTTCTGAGGTCTTGGCTGATTTCTTTTGATTTTCCCATGATGTCAAGCAAAGAGGCACAGTTTGAAGGTAGGCCTTGAAATACATCTTCAGGTACTAAAGCTTCAGCTTCTAAAGCCATGACATCATTTTCTGGAATTTTCCAAGCTGTTTATTAAAGGCACAGTAAACGTAGTGTATTTAATCCTCTGACCCACTGGAATTGTTTTACAGTGAAATAATATGTCTAACAATTGTTGGGAAAAGTACTTGTCATTTCAAAGTAGATGTCCTACCGACTTGCCAAAACTATAGTTTGTTAACAAGTTATTTGTGGAGTGGTTGAAATACGGGTTTTAATGTCTCATATGTAAACTTCTGACTTCAACTGTATGTAAATGTGATATTTCAGTACATTTTTGCAATACTTTTTCGAAAATGTATATAAACCTGTTTTTGCTTTGTCATTATGGGGTATTGTATGTAGATTGCTTGGGGGAGCAAACAATTTATCAATTTTAGGCTGTAACGTAACACAATGTGGAAAAAATCAGAGGGTCTGAATACTTTCCGCATGCACTGTATGCATTAATGAATCAATTATACAGTCATACAATCAATTTCAGTTTTTTTTTACTAACCATACTACATAACATAATGGTATTAATTTATTTGAATGGTAAATGTCTTTGGAAAATTGAGAAGTAGCCTAGGCCTATTGCTTATTCATATTTTCGTTCTGTTTACTCTTATTTTACCAAGTGAAACTGCATATACCTATACAAGTGAATGCATATTCAATAGCCGTGTGTGGCTGCATTTAGTTATTGGGCTTGTTTTGCCTTATTTCATGGAACCATATGGGATTTATTTTATTTTACTGCAGTTTAAGTGACACCTGGCCCAGAAAAATAATTTCCATATATGGCCAAATAGGGAAGTCAGATTAGACATTTCCTAATAAGACACTTTAGTCAACACCTTTGTTCACAAAACAGCCATTGAATTATTCAAATAAGGCCAGTTTTTTTTCATCACTCAGCGACAGATGCTAACGTTTTATATTCATCCCAATGTCTCCCTGTGCACCCTGAGTGCTCGTGTGCATGTGATGTTGGTCTATGTAAACCAAATGTAACCTGGATATAGCCGGTCCATGAATCGGCGTATACAAACATGAGTGGATTACCTTAAACAGAGGTCAGGCATTTAAGAGTCCGTCTCCAGTTCTTATTATACCTCAGTGATTCATACACAGTTTCGTTGAGGCAATAGATAATCTTTGGAGAGACCAATTTTAAGTGAATGGCACAAACTTTATTCAATCAGTTTTTAAATCAGCATATTTTGCATTATGGTTAGCATATTATCACTAAGTACTAGGGTAGATAGTTGATATTCACTTCAGCTGGAAGCTAGCAAGGAAAGTTAGTTTACAACGTTGGAAGCTACTGGTATCTTCTTGCATTGTCAAGTGTTCTAACCATTATGGATGTTGTTTTGCGAACAGTAATGAACAGTTTTTACATACCGTGTCGCATTATTCAAGTGTGTTAACATCTGTGCAGTATGAGTGGGGAGCTAACATGATGCAGCCTTCCCAGTGCAGGAGCAGGCACGGTATAAAGGTTTCTACACACTTAATGTGCGTAGAGTTGTGCGTACACTGGGTGGAGTCATGCATCCTTTGTTCCATGATATCTCATCAGTCCATACTCCCAAATAGCATCATTCACAAGGGGGTGACAGATGTGTTCTTGTTGTCTTCTCATTTGCTGTGAAAGCAAAATAAGAGGCTTGTCATCTTTTCTTCCCTTGCTAGCAAGTTGGCTAAACATGTGAAATAATATAATGAAATAATATGCCCCAACCACTATTCTTAAACTTTCCGGTGTGACTTAAAACATTATTCCTACTTTGATATGCTTCTTCAATGTCTTCGCTCCCATATCAGCTAAAGATAGAATGTCCACATTTTTTGTTATGGTTTCATACCAGCTGTATTTCTGTATTTTTAAAGTTATATATCTTAAACATGATTGCTAACATGCAAAATATTTTGGGACTATGTCAACAATTCATTAATGAAAGAAATACCAAAAGATTTTCTTTTAAGGGGGACATCGGCTTCGCTCAACAGACTTGATCCGTGAGACACATTTCACAGAAGTACCGAAAGTAAATACAAATTCTAGTGTATTTACATTTGAGTCATTTAGCAGATGCTCTTATCCAGAGCGACTTGGTACATTCATCTTAAGATAGCTATGTGGGACCACCACATCTCACAGTTATAGTAAGTACATTTTTCCTCAATTTAAAGTGGAAGTGTTAGTTCACAAAAGGCTTTTTTACCCTTGTTTTTTTGTGAGGGTCGGGGGGAAGGGGGGTGCTGTGGGATTGTTTAACATAGGGTTTCAGATTTCTTTTGGAAGATGGGCAGGGACTCTGCTGTTCTAGCTTCAGGGGGAAGCTGGTTCCACCATTGGGATGCCAGGACAGAGAAGAACTTGGACTGGGCTGAGCGGGAGCTTCCCTCCCGTAGGGGTGGGAAGCCCAAGAGACCTAAGGTGGCAGAACGGAGTGCTCGGGTTGGGGTGTAGTACCGAACCGTTTTCATTTTCTAGTATCGAAAAAGTACAGAGGTTTCCGTATACCATGCAACACTAATGTGAGAGAAGGGTAATGGAAGAGTGAATACAGGAGCAACATGTCCTTTGATCCATTGCAAACATCAGCTGAAACATCCTTTCTCTCTCTTCAAGGGTGTGTTAGTGGAGTCACGACCACTCAACGGCTGCACTCCGATAGAACCTCCACCACCACTGCCCACATCTAGTGATCCCAACACGACCACTACTAAGTACATAGTCCTCATCCGACGCTATGACTGCAATTTTGATATCAAGGTTGGTGTGTGTAGCTATGCTGTTGGGTTGCTTAGGATATAAGGTGTTGCAATTACATTTGAATTCAACAGATTATGTATTGCAACATATTCAGTGTAAAATCACACTGTGCCTAGTGTTTTCAATTGTTACAATGTAAATTATGGTTTTGTTTTCAACGCAGGTGCTGCATGCACAGCAAGCTGGATTCAGTGCAGCCATTGTTCACAACATGTACTCAGAGACTCTACTCAACATGAACTACAGCAATGGTGAGGATCCTACAATCATCACCTTCTCTAAGCTGCCTATATCCATTTCTTACAGAATCAGTTCAGTTAGTACAACATTTACTTAACCAGGTTGCCTCTCTCTCCTCAAAATCTCAAGTAGTCTTTATTAACCAGTATCATCCTAATAATTAAATACATTAGTAATGCTGAGTGGCAGTGCTCCCCTTTTTGTTTGTTTGAGTGTAGAAACTATTGCAGAGGAGATTGAGATCCCCTCCGTATTCACCAGCTACTACGCCTCCCAAATTCTAAGGACTTTCATCATTCCTGAACATGGGTGAGTACCATTGTGATGTTTTTTATTTTTGTCAAGCTCAACTTCCATGACAAGCTTTTAATTGCTTATTTATTTGTTCATTTCTACCCCTAGTCACAATGTTAGATGGAGGTATGACTTAACTGTCTGTTGATTGCTAATGTAACCATTCAACAAATATTTTTTGGGATATTTGTTCATGGTCTTGCACCATAGTGAAGACCGGACCTTTATTGATCAGATTTGCGCTGAGATTCAGTCATAATCTTCACATCTTTGCACTCATCATGTCAACCCTGCTGAGGGTCTCAAATCAAATGATATTTGTCACGTGCTTCTTAAACAACAGGTGTGGACTGACAGTGAAATGCTTACTTACGGCCCGTCCCAACAATACAGAGAAAAATAAAATAGAGATATAATAGAAAAGTAAAACACGTAATAATAAAAGTAATAGTAGATACACAATGAGTAACGATAACTTGACATTATACAAGGAGTACCAGTGCCGAATCGATGTGCAAGGGTACGAGGTAATTGAGGTAGATATGTACATATAACTAGGAATAAAGTGCGATTGGCTGGTCCTATGTGGACGTCATCACTATGTTGGAGGTGGTGTTGAGTCTGGCACTGCTGTCCCTCTTAGTCGTACAGATCTGTGATCCGGAGGTGGTCGCTTTTCTGAACAATGCCCCCATACTAATGCGGATGGTGCTGTATTTGGTATGCAGGGCCTATGTGATCCTCAAGCCGGAGTTTGCCTTCCCACTCTCATACTATCTCATCCCCTTCACTGGAATAGTGGGCATGATCATCCTTGTGATGGTTGTCATCCTGGTAAGTGCCTTTAGGAAACAGACTCATTTTGCTATGAATGGGGAGTTGATTTCACAATTGAATAGTTAAATATTCATTTCATACATCCTAAATTAATGGAATTCAATAATTGTATTCGCATATTAAAAGCACTGTGACTCTCAATCCTTAGATTTTGGTGTGGTCTGTGTCTCATCTTGGTTTAGATTGTGCGCTGTGTGCAGTACAGGAAAAGGATGAGGAAATATAGGCTGACTAAGGAACAGCTGAAGAGGATCCCCATTCACAAGTTCACTAAAGGTACCGAGGGACACTCTCCACACATTCAAATGAGAATCTGTCACCCGTGTAACTAGTCAAAGACATTGCAAAACACTTTGTGAAACAGCAGTACAGTATTTCTTCTCTGGAATGTTGAGAAACCTGATTAACAAAAAGAATAATCTGATTGTCTGCTCCTGTCATTATTACATTACATGTAGCATTACAATGCTTTGTATTTCCACCTGTCACATGTCAATCTTATTTGTATTCTAGGTGATGAATATGATGTTTGTGCTATTTGTCTGGATGAGTATGAAGAGGGTGACAGACTGCGAGTTTTGCCTTGCTCACACGGTAATTGCAAGTGATCACATTTGGCCCTGTCTCACTCAGAAGTTGTTCTCACAGGTCCAAGGCCATATGGTAACTGTTTTATTTCTGTCATCTCTTCAGCGTACCACAGCAAGTGTGTGGACCCCTGGCTTACAGGGACTAAGAAAACTTGCCCCGTGTGTAAACAACGCGTAACCCGACCTAATCCAGAGTATTCTGAGTCCGAGTCTGAGGATGATGGGGCATCTCGTGCTGATGAAGAGGGGGCAGAGGGTGAAGCTGACACCGAGCGCACCCCTCTGCTCCGCCCCTCCAACCCAGGCTCCCCTTCTGGCAACCCAGGGGCCTACTCTGCCACTGTCACCACAGTAACCACCGCCCAGTGCCTAGGCTCCCCTGGGCACAGCGACTCGCCAATCCTGGAGTACGAGGGCTACTACTCCCCTCAGGGGGAGTCAGACTCTGATACCGAGGAAGAGGGGATGGACTCCCACCCCTCAGATGATGACACTGCCCAGCTCATTGTTAGGGGTGCAGTGGGGGTCTGAAAGCCTGGAGGGAGCTGAGATAAAATTACTTTGTTAGCTCAATAGGGTCAGGCTTGTCCCCGCAGGGTGTTTTTAAATGGTTTATGGAGTTGTGGCTATGGAGTTGTCTCAGCCATAGACTTTCTAGAACACTATTGTCACTTTGGTTACGTTGAACAGATTTACATATTTTTTCCAATTTAGACTCAATGTTGCTAGCTCTAAGATGTTAATATTTAGCCAAGATTCTGTTATGTTTTAGCAGTTCTGTCTTCAACATGAGGCACACATTGATAAGTACAGTAAATCAGTTCAAACATTTAGCTTTGAGTCTTTGCCAGTGAACTATGACCCCGCCATCCATCCCTAAAACTTAAGATTTGCACAAAATGAATCAACTGACAGGTAGTCTCAATCTTAACTAGCAGTATTTAGTTGAATACATTTTTTCAATGCACTACTTGACAATTGACACCCCAAATTCTTATTTTCAATTAACATATTGTACAAGGAGATAACCCACCTGAGATTATTTTTGTAGTTATTGAGTAGACTCAAGTCATCCACCAGTTGTTCTTCATATTTCTTCAACATTTTTCTTCTAGTATTACATTATTGCATTGTTGGGTTTTGAGTTTGAATGAAAGGCATGTCACTGTACTTGTGCATGTGACATTAAAACTTCAAACTTGAGTTGAAAGGAAACTACAGTGCTGCAGTCTCATTAATAAGATCTCTTCCCCATGCTAGTAGTATACCTGTATGCATCTCTGTAACTGGTTTCTGTCATTATATTGGTTAAGTGGGAGTATAGTTTACTCTATGGGGTGTTTCTCTGTCTGATGGGTTTATGGAGTTTTTGGACTGTTAATTTGTTATGCATCATTGACCAGTAATCGGGGCATGCCGAAGGAGATTATTTATTTTTTACTTCACTGTAATACATTTTTATTATCCAGCATTGTTTCTTTGAACTTCTTTTACTCCTTTTAAAAGTTCAGAATTTGTCCAGTTTGATTTTATTTCAGCCTCTTCTGTGATAGATCGTTCAGAGTTCTTCATGATGTTGCAATGTTTGTTTGTTTTTCTTTCTGTTTTTGTTTTTGACATAACTGGTGATATGGTCCGTCTAAAAGAGATTCCATCTGCTCTCTGAAGAAGTTGAACAAACTCAGGAATAGGAACATATTCACTCTGTATGGAAATTACATTTCAGAATTCTTCATGGATATTCTTGTTTTATTTTCATACAGAATGAACATATTACACCATAGAATATAGCAAACCATCGGCACAATTCTTTCCAGTTTTGTCAGTCTCCTCACATCAGCCTTTGTCTACCTGTAGAAGTACAGATTTATTGTTAGAATAGTGTGTATCTTAAGGGACTATTACTCATGTAACTGTTTTTTTTCTTTCTTCCTGTGTAGCCTTTTATACACAGTACACACTTTAGGAACAAGGTAGGCAACCATGTAGATGATCATATGTCCATGCATCAAAATTCACTCTGTTTAGATATTTTTTTCCCCTGAAAATAGCAGAAGAAGGGGGATGCCAGTACTTACACATTGTTACATATTCACGTTGGTCTCCACCTCGGCTATGAATCTATTGCTTTCTGTATGCAATTTCTTGATTGTCTGTGTACATTGCGTATTCTAGTATTCCTAGGATGGCAATTATTTTTTGACAAATTATATGTTGACATCTCCTCCCATATGACATGATGTATGATTTAGCTTTTGAGTAGAATGTGCCTAATTTCAGTCAGAATGTATCTTTATTGCTGATAAATGATCAATGTTCATATACCACAATTTAATTTGTAGATGTATTTTTTTAAACATTTTGGAAATCAAATGAAAGACTTATGTCAATGTACCTTTAAGCACAAGCAAAACGCTAGTAACAATAGTAATGGAACTGGCTATAAGCTTCTGTGGTGCTCATGCCATTGGGACCAAGTTTGAAGTGTTATGTATTGCTTTCATTTATTATGTCATTTTCGGTTAGTCCTTGACTGCTACATTTCCATAACCTCCTTTCTCACTGCTGAAGATTTATATAGTCTTGTGACATTTTATGTTGGTCCCATAAAAATAAATGACATATTTTGGGCTTCTGTTTTAAGTCTAGAGTTTTTATCAGCCAGGAATCAACTTCCTATCGACATTAGTTGGAATACGGTAAATTAGGTTAAATATCCCCTCTCCCTCCACCAAAGTACCATGATTAGAGAGAATGGTGTCTTTCCTGGCTGTGTTTGAAAGTGAAGAACAATTGTCATAAGATTCACAACAGTCGTTGAAATCAGAATAATTCTATAAATAGGCAATTTGATGATAAATGTTCTAAATCATTACCAACTACAAACCTAGTGACTCATACTGTACCATAACTGAAAGACAGCATGAATTTGCTTCTAGCCCCCTGCAGTTTACCAGCCCTGCAGTTCCATTTGTTGAATTGAACTGAGCCATGAATGGTTATGGTCAATGGATTTATAAGCAAATACCTCAGAGTACAGTCATTAGGCTAGTCACTAGGCTAATTAACATTGAGTATAGCTCAACAAGTCTGGCGATGATATGTTCCCTGACTGTTTTCATTTCAATAAGGCTCTCCCCCACACACTTTCTTTGTTTAAACCCTATTTATGAAAGACATTCAGCTAGTAAACAGTCATCACACAAATCAGTTGTCAAACACTTTCTAAAGGGCAAGTACACATCACCCCTGTGAAACATATACAGTGGGGCAACAAAGTATTTAGTCAGCCACCAATTGTGCAAGTTCTACCACTTAAAAAGATGAGTGGCCTGTAATTTTCATCATAGGTACACTTCAACTAAGACAGACAAAATTAGAAAAAAAAATCCAGAAAATCACATTGTAGGATTTTTAATGAATTTATTTGCAAATTATGGTGGAAAATAAGTATTTGGTCAATAACAAAAATTTATCTCAATACTTTATATATAACCTTATATAACCTTTGTTGGCAATGACAGAGGACAAAGGTTTTCTGTAAGTCTTCACAAGGTTTTCACACACTGTTGCTGGTATTTTGGCCCATTCCTCCATGCAGATCTCCTGTAGAGCAGTGATGTTTTGGGGCTGTTGCTGGGCAACACGGACTTTCAACTACCTCCAAAGATTTTCTACAGGGTTGAGATCTGGAGACTGGCTCGGCCACTCCAGGCCCTTGAAATGCTTCTTACGAAGCCACTCCTTCGTTGCCGGGGCGGTGTGTTTAGGATCATTGTCATGCTGAAAGACCCAGCCACGTTTCATCTTCAATGCCCTTGCTGATGGAAGGAGGTTTTCGCTCAAAATCTCACGATACATGGCCCCATTCATTCTTTCCTTTACACGGATCAGTCGTCCTGGTCCCTTTGCAGAAAAACAGCCCCAATGCATGATGTTTCCACCCCCATGCTTCACATGGGGTGGCAGGTTAGCCTAGTGGTTAGAGTGTTGGACTAGTAACCGGAAGGTTGCAAGTTCAAATCCACAAGCTGACAAGGTACAAATCTGTCTTTCTGCCCCTGAACAGGCAGTTAACCCACTGTTCCTCGGCCATCATTGAAAATAAGAATTTGTTCTTAACTGACTTGCCTAGTAAAATAAACAGCAGGTATGGTGTTCTTTGGATGCAACTCAGCATTCTTTGTCCTCCAAACACAACAAGTTGAGTTTTTACCAAAAAGTTATATTTTGGTTTCATCTGACCATATGACATTCTCCCAATCTTCTTCTGGATCATCCAAATGCTCTCTTGCAAACTTCAGACGGGCCTGGACATGTACTGGCTTAAGCAGGGGGGACACGTCTGGCACTGCAGGATTTGAGTCCCTGGCGGCGTAGTGTGTTACTGATGGTAGGCTTTGTTACTTTGGTCCCAGCTCTCTGCAGGTCGCAATTGTAAATGAGAACTTGTTCTCAACTTGCCTACCTGGTTAAATAAAGGTTAAATAATATATATTTTTAAATTCACTAGGTCCCCCCGTGTGGTTCTGGGATTTTTGCTCACCGTTCTTGTGATCATTTTGACCCCACGGGGTGAGATCTTGCGTGGAGCCCCAGATCGAGGGAGATTATCAGTGGTCTTGTATGTCTTCCATTTCCTAATAATTGCTCCCACAGTTGATTTCTTCAATCTTCAAACTAAGCTGGGACAGGTGTCTTTTATACTGATAACAAGTTCAAACAGGTGCCATTAATACAGGTAACGAGTGGAGGACAGAGGAGCCTCTTAAAGAAGAAGTTACAGGTCTGTGAGAGCCATAAATCTTGCTTGTTTGTAGGTGACCAAATACTTATTTTCCACCATAATTTGCAAATAAATTCATTAAAAATCCTACAATGTGATTTTTAGTTTTTATTTTCCTAATTTTGTCTGTCATAGTTGAAGTGTACATATGATGAAAATTACAGGCCTCTCATCTTTTTAAGTGGGAGAACTTGCACAATTGGTGGCTGACTAAATACTTTTTTTGCCCCACTGTATATAACCTCCAATGATCTAAAACCTTCAATGTTCATTACACCTGATACAACATAGCTGATATTTCTTACTGTCTGTTGTGGGAAAGGATGCCTGGATCATCACCTTCCCCCTCTCCTATGTCTCCTGCATATTATTCTAATTGATATCATCTTTTTTGCTTGTTTCCAAAGAGTTCCCTTAAAAACTGGACAGGGAGGAACGTGACCAAATGTATTTGCCTTTGTGCTGAATAAAAACATGTTAGCTACAGGAACATCACTGTTTTAGGGGACGCTTTGTTCCATTTAAAGCTGAAATAAACACCTGTACTGTAATTCATGTATAATACAAATTATGGTTTCAGACTGTTTGTATTGTGTTTTCCTGTCCTTCATCGGTTTCATCAAATTACTATTTTGTACTACAAATTAATTTCATGTCTCTTAAGCAGACAGATGTCAATGACGAGTCAGGGGATGTTCGTATATTATCATCATACAAGGATGTATGGTCTAATGTGGATCAGGGTGTTGAACCCACTCCTGTCTGGTCGCACATCCTCTGGGACTTCCTGGATCACCAGCATAATAAATTCAGGGGCAAGACTAAGAGCTAAAGGATGTGTCATACCATTGAATGACAAAGGTGAGTACTGGACTCTATGTGCTCTAGCCAACTCTTCTATTGTTGTTGTCATGCCATGTGTGTCATGCCAATGATAGAGGAGTTGGCTACAGCACACAGTATGGGACCAGACAGGATCACGTAGCCTGGTGGTCCCAGCCCTGTGATCTGAGTCACACGCACACCACCTGTCAGGTGGATGGTTTATCTTGGAAAATAATAAATGCTCACTAACAAGGATGTAAACAAATTTGTGCACACAATTTGAGAGAAATACGCATTTGTGCTCATGTAAAATTTCTGGGATCTTTTACTTCAGCTCATGAAACATGTGGCCAACACTTTACATGTTGTGTTTTATTTTTGTTCATTGTATATTTTTGAAAACTAACCCTTTATGGTTTATATTTTTGTGCAATTATTAACGTCCCCTGAAATTCATATGTTGGCTTTGAAGCATTCAACCTACATATGTGTAATTAAATGGATATAAGACCTTTTTGAAGTTTGTAAAAGTTATTTTTATTATATGTTTTATTGTTCTTTTGTTCTTAAACCTGTGTGTTTGGCTATATGCTTCACTAAATATGCAGTTTGAACGTGTCTTCCAACTTCCGGGAAATGTGTTTCCTGTCTAACGGCGTCGCCATTAAGAGACCACGCAGGATTGCTAAAATAACGTGATTTATTGACAGGTAATTTACCCTCCATAAAGTTTCATTTCATGCTGTCACGAGATGTATGCTAAAGCTGATGTTATGTAAAGAAAGTAACAGCATATGTTTTGTACCACGTAAAATACAACGGCCTAGTAAAAGTACCGACCTTGCTTTGTTTGCGTCTACCGGTACTAGCTAGCTTCCAACTAACGCGGCTAGTTAGAAAGCTAAATTACAGTGCTGGGGACGCTAGCTAAGCTAACTTTAGCTTGCTACTATGAACATGTAAACTAAGCTAGCAGTAAATTGGAAGTACCTAATTAAACTACGACTAGCCTACAATGGAGAAAGAAGTAGCTAGCTTCACTAAACCGACTTCGAAAAACAGATATTCAAGCTAGCTAGTTAACGTTAGCTACATAAACGGCTAGCTAGCTACTTGAAATGCCATGTAAGATGTTGGTTAGCTAACTGGTCATGTGACTCACAGTAGCATAACTCAATCAGGAGGTTTGCTTTGCTACACACATTTGGCTAAGGACAACGTAATGTTGGTGTTTAACAAATTATGATGATTATATTAGCTTGATTACTGTGGCCCGTTCGATTTCATTTGTTTGCTGCCGTTAGCTACTTAACGTTTTAATGTTTATGCTATTTGTCTACAGACCTACATTTTTAGGGTGATGGCGGACAGTGATGATGAATATGATCGCAGAAGGAGAGACAAGTTCCGTCGTGAGAGGAGCGACAACTATGACCGCTCCCGAGAGAGAGAGGAAAGGCGTAGGGATGACTGGAATGACAGGTGAGGAAGAGGGAATATACTTGTATAAAACAAAAGAGAAATAATGACACATTGGAAGCAACTTTTGAAATTAGTGAGAACAATTCCAATCCATGTCATACATGCATGGTGTTTCACATGTATCTTTTTGTTCTTTCCGTTTACTGGCGCCCATCTGCAAGGGAGTGGGACAGGGGCAGGGAGCGGCGTAGCCGGGGGGAGTATCGGGACTACGAGAGAGGCCGCAGGGAGAGGTTCTCCCCACCCAGGCACGACATGAGTCCCCAACAGAAACGCATGAGGAGAGATTGGTGAGAATCACATTTATCTACACTACCTACATTGCTGTACACAATGTTTGAGTTAATCTTCCCTCTGTTTTGATCAGGGATGACCATGGAGGAGATCCCTACCATGGTGGGTATGACTTGGGCTACGGTGGTGGCGGAGGCCCCAGCTACGCCCCTCCACAGCCTTGGGGCCACCCTGACCTTCATCTTATGCAGCCTCACCATGGCATACCCATCCAGGCAAGGTGAGGAGGGTAGACTGGGCACAACCAACCTGTTCATGCAGACTTTGTCATCTGTGGAAAGCAGACGACAATAAAATGAAACCATGTCCTTGACTGGAGCTGTGACTGTTCCACCCAATAGATTAGCTTGCCCTTAGTTAGTCAAAATTTCTAAGTAACTGGTTATCTCACACTATTTTTAACCCTGTCATTTGTCTACTAGGCTAGGAAACATCCATGATATGGATCTGGGCCTGCCACCTCCGGTGATGAAGAGCTTTAAGGAGTTCCTTCTGTCCCTGGATGACTCTGTGGATGAGACCGAGGCAGTCAAACGTTATAATGAGTACAAGATAGACTTCCGACGGCAGCAGATGCAGGACTTCTTCCTTGCGCACAAAGATGAAGAGTGGTACGATTATCATAGCCTTTGCTGCTCTATTATTAGTATTCATGATCAGTTTGTTGTGAATTAGGCTGGCAACACTGACAACCATTCTATTCACAGAAATTGTCAGTCAAATGGATCTGGCGCTATCGGAGCTATTCGTTAATAGCTTGGTAAAGACAGTATAGTTTGTGGAAGACGTTAGGCCTATATTTGACAGGTTGCATTATCAAGGCATACAAGACTTTTAGTTGGTTATTATTATAAAAGGGTATAGTTCAATGGGTGTATTTAAAACATCCTGAACATGCTTAATTCAAGCTATTTTTATATAACGATTTTGATCTTATTGAAAGTGTTAAGATAATACTTGGTATTTTGGGCAGGCTTATCGTGCATACCATGCCACCTTTAGATAAGAATAGTTGGTTAATGCTGGGCGGTTACCATCATGAATAGAGAGGTCAGTAAATAGCCTAGCTAGTAAACAGTACAGGATAAAGATTTGGCTCTTAAGTGAGTCTGATTTGGATTATCAGTTGACACAGTTTGTCGGTTTTGCTTATCACACTTTACACAAGTGTGTCCAGGGATTATGATACAATGTCAATGTTATTTTTTTTTTTAACTTAACCAAACCTTCTTCCCTCCCACTCCTCCCCCGCCCTTCACAACAAGGTTTTTGAAGATGAGGAAAAACTGGAACTCCTCGCAGGAATCGTTGTTAGACAGCTAGGGTTTGCACTGCGCACAATGCAGTTGCTTTTAGACGTACAGTACCAGGGATACTAGCTAGACAGACAAATAAACCACTTGCGCGCATGGAAATATTTTCTTTTCTTTAGTATGTGATGCTTTTTTCCCCCATTTTTGTTTTCATATTTGGATCAAATCGAATCCCAAAACCGAAAATGAAATTGTGTGCGCACACAAACACAGTAGGGGGGTGAAGTGGAGCCCATTTTTACAGAAGAGACCCCTCTCAGTATATATGTGTTGTTATACTGGGAGAAAAAAAGGTAAATTTTGTCCACTCCATGGCAAATTTGCTCTTCTGAACTGTAAAATTCTAAACTGTTATGTTATTTTATTTGAATATCTGTGTCCCCTTTGCCTTTGAGTTATTTTTGGTGCGTTGACCTAAAGCATCCTGATATGTTTCACAAACGGCTATACTCACACACAAACACAACACCATTCAAACTTTGTGAAGAATCCACAGTAGGACACCAGAGCATTTCCAGGTGCAAAACAAAAGTGTTTCTTCATATGCCAGTCACTTGAGTGGACCTAGATACACTACATAACCAAAAGTATGTGGACACTTGCTTGTTGAACATCTCATTCCAAAATCATGGGCATTAATATGGAGTTGCTTCACACATTGCTGCTATAACAGCCTCTACTCTTCTCGGAAGTGTTTCCACTAGATGTTGGAACATTGCTGCGGGGGACTAGCTCCCAGTTAGCCACGAGCATTAGTGAGGTCGGGCACTGATGTTAAGAAGCAGTTCGGCTTGGTTGGGTTGTGTATCGGAGGATGCATGACTTTCAACCTTCGTCTCTCTCTCGAGCCCGTACGGGAGTTGTAGCGATGAGACAAGATAGGATACTAAAAACAATTGGATACCACAAAATTGGGGAGAAAAGGGGGGGGGGAGAAAGTCACTGAGCTCTTCTACTGCCAATGTCATCTCTATGGAGATTGCATGCCTGTGTGCTCAATTTTCTACACCTGTCTGCACGGGTGTGGCTGAAATAGCCTAATCCACTAATATGAAGTGGTGTCCACCTACTTTTGAGTATATATTGTAGTTGGATTTAATTGATGCTGTGTTCCCCCAAAATAAGACATTGTAGGTTACAGGAACGTTCAGAAAAAAGTTGTCCTCCAGTATTTTAATTTTGTTTTTTAAATTTGATTTAGTGTTTGGGTATAGAATGGCAGTATATTAGTCACAGTTCATTGCTGTAGGCCAGTTTATTTGGCCTGGCCATACATACAAGGACATTCTCTAACATTCTGCTCCCCTCCATCCCTGCCCTGTCTCTCTCCCGTGCTCTTTTGGGGACATTGTTGTGAACTCAGGTTCAGATCCAAATACCACCCGGATGAGGCGGGCCGGCGGAAGGCTGAGGCCCACAGTGGCTTGCAGAACCGGCTGAATGTCTACATATTCCTGATGGAGAACAGCTGGTTCGACACCGTCTCCCTGGACATGGAGAAGGCCCAGGCCATCATGAAGGTCTTGGATGCAGGTAGAGTAGTGGGTGTGGTTGGAGGTGGGTGGCAGTGGGAGACCTCTCTCATGGCTTCATTCGGCTCTCTTGCAGAGTACTTGGATGTCAACCTTAGTTTCGAGCAGTGTCAGGATGGGTGTTATTTGTTGGTAGGTTTAGTTACCTCAACAGGTTATATATCCTAACCCAGTGGTCACCAAACCTTTTATGATTCAATATCACTTTCTGAGTCAAAATGCAAGCCAAGTTCTACCATTCACAATTTTGTAAACTGGCTTAAAAAATGTACGCCTATGCAACATGAACCTATTTAAAAACAGTTCTGTAGCAATGAGGGTGGTTCAATGTTTTTCTCAGACCATTTTGAAATTATATTTAAAAATGCAAAAATCACACTGGTAATATATAATTTGTTGTATTACTTGAGGCACAGCTGAGTGAGCATAATTTGTTTTTTAAAAATGTACTGATGGCCTGCGTCTAAGGCTTCCTCTCACCGTCCCTCCCCTGAGACTGACCAAAAAGACACACATTATTCCAGCTAATGGCAACTCGAGTCGCACTGCATTATTTCTGCCCCATGCACCAATTCATGTTGTTACTCTTATGACCAGAGAAAGTTTAATATTTCTTAATATTGAAGACAAGCTGATAAAAATAACGCAAGCTTATCTATACAATTTGCTACTTATGCTTTGCAACTGCAGTGTTGGTTGTAAGTGGAAGTAGGGAGAAGCACATTTAATGACTTATAAGAGTGTTGAACAAAGTGTTTGACGGTGAAGTGTTGAATAACTTAAATGTGAACTTCCTTGTAAAAACAGCAGGTCTTTGCTGTATTCATTGACACTCTCTTTAGTCATGGTTTAAATCTCACAGTATCAACTTTGCTGTGCGTTTGATGCTTCTTTTTAGTCTTTACATAAGGAAGCTCAGACCAGTGTCTGCAGTTATCTTGATTTTTCTCCCTGGGGCTGCCGGGTAGGCACAGTTTTACCTTCAGACACATGAAATGGTTCAAACTGGGAACACTTCACTATGCCAGCACTATGGCAGCTAGTGCACTTACTGCCAACAGCATGAAATGAATAAGACAAAAATAGATATGCAAGGCTTTATCGCGATCGACCGGTTGGTGACCAGTGTCCTTACCCCTGTCCTCCCTCTGTCATTCAGCGGTGATAAAGATGGAGGGAGGGACAGATCATGACCTGCGTATATTGGAGCTTCCATCTGAGGAAGAGGAGGAGAGGGAGAGAGCTGACAGGGCGGCAGCTGTTGGTCCTGGAACTGAACCCCCCAAAAAAGAGGAGCCCAAGGATAAGAATCAGGACAATGACCGCAAACCCCCAGCTGACAAAGAGAATGTATGCTGTCTTGTCGTAACCACCTTTTCTTTGCCCTGCTCTATTCTTCACCCTCGAGACAGGGAGTCATCAAATTCTATTGGTCACATACTCCTATTTAGCAGATGTTATTGCAGATGTAGTGAAATGCTTGTCAACTAGTCATTGATGTAGCAAATTCTGCCACAGGGGGAGAGTGATGCCTGCAGCACGGAGAAGGGGGCAAACGGTGGTGGTGAAGCAGCAGCTGAAGGGAGTGGGGGAGAAGAGAAAGGAGAAAAAGAGGTGAAAAGCAAAGAAGTTGTGCCTGAGCCGAAGAAGGTTAGTGTTTAGCGTCCATGTGTCTTAGTCTGTCTTTCTGACTTTTAGAATGTGCTGCTCTTAATGGGCCAAATCCTAACTTGCATCGATGACGGTGGGAAATTTGCACTAAAACAGTACTCAAGTTAGAATTTGGGCTAATTGATTTGAATCAGTGATGGATCTATTGACCTTTACCACCACCTATTTTCCTTCCCATGTGTGTGTTAGCTGAGTAAGAAGAGGAAGCGGAAGCACAGTGGAGACAGTGAAGATGAGGCCAGTGCCTCTGAGAGTGACTCCGATTCGGACTCCAACTCCCATCATTCCTCTGATAAAAATGCAGAGAAGGAGGATGAGGGTGAGGAAAAGGAGGAAGGGGAGGACAAGGACGATGAGGAAAAGGAGGAGGGGGAGGACAAGGATGAAGAGGAAGAAGAGGGTGAAGGTGAGCGATGAAGGCACTGCATTGGGGTCACTGTTTTCACAAATTCTAGTATTCAAATATACATTGCTCGAAAAAATAAAGGGAACACTTAAACAACACAATGTAACTCCAAGTCAATCACACTTCTGTGAAATCAAACTGTCCACTTAGGAAGCAACACTGATTGACAATAAATTTCACATGCTGTTGTGCAAATGGAATAGACAACAGGTGGAAATTATAGGCAATTAGCAAGACACCCCCAATAAAGGAGTGGTTCTGCAGGTGGTGACCACAAACCACTTCTCAGTTCCTATGCTTCCTGGCTGTGCTTTCACTCTAGTGGTAGCATGAGACGTAGTCTACAACCCACACAAGTGGCTCAGGTAGTGCAGCTCATCCAGGATGCTATATCAATGCGAGCTATGGCGAGAACGTTTGCTGTGTCTGTCAGTGTAGTGTCCAGAGCATGGAGGCGCTACCAGGAGACAGGCCAGTACATCAGGAGACGTGGAGGAGGGCAACAACCCAGCAGCAGGACCGCTACCTCCGCCTTTGTGCAAGGAGGAGCACTGCCAGAGCCCTGCAAAATGACCTCCAGCAGGCCACAAATGTGCATGTCTGCTCAAACGGTCAGAAACCGACTCCATGAGGGTGGTATGAGGGCCCGACGTCCATAGGGGGGGGTTGTGCTTACAGCCCAACACCGTGCAGGACGTTTGGCATTTGCCAGAGAACACCAAGATTGGCAATTTCGCCACTGGCGCCTTGTGTTCTTCACAGATGAAAGCAGGTTCACACTGAGCACATGTGACAAACGTGACAGAGTCTGGAGACGCCGTGGAGAACGTTCTGCTGCCTGCAACATCCTCCAGCATGACCGGTTTGGCGGTGGGTCAGTCATGGTGTGGGGTGGTATTTCTTTGGGGGGCCGCACAGCCCTCCATGTGCTCGCCAGAGGTAGCCTGACTGCCATTAGGTACCGAGATGAGATCCTCAGACCCCTTATGAGACCATATGCTGGTGCGGTTGGCCCTGGGTTCCTCCTAATGCAAGACAATGCTCGACCTCATGTGGCTGGAGTGTGTCAGAAGTTCCTGCAAGAGGAAGGCATTGATGCTATGGACTGGCCCGCCCGTTCCCCAGACCTGAATCCAATTGAGCACATCTGGGACATCACGTCTCGCTCCATCCACCAATGCCACGTGGCACCACAGACTGTCCAGGAGTTGGCGGATGCTTTAGTCCAGGTCTGGGAGGAGATCCCTCAGGAGACCATCCGCCACCTCATCAGGAGCATGCCCAGGCGTTGTAGGGAGGTCATACAGGCACGTGGAGGCCACACACTACTGAGCCTCATTTTGACTTGTTTTAAGGATATTACATCAAAGTTGGATCCGCCTGTAGTGTGGTTTTCCACTTTAATTTTGAATGTGACTCCAAATCCAGACCTCCATGGGTTGATAAATTTGATTTCCATTGATAATTTTTGTGTGATTTTGTTGTCAGCACATTCAACTATGTAAAGAAAACAGTATTTAATAAGAAGATTTCATTCATTCAGATCTAGGATGTTATTTTAGTGTTCCCTTTTTTGAGCAGTTTATTTTTGGTAAGGTAATGACTTCTCTGCTCCACTCATTGTGTAGCTGACGGTAAGAAAAGCAAAGAGGAGAAACCAAAGGAAAGGGCGAGAGAGAGGGAGAAACCAGAGGAGAAGAAACCCAAGGAGGACCAGCCCCTGAGACCCAGGCCTCTCCACAGGACCTGCTCTTTATTCATGAGGAGCATCGCCCCCACAATCTCCAAGGCTGAGATCATAGCTGTGAGTTTAAGCAATTTGACTGTACAAACACACTTAACACTTGTATGGACTGTCAGAATGACATTCTACTCTGAAGTTACATTGATACAAGGGACTCTCAGATACAGCTGTTACCCACACACACAATGACTGGAGGCATCCAGGAGGAAGAACTAACCTGTTGTTTTTGCCTCCCTCAGCTATGTCGGAGATATCCTGGGTTCATGAGAGTGTGCTTGTCTGATCCCCAACCGGAGCGCAGGTTAGTTCCCCTTCCACGTGACCACATCCACAGCTGGACCCTGTCTGCTGCTAATGGACTGTAGTGGACGGTTGAAAATGTAATGTCTGTCATTCACCTCAGGTTCTTCCGACGCTGCTGGGTGACGTTTGACCGTAGTGTCAACATCAAGGAGACCTGCTGGAACCTCCAGAACATCAGAGTGAGTTTAACAACCTTTCAAGACTACAACATTAGGCAGTACTGGAACCTGATGATGAGCAAGATATGGCACTTGAGTCACACAGCTGGTTAGTAAGTGTTCTGACCCTGTATGTGTCCTCTTTACTGTGTGTAGCTGCGTGACTGTGAGCTGGCCCCGGGGGTGAACAGAGACCTAGCCCGGAGGGTCCGCAACATCAATGGCATCACCCAGCACAAACAGGTGCTGCGCAATGACATCAAACTGTCAGCCAAACTCATCCACTCTCTGGACGACAGAGGCAGGCTGTGGAGCCAAAAGGCCCGGGGAGATAATGTGTCTGCTGTGGAGGTACAAGACACTGAAAGCAATTTGTCATCTTTGCAGTATGTATCATGAACTTATCAGTTTCTTGGATGTATAATCCTGTATTGTGTGGTTGTATCAGATGGCGGCTCAGAACCCCATCCTGAAGAACATCACTGACTACTTGATAGAGGAGGTGAGCGCTGAGGAAGAGGAGCTACTGGGCAGTGTGGGCGGAGCTGATGCAGAGGAGGGCAGCAAGGAGGGGAACCCAGCCGAGATCACTGTGGAGAGGGATGACACGCTGGTCAAGGTCCATCCATCTGCCTTGGCACACAGCAGCTTTACATTATTTTTATGCAGTGAAATGTTTGGGTTTTGTCTGACACTAAAGTGGTCAAATGAAAAGGAAAAAGTACATTATCTTGACTTGATTTCCTTCATCTCTTCCCAGGTGTTGGACCGTCTTCTCTTGTACCTGCGTATTGTCCATTCCATTGACTACTACAACAACTGCGAGTACCCCAGCGAGGATGAGATGCCCAACCGCTGTGGCATGATCCATGTGCGTGGGCCCATCCCTCCCAACCGCATCACACACGGGGAAGGTGAGCAGGACACTACTGTAATATTCAACACTGGCTAGGCACACATTTGAGATAGCTGCATCATACATTGACACACTATTGACTGACTGACTCTCCTCCCCCTATCATGCACTCAGTGTTGGAGTGGCAGAAGACATTTGAGGAGAGGCTGAGTCCCCTATTTAGTGTGAAGGAGAAGCTATCAGAGGAGGAGGCAGGCAAGATGGGCCGGAAGGACCCGGAGCATGAGGTGGAGAAGTTTGTGTCGGCAAACACCCAGGAGCTGGGCAAGGACAAGTGGCTCTGCCCCCTCAGTGGCAAGAAGTTCAAGGTGTGTGTCTGTTAGGATGGAAGTTAATTGTCAAACAGAAATATTGCATATCCAAAGAGCATTAAGCATGTACTGGTCTGATGTGTGGTGTGGTGCAGATTAAAATGTGAATTAATTTGTTCCATCTGCTGGCCAGGGCCCAGAGTTTGTGCGCAAGCACATCCTGAACAAACACGGGGACAAAATTGACGAGGTGAAAAAGGAGGTGGTGTTTTTCAACAATTTCCTCATGGATGCTAAGCGACCTTCCCTCCCGGAGATGAAGCCACCTCCTCCGCCTGGCCCAGGACAGGGTGAGGGACACGTTGCACATAGAAATAGAATGACTAGCGCTGACAATCATATTTGTTCTACACCATACATTTTGTATTCAAACGTTCTGTAATGTGACATCCTCCTGAAAAGGCCACCCGGGGAGCAAATGTTTCTAGAAGAGTTTAGGTGTAGCTGTATCATTGAATCTAGGTGTGTATTTTTCCACTGACTCTGTTTCTCTCCATCTCTCTGTAGGAGTTCTTTCTCCAGGCATGCCCTTCCCTCCCCAGGGCCTCATGGGCTTCGGTCCCGGCCAGCCTCGTCCTCCTGTCATGGGTTACGGAGGTGAGCCTCTGCCTCATCTCCTATCCTATTATCAATCACATTGATTTATTAAGCCCTTTTTACATCACCACTTATCCTGAGAATTTAACAAATTTAAGTTTACCACAACTATGTAATTAATTTGGTTGCAGCTCTCATGTGTTCTGTTCTGACATGACACACATACTGTACCTTACTCTTCCCAAGGTGGACCTCCTTACCCACCAAACCAGTATGGGGGCGGTCGGGGTAACTATGACAACTTCCGTGGACAGGGTGGTGGCTACCCTAATAAACCCCGCAACAACAGGTGAGACCATTGTCAGTTAGGGACGAATACCGCACCATTCTCTTCGGCCAGTGGCATACCACCCTGCATCCCACTGCTGGCTTACCTCTGAAGCTAAGCAGGGTTGGTTTTGGTCAGTCCCAGGATGGGAGATCAGATGCTGCTTGAAGTGGTGTTTGAGGGCCAGTAGGAGGCACTTCTTCCTCTGGTCTAAAAAATTGTCCTGTGTAGGGTGCTGTCTTTCTGATGAGACGTTAAACGGGTGTCCTGACTCTGGTCACCAATATCCCATGGCACTTATCATAAGAGTAGGGGTGTTAACTCTGGTGTCCTGGCTAAATTCCCAATCTGACCATCATGGCCACCTAATCATTGCCTGCTTCCAATTGGCTCATTCCTCTCCCCTGTAACTATTCCCCAGGTTGTTGCTGTAAATGAGTATGTGTTGCATGGTAAAATTAGTTTAAAAAAAAAATCTTTCCTCTGCTTATGACAGACTTATGTTTAGAAACCTCTTAATTTCTCTCAATCTTTCCTATTTCTATGCTGTGCCTCTTTACACTGCATCCTGGCTGTTTCCTTCAGAATGTCTCGGGGAGATCCACGCAACATCATTGAATACCGTGACCTGGATGCACCTGATGACATGGACTTCTTCTAGACTATCCATTTATTTTAATCTCTTTTGTTTCTAATCATTGTAATTTCCCCTTCTTATCCCCTTATGTTAAGTGATGAATTAGCCTCCCATTTTTTTTGTTCAGTGTCTGCAGCGCAAAGTCTCAGTACAATTGTAACCAACTTGAATTTAAAAAATGTATAACCTCAATAAAAAACATTTGATGACAATGGCATTTAAAAATGTGTGTGTGTGTATATATATGTATATATATATATCTCTCAGCAAAAAAGGAAACGTCCTCTCACTGTCAAATTTGTTTATTTTCAGCAAACTTAACATGTGTAAATATTTGTATGAACATAAGATTCAACAACTGAGACATAAACTGAACACGTTCCACAGACATGTGACGAACAGAAATGGAATACTTTGTCCCTGAACAAAGGGGGGGTTAAAGTAAGTCAGTATCTGGTGTGGCCACCAGCTGCATTTAATACTGCAGTGTATCATGGACTGTACCAGATTTGCTAGTTCTTGCTGTGAGATGTTACCCCACTCTTCCACCAAGTACCTGGACATTTCTGGGGGGAATGGCCCTAGCCCTCACCCTCCGATCCAACAGGTCCCAGACATGCTCAATGGGATTGAGATCCGGGCTCTTCGCTGGCCATGGCAGAACACTGACATTCCTGTCTTGCAGGAAAACACGCACAGAACAAGCAGTATGGCTGGTGGCATTGTCATGCTGGAGGGTCATGTCAGGATGAGCCTGCAGGAAGGGTACCACATGAGGGAGGAGGATGTCTTCCCTGTAACACAGGCAATATCAACACTGCAGTGACAAGCTCAGTCCGATGATGCTGTGACACACCGCCCCAGACCATGAAGGACCCTCCACCTCCAAATCGCTCAAGAGTACAGGTCTTGGTGTAATGCTCATTCCTTCGACCATGTACGCAAATCTGACCATCAACCCTGGTGAGACAAAACCATGACGAGCACTTTTTGCTAGTCTGGTCCAGCGACTGTGGGTCTGTGCCCATAGGTTGCCGGTGATGTCTGGTGAGGACCTGCCTTACAACAGGCCTACATGCCCTTAGTCCAGCTTCTCTCAGCCTAATGCAGACAGTCTGAGCACTGTTGTTGCCATCCTGTACCTGTCCCGCAGGTGTGATGATCGGATGTACCGATCTTGTGCAGGTGTTACATGGTCTGTCACTGCGAGGACGATCGGCTGTCTGTCCCGTCTCACAGTACGGACATTGCAATTTATTGCCCCGGCCACATCTGCAGTCCTCATGCCTCCTTGCAGCATGCCTAAGGCACATTCACGCAGATGAGCAGGGACCCTGGGCATCTTTCTTCTGGTGTTTTTCAGTCAGTAGAAAGGCCTCTTTAGTGTCCTAAGTTTTCATAACTGTGACCTTAATTGCCTACTGTCTATGCTGTTAGTGTCTTAACGACCATTTCACAGGTGCCTGTTCATTAACTGTTTATGGTTCATTGAACAAGCATGGGAAACTGTGTTTAAACCCTTTACAATGAAGATCTGTGAAGTTATTTGGATTTTACGAATTATCTTTGAAAGACAGGGTCCTGAAAAGGGACAATTATTTTTTTGCTGAGTTTATATATATATATACTACATATATATATACACTATATATATATATATATATATACACTATATATATATATATATATATATATATATATATTACTCTAAGAAATAAAGAAAACACTTAAACAACACAATGTAACTCCCAAGTCAATCACACTTGTGAAATCAAACTGTCCACTTAGGAAGCAACACTGACAAATTTCACATGCTGTTGTGCAAATGGAATAGACAACAGGTGGAAATTATAGGCAATTAGCAAGACACCCCCAATAAAGGAGTGGTTCTGCAGGTGATGACCACTTCTCAGTTCCTATGCTTCCTGGCTGATGTTTTGGTCACTTTTGAATGCTGGCTGTGCTTTCACTCTAGTGGTAGCATGAGACGGGGTCTACAACCCACACAAGTGGCTCAGGTAGTGCAGCTCATCCAGGATGGTATATCAATGCGAGCTGTGGCGAGAAGGTTTGCTGTGTCTGTCAGTGTAGTGTCCAGAGCATGGAGGTGCTACCAGGAGACAGGCCAGTACATCAGGAGACGTGGAGGAGGCCATAGGAGGGCAACAACCCAGCAGCAGGACCGCTACCTCCGCCTTTGTGCAAGGAGGAGCACTGCCAGAGCCCTGCAAAATGACCTCCAGCAGGCCACAAATGTGCATGTGTCTACTCAAACGGTCAGAAACAGACTCCATGAGGGCCCGACGTCCACAGGTGGGGGTTGTGCTTACAGCCCAACACCGTGCAGGACGTTTAGCATTTGCCAGAGAACACCAAGATTGGCAAATTCACCACTGGTGCCCTGTGCTCTTCACAGATGAAAGCAGGTTCACACTGAGCACGTGACAGAGTCTGGAGACGCCATGGAGAAAGTTCTGCTGCCTGCAACATCCTCCAGCAAGTTTGGAGACACCTACTCATTGAAGCGTTTATCTTAATTTTTACTCGTTTTCTACATTGTAGAATAATAGTGAAGACATCAAAACTATGAAATAACACAAGGAATCATGTAGTAACCACCGAAAAATGAGTGAAGTTGCAAAAACCATGAAGCGCTATGATGAAACTGGCTCTCATGAGGACCATAACAGGAAAGGAAGACCCAGAATTACCTCTGCTGCAGAGGATAAGTTAATTAGAGATACGAGCCTCGGAAATCTGCCATTAACGGCACCTCAGATTGGAGCCCAAATAAATGCTTCATTGAGGAGACTGTGAATCAGGCCATGATGGTCAAATTGCTGTAAAGAAACCACTACTAAAGGACACCAATAAGAAGAGATTTGCTTGGGCCAAGAAACGTGAGCAATGGACATTAGACCAGTGGAAATCTGTCCTTTGGTCTGACGAGTCCAAATTTGAAATTTTTGGTTCCAAATGCCATGTTTTTGTGAGATGCAGAGTAGGTGAACAGATGATCTCACCAGGGAAGAAACCCAGCATCTGGCGATGTCTATGGTTTCCAGACTTCAAGCAGTCATTGACTGCAAAGGATTTGCAAACAAGTATTACAATTCACAATTTAATTTGTGATTGTTTGTTTTTGCAATTACTCCTGAGCTTCTAAAATATGGTTGTAATTCCTACACGGTTCATACCATAATTTTGACAAAACCCTTAAATTAAAGATGAAAGTCTATATTTAAAGCAAATCTTGATTGTTTCCTTTCCAATCCATTGTGTCGGCGTATAGAGCTAACATTATGCAAATTGTGTCATTGTCCAAATACTTATGGACCTGACTATATATATATAATAGGATTTTGTAATATACTGTTGGGTGCCCTTGGTAATGTTATAGTATGACTTATTAATATACAGTATATAACTACTAGAGAGACAGCGCTGCACTTGAACTTGGTTTATGCCATGACTGCCATGCAATACCTTACCTCGCGCATGCGGAAACTACATCAGACTTCTACTGTTTTCTTCTTGAACATAATGTTTTATTGCAATATTGCAATCGAAAATGTGTTATTATGGTCCAATAAAATGTCCCTCCCACCCTGAAAAATTATTACGGGTGGGATTTTTAGGGGTGGGTGGACAAGAAAATAGCAATGGAGAAGGAATATCCATTTTTGTTCATAAACATTTCAATTATTTGTGAGAGGACCTCGCACTTACATCTGACAACAGTGATGCTGAATCTCTTCTCATAGAAATTCCCTCCTGTTTTTTTAGGGTGGTAAAAAAGTGGTAATCGGATGCATCTGTCGACCACCCAATTCTGACATTGGTCGCTTTTTTTTATATCCTTGCATCAACCTTGGATTTGATTAATAATGAAGATAAAATGTGTTTTCTATTGGGTGATTACAACATAAATGTATTTAAAAGTGACTCACTGACATCTGACTTTTTAAATACTTTATACTTTATATCTGTATCCCCTCATCTATAAACCCACAAGAGTGATCAATTCATCTGCCACCCTTATTGATATTTTTACAAATTATTTTAATAATGTGGCTAACTTTATACTGACATTTCTGACCAAAACTAATTGTGAGGGCTTCAAGATGTTAATGGATGATATTTCATGGGAAAATGTGTATAATCAGGCTGATATAGTCTGCTTACCAGACTTCTCACATCTTTCAACTCTGTATTTCACCACTGCTCTCCCTAAGTTAAATCACGTAAAAAAGCAGCAGTTGGGTTCTGTTAACCTTGGTTTGCAACCGGTCGCAAAAACATCCTCAGTTAAAAACAAAGTTGTATAAAAAGTTTCTCACAAATGTCCTCTCCCCTGATTTCTGCAAATTACAGAATGTATAAGAACAAATTGATATCCCCAAAAAATATAGATTTACTAACAAATTCCAAGAATCCTAAATAATATAACATCAACTTGGAAAATCATCAATCAACTGTTGAATAAGAAAAAGGCATTTACAATTATCCCATCTCAATTTATTGTTGAAAATAACACCTATAGTGATCCTGATGATAAGTTGCGAAGATGGTGCCGACAGACAACGGCAGCTCTGCTTCTAGCTCCTAAGCAATTTTGCAGTGTTTTGTTTTTTTTGTGTGTTATTTCTTACATTATTACCCAGAAGTTTTTTCTACTGCACTGTTGGAGCTAGGAACACAAGCATTTTGTTACACCCGCAATAACATCTGCTAAATATGTGTCGGTGACCAATACATTTATTTCATGTTATTTCATGTGAATTTAATAACTTTTTTTGTGAATGGGTTCCTCTATGTCAAAGAAAATAGAGAAAACTGATGGAAATCCCTTGGATTACATTAAGGGACATTTCCCTTCTCTGCTTCAGTTTGATCCTTCTGATGTAATAATGGAGGTAATGGAAGTAATTGGTAACTTCAAGATATCAGCAGCAGGTCAAGGTGAGATTGGTGCCTCTGATGAAATCAGTGTCTTCATTGATTACTGAGCTTCTAACGTACAGTACCAGTCAAAAGTTTGGACACAGTTACTCATTCAAGGGTTGTTCTTTATTTTTACTATTTTCTACATTGTAGAATAATAGCAAAGACATCAAAACTATGAAATAACACATATGGAATCATGTAGTAACCAACAAAGTTAAAAAACAAAAATATTTTTTATTTGAGGTTCTTCAAAGTTGCCTCCCTTTGCCTTGATGACAACTTTGCACACTCTTGGCATTTTCTCAACCAGCTTCATGACGAATGCTTTTCCAACAGTTTTGAAGAAGTTGCCACACATGCTGAACACTTGTTAGCGGCCTTTCCTTCACTCTGTGGTCCAACTCATCCCAAACATCTCAATTGGGTTGAGGTCGGGTGATTGTGGAGGCCAGGTGATCTGATGCAGCACTCCATCACTCTTCTTCTTGGTCAAATAGCCCTTACACAGCCTGGAGGTATGTTTTGGGTCATTGTCCTGTTGGAAAACAAATGATAGTCCCACTAAGCACAAACCAGATGGGATGGCGTATCGCTGCAGAATGCTGTTGTAGCCATGCTGGTTAAGTGTGGATTAAATTCTAAATAAATCACATACAGTGTCACCAGCAAAGCACCATCACACCTCCTCCTCCACGATTCATGGTGGGAACCACACATGCAGAGATCATCCGGACATCAATCCCTACTGCTTAAACACACGGATCACTCTCAAACAACATTCTGCTTTTCCCCTTATCGAAAGGTTTAAAACAAAACAAACATGATAACTTTCTCCATATTGGAAGGCATTGTTTTCATCTTAGTATCCCTTCAAAATATCCTCTATATTTATTTTACATTTCTGTTGGATATTCACTTTCTCCTTCAATATTTATTAAATGTTTATTATTTTAAGATGTATATGTAATGCTTTGGAGGCATCAACATGTAATAACTGGGTTGCACTGTCTATCAGTCCCCTGTAGATGGCATTCTCTGTCCATAATAAGTCTCTACCTGGCATACAGAAAATCATTGGTTCTATTTTCTATTTAACAAGGAATGGGCTTATTTCAAAATGTATTACCAGGGTGGAGGAAATCTCATAAGCGTGTATAGTTTTATTGGTTAGGGGTAAGTCAAGTCCCGTACAATGCTTTAACCTCAACTTTATTATATGATCCATAAAGGGACCACTCTGAACAGAATACTTTTTACACCACTTACGTACGTCTATGTGAGGGTGTGCAAGTTGTATATTATTATTATTATTTATACGGCTACTTCATCAGATCTATAGTAACCCATTCTACAAATATTATGTTACTTTATCTCTAGTAACCCATTATACAAATATTATGTTACTTTATCTCTAGTAACCCATTATACATTTGTACTACATCACAAATTCCTCCTCTACGGTAGTGTTCTATTTAACAGCATATTCAGAATCATAAAACACGGGACGAATTGTTAAAAACTGTCCGTTGTGCCAATAGATGGAATGCACTCACATGAGATTTGCCGTGATGTTGACAGAGTGGCATGGGAGGTTTATTTCTTAGACTGGGTTAAGATGTACATTTTGGGACACATCCTCAGTAGTGTGCCTTCGAATCAGTGGGTGTTTCGGCCTTTAATCACTAAACACCCTCATCAAAGGTGGCCAGCTAAAGGGTGATCAAGACTTAGCTTGTGTCCCATGCCCAATTAAGATGTCCCACGGGACTATGCAAGGCAGGGGCGTCCTCTTCCCTGAGCCAGCCCTACAGCTGACCGCATACCTCATATGCCCTCCTTAAGTTGGAGGGATCTGAATTGGGTTCTCAGGTGGGGGGTCATGAAGTTATAGCCCAGCAAGGGTCCTTCCGTTTGATCCAGATCCACTGGCTGCCTCTTTCAGCTGCTTGAGAAACTGCTCTGACGGTCTGCCGCAGAGCCTGTCCATGGATTCCAAGTTCTTTCAGCAACCTGATGGTGGAAGAAGCCACGAATCCTCTGCATCCCACTTCAACTGGCCAGACTTTTGCATTCCAGCCACGCTGAGTTGCGTCTGCTGCCAACTCTGTGTAACGCAGTTTCTTACGCTCGTAGGCCTCTTCAACAGAGTTTTCCCACGGGACTGTGAGCTCTATGATGTACACAGCCTTTCGTGAAGGGGACCAGAGTACCAGGTTGGTAGAAGCAATCTCAGGTGGAAAAATGAGTTGCCAATATCGACAAGCATCTTCCAGTCCCGGGCCATGGCTAGGTGTCCAGAAATATATTCAGTATATTCTCCTTTCATATCTCCATACAGCATCCCTTTATAACGTTATAGGTATTCTCCTGTCTGTGCTCACAACCTGTAGATCGATGGGCAGTGGTGGACAGAACCCCATGATAATGTTATAGATCTGAAAACTCAGCTCACACAGAATCAGTAATCCTCTTTCCCACTGGAGCTAGTCCCCTGACAGCTCTCATTCACTCTGAGCTTTTTATCCACATTTCAATCAGCTTAACATCCAAATTTCAATCAATCAGTTTATTATCCAAATTTTAATCAGCTTAACACGTCTTTTCCCCACTAACACAACCATACACAACTTTCACATCCACATAGTACAATTCCCAAACACACTCTGTAATCTCCCTTATTACCCCATGAGCATCTTCAACGATTCTCTGCCGTTATCTCCTATGCATCATATCTTCACTATACATATAAAATAGCACAGAGTGCACCTTATGCTATTCTCTACCAGTGGCTGCAGACCACGTGTGCATTTCTCTTATAAATGCCTACAGACAGCTGTCAGTAGAGCATGCTACTGTTACTTGCCCTCGCTCTAGTCTTCTCTCTAAGACTAGGTCTAGCCTTCTTCCACATCATATGTATCTTCTGCAGTTCATCTATAGTCTCTACAGTATCCATGGTCCCTGAGCATCTATAGTCCCTGAGTATCCATAGTCCCTATAGCTATAGCATCTATGTTCGCTACAGCATCTAGAGTCCCTCAGCATCCATTGTGTCAATAGTTGATATAGTAATAGATTGCTATGGTCTCTATAGGTTCTATAGTCTTGCCACTTCCCATACATGTAAATAACACCTGGTATTCAAAAACACCTTGTGTTATCTTGTAGGTTAGTGGTACCATCCTTCTACATCTCTATTTATTTATATTTTAAATATGATTTCTATACAAATTCCTTTAAATTGACTTACTGAAATCAGTTGACATCCCTCAATTGTTTTCAGATGATGTGTCTCCTCCTGCACAGCTCACAGTAAGAGTCTGATCTGGGCGGGTTCTTGTCCTCTTTCGGTCAGATGGGAATTTCCCTCACGCTTCATAAAATGGGCCACCGGTTTTCCTCGCAGAGCCCCACTGGGAAAACTCTGCAGGCAGAATCAATTATGTAGTTTGTGATGCCAAATTGTCGTGGAAATTCACTGCCATGTTGTGGAAATTACCACCAGAGACTCTCAAAGTCAATCTTAGATGAATCATCCTTTATTATCAGCACGCTGGAGAGGTTCCAACCAACTCAATGCCCCATAGTACACTTGTCAATCAGGAGCTCTGCAGGGGCAGTCCCAGCAGTTGTCTTAAATAGGGATATATTGATGATTTAGCATAATTAATTCATCATTACCATTTTGTTTCATTCATGTGACTGACCAATACTGGCTCATAACATGTGACACTAATACCTCACGAGGCTTCTTCTCTCTAAGCTGAGATCTTGAAACAGATATCTTTCATTCTCAAAACAAAGGTCTGGACGTACTGTCAAAATGCAGCTACTGACAGTGAGGATTTGTTCAGTCAGTCACACTTGCATGAACACAGAAAACAGTCATTAGAAAAGCACAAACATTACAAAAATTCCAGGACAATTGAAAATACATTTTCAAGACTGGCCACCTGTAATTACCTGGCACCATCTGTACCTTTGTTTAAGAAATTCAATATGTTGTCTATTTATGACATTAATGTACGCCAATTATGCACCTTCTATCTACAAATATGTATACCGCCCAGACAGTTTACTTAAAACCTTCAATGGACTCTTCCAGGTTAATTCTGAAATCCACCGAAATAACACAAGACCTCACATTGCCAGGTCGCTGTCAGATATGGAGGTACCATACCCTGGAATTCTTATCTTCACATTGCCAAAACATCATCATCCCACAATAACTTCAAGCAAAGACTTGGGGTCAGCCTGATGAACCAAACTACTCTGTCATCTTCTCCATATGGTGTCAATACACTCACATGTACACACCCAAATAAACAAAAACATATATTTTTTTTCATGATGACAATTCATTTATAATTAGTAAGTTTTGTTTTAACAAACCTTTTTTATTTTTGTACTTATGTATTGTATATTGTTTATTTTGATGTGACGTTTTCATATAACCCCTTGGGGTTCCAACCAGACATGCACATTGTTTCTTTTGTTTTAATCTCTATTGTCGTCTGTCACTTAGTTTTCCTTGTTGCAAATAACTAAAATCATATTCAAAAATAAGTGAGTATGCGTTTATACAGGAAGTACCGCTCCCATGGGACCAAATACCTAACTTCTTACTACTTTAATACACATACCGGTAAGTGAATTTGTCCCAATACTTTTGCTCCCCTAAAATGGGGGATTTATGTACCAAAAGTGCTGTAATTTCTATACGGTTCACCCAATATGGATGAAGATAATTAAAGTTGATTTCAAATCCATACTTTTGGAGTATAGAGTCAAAAGAAGACAACATGCTTCAACCAATCACGTCAATGCGGAGCTATACGGAGCCCGCTGCATTGTTACAACATTTGAGAGATGCATGGAGCTTGATTTGGTCTCTGCATGCTTCCGGAGGCTCCACAATGGCGTCACAACCTCCATACGAAGCCTCCGACCACATTTTTGGATGAAGCATAAATTGGCTTTTAACCAGAGAGCTTAAGACACTTCGAAAATGACAATTGATGATCCTCATTCCAGCCTAAACCAGCTGACCAAGACGCTCCCCCAGTTTGAGGACAGCCATGAGTCTAAAGCAAACACAATCAGATCAGAGATACATAATACACAAGTTTTGCAATCACTGATCTGTCCATTCCTGGCTCACTCCACTTATGTCCTCAGGCAAGAAGAAGAAGACACGAGGAGATTATTTCAAATTGAGATTTCAGAAAAAAATCCTAGCTCTACTGGAAGAGGTGAGTCCATAAATCTGGCCCTGCGTTCCTCCCCTCTCTTTGATCATTTGCTTCTTCTCTTCACAATCCTTGTTTCCTTTTATCTCCAGCTGCTCGCTATAGGAACTGATTCGGAATGAGGGACCCGACAGCCTGTGCCGAGCCCTCCAAACTGCCCCAGCGTCACTTTTGTGTGCCATGTGTGGCTTCCGGTCTCACCACACCTGCAATTCCTGTGGGGCGCACTACTACTGTGTCCGCTGCCTGTGCGCAACATGAAACCAGGTACACCACTGGCACTGCAGAGGGTGTACCTGGTCTCTTCTCCTTTGGTTGAATGTTGTTCGTGTTGTGATGGGTAGAACTTGTGAGTTTCTCCACTCATCATTTAGCAATGACTCCCTCCTTTCACAGGTGTCTGATATTTATGTCTCTTACTTTCTCCCTCATCATTATTCACGATTCATTCAGGACTACCTGTAATCATGGTAGCATCCACATTCATGTAGAAGTGTATGCACAGTATTTCCTTATAAATCCTAAATCACAATCAATCTCTGTTGGTTATGAATGGAGAGTATAAGCGTCAGCATGCTTCCCAGCCGAAACTGTTCAGTAGAGTTTGTGCATTAATTAAGACATTTTGTGACGTTTTTCGTCGTTATGGACTTCGGTGAGGGGTTTTTCTGCTGTTCGGAAACACAAATGTTTTTCTGGAGGCGAGCCGAAGTTCGGAGCTGAAGTCTACGCCCCTTCCTCGGTGATTGGTCAACAGTAGGGATTCTTTAATAATGTCTATGTGTCATTTAATGAGAGACGACTCATTTTCATGCACATTTTTTCATTAACTAAGATGTTTGGTGCATTCTTTTTCAGATGTACAATTGTGTTACTAAGATCCCCCTGGCAAAAACGTCAACATTAATGGCATAACTGAAAAATTATGTCATTAATGTTGACGTTTTTGACAACAAAGACTTTACTGAAGAATCCTACTGTTGAATACCGACGAAGGGGTTACCGACTTTTGCTGGCCTCAAGAAAAAAAATGTGTACCTGAACTGAAAAAAACCCTTACCAAAGTGGTTAAATTATTGGTACATTAAAGCACATGCACTGTTCCCTTACAGTAAATACAGTCCAAAGTTATTAGCCAGGTAGCTTAGTGGATCCAGGGATCAATGATTGGGACATCGCTGGATCCTGAGTTGGAGTATGTTCATTCAAGTAGTCTCACTGTGGGAGGTTGGCTACAGTATCTGACAAAGACACCATGACAAATCGTCATTCACATAGTCCTTGTGGGAGCAGTCGAAATGATTGGCCTATATGATGCGCAGCTCGTGGCTGTCTGAGAGTCCACAGCTGGCCTTGTGTCCATGGAAGAGCTTGGCCAGGGCCTCCATGTAGAGACCATGGTAGTGATCCACTTCCTCCTGAGTGGGGGAAGGCCGCTTTGGCACTGGGATAGGACTACCCACTGGAGAGGAACACACAAAAATGGGTGGAGCAGAGTGAGATACTTAACACTGTTGCTGTGCATACCGTATCACAAAGAGAGAGAGCATTTGTTCAAAGCTACACAAGCTGCATTCTATAAATCAGTCACTCGAAGCGGTTTTCTAATCTAGTGAATTACTAAAGTGACTTTAAAACTCACTAAAACACTTCTGAAGCCACTACTTTTGCAAACTACTGTGTAACAGAAAAAAGCTATACCTCAGTATAGCTCAGCTATACCTCAGGCGACTCTGGAAGTAATTGTAGATCATAAGACAACGCTGTGCATTTTCAAAATGATAAGTTAATCAGTAAATTAAGCAAGGCATTTCATTGACAGTCACTGACCGACAGTGGTAACAGGGCAGTGGTAAGGCATCCAGAACCAGCATTCACCCACGAACAGACAGGGGGCAAAGCCCATGAGCTTCTTAAAGAGTTGCTGCAACCTCCAGCCCACACTGTCCTCTGTGAAGATCACCTGGCGGAAGATATTGTTCTCCCCATACGAGTAGACAGGCACCAGGTCAGCCCTGAGGAACAACGAGAGAGATGAGAACTGACCCACTGGGTTGTTATCTAATAAATGTACAAAAAAAGTCATTCTTAAAACACAGCCAAAAGCAGTTAACCAGTCAGTTCAGTGGATCAATGATGTAGCTATGTGATGTATGGTTGTATTTTCTTTATAACTACAACACTGCTTTCTTGTGCATTCGTGGCCTCACTACTGGTCCATCCATAAATCAAATCAAATTTATTTATATAGCCCTTCGTACATCAGCTGATATCTCAAAGTGCTGTACAGAAACGCAACCTAAAACCCCAAACAGCAAGCAATGCAGGTGTTGAAGCACGTTTGCTAGGAAAACTCCCTAGAAAGGCCAAAACCTAGAGAGGAACCAGGCTATGAGGGGTGGCCAGTCCTATTCTGGCTGTGCCCGGGTGGAGATTATAACAGAACATGGCCAAGATGTTCAAATGTTCATAAATGACCAGCATGGTCAAATAATAGGTCTGGGACAGGTAGCACTCCATAACCGCAGGCAGAACAGTTGAAACTGGAGCAGCAGCACGGCCAGGTGGACTGGGGACAGCAAGGAGTCATCATGCCAGGTAGTCCTGAGGCATAGTCCTAGGGCTCAGGTCCTCCGAGAGAGAAAGAGAGAATTAGAGAGGGCATACTTAAATTTACACAGGACACCGGATAAGACAGGAGAAGTACTCCAGATGAAACAAACTGACCCTAGCCCCCCCAGACACAAACTACTGCAGAATAAATACTGGAGGCTGAGACAGGAGGGGTCAGGAGACACTGTGGCCCCATCCGATGATACCCCCAGACAGGGCCTAACAGGAAGGATATAACCCCACCCACTTTGCCAAGGCACAGCCCCCACACCACTAGAGGGATATCTTCAACCACCAACTTACCATCCTGAGACAAGGCCGAGTATAGCCCACAAAGATCTCCGCCACGGCACAACCCAAAGGGGGGGCCAACCCAGACAGGAAGATCAGTGACTCAACCCACTCAAGTGACGCACCCCTCCTACGGACGGCATGAAAGAGCGCCAGTAAGCCAGTGACTGTAATAGGGTATTGGGCAAGGTTAAATTGAGTTCCTCAGTTAGGAGGTTAACTGATTTTTGTCCTCTGACGTCCTTGGGTAGGCAGAGGGAATCTTGAAGGGCATCAAGGAATCTTTGTGTTGCCTGTGAATTTAAAGCACAACTTTTGATGCTCCTTGGTTGGGGTCTGAGCAGATTATTTGTTGCAATTGCAAACGTAATAAAATGGTGGTCCGATAGTCCAGGATTATGAGGAAAAACATTAAGATCCACAACATTTATTCCATGGGACAAAACTAGGTCCAGAGTATGACTGTGACAGTGAGTAGGTCCAGAGACATGTTGGACAAAACCCACTGAGTCGATGATGGCTCATCAGGCTTAAGCCATGTTTCAGTCAGGCCAATCACATCAAGATGATCAGTGGTTAATTCATTGACTATAACTGCCTTTGAAGTAAGGGATTTAACATTAAGTAGCCCTATTTTGAGATGCGAGGTATCACGATCTCTTTCAATAATAATAGGAATGGAGGAGGTCTTTATCCTAGTGAGATTGCTAAGGCGAACACTGCCATGTTTAGTTTTGCCCAACCAAAGTCGAGGCACAGACACGGTCTCAATGGGGATAGCTGAGCTGACTACACTGACTGTGCTAGTGGCAGACTCCACTAAGCTGGCAGGCTGGCTAACAACCTGCTGCATGGCCTGCACCCTATTTCATTGTGGAGCTAGGAGTTAGTGCCCTGTCTATGTTGGTTGATAAGATGAGCACCCCTCCAGCTAGGATGGAGTCCATCACTCCTCAGCAGGCCAGGCTTGGTCCTGTTTGTGGGTGAGTCCCAGAAAGAGGGCCAATTATTACATTTCCATCTTTTGGGAGGGCAGAAAACAGTTTTCAACAAGCGATTGAGTTGTGAGACTGCTGTAGAGCTCATCACTCCCCCTGACTGGGAGGGGGCCAGAGACAATTACTCAATGCCGACACATCTTTCAAGCTGATTTACACGCTGAAGCTATGTTGCGCTTGGTGACCCCTGACTGTTTCATCCTAACATTGTTGGTGCCGACATGGATAACAATACTCGCCAGTTTTAGCTTTAGCCAGCACCATCTTCAGATTAGCTTTAATGACAGTAGCCCTGCCCCCTGCTAAACAGTGTATGATCGCTGGATGATTCGTTTTAAGTCTAATACTGCGGGTAATGGAGTCGCCAATGACTAGGGTTTTAGGGTTTTCAATTTGTCAGAGCTAATGGTGGGAAGCTTCGGCGTCTCAGACCCCGTAACGGGAGGAGTAGAGACAAGAAGACTCCGCCTCTGACTCGCTGCTTAAACTTCTCATGACTCTCAAACCCGCATGCGGGGGTGTAACATAGCCTCAAACTAATTAGCATAACGCAGCGGAGATAAATCTTCCTAGAAAATATTCCTATTCATGAAAATCACAAATGAAATATATTGAGACACAGCTTAGCCTTTTGTTAATCACACTCATCTCAGATTTTCAAAATATGCTTTACAGCCAACGCTAGACAAGCATTTGTGTAAGTTTATCATGGCATAATGCTATGGCTAGGCTCTGCTACCAGCAGGCAACATTTTCACGAAAATAAGAAAAGCAATCAAATTAAATCATTTACCTTTGAAGAACTTCAGATGTTTTCACTCAGGAGACTCCCAGTTAAATAGCAAATGTTCCTTTTTTCCAAAAAGATTTTTGTAGGCGAAATAGCTCCGTTTGTTCTTCACGTTTGGCTGAGAAATCGACCGGAAGATGCAGTCACTACAATGCCAAACTTTTTTCCAAATTAGCTCCATAATAGTGACAGAAACATGGCAAACGTTGTTTAGAATCAATCCTCAAGGTGTTTCCCACATATCTATTCGATAAAATATCCATCGGGACAATTGGTTTCTCATAAGCGATTGGGAAAAATGGCTCCTTGTGTACTTTACGCAAGATTTTCTGCGGGAGCCGTCATGTGACCACTTACTAAATGTGGTCCCTTACGGCTATTCTTCAACATAAATGCATAAAAATGCATCACAATGCTGTAGACACCTTGGGGAATATGTAGAAAGCGTAAGCTCATTCGTAGCTCATTCACAGCCATATAAGGAGTCATTGGCATGCAGGGCTTTCAAAAAAAATGGGGCACTTCCTGGTTAGATTTTTATCTGGGTTTCGCCTGTAACATCAGTTCTGTTGCACTCACAGACAATATCTTTGCAGTTTTGGAAACGTCAGTGTATTCTATCCAAAGCTGTCAATTATATGCATAGTCGAGCATCTTGTCGTGACAAAATATCCAGTTTAAAACGGGAACATTTTTTATCCAAAAATGAAAATACTGCCCCCTAGTTATAAAAGGTTAATGGCGAAAAACGGTTGAAAGTTTGTCGACTGAATGAGCGACACCGGTTGAGCACTCCTACAGCATCTCTCCAGAAACCATGAGAATGTTGTCCGGCTGCGGGAACCGTGCGAGGGGATTTATACTAACGGTACTATTTGCACTTACTGGTGGCACAGAAGCTGTTTCATCCTTTCCTACACTGAAATTACCCTTGCCTAACGATTGCGTCTGAAGCTGACTTGTAACAGCTATCCTCGCCGTAAGGCTATCGGTCTCCTGTATATTTTGAGTACAGCGACTGCAATTAGAAGGCATCATGTTAATGTTACTACTTAGCTTCGGCTGTTGGAGGTCCTGATGAACCATGTCCAGATAAAGCGTCCGGAGTGAAAAAGTTGAGTGAGGGAAAATCCAAAAATATAAATGGTAATTAAAAAGTAAAAACTGTAAAGGTGTCAGGTAGCAAAGTAAGGTTGGCCTTACTAGATTAGTCTGCATCAGTGTGAGTGATAAGATAGATAACTCACCCAAACTCCAGAGCCACCCGGACGAAGCCTTTCCTCTGCTTCATATACACAGTATTGACCCCAGGCAGACTCAGCAGAGACTCAGTAGCGCCCCCTATCACAATCACTACCGCATTGCCTTTCCCACTTTTAGACAGAAGGTGCTCTAGACTGGGCTTGCTGACTGGATAACAACCTGATGAGAGGAATAACAGACAGAGACAGACAGAGTAACTTATTGAACAGAGGAGAGTAGAAGGATATTGTGTTACATTAAGGGGGGAATTCATGGTGATTGATTGGCACCACCACAACATCCCTTTTCCTCACAGAAAACATTTACATCTCCTTACAATATCCACTACTACAGCTTCCAGAGAGCTAAACTTCCCTAGAAGCCATATATACCTGTGGCCATGGCATATTCCCTGTAGAGGGGGACCTTGAAGATGCCACCTAGTATGCAGAGGCAGGAGCGCACCCCAGGGAAGAGGTCCATAAAGCCACAGGCCTCAGTGCTGAAAGAGGTAAAGGCTCCCATACTCATGACCCCATGAGGATGACACCCTAAGATGTAGTTCTTGTTTGGATTCAACTCCGCTGTCTTCACCAACTGAACAAAGGCAGGGAGAGAGAAGCAGGGTGTTTAAAATGATTAAGACAAAAAACAAAACAATAATTCCGGTCAATTTACAAAACTTGTCATCATCAACATACCTTCATTGGGAAGTAGTCCCTTACATGTTTCCACATTTTCCAGTTTCTCACAAATGCAGTTCTCCTGCCCCCTGGTGGTGACAGAGCAGAACTTTCACACAAGCAAATTAAGTTGCACACATTCAGGAATTCATTTTTTTGTTTACTTGAGAGTTAAGAGACATTAAAAGAGATTAGTACCATTTGAATAATGCACAACATTGAGGAATTCAGGGCAACATTCAGTATGCCAGTACCTCTTTCAGGTGTGTGCCAGTCCTTCAACTGCCATATGAAGTAGAGAGTAGGCAGTGGCCACAGAGAGGTAAACATAAGGTACACCATCAACCCAATACAAGCCAGACCTGAGGAATAGGGAATGGTGAGTGGGTCCACAGAGAGGGATGCAAAATATGACACATACATTTTGCTCAATGCCAGTCAGCATAAGGGCTCCCGGGTGGCGCAAGGCACTGCATCTAAGTGCTAGAGACGTCACTACAGACCCAGGTTGATTCCAGGCTGTATCACATCCGGCTGTGATTGGAAGTCCCATAGGGCGGTGAACAATTGGCCCAGTATTGTCTGGGTTAGGTCGGTGTAGGCAGTCATTGTAAATAAGAAGTTGTTCTTAACGGACTTGCCTAGTTAAATAATGGTTAAAAACATTTAATTAAAAAGCATGTTTCTCTCTCACACACAAATGTACAAGCACAGATACATGTAAACATGGGGTCTCACCTAATAAGAGGAAGGTCAGTATCCATTGTAGCACACTGATATTCTCGAGGAAATCCTTCAATTTAGTCTTTTTCTGCTTCATCCCTTCAACCTAAAGAGCAAAAAGAGATACAGTTCAATATGATCAGGCATTCCCATCTCTGTCAGCAATTTGTGTGTTTCAAATGATTGTCTTGGGGACGTGTAGGCCTTTAGGCTACTACACTTGGAGACTTGAGATGATAAATCAAATGCAGTGGTATTGTCTACATCACTAATCTCAATTTAATTTTACTTGTGACCTTACCATTGGCGATAGCACTAATGTCTGTGCATCAATATATCATTATGTCTAGCCTACGGAATATCAATCAAAAGATCAGGACAATGCATTAAATGTAACATCGATAATCCACCAAAAAGTTTACTTGACAATCTATACAAACAATGCATTTTGGCAAACTGATGAAATTACATTTAATAGGAAAAGGATTTGATTCATGTTACCTTTCCTGTCATTTCCCCTAAATTGTTCACAGAGCAACTGTCCGGAGTAGCCTAGTAGACCTAACGTTATACCCTGCATGGACGTAGGCTACTTCGATCACAGTTCAAGTTGCATATATGGAAAATAACGATCACTTCCACTTCCCCAACATTTTGACACTAACGAGCTATTGTTAGTGTGTCTAATATGTTGAACCATTGACAGTAGAACAAGTTACTATATTAACAATACTATTATCTTTAATAGTAACTAAATATCATCTATTTACTAGAACAAATCTCGGAGCGGAAGAGTATGTCCCTCAGTGAGTTTCCGGATCAACAGTCGAACCGCAGATAGAACAATGAGACAGATATTTCACTGGATGTATAAATATGAAGCATCCGCTTGGCGTTTCCACTCAATAATAAATATGGTGGTGATGACGTTAGATTGATTTTGTCCAACATTCTGCAAAATTTTTCCAAACACTGTTACGAACAGAGCCAACAACGTTTTTTAGACTTTTCCCCAAAGATTTAAATTGCATTGTTTAGAAGGAGTGCAAAGGCGAATTGGGTTTTTGCACCCGCACACTTCACAGAGCAGACGTTCCCTAACGGAAATATGCAAATGTCTGTTAGAACGCACCAATAGGACCTGCCAGCTTGTGCTTGGCTATGCCCACCTCCTTACTTGTTCTGCCCACTATGACTAATTTGTTCCCAATAGAAAACGATGGGCTGTGGTCTATCTTGGTTTAGATATAAAAAGTATTTGGTCAAACGACACACTGCAGACTGGCTTCTTCTTCCTTGTGGTTTAACTGCGGTTGGCGTTCAATATGTTGCATTACCGCCCCCAATTGGAGAATAGTATAATTTGATACAAAATAGGAAAATACCCAACACTAACCCTACCCCTTTCCACTACTTTGACCATATCTGCTCCTGCACCATGCCAACAACCTGGGAGGACAGAACACCACCACTCAACACACCCTGTATCTTATAAACTCAAGTACGTCTCTGCAGCTGCCACCACAATCTATATTTGTGATTTTACGTTCCATTTCAGCGATACGGTTGATTACCATTGCTATGAACGATAAGCCAACCTTACTGAAGCATATATCTGCTCCTTTTATTCTCTGTCCCCAACACACTAGACGACCAGTTCTTATAGCCTTTAGCTGTACCCTTATCCGACTCCTCCTCTGTTCCACTGGTGATGTAGAGGTTAACCCAGGCCCTGTAGCCCCTAGTTCCACTCCTATTCCCCAGGTGCTATCCTTTGTTGACTTCTGTAACCGCAAAAGCCTTGGTTTCATACATCAGAAGCCTCCTCCCCAAGTTTGTTTTACTCAATGCTTTAGCACTCTGCCAACCCTGATGTCCTAGCCGTGTCTGAATCCTGGCTTAGGAAGGCGACCAAAAATTCCAATATTTCCATCCCCAACTACAACATTTTCCACCAAGATAGAACTGCCAAAGGGAGTAGAGTTGCAATCTACTGCAGAGTTAGCTGCAGAGTTCTGTCATGCTATCCAGGTCTGTGCACAAACAGTTCAAGGTTCTACTTTTAAAAATCCACCTTTCAAGAAATCAGTCTCTCACTGTTGCCACTTGTTATAGACCCCCTCAACCCCCAGCTGTGCCCTGGCCACCATATGTGAATTAATTGCCCCCCATTTATCTTCAGAGTTTGTACTGTTAGGTGACCTAAACTGGGAAATGCTTAACACCCCGGCCGTCCTACAAGCTAAACTAGATGCCCTCAATCTCACACAAATTATCATGGAACCCACCAGGTCCAACCCTAAATCCATAAACACGGGCACCCTCATAGATATCATCCTGACCAACCTGCCCTTTATATACACCTCTACAGTCTTCAACCAGGATCTCAGTGATAACTGCCTCATTGCCTGCATCCGTAATGGGTCAGCAGTCAAACGACCACCACTCATCACTGTCAAACGCTCCCTGAAACACTTCAGCGAGCAGGCCTTTTTAATCTATCTGCCCCGGGTATCCTGGAAGGATATTGACCTCATGCCATCAGTAGAGGATGCCTGGTTATTCTTTAAAAATGCTTTCCTCACCATCTTAAATAAGCATGCCCCGTTCAAAAAAATGTAGAACTAAGAACAGATATAGCCCTTGGTTCACTCCAGACCTAACTGCACTTGACCAGCACAAAAACATCTTGTGGCGTTACTGCATTAGCATTGATTAGCCCTGCGATATGCAACTTTTCAGGGAAGTTAGGAACCAATATACACAGGCAGTTAGGAAAGCAAAGGCTAGCTTTTTCAAACAGAAATTTGCATCCTGTAGCACTAATTCCAAAAAGTTCTGGGACACTGTAAAGTCCATGGAGAATAAGAACACCTCCTCCCAGCTGCCCACTGCACTGAGACAAGGAAACACTGTCACCGATAATCTACGATAATCGAGAATCTCAATAAGCATTTCTTTAAGGCTGGCCATGTTTTCCACCTGGCTACCCGTACCACGGTTAACAGCACTGCACCCCCCACAGCAACTTGCCCAAGCCTCACCCAAATCCAGATAGCTGATGTTCTGAAAGAGCTGCAAAATATGTTCCCCTACAAATCAGCTGGGCTAGACAATCTGGACCGTCTCTTCCTAAAATTATCCGCCATAATTGTTACAACCCCTATTACTAGCCTGTTCAACCTCTCGTATCATCTGAGATCTCTAAAGATTGGAAAAGCTGCCACGGTCATCCCCCTTTTCAAAGGGGGTGACACTCTAGACCCAAACTGTTACAGACCAATATCTATCCCACCCTGCCTTTCTAAAGTCTTGTTAACAAACAGATCACCAACCATTTATAATCCCACCATCCCCAACGATTGATTGACTGCTTCTGTGGACGGGTGTCTTTTATACAGGTAACAAACTGAGATTAGGAGCACTCCCTTTAAGAGTGTGCTCCTAATCTCAGCTCGTTACCTGTATAAAAGACACCTGGGAGCCAGAAATCTTTCTGATTGAGAGGGGGTCAAATACTTATTTCCCTCATTAAAATGCTAATCAATTTATAACATTTTTGACATGCGTTTTTCTGGATTTTTTTGTTGTTATTCTCACTGTTCAAATAAACCTACCATTAAAATTATAGACTGATAATTTCTTTGTCAGTGGGCAAACGTACAAAATCAGCAGGGGATCAAATACTTTTTTCCCTCACTGTATTTATTGCCTTACTTACTTAATCTTACTACATTTGCGCACACTGTATATAGACTTTTCTATTGTGTTATTGACTGTACGTTTGTTTTTCCCATGTGTAACTGTGTTGTTTTTTGTCGCACTGCTTTGCTCTATCTTGGCCAGGTCGCAGTTATAAATGAGAACTTGTTCTCAACTGGCCTACCTGGTTAAATACAGGTGAAATAAATAAAATAAAAATATATATTTCACTTGTTTGCTTATCCCTTTGTGCTGCACAGATCTACTACTCACAGGGATCCTCTCAGGATTCCTCACTCTTGACCCATCCTCCTCTACTTTCTTCACTGCCTCAGCATACCACACCTGCACTACTCTGACTCTGGCCACCTCAACCTGCCTCTCTTTCACCAGACACTTCTGATCCCCAGCAACATAGGCAGCCCTACAGTTGACACAGACAACTCTTTCCACTGAAACAACATAATCCTCTGTCCCATGAACTCCTGCACACTTCTCACATCTTGGAATCTCTCTCCTACACACTGCTGTGACATGACCATAAGCATTTTACCCGAAACACCGATGTGGATTCGGCACAAAAGCTCTAACAGGATGACTGATATATCCTAACATGACTCTGATTCAACACGCAAAAGGACAGACTGTGACAACTCTGCTTCACCACACTCCCTATCGGGTCTGCGTCACACCAAACGACGGGCGTCACAAACACCAGGGATGTTCAACTTCTGTTGCTCCACCTCCTCACTAAACGGTACCCCAGAAATCAATAATTTCAATGGTGCCCTGTTCCTAAGAGCAAATGAAGAAACGGTACTTGACCCAAGTTGCGTGGCCATTCCCTTTTGGTGGAAGAAACACAGACAAACATTACAAGTCCACTTTGAGTTACCTTCCCTGATTTAACAGTACTCAACATCTTTTCCACCCAACCTGATACCACATATGGAACAGCCAAAAGGCCAGAATCTCACTCCCACTGGGCCAAACTCAACTTTATTATAACCATGTCCATCCATGCAAGACTCACCGCACCTTTCATCTCACTTAAAACTCCCTCATTCACTTCCATTTTACCTCCAGAACTCAGTCAGGCAGACATCTCACTCTGTTCAGACATCTCACTCTGTTCAGACATCTCACTCTGTTCAGACATCTCACTCTGTTCAGACATCTCACTCTGTTTTTACTTGACCCCAGTCATCTTCGACAGACCATCTCCCTTTTAATCGCTATCTTCATCAAATTCAGATTTAACCTCAGCTTTCCTCATTCCCTTTGACCTCTCCTTTCTCTTTGCCCTCCTCCATTCCTCCTCCGAAATCCACCTTTCCATGTTCCTGTCCCAATATTCCTCTTCTCCCGGCTTTGCTAGCGGCCTGGTGGCATCCCGACATAACTCCATCTCTTGATGGTCCTGCTCACCTCTGAAACGTGTATTCTCCGGGTGCCAACATTTTGAGAGCATAAGAAGTGTCACAACTCCTTCATCCACCAACTTCAGTCAATGACGACCCCAAAACCCCAGCCTGTCATTTTCAATGCAACAAAATAATCATAGTGGGCAGAACAAGCAAGGAGGTGGGCAGAGCCATGTATGAGCTAGTGAGATCCTATTGGTGTGTTTGAGCATTTATTTTCATATTTCCGTTAGGGAATGCCTACTTCATGAAGTGCACGTTTGCAATAACTCAATTCGCCCTTGCACTCCTTCTAATTTTCAGAAACTTTGGCAAATGGTAAAATCTACAAAACTTAATCCACTCTGTTTGTAATAGATTCTAGTTTTAGGAACAGAAAAATATATTGAGATCAAAGGTTTCATCGATGAGAAAATTAGCAGAATGTTGTCCGAAATCCATCTCACTCAATCTTCTCCCACTGCCGGCCACTGGGCTTCCTCTCATCATCATATTTGGCTCAGATGAAACATCTGGTGAAACATCTGGCTCATTGTTCTATCTGTGTCTATAATACTCGGTCTAAACTCTAGAGTCTAGACCACAGGTGTCAGACTCATTCCATGGAGGGCCGAGTGCGGGTTTTTGCTCTCCCCTTGTACTTGATTAATGAATTAAGGTCAATAATTAGTAAGGAACTCCCCACACCTGGCTGTCTAGGGCTTAATTGAAAGGAAAAACCAAAAACCTGCAGACAATAGGTCCTCCATGGAATGAGTTTGACACCCCTGGTCTAGACTGTCAAGTGACAGAAAAGTTGGTGGGTAACTAAAGATAGTTCACTCAGGCCATTTACCATTGGATAAAATGATAAGTTCCAGTCTACTTAACTGGGTGTCTCCCATAGACACCAATGCAATAGCAGGTCAGCCTGGTCTACTTGTTTCATTGACTTTCATCGAACCAGAAAACAAAACAAAAAAACAGCGAGCGGCACTTCCTCTTCCATCTCTGATGACAGCCATTGGTGACACCTTATAACAGGGAGACAATGCATGGAGTGCTTGGCAAGTTTCGGGAAATCATGTCAATCGCAATGTACCAGCTTAGACGCACATTTCCATCTTACATGAATGCATGCATTCCAGATATACATTCTGCGCAAGCCTGCTCATATTAGAAGATAATTATATGATATTCATGTGGTTCATGAGACGTAAAAGCTTATCCAGGCATTGGAAAGCAGTGGAGGCTGCTGAGAGGACAGCTCATAACAATGGTTGGAACGGCGCGAACGGAATGGCATGATGTATTTGACACCATTCCACTGATTCCGCTCCAGCCATTACCATGAGCCCATCCTCCCTAACGAAGGTACCACCAACCTCCTGTGTTGAAAAGATCTGATGTTCTACACACGCCTGCCCAGAATTTGTGCATCTGATACGCTCCTTATATGTCTTCTGACTATGGCTGTGTTCGAAGAGGTTCATAACTGTAATGTATCATGAGTAAATTGTGACTGATTGATCTACAAATAATAACGAGTAGTTATTTATGATGCCATGTTCTTTGTAGATCAGTAAGTTGGTAGTTGCCTGCACCGTTGGCTGCAATGTCGAACAAGCCCATTGTCTTTTGACTTTCGAGACCATGGGAGGAGGCCTGTAGGTCTAATACTATAGAGATGGAAGGGCCCTTCCGAAAGCGTGTGTTGATTACCACATGTGGCTTTTCAGGGGCTGTGAAATATGAAAAGCAAGGTGTGGACTCTCAAAATATGAATAAATATTAAAAGGGACTCACCATAAGCTACATTATCTTGGATATGTTTCTTATTAAGTTGATTATTAATTATATCTCTGGCACATTTCTTAAGTAGGCTACACTCTTAGAAAAAAAGATGCTATCGAGAACCTAAAATGGGACTTTCCCCATAAGAGGACCCTTTGAAGAACCTGTTTTGGTTCTAGATAGAACCCTTTTGGTTCAAGGTATAACCATTTTGGGATCCAAGAAGAACCCTTTCCACATAGTGTGCTACATGGAATCCAAAAGTGTTGTACCTCTAAGCAAAAATATTTATCCTATGGGGACAACCGAAGAACCCTTTTGGAACACGTTTTTCTAAAAGTGTAGATCTACTGGTGCTCTATATGCCTAGCGTCCCCTGTTTCCCTTCAAAGGGCCACACACTATCATGGTCCAAACACTCCAAGACAGTTGTGAAGAGGGCATGACAACACCTTTTCCCCTCAGGAGACTGAAAAGATTTGGCATGGGTCCCAAGATCTTCAAACAGTTCTACAGCTGCACCACCGAGAGCATCATGACCGGTTGCGTCACCACCTGGTATGGCAACTGCTTGGCATTTGACCGTAAAGCCGCTACAGAGGGTCATGCATAAGGCCCAGAACATCACTGGGGCCAAGCTTCCTGAAATCTAGAACCTTAACTCAGAAAAAAAGAAACGTCCTTTTTTCAGGACCCTGTCTTTCAAAGATAATTCGTAAAAATCCAAATAACTTCACAGATCTTCATTGTAAAGGGTTTTTCCCATGCTTGTTCAATGAACCATAAACAATTAATGAACATGCACCTGTGGAACGGTCGTTAAGACACTAACAGCTTACAGATGGAAGGCAATTAAGGTCACAGTTATGAAAACTTAGGACACTAAAGAGGCCTTTCTATTGACTCTGAAAAACACCAAAAGAAAGATGCCCAGGGTCCCTGCTCATCTTTGTGAAGATGCCTTAGGCATGCTTCAAGGAGGCATGAGGACTGCAGATGTGGCCAGGGCAATAAATTGCAATTTCTGTACTGTGAGATGCCGAAGACAGCGCTACAGGGTAACAGGACAGACAGCTGATCGTCCTCGCAGTGGCAGACCACATGTAACACCACCTGCACAGGATCAGTACATCCGAACATCACACCTGCGGGACAGGTACAGGATGGCAACAACATCTGCCAGAGTTACACCAGGAAATCATAATCCCTCCATCAGTGCTCAGACTGCCCCCAATAGGCTGAGAGAGGCTGGACTGAGGGCTTGTAGGCCTGTTGTAAGGCAGGTCGTCACCAGACATCACCGGTAACAACGTTGCCTATGGGCACAAACACACTGGACCAGACAGGACTGGCAAACAGTGCTCTTCACTGACAAGTCGCGGTTTTGTCTCACCAGGGGTGATAGTCGGATTCGCGTTTATCGTCGAAGAAATGAGCGTTCCACCGAGGCCTGTACTCTGGAGCGGGATCGATTTGGAGGTGGAGAGTCCATCATGGTCTGGGGCATTGTGTCACAGCATCATCAGACTGAGCTTGTTGTCATTGCAGGCAATCTCAATGCTGTGCGTTACAGGGAAGACATCCTCCTGCAGAATCATCCTGACATGACCCTCCAGCATGACAATGCCACCAGCCATACTGCTTGTTCTGTGCGTGATTTCCTGCAAGACAGGAATGTCAGTGTTCTGCCATGGCCAGCGAAAAGCCTGGATCTCAATCCCATTGAACATGTCTGGGACCTGTTGGATCGGAGGATGAGGGCTAGGGCAATTCCCCCCAGAAATGTCCAGGAACTTGCAGGTGCCTTGGTGGAAGATAGGGGTAACATCTCACAGCAAGAACTGGTAAATCTGGTGCAGTCCATGAGGAGGAGATGCACTGCAATACTTAATGCAGCTGGTGGCCACACCAGATACTGACTGTTACTTTTGATTTTGACCCTTGTTCAGGGACACATTATTCAATTTATGTTAGTCACATTTCTCAGTTGTTGAATCTTGTTATGTTCATACAGTGAGGGAAAAAAGTATTTGATCCCCTGCTGATTTTGTACATTTGCCCACTGACAAAGAAATTATCAGTCTATAATTTTAATGGTAGGTTTATTTGAACAGTGAGAGACAGAATAACAAAAAAAAATCCAGAATAACGCATGTCAAAAATGTTATAAATTGATTAGCATTTTAATGAGGGAAATAAGATTTGACCCCTCTGCAAAACATGACTTAGTACTTGGTGGCAAAACCCTTGTTGGCAATCACAGAGGTCAGATGTTTCTTGTAGTTGGCCACCAGGTTTGCACACATCTCAGGAGGGATTTTGTCCCACTCCTCTTTGCAGATCTTCTCCAAGTCATTAAGGTTTCGAGGCTGACATTTGGCAACTCGAACCTTCAGCTCCCTCCACAGATTTTCTATGGGATTAATGTCTGGAGACTGGCTCGGCCACTCCAGGACCTTAATGTGCTTCTGCTTCAGCCACTCCTTTGTTGCATTGGCCGTGTGTTTTGGGTCATTGTCATGCTGGAATACCCATCCACGACCCATTTTTAATGCCCTGGCTGAGGGAAGGAGGTTCTCACCCAAGATTTGATGGTACATAGCCCCATCCATCATCCCTTTGATGCAGTGAAGTTGTGCCGTCCCCTTAGCAGAAAAACACCCCCAAAGCATAATGTTTCCAAATCCAAAAAGAACCCTTTTGGAACACGTTTTTCTAAAAGTGTAGATCTACTGGTGCTCTATATGCCTAGCGTCCCCTGTTTCCCTTCAAAGGGCCACACACTATCATGGTCCAAACACTCCAAGACAGTTGTGAAGAGGGCATGACAACACCTTTTCCCCTCAGGAGACTGAAAAGATTTGGCATGGGTCCCAAGATCTTCAAACAGTTCTACAGCTGCACCACCGAGAGCATCATGACCGGTTGCGTCACCACCTGGTATGGCAACTGCTTGGCATTTGACCGTAAAGCCGCTACAGAGGGTCATGCATAAGGCCCAGCACATCACTGGGGCCAAGCTCTCCAAATCCATGTTTGACGGTGGGGATGGTATTCTTGAGGTCATCCTCCAAACACGGCGAGTTGAGTTGATGCCAAAGAGCTCCATTTTGGTCTCATCTGACCACAACACTTTCACCCAGTTGTCTTCTGAATCATTCAGATGTTCATTGGCAAACTTCAGAAGGGGATGTATATGTGCTTTCTTGGGCTGGGGGACCTTGCGGGCGCTGCAGGATTTCAGTCCTTCACGCCATAGTGTGTTACCTATTGTTTTCTTGGTGACAATGTTCCCAGCTGCCTTGAGATCATTGACAAGATCCTCCCATGTAGTTCTGGGCTGATTCCTCACCGTTCTCATGATCAGTGCAACTCCACAAGGTGAGATCTTGCATGGAGCTCCAGGCCGAGGGACAGTTATTTTGTGTTTCTTCCATTTGCGAATAATCGCACCAACTGTTGTCACCTTCTCACCAAGCTGCTTGGCGATGGTCTTGTAGCCCATTCCAGCCTTGTGTAGGTCTACAATCTTGTCCCTGACATCCTTGGAGAGCTCTTTGGTCTTGGCCATGGGGGAGAGTTTGGAATCTGATTGATTGCTTCTGTGGACTGGTGTCTTTTATACAGGTAACAAGCTGAAATTAGGGGCACTCCCTTTAAGAGTGTGCTCCTAATCTCAGCTCGTTACCTGTATAAGAGACACCTGGGAGCCAGAAATCTTTCTGATTGAGAGGGGGTCAACTACTTATTTCCCTCATTAAAATGCTAATCAATGTATAACATTTTTGACATGCGTTTTTCTGGATTTTTTTGTTGTTATTCTGTCTCTCATTGTTCAAATAAATCTACCATTAAAATTATAGACTGATCATTTCTTTGACAGTGGGCAAATGTACAAAATCAGCAGGGGATCAAATACTTTTTTCCCTCACTGTACAAATATTTACACATGTTCCGTTTGCTGAAAATAAACGCAGTTGACAGTGAGAGGACGTTTCTTTTTTTGCTGAGTTTATGTACTAGGTGGTGTCAGAGGAAGGCCCCAAAATTGTCAAAGACTCCAGTCACCCAATTCATAGACTGTTCTCTCTGCTACCGCATGACAAGTGGTATCAGAGCACCAATTCTAGGACCAAAAGGCTCCTTAACAGCTTCTACCCCCAAGCCATAAGACTGTTGAACAATTAATCAAATGGCCACTGGGACAATTTACATTGACCCCCCCACCCCCCTTTGTTTTTACTGCTACAGGCTGTTTATTATCTATGAATAGTCACTTTACAAATGACCTCGACTAACCTGTACCACGCACATTGACTTGGTATTGGTACCCCCTGTATATTGCCTCGAAATTGTTATGTAATTTTGTTGTGTTACTTATTTGTATTTATTTATTTAAACTTTATTGAGTAAATATTTTCTTAACTCTATTTCTTGAACTGCATCTTTGGTTAACGCTTGTAAAGTAAGTATTTCACGGTAAGGTGTTGTAGGTGTTCAGCCCGTGTGACGAATATCATTTGATTTTATTTGAAAGGGTATAAAGCAAGTTAAAGGTTGGCCTTTAACTAATGGTAAAATTAAGTTAAGAGTATGAGTCGAATAGAGAATACATAAAAAATGTTAGTTATTTATCTAGAAAGGATATTACACATACGCACTCAGCTATTTTCGATTTAGGCAGCACCCCGCATCTCTCTGATTCAGAGGGGTTGGGTTAAATGCAGAAGACACATTTCAGTTGAAGGCATTCAGTTGTACAACTGACTAGGTATCCCCCTTTCTCTTTCTTTTCTCTCATTTCTTCCATCTCCCTGGTTTGGAGCTTAGGCCGACACAGTAGCCTAATGGATATGATTCTTTCTACGATAGCGATATTTGCATACAGTTGAAGTCAGAAGTTTACTTACACCTTAGCCAAATACATTTAAACTGAGTTTTTTTTGCAATTCCTGACATTTAATCTGAGTAAAGAATCCCTATTTTAGGTCAGTTAGGATCACCACTTTATTTTAAGAATGTGAAATGTCAGAATAATAGTAGAGAGAATGATTTATTTCAGCTTTTATTTATTTCATCACATTCCCAGTGGGTCAGAAGTTTACATACACTCAATTAGTATTTGGTAGCATTGCCTTTAAATTGTTTAACTTGGGTCAAATGTTTCAGTTAGCCTTCTACAAGCTTCCCACAATAAGTTGGGTGAATTTTGGCCCATTCCTCCTGACAGAGATGGTGTAACTGAATCAGGTTTGTAGGCCTCCTTGCTCGCACACGCTTTTTCAGTTCTGACAACACATTTTCTATCAGATTGAGGTCAGGGCTTTGTCATGGCCACTCCAATACCTTGACTTTGTTGTCCTTAAGCCATTTTGCCACAACTTTGGAAGTATGCTTGGGGTCATTGTCCATTTGGAAGACCCATTTGCGACCAAGCTGTAACTTGATATGTCTTGATATGTTGTTTCAATAAATCCACATAATTTTCCTCCCTCATGATGCCATCTATTTTATGAAGTGCACCAGTCCCTCCTGCAGCAAAGCACCCCCACAACATGATGCTACCACCCCTGTGCTTCAAGGTTGGGATGGTGTTCTTTGGCATGCAAGCTCCTCCTTGTTCCTCCAAACATAACGATGGTCATTATGGCCAAACAGTTCTATTTTTGTTTCATCAAACCAGAGGATATTTCTCCAAAAAGTATGATTTTTGTCTCCATGTGCCGTTGCAAACCGTAGTCTGGCTTTTTATGGCGGTTTTGGAGCAGTGGCTTCTTCCTTGCTGAGCAGTCCTTCAGGTTATGTCGATATAGGATTTGTTTTACTGTGGATATAGGTACTTTTGTACCTGTTTCCTCCAGCATCTTCACAAGGTCTTTTACTGTTGTTCTGGGATTGATTCGCACCAAAGTACGTTCCTTCCTGAGCGGTATGTCGGCTACGTGGTCCCATGGTGTTTTTACTTGCGTACTATTGTTTGTACAGATGAATGTGGTACCTTCAGGCGTTTGGAAATTGCTCCCAAGGATGAACCAGACTTATGGTGGTCTACCATTTTTTTCTCAAGTCTTGGCTGAATTCTTTTGATTTTTCCCACAAAGAGGCACTGAGTTTGAAGGTAGGCCTTGAAATACAGCCACGGTACACCTCCAATTGACTCAAATATGTCAATTAGCCTATCAAAAGCTTCTAAAGCCATGACATAATTTTCTGGAATTTTCCAAGCTGTTTAAAGGTACAGTCAACTTAGTGTATGTAAACTTCTGACCCACTGCAATTGTGATACACTGAATGATAAGTGAAATAATCTGTCTGTAAACAACTGTTGGAAAAATGACTTGTGTCATGCACAATGTAGACGTTCTAACCGACTTGCCAAAACGTTAATTTGTTAACAACAAAATTGTGGAGTGGTTGAAAACCGAGTGTTAATGACTCCAACCTAAGTGTATGTAATCTTCCGACTTTAACTGTATAATCACGGAGAGCCTATGGCTACATACAGACAAAGAATACACTTATACAAACATTTCTCAGGAGGGACCAGGAATGTACAACTTTTTATATTACCTGTAACAAAGCATGTAATGGACTGTTAACTGCATGACTGAGACCCCAAGCATTGAACCCCTCCCTGCGTTGTAACTGACATTGTAGAAGCCGCAAGTATCATGAAGATATCTCTAGCATGCAGGACTCCATTGATAAGCCTCACCGCCTCACAAACATTCAGCAACATGGCAGTTAAGAGTTCAGCTCAAAGTCAACAGAAACTTTAGCACCACTGTTCAACTGAACAGCAATGCGCTCAGGCCCACACACCTTTTAGCACCGTGGACAGGCCCGCGACCAGAATGAAGTAGGCTAGCCTAAACAGAAGACTGACAGCTGATTCAGCATCATGCCACTGAACTGCGCTGCGCTCATGAGCACGGTAGTTCAGCACCATGGACAATACCGCAAAGGCGAAAAGCTCAGTAAAGAGAAGACCATCTAGATTCAGCACCACAGCTTCTGAACAGCGCCGCACCCAGGCAGCTCATATCCTGAGTGAACATTCCAAACCCCTAATTGTAGGCGGAAAGCCTGATGACAGATTACATACTTTGCTATTGTTTCCATTCCCCTTTCTAGTCCCCCCTGAACTTTAGAATTGCGAACTTGTAGGAAATAAATAGAACATAACTGCAAAACTGCTCTCAAACTCTTTGGTATCCCGTTACACCCTGACAGTGTTCAGCTTCTGAGAATAAATCTGATACATGTTTCCCTTCTTCACATGCCAACCTGTCACATAAGACAGTGATGATGGTGCAGCCATTTTCAAATGTGCTTCTATTTATAGATTAAGAGGAGAGTGATGGGATGGAGAGGAGAAACTAGGCGGGATTGAAGGAATACCAACATGAAAGTAAGCCTTAGAGAACTTTAGGCTAAATAGGCAACTGTTATAGAGTGGTAATTGAATATACTGGCTATCTGTTTAAAAAAGATCATAGTGGAATGTCAAACAGTTTTGGGACACTTCCACCGCCGACAAAATCCCAATTTAACTCAATCCCAAATCAGTTTGCAGTTCACAATATTGAAAATACAGACCTCAGGATGGGAAATGGGACTAGCCTAACGAAGTGACAGGGTTAATGCCTGTAATAAACTGTTCATAAGTAGGCTATAACTGGCTACTCGGCAAAGTCCTGAAATGGTTGAATGTATTTCTGAATAATTGTTTTGACCCTGTCTGTTGAGGTTCAATGAGTTTGGTGTGAATATGTGTCATGTCAACCGGTGCACAATGTGCTTTTCGCAAGCAGTGTGTTATTTCATGTGTGAATGTAATGTTGTCGCCTATGTCTGTCAGTTCCTAAGGTGAAGATGGGCTGCTATTGGGGATGTGCGTTTAGGAATGCACACGCTGGCAGTCTGCTTACGTCTGCAACGAGTCCGCAGACGAAATTGTAAATAGCCTCCTGGAGCCGAGTCAGTTGATAGAGGTGGAGAAAAGGGCAGACATATAAATTTAGAAAAAAAACGACGTATAGAAAATTCGTAGGCTACTCGGTCAGGCGGGCAGATATGTCGACTCGACCATCGAAAAAAACGACGTCACATCGGGTTGAACGAGACGCGAATTATATAAGCTTCATAAACCTGCCTCGTTGTATCCGTTTTTTTTATCAACCAATGGCCTCTTCTGGACAGCTATGCATATGAATATAAATGCAAATATCTGGTAGCGCACTGCTTGAACCGAAATGTCTGTGTTTATTTGTGCTGTTGTTATTTTTAGCCAAAACCATCCATGTTTCATCTGATGGTTCCGAAAAGGCGCATAATTTAATAGCATTACATTATTTTATTTGTGAATGGGGTTTATCCCTCTGTTTTTTTGGAGATGAACATTTTTATAACGTCGCAATGAACTGCATCATGGATTTCAATCAGATTTCTTAGGGTATGGTGCCGGTTTAATCGGTGGAAAGAGGGAAACGCTATTCATGTAAACAAGAACCGAGAATCCTCTCAGATCCGCCCCATTTATTTATTATATCTTTCAGTATTTCTTGACACATTTGGAAAAGTGCTTTTTTCTACCGTTCTTCCACAAAGACGGCAATGTCATCATCAACATCCCGGCGTGGTTTTGTTGTTGTCTGATTTTACTACTGGATATCGGCAGTTACCCCTGCGCCAAGCCATACATCAGTATTTCTACAAGGTAATGCCTTTACCTTCATTTCCCATACCATGTTATAGGAACAGCAAATGTTGCCCCAAACACCATAGATGAAATCAGATCCCTTAAATAGGTTTTTGCATATAGCCTTCCTTACTGTAATATTGCATGTGAAGTCAATGTAAATAGAAGCTAGAGGTCGGTGCAAGTTGTTTTTCCACAATAATTTACATGTATGCAATTTCTGCTGTAGCACAAGTAGGCATGGTAGATGATATATCGTGTGTTTGTATGCTATGCCATTTCCCACAGAAACTCTAGTCAGTATGTCTGCTTTATTGGCGATAGAATAAAGATAACGTATCCAAGGTTTTAGTAGTGTGCGTTTAACTTCAGTCGTGACGTGACTAGTGCTCGTAAATATTTCACAGAAAAACAAAAAAGTCCAGCTGCTGACTTGTGATGATGGATCCCATGCACGGTATCTTTCTAATCATATTTTAACGGATGGCTTTGTCAAAAAACCTCTTATCAGACGTGGTCATCGCGTAAACATACCGACAGTGTCGTTGGAATTCATAATAATGACATTGTTTCTGTTGTTTATGTGAATAAATGTGTAGACATTAGGCCTACGCACCGCGTCTGTGCGCGTAGTCAGGTGAATGGGTTTATCATGCGCGCGTCTTTGGGGTGTTGGGGTTGGGGATGTGCTCGTCTGGCTGGGATGATCATTTGTTTTGAGTTCATGAAGCTATTTCGATATCAGTGCTTTAGCTAATATCATTTCGTCTTAAACACATTTAATGACAGCGTGAGAATGCATATGCCACATGTACAGAATGCATCTATCAAGCTGGTCGTTAAATTGGACAAACAGAGGCGTGGGGGCGTGGCGTGTGTAACATTTCAGTGCTGGATACGCTGAGACGTGAGGAGTACTCACTTAGATACACCTTTCAGGATAAAATATTTGTATTGCAGACTGACAAATTAACACACAATACAGGCCTATTCAATTACAGGAGGGAGTTTGGTGGGGTGGGGGATTCCAATATACACTATCTGTAAGTTATTTGTGTGACTGTGACTGCAGCCATTTGTCTCCACCCTTGTATTTGTCTCCACCCTTGTATAGAAAAGCTCCATGTGGAGCTTTTCTATACAAGCATATTCTATGCCAATACTTATAATCAATTTTATTTGAATACCAGGGTGTAGTGAGGAGTTTTAGCTTGGGGAAGGAAGCTTTGATAAAAATGAAAAGATAAGAAGCTCCACATGATAAGAAACTCCACATGTACAATGTTGTCTACACATGTCTGGAGGCTAACAATTTATGTGACTGAATCCAATTCCATGTCCTGTCACAGTTTCCCACTGTATGTACAGTTGAAGTCGGAAGTTTACAAACATTTAGGTTGGAGTCATTAAAACTAGTTTTTTCAAACACTCCACAATTTTCTTGTTAACAAACTAAAGTTTTGGCAAGTCGGTTAGAACGTCTACTTTGTGCATGACACAAGTCATTTTTCCAACAATTGTTTACAGACAGATTATTTCACTTATCATTCAGTGTATCACAATTGCAGTGGGTCAGAAGTTTCCAAACGCCTGAAGGTACTACATTCATCTGTATAAACAATAGTACGCAACTATAAACACCATGGGACCACGCAGCCATCATACCGCTCAGGAAGGAGAAGCGATCTGTCTCCTAGAGATGAACGTACTTTGGTGCAAAAAGTGCAAATCAATCCCAGAACAACAGCAAAGGACCTTGTGAAGATGCTGGAGGAAGCAGGTACAAAAGTATCTATATCCACAGTAAAACGAGTCCGATATCAACATAACCTGAAAGGCCGCTCAGCAAGGAGAAGCCACTGCTCCAAAACCGCCATAAAAAAGCCAGACTACGGTTTGCAACTGCACAAGGGGATAAAGATCGTACTTTTTGGAGAAATATCCTCTGGTCTGATGAAACAAAAATAGAACTGTTTGGCCACAATAACATCTTTATGTTTGGAGGAAAAAGGGGGAGGCTTGCAAGCTGAAGAACACCATCCCAACTGTGAAGCACGGGGGTGGCAGCATAATGTTGTGGGGGTGCTTTGCTGCAGGAGGGACTGGTGCACTTCACAAAATAGATGGCATCATGAGAAACGAAAATTATGTGGATATATTGAAGCAACATCTCAAGACATCAGTCAGGAAGTTAAAGCTTGGTCAGAAGTTGTTCTTCCAAATGACCCCAAGTATACTTCCAAAGTTGTGGCAAAATGGCTTTAGGACAACAAAGTCAAGGTATTGGAGTGGTCATGACAAAGCCCTTACCTCAATCCGATAGAAAATTTGTTGTCAGAACTGAAAAAGTGTGTGCGAGCAAGGAGGCCTACAAACCTGATTCAGTTACAGCTGCTCTGTTAGGAGGAAAGGGACAAAATTCACCCAACTTATTGTGGGAAGCTTGTGGAAGGCTACCTGAAACGTTTGACCCAAGTTAAAGGCAATGCTCCCAAATACTAATTGAGTGTATGTAAACTTCTGACCCACTGGGAATGTGATGAAAGAAATAAAAGCTGAAATAAATCATTCTCTCTACTATTATTCTGACATTTCACATTCTTAAAATAAAGTGGTGATCCTAACTGACCTAAGACAGGGAATTTTTACTCAGATGAAATGTACAGAATTGTGAAAAACTTAAGTTTAAATACATTTGGCAAAGGTGTATGTAGACTTCCGACTTCAACTGTATGTTCCTATGAGTGTACATGTGCAGTAATATGTGTCTGATTTGTGGTCATTTTCATTTAATTTCTGCTCAGTTGAATTTAACATCAACTTCCAGTGCAATACCTGAATTGACTGGCATCAAGATGGCAGACTGCTTCTTACTCGCTTGTGTGTTTGTTTGACAATTTTCTGCTATCGTGAAAGTTTACATACATATTGGTATTATACTATAAATGTGCATGCATATGTCGGGATTTGATCATATTTATATATGAAAATCAATCTCCATATAGGTATTTATGTGCGTGTGTCTCTGTGTATGTCTATATTATTATAGGATGCTGTAGGTACCAATGTATCCTAAAATATTGTTGAAAACAAAACTTAAAAGCATTAAGTAGCCTAGTGGTTAGAGCTTTGGGCCAGTAACCGAAAGGTTGCTAAATCATATCCCTGCCCTGACAATGTGTAGAAATCTGTTTTTCTGCCCCTGAACAAGGCAGTTAACCCACTGTTCCGAGGCCGTCATTGTAAATAAGAATTATTTGTTCTTAACTGACTTTCCTAGTTAAATAAAGGTGAAATGGAAGAAGAAGTATCATCATCCTTTAACCCAAAGTCCCTAAACTCCTCCAGTGTTCAGTGATTATAGCAACAAGATCATCTATAGCACCTCCTAGTGGTTGTGGATTAGAACACACAGCCTAAATATTTCTCTTCCTACTAAGATGGTTAATGCCACCTAACCCTTTCTCCCTGAATGTCACAGAATTCTGTTTTTTTCTCTTTGCCAATGCTACCATCCACCTGAGAAAGGACAGTTACAGTGGAGTCGATGGACCTAATGAACCCTGTCTATATTGAGCAGCTTCTGACTGAAAGTACATGAATGAAAAACACATGTTTCAGCAGCACTGCAGGAACCCTCTCATTCATTTAGACATCCATTTCCAGATATCAGTGAGTAGGATGCAAACAGTGACACCGGTGTGGAAAGTGTTGTGCCTTCAGAGAGTTTTCCCACTCCTTGACTTATTCCTCATTTTGTTGTGTCACAGTCTAATTTCAAAATGGATTAAATATATGTTTTTCTCACCTATTTACACACAATACCCCATCATGACAAAGAGAAAACATGTTTTTAAAATCTTCTGCAAATGTATTGAAAATTAAATGCATTAATATCTCATTTACATAAGTATTCACACTCTCTAAAGGCTTTCCACACTTGGATTGTGCCCATTATTCTTTTCAAAATTCTTCAAGACCTATCAAATTGGTTGTTGACCATTGTTAGACAACCAATTTAAGTCCATGTCATACATTTTCAAGTAGATTTAAGTCAAAACTTTAACTCGGCCACTCAGGAACATTCACTGTCTTCTTGTTAAGCAACTCCAGTGTAGATTTCGCCTCGTATTTTAGGTTATTGTCCTGCTGAAAGGTAAATTCATTTACCAGTGTCTGGTGGAAAGCAGACTGAACCAGGTTTCCCTCTAGGATTTTGCCTGTGGTTAGCACCATTCCATTTATTTTTTATCCTAAAATACTGAAATACTGAAATACTGCCCAGTCCTTAACGATTACAAGCATACCCATATACATATACTACCACTATACTTTAAAATACGGAAAGTGGTACTCAGTAATATGTTGAATTGGATTTCCCCCAAACACAACACTTTGTATTCACCACAAAAAGTGAATTGCTTTGAAACACTTTGTTACAGTATTATTTTAGTGCCTTGTTGCAAACCGGATGCATGTTTCTGAAAAAAATAAAAATCTGTACGGGCTTCCTTCTTTGCCCTCTGTCAATTAGGTTAGTATTGTGGACCAGCTACAATGTTGTTGATCCATCCTCAGTTTTCTCCTATCACAGTCATTAAACTCTTTAACTGTTTTATGGATGCTAATATCTTTGTAGTGACTGGGTAAATTCATACATCCCAAAGTGTAATGAATAACTTTACCATTCTGAAAGGGATATTCAATGTCTGCTTTTTTAAACCCCATCTACCAATAGGTGCCCTTCTTTGCGAGGCATTGGAAAGCCTCTCTGGTCTTTGTGGTTGAATCTGTGTTTGAAATTCCCTGCTCGACTGAGGGACCTGACAGATCATTGTATATGTGGGGTTCAGAGAGGAGGTAGTAATTCAAAAATTATGTTAAACACTATAATTGCACACAGAGTAAGTCCATGCAACTTATTATGTGACTTGTTAAGCAAATGTTTACTCCTGAACTTATTTAGGCTTGCCATAACAAAGGGGCTGAATACTTATTGACTCAAGACATTTGAGCTTTTAATGTTTTCTTAATTTCTAAACATTTCGAAAAACATAATTCCACTTTGACATTATGGGGTATTGTGTGTAGGCCAGTGACAAACAATATTTCATCCATTTTAAATTCAGGCTGTAACACAACAAAATGTGGAAAAACTCAAGGGATGTGAATACTTTCTGAAGGCACTGTCAGTGTAAAACTGGTGATGACTAAAAGAGGGGAAACGAAAGGGTCCACTGCAATGAACGAGAGGGAAAGAGAGAGAGCCCACTATCTGGCCATTTGCCTGAGGAGGCTTAGACATTCCATCAGACACAGACATGCAGTGGGATTCCAGAGATGTTGAGTGATTGAAAGATGGAGGGATTCTCAAATGAGCCTGACAGACAGGGGGCAAGAAAAGGCTCACAGAGGGAAAGACGGAAGAGAGACAAAGAGAGAGAGGACAGAAAGAGAGAGAGAGAGAGAGGACACAGAGAGAGAGCACCAAGAGAGAGAGAGAGAGAGCAGAGAGAGAGAGGGTGGACACACAGAGAGAGAGAGAGAGAGAGTGGGAGGGGAGAGAGAGAGAGAGAGAGAGAGAAGGGTGGACACAGAAAGAGAGAGAGAGAGGACAGAGAGAGAGAGAGAGAGAGAGAGAGAGAGGACAGAGAGGACAAAGAGAGAGAGAGAGAAAGAGAAGAGAGAGAGAGGACACAGAGAGAGAGAGAGAGAGAGGACAGAGAGAGAGAGAGAGAGGACAGAAATAGAGGACAGAGAGAGAGAGAGAGAGAGAGAGAGGACAGAGAGAGAGAAAGATAGAGAGAGAAAGAGAAGAGAGAGAGAGAGAGGACACACACAGAGAGAGAGAGAGGACAGAGAGAGAGAGGACACACAGAGAGAGAGAGAGAGAGAGAGAGAGAGAGAGGACAGAGAGGACAAAGAGAGAGAGAGGACAGAGAGAAAGAGAGCACAGAGAGAGAGAAGAGAGAGAGAGAAAGAGAGGACAGAGAGAGAGAGGGAGAGAGAGAGAGAAAGACAGCGCGAGAGAGATGAAGGGAGGAACTGACGAGTGTCAGACAGACATGGCAGATGCTCACATTTAAAGCTCATTTCTCCACTAGAGTTCCGCACTGCTGGGCTCCTGATCTGGCTGATCTGCAATGAATCTTTTACTGCAGATGTCCTGGAAGCGCAAAATTTAATTTGACTGGACCAGAGTGTGAGCAGTATGATTATATTCAGTGTGATTTAGAGCCCTGTTTGTGGGGAGGGGGGGAGAGAAAGAGAGAGCGGGAGAGAGGGGTAGAGAGAGAGAGAGAGAGAGAGAGAGAGAGAGAGAGAGAGAGAGAGGAGAGAGAGAGAGAGAGAGAGAGAGAGTCTGTGAGTGTGGGTAAAGGAACCAGAGCAGGTGTAGGAGTAGCACAGACTGTAGTGTGACTGTGGAGTCCAGCTGGAGTCCTCTCTAAAGCTGAGGACTGATGGGAGGAGGAGTGGGGAGCTCACGGGATCAGGATAATTCCCAGATTTGTTAGTCGATTAAGTTAAGGAATAAGAGGAACAAGGTGGCGGACTGAACACAGCAGTGCAGTTCACCTCAATATAAAAACTTAATATTCAATATTTGTAAGTTAGTCTAAATATTAGCACTTCACATACTGATAGGTAATAACCTGGATAACAACACAAAACAAATCATAAGGGTAGAGAAATGTATCGACAAATATGACAAAAACAAGCAACACCCAAACATGATGGAGAACCGATCTCCAGGAATGGTAAGGGTGGATAACCGATCTGTTAAAATTGATAAATCACAAACTGGGCATACTTGAATTAGTTAGTGAAGGTATTAAGGAGTTGAAAGCGAGCCTTGAGATGAGTGATGAAAAAGCTGTGACAATGGAGCAAGAAACAAACAAGCTAAAAGGGACAGTCAATAAGATTGAAACGGACGTTAATGAACTTAAAAAGGAAACATCTTTCTGAGAGAAGCCTTAATTGACATGCAGACCAGACGTAGGAGAGAACATCCTGTATTACTGGTATCCAAGAGAAAGAAGGAGATGTTCCTGAGGGTGTAGTGAGGAAGTTCCTCCTTACAGCGCTTCAGATCCCACGCAAAGCTGTCAACAACATCCAGATAGAATGTGTACACCGTTTTGGACAGAGAGGACTGAGATATGAGCGCCCAATCGTTGCCAAATTTGCTATTTAAAGATAAAATAATGGTTAAAGTCTGGGTAAAATACTTGCTAACACAAAAATAGGCATGAATGATCAGTTCCCGAAGGAAAATGAAGAATGGCGCAAAGTTTTGTTCCTAATAATAAAAGGGAAGCGTGAGGCTCTCATAGTCAATAAACTCTATATTGATACAAATGTTCTGAGACACAAACATGACTCATTGGCTATTCTAAATATTACAAAGTTCCCATGGAGGAGTTGAATAATGGAAAACCCAATACGAGCCATGTTAGGGATTGTAATGAAAAAAACAATTGTTAAAGAAAGAAACTACAACTACACTATACCATTCTAGATGGGGAATGTTGTAAAATCATTAGTATTAGACTTTCCATTTATATTATTTCATGAATTGATAAGACAGCATTAGAAGAAAAGATCATTAACGAAATAATACATTTTCAAATATAAGGAACTGGAACACAAAAGTACTGAATCAACATGGTAGAGATAAAACACAGAGGACATAGAAGGCTCAGTATGTGGGTATGTACAGATGTATTGTGATGGGGTGGGTGGGGTGTGTGTTTTTGTGTTTGGAAAAGTGTGGAGTTAAGTGAGTGTAAAAGGATAACGGTTGCAAATCCCAGAGCCTGTGTGTGTTTGCGAGCAGGGTTTGTAAGCAAGAGCTTTTTTGTGCAGATATGGGATATACATTTGAAAATAAATGAGAAATATAGTTGATTTATTTATTGTCCTATCATGATGGAACACTCCCCAACCCTATACCCTAGACACCCACCTGAGAGACCCATACACTAAGGAGAAGTCCTTATCTGTTTATGGGCCTACTGTAAGTAGCCTATATGCAGCCAAATCAGAAAGATGAATGTGGTCAGAGACCTACTAGAGCAGCACCACCCCCTCAAGATTCGGATCCTGTGGGGCCTCCCGGGTGGCACAGTGGTCCGAGGCACTGCATGGCAGCACGAGCTGTGCCAACAGAGTCTCTGGGTTCGAGCCCAGGCTCTGTTGCAGCCGGCCGCAACCGGGAGGTCCATGGGGCGACACACAATTGGCCTAACGTCGTCTGGGTTAGGGAGGGTTTGGCCGGTAGGGATTTCCTTGTCTCATCGGGCACTAGCTACTCCTGTGGCGGGCCAGGCGCAGTGCATGCTGACTAGGTCGCTAGGTGTACAGTGTTTCCTCTGACACATTGGTGCGGCTGGCTTCCAGTTTGGATGTGCGCTGTGCTAAGAAGCAGTGCGGCTTGGTTGGGTTGTGTTATGGAGGACGCATGGCTCTCGACCTTTGTCTCTCCCGAGCCGTACGGGAGTTGAAGCGATGAGACAAGACAGTAACTACTAACAATTGGATACCATGAAATTGGGGAGAAAAAGGGGGTTATATTCTTGTTTTTTTGTTTTAAGATTCTGAGCCTGCCTGGCAGGGCTGGTCCTACAAAGCCAAAACTCCCTGATGGGAGAGCATAATTTAAGGAAATTCTCAAAACTGCTAAAGAGAACCTTGACCTAGCCGGTAGTGATTCCGGTAGGGTGCCCCCACCCAGGTAGTGCTGGCAACACTAGCTGCAGTAACCCATGGGGAAGGGGTCACACTCGTTGAGGGGGCATATTGTTGTGGCCCTGGTGGTACAAAATAATCAAAGGTCTGATTGCACGGAGATGCTTGAGAATATGGTCACAACGGGAGACCATGTGTGGGTGTTTCAGGGGAACAGGGTGGATCTGACCTCTATCACCTAGGACGTGACAATGGTTAATCAAATCTACAAATGTTTTGCCTTTTTTGCTCAGTTTTCCCTGCCTTCTCAAACAGCTGCAACTGTATATGCATTTGTAAACCAAGACGTTTCTTGAGTTGGGCTCTGGGATGGTGCAACTGTTGAGAATCTTAGACTGTGGTTGGTTGTGGGGAAAGGGGTTGAGTGTGTGTGTGTGTGTGTGTGTGTGTGTGTGTGTGTGTGTGTGTGTGTGTGTGTGTGTGTATGTGTGTGTGTGTGTGTGTGTGTGTATCCCACAACTGTGGGATAGGGAGTAAAGATGTTAAGGACAATATAGGATGAATTACAATAATTGTTTGCTAAAATAATAATTGCTTGCTAAAAATGTAATTTTTGTAATTGCAATCCTGGTTAGAGGTAACAATCCTAGTTAGAGGTAACAATCCTAGTTAGAGGTAACAATCCTGGTGGGAGGTAACAATCCTAGTTAGAAGCAACAATCCTGGTTAGAGGTAACAATGCTAGTTAGAGGCAACAATCCTGGTTAGAGGTAACAATCCTGGTTAGAGGTAACAATCCTGGTGGGAGGTAACAATCCTAGTTAGAGGTAACAATCCTGGTGGGAGGCAACAATCCTAGTTAGAGGTTAGAGGTAACAATCCTGGTGGGAGGTAACAATCCTAGTTAGAGGTAACAATCCTGGTTAGAGGTAACAATCCTGGTAGGAGGTAACAATCCTGGTAGGAGGTAACAATCCTGGTTAGAGGTAACAATCCTGGTTAGAGGTAACAATCCTGGTTAGAGGTAACAATCCTGGTGGGAGGTAACAATCCTGGTTAGAGGTAACAATCCTGGTTAGAGGTAACAATCCTGGTGGGAGGTAACAATCCTGGTTAGAGGTAACAATCCTGGTTGGAGGTAACAATCCTGGTTAGAGGTAACAATCCTGGTTAGAGGTAACAATCCTGGTAGGAGGTAACAATCCTGGTGGGAGGTAACAATCCTGGTGGGAGGTAACAATCCTGGTGGGAGGTAACAATCCTGGTAGGAGGTAACAATCCTGGTGGGAGGTAACAATCCTGGTTAGAGGTAACAATCCTGGTAGGAGGTAACAATCCTGGTGGGAGGTAACAATCCTGGTGGGAGGTAACAATCCTGGTGGGAGGTAACAATCCTGGTAGGAGGTAACAATCCTGGTGGGAGGTAACAATCCTGGTGGGAGGTAACAATCCTGGTTAGAGGTAACAATCCTGGTTAGAGGTAACAATCCTGGTTAGAGGTAACAATCCTGGTGGGAGGTAACAATCCTGGTGGGAGGGTAACAATCCTGGTTAGAGGTAACAATCCTGGTGGGAGGTAACAATCCTGGTGGGAGGTAACAATCCTGGTTAGAGGTAACAATCCTGGTTAGAGGTAACAATCCTGGTGGGAGGTAACAATCCTGGTGGGAGGTAACAATCCTGGTTAGAGGTAACAATCCTGGTTAGAGGTAACAATCCTGGTTAGAGGTAACAATCCTGGTGGGAGGTAACAATCCTGGTTAGAGAGTAACAATCCTGGTGGGAGGTAACAATCCTGGTGGGAGGTAACAATCCTGGCTTAGAGGTAACAATCCTGGTGGGAGGTAACAATCCTGGTGGGAGGTAACAATCCTGGTTAGAGGTAACAATCCTGGTTAGAGGTAACAATCCTGGTTAGAGGTAACAATCCTGGTTAGAGGTAACAATCCTGGTTAGAGGTAACAATCCTGGTGGGAGGTAACAATCCTGGTTAGAGGTAACAATCCTGGTTAGAGGTAACAATCCTGGTGGGAGGTAACAATCCTGGTTAGAGGTAACAATCCTGGTGGGAGGTAACAATCCTGGTTAGAGGTAATCCAATCCTGGTGGGAGGTAACAATCCTGGTTAGAGGGTGGGAGGTAACAATCCTGGTTAGAGGTAACAATCCTGGTGGGAGGTAACAATCCTGGTTAGAGGTAACAATCCTGGTGGGAGGTAACAATCCTGGTTAGAGGTAACAATCCTGGTGGGAGGTAACAATCCTGGTGGGAGGTAACAATCCTGGTGGGAGGTAACAATCCTGGTTAGAGGTAACAATCCTGGTTAGAGGTAACAATCCTGGTTAGAGGTAACAATCCTGGTGGGAGGTAACAATCCTGGTTAGAGGTAACAATCCTGGTGGGAGGTAACAATCCTGGTGGGAGGTAACAATCCTGGTGGGAGGTAACAATCCTGGTTAGAGGTAACAATCCTGGTTAGAGGTAACAATCCTGGTGGGAGGTAACAATCCTGGTGAGGTAACAATCCTGATGGGAGGTAAGGTAACAATCCTGGTGGGAGGTAACAAGAGGTAACAATCCTGGTTAGAGGTAACAATCCTGGTGGGAGGTAACAATCCTGGTGGGAGGTAACAATCCTGGTTAGAGGTAACAATCCTGGTGGGAGGTAACAATCCTGGTTAGAGGTAACAATCCTGGTGGGAGGTAACAATCCCCCTACATTATTACAAATATTATTTGTTAATTATGGAAATTAAGATAAGCAGGATTTTTATATATATATTTTATTAGCTATACTGTATATAATATAATGCAAATTGAGGTGAGGGCGATGGAAATGCTTTTGGCTGTTGATCTGCTTCACTATGGTACTTTTTAATGATGAGTTTACAAACATATATTATGATAAACAGATTTGAAACTTGTGTCTCATTATGGTAAATGGTGAAATAAGTACAGCCAGTTATAATTGTAATGGGGAATATACTTCTCCCATGGGCAAAGAAATTCAAAAGTGGTGATGATATTAATTAATAGTAATTTTGATCCGAATGTGCAAATTTTCAAAACAGATCCTCAAGGTAGATGGATGATTTTAAATATGTTATTGGCCCATAACATATATGGCTCATTCACCTATACGGTCCAAATAATGAGGATCGACTCTTCTTTGAAAATATACAGTACCAGTCAAAAGTTTGTACACACCTATTCAATCAAGGGGCTTTTCTTTATTTTTTACTATTTTCTACATTGTAGAATAATAGTGAAGACATCAAAACTATAGAATAACACATATGGAATCATGTAGTAATCAATACATATATTCATATTATATTTAAATATACTCATATTTTATATTTGAGATTCTTCAAAGTAGCCTCCCTTTGCCTTGATGACAGCTTTGCACACTCTTGGCATTCTCTCAACCAGCTTCATGAGGTAGTCACCTGGAATGGATATCAATTAACAGGTGTACCTTGTTAAAATTTCATTTGCATAATTTCTTTCCTTCTTAATGCGTTTGAGCCAATCAGTTGTATTGTCAAATCAAATCAAATGTAATTGGTCACATACACGTGATTAGCAGATGTTATTGTGAGTGTAGTGAAATGCTTGTGCTTCTAGTTATGACAGTGCAGCAATATCTAACAAGTAATATCTAACAATTCCACAACAGATACCCAATACGCACAAATCGAAGTAAAGGAATGGAATATGAACAAAGAAATATATGGATGAGCAATGTCAGAGTGGCATAGGCTAAGATGCAATAGATAGTATGTGTCGTGTCTTTGGCTTTGCCGGATGAAGTGATATGACATGCTATAAAATCCTTTCTCTGTAATTAATATTACCTGATTGAGCTAATCATGTAAATGTAATTACAAAATAATATTTATGGAGCTGTTATCTTCCAAATAAACTCTTAAAGACCTCGTAATATTTGACATCAATAGCAGTCAACATTAATCGTACCATTGTTTCAGTCTCGTCTGAAAGCTGTAAATTCTTGGTTATCTTCACGAACCCTGGCTAACAAGTTGAATCAGCAATACAAAATTGGGTTTAATTATTTATTTACTTAAATACCTAACTAATCACACAGAATTACATATACACAGAACGAATCATACATTGATTACAAATGATGTCATAAAGGAAAACGTCCCGAGTGGGCGGAACAGATATGACAGCTGGTTACACAAAGAACGGGGGTTGGGTTTGAGTGAAAGAGCGGGAAGACTTGAGGAACAAAGGTAGAAGCCATGCTATCGTAAATACAGTATCTTATGCATTCTAAATTACTGCCCATTTGGAAAAGGAAAATGCAATAAATATTTACTCTGAGCTGCGCTTGAATAGGTTGGTGGTAGATGGAAGGCCGTGTTGCCCAACAGAGTCCTTTGTCCTTTGAAGAGTGTCTCTGGTGGTGAACGGGTTACGCTGTAGTGTCGTCGTTGTGTGGTAGATGGGATACTCTGTCCGTCCTTTCCTAGCCCACATTTACAGCTGCTGTTGCTAACTCAATGGCTAGGATTTCTCACTTCTTTAGTGAATAAGAGATCAAAGTTCATACCATTCACAACCAAAGCTCACGCTGAGGTTGGCTTAGTTCTGTAGTTGACATGTTAGTCCTTTTCAACGTATGGACCGTCTTCCTATCGTCCTCAGAACAGGAGGGTACATTTTCGTCTCAGGCTTATATAGTGGAGGGAGAGAAGGGTGTGTTTCATAGTTTATAACCCATGTCTCTTCACAGGGGCGGGCCACTGATTGAGCAGAGCCCTAACCTTATGAAAACCCAAATCTCTCATTTGGAAGCTAAAATTACATTTAATATTTTCACAAATAATTTTATATTTAAACATTTGAATTGCACAACAATTCCATGTGAATCTGATAACTATAATGTGTAGACTTTCCCAGATACAGTGTAGGTCGTCCTGTCATCAGTCATAATGTCTCAGATGACAACAGAACTGACAACATATTCATTAAGTACCAACGCATATTTTCAACTGGTTCTATTACAGAAATATGGTTCCTTTCCCTCCACTTGTTTGATATTCCCAGACTCTCCATGTTTAACAAAGGCTATTCAAGAGTCCCTCTGTAGAGTCAAGAGAGAGGGAAGGGAGAAAGGTATTTATGGGGGGCCATAAACCTTACCTACCGGCCAACGTCATGACATATAGAGTACAGTATATATATGACAAGGTAGGGGTGCTATACAGAAGATAGCTCTATTTGGTAAAATACCAAGTTCATATTATGGCAAGAACAGCTCAAATAAGCAAAGAGAAACCATCAGTCCATCATTACTTTAAAACATGAAGGTCAGTCAATTCGGAAATTTTTAAGAACTTTGAAAGTTTCTTCAAGTGCAGTCGCAAAACCCATCAAGCGCTATGATGAAACTGGCTCTCATGAGGACCGCCACAGGAAAGGAAGAACCAGAGTTACCTCTGCTGCAGAGGTTAAGTTCATTAGAGTTAACTACACCTCAGATTGCAGCCCAAATAAATGCTTCACAGAGTTAAAGTAACAGACACATCACAACATCAACTGTTCAGAGGAGACTGCTTGAATTAGGCCTTTGTGGTCTAATTGCTGCAAAGAAACCACTACTAAAGGACACCAATAAGAAAAAGAGACTTGTTTGGGCCAAGAAACACGAGCAAGGAAAAGCAGCCAATAACTGTTCAGCATATGTGGGAACTCCTTCAAGACTGTTGGAAAAGCATTTCAGGTGAAGCTGGTTGAGAGAATTCCAAGAGTGTGCAGAGTTGTTATCAAGGCAAAGGGTGGCTACCTTGAAAAATCTAAAATCTATTTTGATGTCTTCACTATTATTCCATGTCCAAACTTTTGACTGATACTGTATATATATATATATATATATATATATATACAGTGCCTTGCGAAAGTATTCGGCCCCCTTGAACTTTGCGACCTTTTGCCACATTTCAGGCTTCAAACATAAAGATATACAACTGTATTTTTTTGTGAAGAATCAACAACAAGTGGGACAAAATCATGAAGTGGAACGACATTTATTGGATATTTCAAACTTTTTTAACAAATCAAAAACTGAAAAATTGGGCGTGCAAAATTATTCAGCCCCTTTACTTTCAGTGCAGCAAACTCTCTCCAGAAGTTCAGTGAGGATCTCTGAATGATCCAATGTTGACCTAAATGACTAATGATGATAAATACAATCCACCTGTGTGTAATCAAGTCTCCGTATAAATGCACCTGCACTGTGATAGTCTCACAGGTCCGTTAAAAGCGCAGAGAGCATCATGAAGAACAAGGACACACCAGGCAGGTCCGAGATACTGCTGTGAAGAAGTTTAAAGCCGGATTTGGATACAAAAAGATTTCCGAAGCTTTAAACATCCCAAGGAGCAATGTGCAAGCGATAATATTGAAATGGAAGGAGTATCAGACCACTGCAAATCTACCAAGACCTGGCCGTCCCTCTAAACTTTCAGCTCATACAAGGAGAAGACTGATCAGAGATGCAGCCAAGAGGCCCATGATCACTCTGGATGAACTGCAGAGATCTACAGCTGAGGTGGGAGACTCTGTCCATAGGACAACAATCAGTCGTATATTGCACAAATCTAGCCTTTATGGAAGAGTGGCAAGAAAGCCATTTCTTAAAGATATCCATAAAAAGTGTCGTTTAAAGTTTGAAAAAAAGAAAAGAGAAAATTTCAGTCTCTCGATGTGCAAAACTGATAGAGACATACCCCAAGCGACTTACAGCTGTAATCGCAGCAAAAGGTGGCGCTACAAAGTATTAACTTAAGGGGGCTGAATAATTTTGCATGCCCAATTTTTCCGTTTTTGATTTGTTAAAAAAGTTTGAAATATCCAATAAATGTCGTTCCACTTCATGATTGTGTCCCACTTGTTGTTGATTCTTCACAAAAAAATACAGTTTTATATCTTTATGTTTGAAGCCTGAAATGTGGCAAAAGGTCGCAAAGTTCAAGGGGGCCGAATACTTTCGCAAGGCACTGTATATGTGGGACGGCAGGTAGCATTGACATTTTCAAAATGTTGTTATGTTACAGGTTATTCTAAAATTGATTAAAAAATGTTTTCCCTCATCAATATACAGTACATATAATGACAAAGCAAAAACATGTAAATATCACTTTTACATAGTTATTCAGATCCTTTCCTCAGTTTATTTTATTTCACCTTTATTTAACCAGGTAGGCAAGTTGACAACATGTTCACATTTACAATTGCGACCTGGCCAAGATAAAGCAAAGCAGTTCGACACATACAATGACACAGAGTTACACATGGAGTAAAACAAACATACAGTCAATAATACAGTATAAACAAGTCTATATACGATGTGAGCAAGTGAGGTGAGATAAGGGAGGTAAAGACAAAAGGCCATGGTGGCAAAGTAAATACAATATAGCAAGTAAAACACTGGAATGGTAGATTTGCAATGGAATAATCTGCAAAGTAGAAATAAAAATAATGGGGTGCAAAGGAGCTAAATAAATAAAATACAGTAGGGAAAGAGGTAGTTGTTTTGGCTAAATTATAGGTGGGCTATGTACAGGTGCAGTAATCTGTGAGCTGCTCTGACAGTTGGTGCTTAAAGCTAGTGAGGGAGATAAGTGTTTCCAGTTTCATAGATTTTTGTAGTTCGTTCCAGTCATTGGCAGCAGAGAACTGGAAGGAGAGGCGGCCAAAGAAAGAATTGAATGCCTTCAATGCTGCAGACATTTTTTCATACCCTTCCCCAGATTTTTATCTAAACACAATCCTGTCTCAGAGGTCAATGGACAATTCCCTTTGACCTCATTTCTTGGTTGTACTGATATGCACTGTCAACCGTGGGACCTTATATAGACAGGTGTGTGCCTTTCCAAATCATGTCCAATCAATTAAATTTACCACAGGTGGACTCCAATCAAGTTGTAGAAACCTCTCAAGGAGGATCAATGGAAACAGGATATCAAAGGGTCTGAATACTTATTTAAATAAAGTATTTCTATTTTTAATAAAGTTGTTATAATTTCTAAAAACCTGTTTTCGCTTCGTCATTATGGGGTATATATATATATACAATATATATGGGGGATTGGAAATTATGCAGAACATTTCATTGATGGAAGCTACAATCTATCTGCAATATTAAAGCTGATCTAACCCCTAAAAACATATACATTATAATAAAATAAAAGTTCCCCTACACAGAATATCCCCAAATGATGTAACGTTCTGAGTCACATGGAAGTCTAGATCAATCATAACTGTCTTTATATGGCAATAAACTTGACAGAGATGAGGGTTTCAATGAGATATTGTGATGTGTATGTCTCTCATAACAACAGCCCTCACCTCTCCTCTCCTCTTCTCTCCTCTCCTCTTTGAGAACTCAGCTTGTGTGGATGAGCTCCTCTCCGTCTGATCGAAACCCAGATATGAATTTATTAAACACTATATTTTTCTGCACAGACATTAGTCCAACATTAGTATCTTCCAACATCAGTCGCTGTATCATGAGTCTGGCAGCGAGACTAGTCCAACCTCTATTTGTGATCTGGTCGAGTTGACCTTGCAAATTGGAGGCACAGTACAATATGCCTTACAGTAGAATGCTGGTTGAAATGACCGTAATGTGATTAGTGTTAGTGTTGTGTTGATTAAGTCCATTTTGTTGGAGCCAGCAATAAAAGCCATTCACCCACTGAACTGCACAAAGCTGACATACAGTATAAATGAAGATGAATAAAGGGGAAAGGGTTAGACTATTTAGACTGTAGTGAACAAGAGAGAGAGGGAGAGAGAGGTAGATTTAGAATATGATTCCTGCTCAGTAACAGTGCAGAATTATTTGGGGGGAAAAGAGGCAGTTGAAAGGAACAAAAGAGGGCAGCGATAGTATAAAAACAAATAAACCACATAAATGTTTCAAAGAAGTGGTTTATTGGAACATGAATCATACACAACAGCGAGGGAGCGAAACAGGCATGCAAGGCAGTGCAGAGCAGCAGACCTCCTTCCAGTAGCATCCCTTTCTCCTCTCTTTCGCTGGCTGGCCCAGAAACAGGTAAACATTACAGAAACATTGCTCCTTGCTGCTCGCTCCACTTCAGAAGAGGTCAAAGGGTACACACCCCCAGGGGTAGGGCTCTATCTTCTCCAAATACTGTGTTAATTGTCATGGATCTCATCTCATCTGGGTTTGCCACACAGTATGCAAATATATTTAACTCAGAAATAGACCTCAACTACAGTAGACAGACAGACACACTCTTAGACATTGGTGTCTTCTCAGACAGAATATGATGACAATTTTGGGAGATGGTAGAAATGAAAGGGGTTGGTACATGACTGTGGATCATGTTGTATGTATTTCACATAGTCCTGATTCATTGCCTCATGATGCTACTACATTTTTAATGATGTCAGAGGTTTGCCTAAAAACAAATTTGCATCCATGTTTTTCAATGTTTCATATATTTTCATAATTTTTTGATTGGTCAAGAAACAAACAAATGCTCTGAATTATACAAAAGATTTCAGAGTACCAAGGAGGGGCGCAGGGCAATGTTGCAGGGAAATTGGCATCAGACAATAGGATAGTCAGATCCTGTTTCGGAAAGAATGCTGGCTTAGTGTTCAGGAGTGTATGTCTTTAGGCTTCAGCAGACGGGGCGCCCCGTACTCAACTGAGGAACTGCATTTTTACCATTTTCATTACTGATACCAACCCTCTCTCTCTCTTTCTCACTCCTCTCTCTCTTTCATTCTCTCTCTCTCTCTGTCTCTCTTTCATATGCACACACACACACACACACACACACACACACACACACACACACACACACACACACACACACACACACGCACACACACACACGCCTTCCTCTTTCCACACTCACATGCCTTCTCTATACCTTAGCTACCCAGAGGGGAGGGATGAACCCAGTAGCACAGACAGCACATGACAGGAAGTAGTCACAGGAAGTACCCTCAACTATCCAAGATGCTCCCCAGAGATTTCGAGATGGGAGGGATATCAGTGTGTGTTTGTTTGCATGACGTGCTGGTTTTTTGTGTGTGCATGAGTAAGTGAGTGTTTGTGTGTGTGTGTGTTCCTGTCTGTGTGTGTATGATATGATGGTGGATACCAAATTTCCCATGGCAACGCAGGACACCAGCAGCAGGTCAAGCTGGCCTGGTCATTTAGAGTGTGTAAATTTCGGCTCACAGAGGCAGCTGAGGCAGAGTGTGTCTGTGTCTCAAGGGCAAGCTATCCTGTTGTATGAGAGACTCAGCAGCAACCCATTGGTGTCACTGAGGAGTGTGATGTGCTGTTGTGCCAAGCCTCTCATTATGCACATACTGTACCACACATGCTGAGCTTTCAGTGGCAGTATATACTCTGTCTCTTCCTCTCTCTCTTTCTTTCTCTTCCTCTCCACCCTTCTCTCTCATTCTCTTTCTCTCTCTCTTCTTCTCTGCCTCCTCTATCTCTCAACTTTCTTTTTCTCTCTCTCTCTCACTTCCACTCTCTTCGTCCCCCCTTCTCTCTCTCTCTTCCTCCCCCTCTCTATCTCTCACTCTCTGTCTTTCTCTCCCCTCCCCCCCCCGTCCCCCCAGAGCAGCACTAAGGTATTGTCTGAGACAGTAGAGGTGGTTGTGTGTGTCTGGAGCTCTGGGGTTGTTTTAGCTTCTCTTCCATTTGTAATTTTCTTGAGCACAGTGTGTGTGCGTGTGCGTGCGTGCGTGCGTGTGCGTGTGCGTGTGGCCAGTGAATGTTCATGTGTATCTGAGTGCACTGAGTCACCTTGGTTACTGCAGATACCAGCCAGAGATGATGAAGCCAACGGCAGGTTGGGGTAGGGAATGGGGGGCAGGAGGGAGGGAGGGGGAGAGGGAGGTCATTGAGTGCCTTTGTATGTTGGTGGGAGAGCGAGAGAGAGAGAGAGGGAGAGAGAAAGAGAGAGCACGACTAGTTTACTGTAATTTTAATTTGCTTGCAAAAATAGGAAAGAATCATAAGGTAATATACAGTATGGGTTTGGCCTTAGAAACATACTCAAAAAAAGTTACACTAATTCACTATGTACACAAGTGTACGGTGGATTGGGAAAGTATTCACCCCCCTTGGCAATTTCCTATTTTGTTGCCTTACAACCTGGAATTAAAATAGATTTTTTGGGAGGTTTGTATCATTTAATTTACACAACATGCCTACCACTTTGAAGATGCAAAATATATTTTTGGGTGAAACAAACAAGAAATAAGACAAAAAAACGGAAAACTTGAGCGTGCATAACTATTCACCTGCCCAAAGTCAAAACTTTAAAGATCCACCTTTTGCAGCAAATACAGCTGCAAGTCTCTTGGGGTATGTCTCTATAAGCTTGGCACATCTAGCCACTGGTATTTTGCCCATTCTTCAAGGCAACACTGCTTCCAGAGTACATTCTTCCATATGTTTGAGGAGTCTCCCACATGCCTTTTGGCGAACACCAAACGTTTTTGCTTATTTTTTTCTGTAAGCAATGGCTTTTTTCTGCCCACTCCTCCGTAAAGCCTAACTCTGTGGGGTGTATGGCTTAAAGTGGTCCTATGGACAGATACTCTAATCTCTGCCATGGAGCTTTGCAGCTCCTTCAGGGTTATCTTTGGTTTCTTTATTGCCTCTCTGATGAATGCCCTCCTTGCCTGGTCCGTGAGTTTTGGTGGGTGGCCCTCTCTTGGCAGTTTTGTTGTTGTCAGGGTTTTCGCTGCTGGTCATTCGAGTCAAGTGCAGGACAGCAGCGAATAGGTGATCAGGCGACTTTATTAGCCAAGAGCAACAAACAGACGGGTGCAAACAGCTACAACTCAAGCCAACTGGCAAAAGTGACAAGCCCAAAATACCGTATAACAATAAGGTTTGTCAATAATTCCTCAAATGGGGAACAGGCAATGCCCATGGTGAAAAACCAGACTGGCGCGATACAACAAACAACAAACACAAAACAAAACCATTCCACACAAAGACATGGGGGGAACAGAGGAATATATATATATATGCAGTGTGATTAGGGAATGTAAACCAGGTGTGCGGGGAACAAGACAAAATAAATGGAACAATGAAAAATGGAACGGCGATGGCTAGAAGGCCAGGCCGCCGAACGCCGCCCGAACAATGAGGGGAGCCGACTTCAGCGGAAGTCGTGACAGTTGTGGTTATTATTTCCAGTTTTTAATAATGGATTTAACGGTGCTCCATGGGATGTTCAAAGTTTTGTATCTTTTTTTATAACCCAACCCTGATCTGTACTTCTCCACAACTGGGTCCCTGACTTGTTTGGAGAGCTCCTTGGTCTTCATGGTGCTGCTTGCTTGGTGGTGCCCCTTGCTTAGTGTATGCCAACCATTGAGGGTGTAGTGTGTTTATATACAGTGTGTTTGTGCGTGTGTGTATGTGGTGTGCGTGCATGCGCGTGTGTGTGTACGAGTCTGTATGTTCGTTGAACTAGGTGACTATACCCAGTGCTCTTTGTTTGGGTCAGCATCCAATGTTTTTATTTCAAAGTATACTCTCTCAGTTTAACTTGTTTCAGTGTCTTTGTCTTTTATATTCTAATTTTATTGATCTGGTAAAATTGAGTCTGTCATAAGTATCACACAGAAATTGAAGATTATACTGCCTACTATATCAGTTTTAGTCAGCTTAGTCAATTGTATTTTTAAGTCCTCATGCATTTTAACAGTAGATTTTCATTGCTCCTCCTCCCCCAGTATTCTCGGGAATACACCTGTGGAATGCCAGAGAATCTATTCATTTATTTTTATTTTTTTGGGGGGGGGGACGGACTCAATGGGGTCTCAACTTACTGTTGAGAGTTAGAATAGTATAATACACAAGGTGCAATTTCGAAATGTGGTTGTGCATCAGCAGTTTTTCTCTTGCTATGTCAGACACTTGACAGTCACTCAATTAGCTCATGTCAGCTAACATTTTGCAGATTGGTAAATTAGTCTAGCCACCTATCTAAACTTGTATTAATCATGGTCGAATTACAGAACGGGGTGCCCCCAAGGATTTTGTTAGTCTCTATCACTCGGATGTCAGGTTAAAAACTGCAACGAAATGTCACTTAGGGTCCCCAAAAGTCTAGGGCCGACCGACTGACTCCATGTGTGGGTATGGATGTGGGTAAGCAGACTCTTGAGCCAATGCGACCCCTAATGATGAGTTGAGATTTTTCTGGTCCCCACCCCATCTAATTTGCCCTTCACTGACCTTCAGAATTGTATTGTACTTGTCTTGTACTCAATCTATATTCCATACATTGCATTATTCAATTATCTTCATTCTGAAGTGCTGCCGGTCACATGCAGTCATTTGACACCCAATACTGCTCTATTTCTCATGCATTGTAAGAATGAAGGTCTTTGTATTCATTTGTTTTAGTGTGAGGAGCCCAGTGGTTGGCAGTGATCCCATGGAGTGTCCCAGTGGGGTTCCTTTCTGACCATACATTACATCACAGTGACTCAACACACTGTATTATCTTAACTACCACAACAATATACACCAAATACAGCGTGATAACATCATCACACCATTGGAAAAGTTGCGTCCAATTTAATTTCATAGTAGGCCTGTATGGATTTTCGTAATACATATATGTGGAATCGACTGGTAGCCTTAGAGATGACTGTGTATCATTTGGAGAACATGTGAAAATGGCACTCTACACAATGCATGGTATCTATATTATAGATATACTATGGAAATTAAGATACAATGTAGATGTACACAGAAAGGCTAATTAAGCAGGGTAGAATTGGATCCCTAGCATGTTAACGTTCCCATTCAGATAATCACGAACGACAGCGCTAACATCCCCCTTTGTGAATATTTAGCGGTTGGAGAGAGACAAGTAGCAGACAGTGTTGCTAGGAGACCACACACGCATTGACTGGTGTGAAAGACTTGTTGGTTTCACATGCAGCCCTCCCCATTCTTACAGTCCAGCTCCTTTTCTCTTTCACTGTTTATCTATTGCCTCCTTTTTTCTCCATTTACTCACCCCCTTGCTCTCTTTCTCCATCTCTATTTCTCTCTATCAATCTGTCCCCATTTCGTTTTCTTGTTTATCTCTACCTTGATCTCTCTCTCTGTCTCTATTTATCGGATTCCCTCATCCTTCCCCATACCTCCTCTCCTCTCTTCCCCATACCTCCTCTCCTCTCTCCCCCATACCTCCTCTCCTCTCTTCCCCATACCTCCTCTCCTCTCTTCCCCATAACTCCTCTCCTCTCTCCCCCACACCTCCTCTCCTCTCTTCCCCATACCCCCCCATACCTCCCTCTCCATCTCTCCCCCATACCTCCTCTCCTCTCTTCCCCATAACTCTCTCTCCTCTCTCCCCCACACCTCCTCTCCTCTCTTCCCCATACCTACTCTCCTCTCTCCCCCATACCTCCTCTCCTCTCTTCCCCATACCCACTCTCCTCTCTCCCCCATACCTCCTCTCCTCTCTTCCCCATAACTCCCCCTCTACTCTCTCTCCCCCATACCTTCCCCTCTCTCTCCTCTTCCCCATACCTCCCTCCTTCTACCTCCCTCTCTTCCCCATACCTCCTCTCCTCTCTCCGTCAAGCTCCTGCCTGAGCTGTCTTCCTTCCTCTCCCTTCCTCTTCTTTTCTCTCTCCTTGTCTATGCATCTCTACCCATCCTACTCTAGAGGACCATTTATTTCTCCCCTCCTCCCCACTCCTCCCTGTCTCTCTCTCTCCCTCACCCAATCCTCCCCTCTCTACCTTTCCCTCACCCTTTTCGCTCTCTTTCTCACTCTCTGTATCTCTTTCAATCGCTATCTCTCTCGCTTCCTCTCGGTCCTTCTCTCCCTGACTGATTGGCTGCAGTGTGTTGGACTGCCACGGCGTATAGCCGGGCGTGTCAGAGTGTGGTGATAGTGACATTGTGAATGCGTGCGGCACAACACGGCCACAGGGGTCAGGCCATAATAACACGCCATGTGGATCTGTGCTGTATGCTGTGACGGTGTGGCGGTGTGGTGGAGCCCTGTAACAGGCCAGCAATGTGGAGTGACAGACAGCTGCCCCACAGCCCAATAGAGCAGACGACCTGACAGCTAGGTGCTCTCTCTGCCACCACTGGGAGGCAGGATGGGGGAGGAGGGAGGGAGATGCAGGTGGAGGCAGGGAGGGAGGAGGGAGACAGACAGAGAGGCAGGGAGAGAGGAAGGGACGGGGGGAGACATGGGAGACGGGTGGGGAGACAGAAATGAGGGAGACAGTAGAAGGGGGAGAAGGGGTTGCTGATGTTGGGCTCGGGACCACTGTCTCCCACAAACAATCCAGATGGCTGTGAATGCAAAGCCTGCATCCAGAAGTCATCCAAGGTTGAGTTTAAATAGGAAATGTAGAAACAGCCACAGTCCTTTGACACCCCAGATCCTCAATATGCTGTAGGCCTATAATGGTTAGCCACTCCCTTCCCTTTTTTTATAACCAGAGATACTTCTCACAGTAATTATTGTTTGATTAGTTTAAATTGTGGGCATATCTCATTTTCACATCTTTTCCCACATAATTTACTATGGCAAGCATCTACATTCTAATACCGTGGCAAGCCTCTATATTCTAATACCGTGGCAAGCCTCTACATTCTAATACCGTGGCGAGCCTCTACTTTCTAATACTGTGGCAAGACTCTACATTCTAATACTGTGGCAAGACTCTACATTCTAATACTGTGGCAAGCCTCTACATTCTTATACCGTGGCAAGACTCTACATTCTAATACTGTGGCAAGACTCTACATTCTAATACTGTGGCAAGACTCTACATTCTAATACTGTGGCCTCTACATTCTAATACTGTGGCAAGACTCTACATTTAATACCTGTGGCAAGCCTCTACATTCTAATTCTGTGGCAAGCCTCTACATTCAAGCCTCTACATTCTAATACCGTAATTCTGTGGCAAGCCTCTACATTCTAATACTGTGGCAAGCTTTACATTCTAATACTGTGGCAAGACTCTACATTCTAATACCGTGGCAAGGCTAAACCGTGGTAAACCTCTACATTCTAATACTGTGGCAAACCTCTACATTCTAATACCGTGGCAAGCCTCTACATTCTAATACCGTGGCAAGCCTCTACATTCTAATACTGTGGCAAACCTCTACATTCTAATACCGTGGCAAACCTCTACATTCTAATACCGTGGCAAGCCTCTACACTCTAATACCGTGGCAAGCTTCTACATTCTAATTCTGTGGCAAGCCTCTACATTCTAATTCTGTGGCAATCCTCTATATTCTAATACCGTGACAAGGCTCTACATTCTCATTCTGTGGAAAGTCTACATTCTAATACCGTGGCAAGCCTCTACATTCGAATACCGTGGCAAGCCTCTACATTCGAATACCGTGGCAAGCCTCTACATTCTAATTCTGTGGCAAGCCTCTACATTCTAATACTGTGGCAAGACTCTACATTATAATACTGTGGCAAGACTCTACATTCTAATACTGTGGCAAGACTCTACATTCTAATACCGTAGCAAGCCTCTACATTCTAATACTGTGACAAGCCTCTACATTCCAATACCGTGACACGCCTCTACATTCTAATTCTGTGGCAAGCCTCTACATTCTAATTCTGTGGCAAGCCTCTACATTCTAATACCGTGGCAAGCCTCTACATTCTAATACTGTGGCAAGCCTCTACATTCTAATACTGTGGCAAACCTCTACATTCTAATACCGTGGCAAACCTCTACATTCTAATACCGTGGCAAGCCTCTACACTCTAATACCGTGGCAAGCTTCTACATTCTAATTCTGTGGCAAGCCTCTACATTCTAATTCTGTGGCAATCCTCTATATTCTAATACCGTGACAAGGCTCTACATTCTAATTCTGTGGAAAGTCTACATTCTAATACCGTGGCAAGCCTCTACATTCGAATACCGTGGCAAGCCTCTACATTCGAATACCGTGGCAAGCCTCTACATTCTAATTCTGTGGCAAGCCTCTACATTCTAATACTGTCTCAAGCCTCTACATTCTAATTCTGGGAGCATTTGGGGTTGTAGCTCCAAGGGTTTTGTTTGTGTCCATGTGTCACAATGTGTGTAATTGTTGTTGTTGTGTCACAATGTGTGTGTTTGTGTCCATGTGTCACAGTGTGTGTGTTTGTTGTCAATGTGTCACAATGTGTGTGTTTGTGTTCATGTGTCACAGTGTGTGTTTGTTGTCCATGTGTCACAGTGTGTGTGTGTTTGTTGTCCATGTGTCACAATGTGTTTGTTTGTGTCCATGTGTCACAGTGTGTGTGTTTGTGTCTTTGTGTCACAGTGTGTTTTGTTTGTGTGTGTGTCTGTGTGTGTTGTGTTTGTTTATATGACACAGTGTGTATGTCTGTGTTTGTGTGTTTTGTTTGTTCATGTGTCACAGTGTGTGTGTCTGTGTGTGTGTGTCTGTGTTTGTTTAAGTGCTGAATGGCTACATTTTCTGCAGCCTTGCATGCAGATCCAGGAATGTGAATCACGCCTCCATCTGCCTCCATCTGCCTCCTAGCTCTAACGAGGTGGATTTAAATGACTTCTGACCCTGTAAATGCCTCTTAAGCTTCTTTTACAATCCCTGAATTGCTGATTTAATGTGTCAGTGTGGGGGCTTTGGTTGCATATCTGCATTGTGGGCTGCATATACAGTATAGCCTATGTAGTATGTGCACGTGTGTGTGTGTGTGCGTGCGTGTGCACGTGTGTGTGTGTGCGTGTGCGCGTGTGCGTGCGTGCGCATGTGTGTGTGTGCGTGCGCGTGTGTGTGCGTGTGTGCGTGTGTATGCTTATAGCACATGTAAGACCTGATTAAAACTGGGACGTCTATGTGAGCGATGCTGTTGCCTCCATATTCATTTAGGCTCCGTTAAGGACCTACAGTAGCTGCAGAATTTGTTTTGATTTGTGGGTGCTGGAGGGTGGAGGGTTAAAACATACACCTTTAAAGTAAAGCATTGCATGCATCTATAACACATACAGTTGAGCAGACTTGTTTTTAGTTGCCTTTTATAAACGCATTTCATGCAATTCTACATCATTTATATGCTAGAAGACATTAGTAGAATATGTTTTTATACCACACAAATGGCCAAATGCAGGCAACTCACTATTCAGGTAGGATGCAATTTTTTTACTTTATTTTTTATTGTTTTTTGTTCTATCATTATTATTATTTTAAATCATTGTTATTTTTGTAGGCCTATTTATTCATCTAAACCAGTTCTTTAAATATGCAAATGATGTTTTGTTTCATTCTGTTGAGACAGTTTTGTTGGCTGAATGAAGTTTGATCTGTTTTTTTAGTTGTGTGTTCCTTATTTGGTTTAAGATAGGTTATCCGTAAGCCTTTCAATATCATTAGCCTATTGCTGTCATTTGTTGGGTACAGCAGGCACTAGCCTTTCTTGGTAATTTCGGCAATATAGCCTTTTCAAAACTTTTATGAAGGTTTAAACCACTTAGCAAGTGTTTTGTTTAATTCTGTTTAGCTATTTTCTTTGGCCAAATTAAGTTTCCAACTGTAATGTTGTGTTTGCCATGATATAATATCCTGCTGGTATTTTCCCTATAAACAATGGCTTGACTTGGCGCTCCAACTGACTCCGACAGTTGAACTTGAGGTGAGGATGAATGTTTTAGGCCTACCAGAGTTACTCCTATAATCTAACAATATAATGCTTATCTTTATAAAAAAATATTCTGATCGAAAAAATAAAACATTTGCCTTCTTCTGTATGCCTATATCTTTATAGCAGACAGCAGTAGCCTATCCGACAACGATAAATCATATCTCTCACTCTCTCTTTCTCTGTGTCGAGGCTGAGGCTTCTCTTCATATCATACATATCATAGGCTTCTATTCATATCATACAGTGGAAGCCTAGGCCTATAAGCCTATATGCATGTCACACCCTGACCTCAGTTATCTTTGTTTTCGTTATTATTTTGGTTAGGTCAGGGTGTGACAAGGGTGGTTGGTTTAGTTTTGTATTGTCTAGGTGTTTTTTACCTGTCTAGGGTTTTTGTATATCTATGGGTTTTTAGTATGTCTAGGTATATGTAGGTCTATGGTGGCCTGAATTGGTTCAGGCCAATTCAGGTTTTGGTTTTGTGGGTTATTGTCTATGTGTAGTTGCACGTCAGCACTCGTGTTATAGTGTCACATTAATTTTGTTTCGTGTTGTTCGTTTAATAAGGAAGAATGTATTCATATCACGCTGCGCCTTGGTCTCCTTGTTATTACGAACGTGACAGAATAATTCACCAACAAGGACCAGGCAGCGTGAAAAGGAGGAACAGCGCTGAATGGGGAGATGGACCTGGGAGGAGATATTAGGTGGAGCAGGACCCTATCCAGTGTATCCTGTGCCTCCTCCCCGTACTCGCCCTGAGGTGCGTGTCACCAGCCCAGTACCACCAGTTCTGGCACCAGGCCTCCAGTGCGCCTCTAGGGTCCAGTACGCCCTGTTCCTCCTCCCCGCACTCACCCTGAGATGCGTGTCCCCAGCCTGGTACCACCAGTGTCGGCACCACGCACCAGGCATACAGTGCGCCTCGGCATTCCAGAGCATCCGGCGACAGTACCCAGTCCAGAGCGTCTGGCGACAGTACCCAGTCCAGAGCGTCCGGCGACAGTTCACAGACCGGAACCTCCAACGACGGGCCACAGTCTGGGGCCTCCAACAACGGGCACAGTCCGGGGCCTCCAACGACGGGCCAGTCAACGGGTCCAACGACGGGTCCCCAGTCCAGAACATCCCGCAACGATCCACACAGCGGGGATCGGCGAGGATCCGCAGTCCAAAGCCTCAGACGATGATCCACGGGTCAGTGATACAAGAGCGGACTCAGTGTAAAGAAGGGGGGCGGTGTCCAGAACCAGAGCCCCCACCGAGGTTAGATGCCCACCCAGACCATCCCATATAGGTTTAGATTTGCGGCCGGGAGTCCGCACCTTTGGGGGGGGTCACACCCTGACCTTAGTTATCTTTGTTTTCTTTATTATTTTGGTTAGGTCAGGGTGTGACAAGTGTGGTTGGTTTAGTTTTTGTATTGTCTAGGTGTTTTTATATATATATGGGGTTTTGGTATGTCTAGGTATGTGTAGGTCTATGGTGGCCTGAATTGGTTCCCAATCAGAGACAGCTGTTTATTGTTGTCTCTGATTGGGGATCCTATTTAGGTTGCCATTTTCCATCTTGGTTTTGTGGGTTATTGTCTATGTGTAGTTGCACGTCAGCACTCGTATTATAGCGTCACGGTCGTTTTTGTTAGTTTGCTTAGTGTTCTTCGTTTAATAAAGAAGAATGTATTCATATCACGCTGCGCCTTGGTCTCCTCGTTATGACGACCGTCACAATGCATGCAATGCCCTGATGGATTTAGTAAAGACATGACGAGGAAATAACACATATGGAATCGTGTAGTAACCAAGAAAGTATTAAACAAATAAAATATTTTTGAAATTCTTCAAAGTATCCACCATTTGCCTTGATAACAGCTTTGCACACGCTTGGCATTCTCTCAACCAGCTTCACGAGGTAGTCGTCTGGAATGCATTTCAATTAAAAGGTGTATCTTGTAAAATAAGTTAATTTGGGGAATTTATTTCCTTAATGCATTTGAGCCAGTCAATTGTGTCGTGAGAAGGTAGGGGTGGTATATAGAAGATAGCCCTATTTTGGTAAAAGACCAAGTCCATATTATGGCAAGAACAGCTCAAGTAAGAAAAGAGAAATGACAGTCCACCATTACTTTAAGACATTAAGGTCTGTCAATATGGAAAAATTTGTGCGACTGCACTTGAAGTCGCAAAAACCATCAAGCACTATGATGAAACTGGCTCTCATAAGGACCCAGGGTTACCTCTGCTGCAGAGGATAAGATCATTAGAGTTACCAGCATCTGAAATTGCAGCCTAAATAAAGACTTCACAGAGTTCAAGTAATAGACACATCTCCACATCAACTGTTCAGAGACTGCGTGAATCAGGCCTTCATGGTCGAATTGTCGCAAAGAAAGAAATACGAGCAATGGATATTAGACCAGTGGAAGTCTGTCCTTTGGCCTGAAGAGTCCAAATTAGAGATTTTTGGTTCCAACTGCCGTGTCTTTGTGAATGGATGATCTTCACATGTGTGGTTCCCACCTTGAAGTATGGAGGAGGAGGTGTGATGGTGTCGGGGTGCTTTGCTGGTGACACTGTCTGAATTATTTAAAATTCAAGGCACACTTAACCAGCATGGCTACCACAGCATTCTGCAGCAATACACAATCTGGTTTGCGCATAGTGGGACTATCATTTAGACTATCACACCTCCAGGCTGTGTAAGGGCTATTTGACCAGGAAAGAGAGTGATGGCGTGCTGCATCAGATGACCTGGCCTCAACAATCACCCGACCACAACCAAATTGAGATGGTTTGGGATGAGTTGGACCACAGAGTGTTGGAAAAGCAGCCAACAAGTGCTCAGCATATGTGGGAACTCCATCAAGACTGTTGGAAAAGCATTCCTCGTGTAGCTGGTTGAGAAAATTCCAAGAATGTGCAAATCTGTCATCAAGGCAAAGGGTGGCTACTTTGAGGAATCTAAAATCTCAAATATATTTTGATTTGTTTAACACTTTTTTGGTTACTACGTGATTCCATATGTGTTATTTCATAGTTTTGATGTCTTCACTATTATTCTACAATGTAGAAAATAGTAAAAACAAAACAAAACACTTGAATGAGTAGGTAAGTCCAAACTTTTGACTGGTACTGTATATATGTGTGTCCAGTGACACTGACTTGCCCAATGATGAAGATGAAGCATAGGCTACTCGCCAGTGATAAGATACTTTGAAAAACAATGCTGTTCACTCAGAAACCCTCAACAGTTGTTGATAAAACAATTGTTCGCTTCTACAGACAGATTAGTCTTCTATTTTCAGCAGTAGGCATTTGCTTTCCAAATGGTAGGCCTACGCTTTCTCGCTGATATCTATGGCCACAATGCTACAAGCTGTTCTATATTTGGCACATATTCTGCCCAAATTGTGACTTGTGATAAAACTTAATCCACAGCTCTTCTTTGAAGCTATTGATCCTCTGTAGCTAAATGATGCTCTCTGGTGTAGTATTTAGAAATATTTGATTTATGTCTGTTCAGACAGGAGTAATATCATTTTGGGGGAAAGATGTTGTATGGCCCTTGGCTATGGATAAGACATGCTCTAGGAGTAGAGGAAGTGTGCTGTATAGTGGACTAGTGAACCTGACGCACCGTCTCCCAAGCGGTGGCCTTTTCCTCAGCAGCCTGTGTAATTGCACACTTCCCCACAGCTGTAATGCGACAATTGTACGGCTGCCTACTCAGCTGCCAGATCCTGGAAGCCCAAATCAGCGGCCCTGTTAACAGAAGCCCAACCTACACCGTCTCAACTCCCTAACCTAATTAACACGGAGTCATACAACACGCCACGCCACGCCACGCCACGCCACGCAGGGCAGCCAGGCCACAGCAATGCAGCAGGGCATTGTGTGTAGGGAGGCCAGGGCACTGGACAATAGGAATTAGCGGGAGCTACGATGGTACACAGGGTGACACACAGGGCCATGTCAGAATCATGATGGGATGACACTGCTCTCTGTATGATGTAATCTCTCACTGTAGAGAACCCTGTGTTCTCAGAGCCATATCGTCCATGACTCTGCAGCCTGCACTCTTCCACTGGAATCAGATTCAGGTTTAGGTTTGTATTGGTTATAGATATTAAATTGGTCTCTTACTTATAGAATGCCAATCAGTAAAAATAGATAGTTCAACAGAACAACAAAGTACAGAGATAATAATTGATGTGTAACCTAATGGAATCAGTTTAGAGAATTCCCCGTGCTGTTGGAAAAGGGTTAAGAAGGCTATGTATGGGTGGGTTCATTGAGTGCATTCTTGAATGTGTAGTAGCAGTAGGCCTCTAAATGAATTAGTCTACATTGTATGTTGGTGTGCGTTTCATCCAGTGTTTGCGTGATTATGTTCAAACTAAAACCAATTGCAAGGAGTGTCCCATGCAGTATAAGTTAACCACCAAAAGCACTTGAACACTCCATTTTTTTTACATTTAAGATGGAAAAATACTGGGAACCCTCGCACACCAGCTGACAGCTGCGCTTTTCTTAGCCAATCGCAGCGCCGCGCTCGCATACATACTCCAATGCACACAACACTGTTGGGCCCTCAAATATCTGCCCCACAACAAGCCTGACTCTTCATGGGGTGAATAGCGTGTGCAGGAAGCCCTGCGTGCGCTACATATGACAAACCACATTACTGCCTGGGTAGCAAACAGCCCTAGTTAGGCCACCCCAAGGCCCCCAGCCAGAGAGAAACACTGCAGCTGAGTTACCATGCTTACTCAGATAGTCATAATTGGATAATGAAAATATAAATAGTGTTTTCATGTGATCCACTGTAGGTTGGGCGTTGGGGTAAACAACACAGTGGACTGGGTAAACATACAATACCTTGCTACCTCACTACCTGGCTGCTTGGCTCCCTGGCTGCTTGGCTCCCTGGCTGCTTGGCTCCCTGGCTCCCTGGCTACCTGGCTACCTGGCTACCTGGTCCAATGCCCAGTGTGTTTTACCCTGTAGGAAAGGATGTCCATGACACAAGGAGCCTTATTAGTTACGTTTCCTGCCTGTCCATCTATTTGGATGTTTTCACATATTTTGGTCAGATATTGTGTCAGACATGGTTTATAATGCGACCTCACTGGTTTTTAACTTTCACTTCTGGTACGTCCTACCCTGTCTCTGAGCACCTCATTATGTCTGGAGGAATCCCTCCTGCCCTGTTCACCTGTAATGAAGAGAAGGAGCCAGGTACTATAACCATGTTGTAATTGCTACTGTCCTACATACAGCATGTCGACATGAGAGCTGTGTAGGGGAGCTGTATAAGAGGACAACTGGACAGGGCTCTGTCATGTCAGCTCAACATATAATAAATGACTATTAACAATGACAATGTCCCCATCTTCTCCATGTCTAGGTGACTCAAGCTTGGTCTGCAGTGACATTCATCCCCTTCACCCTATTGGTCTTCTATACCATGAGCTCTGGCTCCGCCCAGGATGTGGCGGTGGAACATTTCTTGCGTGACATAGAGAGGAGGGGCAAGCGGCTACATTGCGCTGTGATTGGCTGCGAGGAGGAGCAGTGTCCCCGCGGCGACATGAACCTGCTGTATCGTAAGAGCCGGCTGGACTGGAGGCACAAGGACCAGGAAGGCAATAAGAAGAGGTGAGGAGAGGTGAACTGATCTCAACTCACAGCTGCATGCTGCACTGGAGAGATGGAATGAAGATTATTCAGTTCAGTTCAATTGTACATTTCTGAACTGAAGTGGAAGAGTTTTGTTGTTCATATTTTATGTGCAACCTCTTAATTGTCATCCTAGGGGGAGTGGGGGCATGTAGAAAGGAAGATAAGAAACCAGATGAGAGGAACAGAAAATGGGAAGAGAGGAGCTTTATGGCCTTCATTACAGGGCCAATGTGGCCCATTGGTGTCTATCTAGATTATGGCACGCACACACACTTCCACACCCACAGGCGCACACACACACATATACACACAGGCACACTTAAAGACACACACACACACACACACAGAGAGAGAGCTCTGCTCTTGGCTTTTCTTCACATAATGCAATGAGACAGAAAACAGTTACATCTCAGTTCTCCATGATGAACATGCTCAGTGCTGTTTCCTCTCCCTGCGCCAGCTTCCCTCCTCTCAAAAGGAAGGTGCAAAGCTCACATTGTCTCCCTGCTGCTTCACCGCTTCATAAGGAATGATGGCAGAATTAAGGCTCATCAGTAGTACAGGACACATTGTGACCTCAAAATGAGGCCTACATTTGATGTGTAGTTTGTTATGTTTGATCACTCTTGCTTCCTCTAGCTCAAACAAACACGGCAACATGCACTTAGGGTTCACTCACCTGCGATAACCTCCTAAATGAGGTCTTTGATTGCATGCTCGGAAGCTCAACATCTCCTCCTCCTCTTCTCACACACGTAAAGACCCAGTTACCTAGACTTGCTCTTTCTCTCTCTCTCTCTCTCTCTCTCTCTCTCTCTCTCTCTCTCTCTCTCTCTCTCTCTCTCTCTCTCTCTCTCTCTCTCTCTCTCTCTCTCTCTCTCTCTCTCTCTCTCTCTCTCTCTCTCTCTCTCTCTCTCTCTCTCTCTCTCTCTCTCTCTCTCTCTCTCTCTCTCTCTCTCTCTCTCTTTCTCACCAACACACACACATACCAGACATACACAGATGTGTGCACCCACGCACTCAGCCCTCACTCATTCCCAGCAGGGAAACAAAAAAGCGGTTGTTGCCCCCGGCAGCATTCCTCCAGCACCATTTCTCCAGCACCATTCCTCCAGCACCATTTCTCCAGCACCATTCATCCAGCACCATTCCTCTGGTCCTGCTAGGGAAGTCAAATCCCACCCATTCATCCCCTCTTTCCTTCCTTACAATGGCTACCTCTCCTCTCGTCGCCACGGTGGAACAGAATCGGAGAAACAGGTTGAAAAGGACACAAGCCATAGCTGACACTCAGTGGAGACTTTCTGTTCTGTGCCAGAAAGCCAATCATTTCCTTCTATATGGTTGTAGCGGTATCATTTCAGCTCTTTTCACGGTAGTTGTTGTGCACAGTTTCTTTTCTAATGACTTCAGCCACTGTTGTTACAGCTGAGTCCCCTTCATAAAGGTTCGTTTACAGACCTATACTGTATATTTTATATGCAATAACTCCAGATTTGGACCATGTCAGCTGCAACTCCCTGTCCCATTTTGTTGCTCATCAAGATACACTGTTGTATGGATTCTGCTCCAATTTAATCAACCCGTAGCTTTATTGTAGAGATATAGATTTTGGTTTCACCTGTTAGGAAACCAAAGATGTTCTGAATCTTTGGTGTTCATGCATGATGGTAGTTTGGATGTGGTCATGATGACCTTCAAAAGACCTTCAGGGATTATCCATATGAAGTTTTTGAAAGTAAAATTGGCTTTAGAGAGTGAATAAGAATTGAGTGATCTGTTTAATCAAAGGAACAGCACAGTACTTTATACATTCAACTCCAATATATTTTCATTGAAGAAAACTCCAGTTTTAATTTTTATGCTGCACTGCCACACATTCTTTTCAGGCCCCCAAAAAATGCAGTTCCTTTGTGTGCTTGTTTGCAGTATGTTTAGTACTGTACATTGGCAAGCAATACCATGTGAAATTTCATGGGTTTTAAGACAAACCACTAAACCAATAAACAGGCAAGCCAGTTGCCATGGAAACAGATCAAATGCTTGGCAGAGGTCATGATGAGTGTAGTGAAGAGACAACGTAATAAAACAGATAAAGAATTAGTTAGAGATACCCAGTGACACAGTGATGTACATAACAGGGAGATTACAGTCAGAGAGGAGTTGCTAGATTTTGGGGAGTTTGATTTTAGGGGAAGTAATTTCCTAATTGAATGTGTTTGTGAGCTTGGGGAGCAGATGTGGAGGGAAATGGAAGGATGGAAGAGTCCCCCCTACACACAATACTGGCATGTACAGCTGCTGCACTGCCTCGCCCAATCTCTCATCACTCACTCTTCAACGGGAAGCTAGTCTCTCTGTGCCATCCATGTATGAGCAGCAGTGTGTGTGTGACAGACAGGGGGAGAGGAAGAGGAGTAAAGGACTGAAGCTATTTAAAGAACGTTTCTGAAGAGAAAAAGAAAAAGGGAGCGAGGCAGAAAAGGGGAGGGGCAACACAATGGGGAAATAAATTAAGGTCCTTGACTGAGACGTGATTAACTGCTGAATGATGGAATGCTGTGCTTCCTGTGTTCTCCAGCTCCAGCCAGAAAGACCCCTCCTCAGCCACGGTGGGCAAGGTCCGTGACCTGGCGTCCTTCCGACGCCACTTCCGCATGGGCTTCATGACCATGCCTGCCTCCCAGGATCTGTCCCCTCACTCCTGTGCCTCTGCCATGGCCCCCCGCTCCCAGTCCTGCCATGCCGTGGGCGCTAGAGACACAGGTCTGGAGAATGGGGAGGATTACTCTGACACCCAGTCACAGCACGGCGGGCGCTGCCCCCCTACCAAACCCAAACGACACCCCAGCACCCGCCTCAGCTCCTCAGACCCCAGAGCACCTCACGTCCTCCCGGACACCCCTCCACCGCCCCTACCCACTCACTCGCAGGCCAAACACTCAGAGAAGAAGAATGGTAGGCTACTGCAACAGTAATGAGGGCAGTGAAGTGGGGAAATTAGGAAATGTGGGTTATTATTATTGTCCCTGTTGTGATGATTGAAATATCACTAGTTCATTGCTCTGTCTCTTTCCCCTCCAGCAATGAAGAAGTCAGACTCGGGGGACATGTCCAAGAAGATGCCGCCTCTGAAGCCCAAACGAAGTCCCAGCACTCAGCTCTCGTTTGACCCCCCACCGGCCCGCGTGCCCCCTCCTGCCACACCCCTGCCTTTCCAGGGGGGTGAGGGTAAGCCCCAGGGTGAGGAGGGGGATGATGAGCCTGTCTACATAGAGATGGTGGGCCAGGTGTTCACAAGGGAGAGCCAGACTGCCACCCCTCACCCTGTCACTCCCGTCGCCACCACACCCGACTCAGACTCAGACCAAAACGAGGCCATCTATGAGGAGATGAAGTACCCGTTGCCAGAGGACAGAGAGGGACACAAACGCATCCCTCTCAAACACGAGAGACTCAAATCCTCCAAACACCACTCCTCTGGCATCTCTGCCCCTCTACCTCGCCCCTCCTCCTCCCCCTCATGTTCCAAACCTAAAGCCACAGTGTCCATTTCCCACTCCTCGCCCCTCCCCACCTCCACCTCCACCACCCCTGTCCCCCAGCCACTCTCCTCCAGCCCGCAACCCCCACGGGCCCCTACTCCCTATCTCCTCCAGGGGAACAAATCAGAGACAGAGTCCACCAGTAAGATCCCAGCCCCCTTCCCCAACCTGCTGCAGCACCGGCCTCCGCTGCTCGCCTTCCCCCAGCCAGCTGCTGCCTCCAGCGGGGTAGGGGTCCAACACAAAGCTGTTGCTGCCAAACTGGGAACCATCAGCATCCAGACCTCCTCCAGTATGACAACGCCATCCAGCACCTCCTCTGCCTCTACCACCCCCTCCTCCAATCTCCCCATGCTCCTGTCAGGCTGTAAGGAGTCTAAGGAAAGAGACAAGCAGAGCAGAGACAAAGACAAAGACAGAGACAGAGACAGAGACAGAGACAGCCAGCTCGACCCTGCACCGGGTCTAAGGGCCAGGAGCCACTCCACACCGCTGCCCCCTTCCTCCAAGTCCACCTCCCCTTACTCCCACCAGCACCACCACCCCCACCACCGCCCCTCACACTACCACCACTACCGCAAGCCAGATAGAGGAGACTCGCCCAACCCCAACACCAACAACAAGAATGGCTCAGAAACCTCCTCCAAGTCCACTGCCCAGACCCAGACCCAGGGCTCTGGCAAGGAGAGCAAGTCTGTGAGCTTCTGCTTGAAGTCAGACAAAGGAGACAGGGACAGAGACAGAGAGAGGGACAGAGAGAGGGAAAGAGACGGTCACAGGGACAATCACAGAGACAGAGACAGGGACAGTGACAGAGAGAGACACAGGGAGAGAGACAGAGAGCGAGACCGTGACAGAGACAGAGAAACAGGGTCCCACTCTACCTCCTCTCAGGCTGAGAGCACTCCCACCACCAACAGCCATTCATCCCAGACCAGCACCAGTTCAAACCCAAACCAGTCCTCCTCCACCTCCTCCCACTCTCGCCCTCACTCTCGTTCCCACCTCCAACGCTCCCACACCCCCCATGGCCTGCCTGCCTACAAGCCCCCCTCCTCAGACAGCCCCCTGCTCTGGACCTACCCCTCGGTGGGCTTCCGGAGACCCCCGGCGTACGACAGCCTGCGAGGAGGGTCTCATCTGCCCTCCTTGCACCACCAGGGTCACGGTGATGTGGCCTCTAAAAGCAGCACGGTGCCTGGGCCCGTCCAGGGGAAGGCTGGGTTCATGCCCTGGGACAGCAGTGGCTTTGGAGACGACGGGTCCTACTGGCCCGTGCAGAGGAAACTCTCCTTCAGCCATGGCAGCCGAGAGACAGCAAGAGAAAGTAAGTTAACATGTGCTGGGGGAGCATCATGGGTTAAAATTAAATATTTAATTTTATCAGAAGTTCCTCTCATCCCTTTGAGGGATAGTCAGACTATTAGACTGTAAATTGAGTGTCATCTGTTACTATACTGTCAATCGACAATCATTGTATGTTAACTCAACAATTCCCTTCTGTCATTCCCCTCTCAGAGGATGAAGGACGTGCATGGAATGGTAGTGCCGATGCCCTCCTGAGGGTGGACAAGGAGGAACTGGTCCCAGGGCATCGAGGAAGAGGAGGTGGAGGAGGCCACTCTGGGATCCCAGTACGCTTCACTGGAGGGAGGGGGCTGGGCCACAGTGAGTCCCTGGCCGGGATGGAGGAGGGGTTCTTGGGGTTCCGAGCCCTGCCTAGAGGGGGTCTCCCTCTCCCCTGTCAAACCTTCCCAGCCTATCGCAATGGAGGTAAGCACCTAGACACTAGACACAATCCTTCTAGCAGAATCTTTCTGAGGGAAAGTGCTCTAAAGTATGTCAAGGATTTCACTAGCACACAAAGTTATTTAGAAAAGAGATAACATCAGCAGATGCCTCTGAAGATCCCATTAGGTGGATTTCTTCCATCCACAGTCACATGATCATGGTGTTATGGGTTAAGATCATCAGTGGCAGCATGTGTAGTACCAGAGCTATTTATACACACATATACACATACTTATGCACACAATACCTCCCCCACATGTACCAGTGGTTGTACATAGACACATGTAAAATGCACTGCCTTCTATATGCACAGCTGTTCTCCCTGGCAACATGAACAGCACAATAACCATTATTGATTTGTGGCTATAGACAGGTGTATGAACATTGCTTGTTATTTTTGTGTTCCAGAACTGGGTCGATTCGGCCGCTCATCATCCACCTCTGGGGCGAGGCAGGTGGGTGGATGCGACGTTCAGAGGCAGAGCAGCCTGCCTCATCGAGAGGCACTGAGTCAGGTGAATAATACCTATTATTATAATAACGATGATCTTTGGTATTACTGTGATTACTATAATTTGTACAAGTAGTAGTATAGGAATTATTCTGAAGAATATGGTCATTCTTATCATGCCCTGTGCTGATAGCAACAACCCTCCTCCTGAGCTATTTATAGTGTGGAGATATGTTCAGTGAGCAGAATAAGGATGTGGCCAGCAGCCTTAAAGAATAAGTCCAGGAGAGAGCAATGCTCTAACTGTCGTATGCGGAGATAAAAGGAGTAGGCTTCTCTACAGTGTTTTGGAGCAGTGAGCCGATGTCCAATCGTGTTGCGTTTTGCCCAGTCACTTGGCTGCATCTCAAATGCTGACGCAGTTCAAGTGTGCTGTGCTGTGCTGCAGAGACTGTCTGCGTGTGCTGCCTGACCCTCCCTCGCACACCACGGGGAGCCACAGGCCCAAAGATAGTGTCACACTGCCCCCTAGTGGCAGGATATGGTGCAACACATTATTATTGACGATGTGGTGGTTGCTGAGCTTGGTCTTCAATACTCAAATAAAATTGAATTGTATTTGTCATATGCTTAGAAAAAACAGGTGTAGACTAACAGTGAAATTCTTATTTACGGGTCCTTTTCCAACAATGCAGAGTTAAAGATACAAGAAAACATAGAAATAGTGACACAAGGAATAAATACACAGTGAAAAATGAATAACAATAACGAGTAAATATAACAAGGAGTACCAGTACTGAGTCTATGTGCAGGGGAATGAGGTAGCTACAGTCTATACCAAAATATAACTTTTTGTTAAAAACTCACCTCGTCGTGTTTGAAGGACAACAAATGCTGAGTTGCATCCAAAGAACACCATACATGTGAAACATGGGGGTGGAAACATCATGATTTGGGGCTGTTTTTCTGCAAAGGGACCAGGACGACTGATCCGTGTAAAGGAAAGAATGAATGGGGCCATGTATCGTGAGATTTTGAGTGAAAACCTCCTTCCATCAGCAAGGGCATTGAAGATGAAACGTGGCTGGGTCTTTCAGCATGACAATGATCCTAAACACACCGCCCGGGCAACGAAGGAGTGGCTTTGTAAGAAGCATTTCAAGGTCCTGGAGTGGCAGAGCCAGTCTCCAGATCTCAACCCCATAGAAAATCTTTGGAGGGAGTTGAAAGTCTGTGTTGCCCAGCAACAGCCCCAAAACATCACTGATCTAGAAGAGATCTGCAATGGACCAAAATACCAGCAACAGTGTGTGAAAACCTTGTGAAGACTTACAGAAAATGTTTGACCTCTGTCATTGCCAACAAAGGGTATATAACAAAGTATTGAGATAAACTTTTGTTATTGACCAAATACTTATTTTCCACCATAATTTGCAAATAAATTCATTAAAAGTCCTACAATGTGATTTTCTGGATTTCTTTTCTTCTCATTTTGTTTGTCATAGTTGAAGTGTACCTATGATGAAAATTACAGGCCTCTCTCATCTTTTTAAGTGGGAGAACTTGCACAATTGGTGGCTGACTAAATATTTTTTTTCCCCACTGTATAGGTACAGGTAAAGTGACTAGGCAACAGGATAGATAATAGACAGTAGTAGCAGCGTATGTGATGAGTGTGAAAGTGTGTGGGTGTGTGTGAGTGTGGCATTAGTATGCATGTGTACGCATGCTATTTGTGTGTGGGTGTATGTGTGTGTTGGAGTGTCATGGTAAGTATGTGTGAGTGTGTGGGTAGTGTCCAGTGTGTGTGCATAGAGTCAGTGCAAGAGGGTCAATGCAGGTAGTCCGGGTATTTAGCAGTCATGTTTAGCAGTCTTATAGCTTGGGTATAGAAGCTGTTCAGGCATTCAGTGCTACAACAAAGTTTCAGTGTTTACAGGGATACAACATGGATGCAGTATTCATGCATACCCCAGGTTAAATTGAAGGTAATGTACTAATACAAAATACCCAAATCATGCATCTTTCTTTAACTACCCTTCTTTCTCCCTATCTGCCTCTCTCTGGCCAGTTGCATGGGCTGTCCCACTCCTCCCAGACACCCTGCAGTCCCAGTCTGTCTCGACAGCAGCAGCAGCTCCAACTCCATCAGCAGCAGCTGCAGTTACAGCAACAGCTCCAGCAGCTGCAGCAGCAGCACCACCTCCAGCTGCAGTTCCAGCACCTGGCTCAGCTAGCCCAGGGACAGCCTCCCAACACCGGGGGCGCCGCCGCATCCGCAGCCCAGACCCAGAGGGATGGTAAGCTGCTGGAGGTCATCGAGAGGAAGCGCTGCCTATGCAAAGAGATCAAGGCCCAGCGGCGCCCGGACAAGAGCCTGTGTAAGCAGGACAGCATGCCTATCCTGCCCAGCTGGAGACGGACCCCTGAACCCCGCAAGACGGGCACACCTCCCTGCCAGAGGCCCCAGGCTGTGGTGTGGGACACTGCCATCTGAGGGGGGCGGGTGGGGCAGGAGAGGTACAGTAGAAAGATAGTACTTGCCCCTATGTACTAAATAAGTACTATTGGGCACAATTGTTGTGAGACACAAGAAGTTTACAAGTGGAGAGAGATGGTGGGAATCACTTTCTACAAAAGGTGGAGGACTATTTTCTCTCTTAGGAGTGACAGTGTGATTACTGCTGACCACAGAAGAGAGAGAATATGCATGAGAGTAAGATGAGAGTTTTGTGCACTCACATGGTAAGACACACTTCATGTGGAGCTGATACAAGGTCGTCAAGTTTACTGAGATGTTTAGAGGTGTGTGGGCCAGAAAAATAATGAACAACTGAAACATAAACGTGATTTAAAGTATGACTTTGTAGAGATGGAAAAAGATGGGGAAGATTCAGTTGAGGGATATACCAATACAAAATGAAACCAAGAAGAGACATACAATCAGTCAGTACTGTGTGATATTTTACACTTTAAATGTGATTTCTTACCCTTTAAATGTAGTATTCTAAAAGCCCTTCCTTGACTCTTTATTAATTTATGAAACTCTAGTGGACTCAACTTCGCTGATATAAAATAAAAGGGGAGTATTTATACTATGAGGGAGTATTTATACCCTAAGAGTTATACCCTAAGAGTGAGTATTTATACTCTAAGAGGGAGTATTTATACTCTAAGGGGGACTATTTATACCCCAAGAGGGAGTATTTATACTATAAGAGCAACACTGGTTCAATTCATTTGGCCTAATTTTCCCTAAATTAAAGTAACTGTCCAGTGTTTCCAGATTACTATGAAATATTACCTATAACTACTTACATTATGAGTGAAAGAGTTTTCCTTCCAACATTTTATAATTAAGTATGTTAAAAATCAGCTTTTTTGTGTTGGAATGGCGTGGGCGTACCAGAACAACAGAATGGTGTGGGCGTACCAGAACAACAGAATGATGTGGGCGTACCAGAACAACAGAATGGTGTGGGCCAGAACAACAGAGAACAACAGAATGGCGTGGGCGTACCAGAACAACAGAATGGCGTGGGCGTACCAGAACAACAGAATGGCGTGGGCGTACCAGAACAACAGAATGGCGTGGGCGTACCAGAACAACAGAATGGCGTGGGCGTACCAGAACAACAGAATGGCGTGGGCGTACCAGAACAACAGAATGGCGTGGGCGTACCAGAACAACAGAACAACAGAATGGCGAACAACAGAATGGCGTACCAGAACAACAGAATGGCGTGGGCGTACCAGAACAACAGAATGGCGTACCAGAACAACAGGCGTACCAGAACAACAGAATGGCGTGGGCGTACCAGAACAACAGAATGGCGTGGGCGTACCAGAACAACAGAATGGCGTGGGCGTACCAGAACAACAGAATGGCGTGGGCGTACCAGAACAACAGAATGGCGTGGGCGTACCAGAACAACAGAATGGCGTGGGGCAGTATGGTGTGGGCGTACCAGAACAACAGAATGTACCAGAACAACAGAATGCGTGGGCGTACCAGAACAACAGAATGGCGTGGGCGTACCAGAACAACAGAATGGTGTGGGCGTACCAGAACAACAGAATGGCGTGGGCGTACCAGAACAACAGAATGGCGTGGGCGTACCAGAACAACAGAATGGTGTGGGCGTACCAGAACAACAGAATGTTGTGGGCGTATACTGGTGATTCAAAATATTAATGTGAGTAGGCCACTTAGGAGTATGAGGAAATAGCATGCATTTTTTAAACCTCTGAGATACAAGTTTAAGTAGTTTTTTCTCTCCAATGTATACTTTGGCCACAAATACAAGTATAGGACAAGTCAACAACATTATTTGGTATGAGTTAACAGAATATGAACTTTTGAAGTGAGATTTTCACTGAACAGTTACTTTAAGTACAGTTTACATCAACTCATGGTTGACATGAAACCTCTCTCCCTCAAATGTCATGAACTTTGGGAGGGAGAGTTTGAATGAGACTTAAGGTTGATCCTCAGCAAGATACATTTTATACACACTTGTGTTCAAGCATATAGACATAAACTTGGTTTCCATCCAATTGACGACAGATTTACATGTGAATATTCTCAAATCCACATAAAAACAATATGTGCATTTTCCCACCAGAGATGTGTTTCCATTCAATTAACTTGTTGCACATAAAAGGCTGTGAGTGATGAATTAGTGCACATAAAAATAAATGTTGCTGTTAAATTGTACTGCATAAAAAATTATTTTCCAAGTCTACTGGTGGTTTTCGAACAAAACATGTTGCTTTATTATAGCGAGTTTGCACACCGATATTGATGAAAGATTATCATGGACAAAAGAGCAAGATTATGTGCATTTGTCAAACGGCAGCCAAGCATCGATGATCATGTCACCCGAATAAGACCATCGATATTTATTGGAAAGTAGCATCAAACTCATCACCTTGCACGTTCACCACCCTGTGAACTTCATCGTAATTTATTTAATCTGTAGCCTTATAAACTGCATCCTTTCCCGACGAGTCCTTTGTGGGATGACCACACAACATGTCATCGCGTGACTTCAAATGTACTTCGATTTGATGGTTATAATATTAATATTTGCGCATAATAGCATTTCCACCGATATTTCTCGCATAATTAATTTTACCGACACAAAAAGATCCCACCTTCTCTAGCATATTTTGTTTTGGCGACGTTTGAAAAGTTTACCAAAAAATGTTCTGTTTTCATCAGGCCTGGCATTACATTTTTTTGTACTTTCCTCACAAAAAAAGTTTGGATGGAAACCTGGTTACAGACATTTAAAACACACTTCTCTCTAGCCTTTTATAAAAATGAGATGGGATAAGGGATTCTTACTATTATAGAAGCATTGAAACATGTTGAGTACATATGAGATGGATTGGTTTGCCTTGTTGTTTGGGTAGAAGTAGATTGAAGAGGGAAATACAACTTGGCTGTTTGCATATTTGCAAAATGTAAATATACAGACTTTCTCAAAGTTTCTGCAATTTTATAGCAATATGTTCCCAATGTGGGAGTAACGATGTTAAAGCGTGTCAGCTGGCCAAAACATATCTCAGACTTGAACTCAAAGTCACAGTTAACGTGTCATATCCTGCATGTCATTGACCAGACATACAGTACTGTTTAAAACCACATCAATTAATTGTGAGGAGATGGTCATTTGAGATTTTAACATTATTCTTGAAGATGCCATTATATAACTACATACAACTTGAAAGGTCCTGCTGAAATGTTAAATTGGAGTTGTTTAAAACGATGAAAGTGTTGCTGGGGGAATCATTTAAAAATACATTATGACAGATGGCACATTCTGTACACTCAAATGCAATACAAAAGGACACAGATTAATTGTACAAAAAACATCACCAGTAAAAGAAAACACCACTGGTCATGTGACTCACTGTTGCATATTGCTGATGAAGACAAAGCACGGACACACCCATCAACACAGACAGTAGAAGAAGCTGCAGTTGATAGGGCTGTGTAACATCATCACACACACACCTCAAACAGAATGCTGGAAGATCCTGCATAAAAACATAGCAGAGGCTTACGAGAAACAAAACCCCTATATATTACTGTAAATAGATGTACAACTGTATTGAAAATGTAGCAATTGTTTCCACTTTCATACTTGTAATCAATAAATATAATGTAGCATATAATGTATAAACGTACATTTGTTCAATTGTTTAAAAAAAATAATTAGTTACTTTATCTGTTGCAATTGGTCTACACACACATTACTGTATGATTCCACCAATAAATGACAAGCCCTCAAGACGAAGGCAATGTCTCACTATTGTCGTATCATATTTGTGCAATATTCCCTTTATGCAGTACATACAGTTGTTGTATTTATGCCCTTTTCTACATACATTGTATTTATGTACAGGTTTGAACAACTCAGTTTGATCATTGTTTGGACATTTTCTTAAATACTTTGCTGCTATCTCGAACTACTACTACTACTGTTGTTGTTAATTAAACTACAAATACAATTTCAGTATTCATGGCCATCTCTAACATGACTACTATTGTGGTTGCTACATACTTGTTTTTATCTACTGAAAAAGCCATGTGAGATGAAGTTTGTACTTTGATGAGTCAATCCCTCTGTACTTGTATTCTGGCACTTGAATGTCTCCTGGTTGATGTTGTTGTTTTAATAGTTCGCACCAACCTGTACCTGTCCAATTTGTAAGTCGCTCTGGATAAGAGCGTCTGCTAAATGACTTAAATGTAAAATGTACATTTACAGTTCCACCCCGTGAAAAAGTATCCAAAATGTTGAGGTGATATTGCACCAATGTTACTAAGTCACTGCTTCACTTTTTGTCCACTTCACCAGTCAGTTTTGATGGTCCAGGTTATTATCAGTCATTTGACTATAGTTTAAAACAAACAAACGATGATGAAGACCATCTTGAGGGAGAGAAGGAACTGCAATGCATGCAGTGATTCCTTACATTGAAAACATGTCAGAGTTTGGGTTCTATCCCAAATCCATTGAAAAGTGTGCCCAATTGTATTTCAGATATACCAAGTTATCATATTGTTTTTAATTCATCACAACAATTGATAACTTATGCATAATTTACTAACTAGTTTACAGAAGCTGTCAGCTTTGTGTGTTGACTAAAAGAGTGGCCAATATATGAGTGCCATACTATATTGATATGGTAAGATACGGTGTACCTTAGAAATCACTGTAGTGCTATATTCGCATTGATATCGTAATTAAATACATTTTATATAATGAACAGGATTTTTGCATGTTTATGTTTCATGTCATGACATACAAGCGTGCTAACAAACTCTTTGCTTTGCATTATATCTTCACATTTCTTATGTTTTAGGTCTTATATCTGCTATCATTGGTAACATAAGTAGTGGTGAATGTAGAAGATTGTCTCTGGTTTAAACCATTGCAGACAGTCAGAATGCACTCGAACAGGATTCTGCTGCAAGGCCATGGACCCGGTGACACCGCCCAGACAGACACGTGTTGTAATGTCTTAGATCTCCATGTGAGGGCACCATTCTCATCAAATCAAATTTCATTGGTCACATACACATATTTAGCAGATGTTGTTGCTGGTGTAGGGAAATGCTTGTACCAGTAACTGTACCAGTTACCAATGTCTGAGATTCATCAATGCAGTATACTGTATGTACACACACACACACACCCCGCGGATGGATGCCAGCGGCAGAGCAGGCCACGTCATAATATGGCACCGGGACTACTGCAGAGTAATCCATCAGACTTTAGACTTGACCCTGCATTGCCATTAGACTGACTGGGAGACCAGACACCACTGCCACGCAATGCAGGGATCAATTTAACTAAGGCAACTCCCCAAAAGATCTGGACAGGCTTTATACTGACTCTGCCTATAATCAGATGACCCTGCTTTTCCTTGTTGGCTAGCCTCTTTTACAGTAAGCTATGTTATCATTGACATCCAGTTGCCAGTTGTGTGCAAATAAGCATCACATTGATATTGTGAGCGTCAGCTCCATATGGCTCTCCTTCCTCTTCCTTCCTTCCCTTGTGACGGCCAGGTTTAGAGGACTGCAGGGGAATTAACCACAAAATAATAAATACATCCTCGGGGGAATCTGCATTATTCACCGTGTGCGTTTCAGGAAGGGGGTGTTGAGGGGGGAGACATTTCATTCAGATGGATGTGACTATGAGCTATGTTCAAGAATCTAATTTAATCCCACCAAATATTTCATATATTTCTGTGGCACCACTGTCTTTAGACACATGCACAGGCTGCAGTTGGAATCTCCAGTGCTTATAATTAGCTGGAATGCTTGTCACTCAAGTCCTTCCTCTGACGTTAACTGAAAAACACAGGTTGTAGGGGGCATATGATTGGTTAGAGAGGGATGGGTAGGGGGTGAGGTTTGAGTGACGATGAGCGAGAGAGAGACTGGTAAAGAGAGAGTGAGATGAAGAGAGAGCGCTTTACTGCAGTGTCGCTACATTCAGCATCACTCATCAAAACTCTGCGGCATGCGGACGAGAACGGCAGCCGGGGTTGTACTGAGTGTAGTGTCAACATTAACTGTAATTAGATAATCTGGCAGCTCCGTGCTAGGGTTTCATCCTTCTTGCAAAGCAGCTCTTCATTTGTGCACTTGATAGCGGTTTTCTGCTTTCTATCTGAGTAATTGGCACCCGTTTGTTTCCAGAGCAACTCTGTAACAAGTTTTGTAGTGTAGGCCTACCTCACAGCTAGATACTTCACATATCACCCTAACGACTATCTACATTAGGCTATAAAGCCCGGTAATAAAAACATCTAGAAATGGCAAAAGATGCCGAGAAGAGCACTTGGAAGGACACCATATGGAACCCCAGTACGCGGGAATTTTGTGGCAGGACAGCGAGCAGCTGGGGTGAGTCTAGTCATTGACCTGGTGATGGTCGCCTGCAGCAATGCAGCACATATGGCCCCTCTAAAACCATGGAGGAAGACAGGTCTGTCATCAATGACGTGAGGCCCATTGTTTAGTTTAGCAACAACCACTAAGGGTAAAGAAAGCTTCAAAACATCGGGAAATCCAATTACATGTGTTTTGCTTGAAATTAACATGCTATATTTGTAGGTTTAAAAAAGTATCCGTGCGATTTGAAATGTCTGTATAATAATTTACTACAGCACTACTACGAGCCTGGGTTTATAAACTCATGCGGAAATCGACTGCCGCACGAGCATGCTTTTGCGGCGCAGTCGATAGCGCGCCGGACCTCGGGCTCAAAGGTCGAGGGTTCAAGACCTGCTCCCTGCTGTTTCATTAGTATTTTCTGTAGTGTAAGTATTTCGCTAGCTTGGTGCCCATCGCTAGCTGGTTGGATGGGCGGCTAGCGGATTAAACTCAACGATTTACAATGGAGTTGAGCAGTGATTAGTGTGCGCGGACTGGAGATCCGACGTCACACACAAATCAGTTTCTTTATAAAAAACTACTGATTTCGGCACCCCAAAGTATAGCCCGTAATTTCACACAGTGTAGGCAGATTGGTATGGCATAGATAGCTAGCATTACAGATCGACAAAAGGTTATAAAGTATTATGCCGGCTAGATTAAGCTAGCGTGTAACCTTATTTGGGTTATGAAACAAATGCCTAATTCGATAGTTAGCTAACTTGTAGTATTTGGGTTGCTTGAAAGTTGTCATGTTTAAAATGCTCAACAGCTAGCAGTTTAATCAGTCACTTTAGACCGCGCAGTCAGTCCCGGCCGTAAAAAACATGTTACTCAAAAACAGATTTGTACTTAACTAGCTGGCTCGGGTTTTTAATTTGCACAGTGGTGATGTCGTTTCCTCATCAATATGTTTTTATTTACGCTGATGAAGAGTGACAGACACTGTTTCTGCCTTGCCACAAGCTATATATATATATATATATATATATGAGCTAGTTAGGTATGCATAACATGCACGAGTCATGACAATTGACAAACGCTCCTCATTTTAGTTTCGTCTCATCGATATTAGCTAGCTACTAGTAGTAACTTCTTCTGCCAGTCATGAAATTGGCTGCTAAGTAATCCAACCCGTTAATGTGCACGATATAGTTCCAGTCCTAGCCTCCAGAAATGCACTGCAGTGGAGAAGTAAAGAAAAACTAAATGATAATGTTCCCACTCACGCTAGATACGAACCCAGCAAACATGTTTTTAGTGGCACGGGACACCCGCCGGCATAGAATTTTACTACTTCGGTTTCATAGTTTGAAATAAATGGTCAAAGTTATTTTATTTTTAAATGAGCAGGTCCGCAGCATCTCGTTGTCTACAGGCTTTACAATGATGTCATGAGCATTCTTTAACTGTACACTTAGGAATGCGTAGAGTCAATTTGACCAGGCGGAAATGTAGAATTTGTGAACAGATTGTAGCATAGCCTGTAATGCGCAATTTTAAGCTTCTGCCTCACCCGAGCATCAGTTAATAAGATTGGTTGCTGTTGTAACGATTATCCTCTTCTTCTGACAAGGAGTAAGAGAGATCGGACCAATGTGCAGCGTGGTAAGTGTCCATTTTAGTTATTAAACTGAATACAAAATAACAACGTGAATGATACAAACGAAAACCGAAACAGTCCTGAAATGTGACACAAACAATACAACAGGAAACAATCACCGACAACTCAAAAGTGAAACCAGGCTACATTAGTATGGTTCTCAATCAGGGACAACGATTGACAGCTGCCTCTGATTGAGAACCATACCAGGTCAAACACAGAAATCCCAAAACATAGAAAAAGGAACATAGACAACCCACCCAACTCACGCCACGACCATACTAAAACACAGACATAACAAAAGAACTAAGGTCAGAACGTGACAGCTGTCCAGTGCAAGGCTGTGCTGAAGCTCAGATGTGACATTATGTGTGGTTTGAGCTTGTGTGAGCTCATGAAATTTTGCATACATTATTATTTGTATTTATGCGCAATGTGTCTGGACATACAACCTGATCTCATAGACTAGACGAAACATAGTAAATGGTAAATCCCGGACATTTAAATTAGTATAATATGTTACATTTGGTATGGTTGCGTAAGACAAAAGGTTACTGAAGGGTGGATGGGTGGGCGTATAATACAAACATCTAGCAACCTGAAGGTTGCATGTTCAAATCTCATCTTGCACAATTTTAGCTAATTAGCTACTTTGCAACTACGTATTATTTTTGAGCTGCTTTGCAACTTCTTAGCATGTTAGCCAACCCTTCCCCCAACCTTAATCCTTTCAGCTAACCTTTCCCCAAACCCTAAAGTTAATCCTTCAACCTAACTCCTAACCTTAACCCTAACCCTAAGCTTAACCTCTAACACTAACCCCTAGCCTACCTAACATTAGCAACAACAAATTGGAATTCGTAACATATCATACGTTTTTAATATTTGTAACATATTTTACATTTTGCAAATTTGTCACATACATCTACCAATGAATGCATGCCATAGGAAACATAACATGTCATACTACAAGGAATTGCAAAAATCACTGAAGCTGGAGTCATATCTCCCTCACTAACTTTAAGCATCAGCTGTCAGAACAGCTTACCGATCATTGAGACAGCCCATCTGTAAATAGCCCACCCAACTACCTCATCCCCATATTGATATTTATTTATTTGCTCCTTTGCACCCCAGTATTTCTACTTTCACATTCATCTTCTGCATATCTATCACTCCAGTGTTAATGCTAAATGTTATTTATTTCACCACTATGGCCTATTTATTGCCTTACCTCCCTAATCTTACTACATTTGCACAGACTGTATATAGATTTTTCTATTGTGTTATAGCCTGTATGTTTGTTTATCCCATGTTTAACTTTGTGTTGTTGGTGTCGCACTGCTTTGCTTTATCTTGGCCAGGTTGCAATTGTAAATGAGAACTTGTTCTCAACATGCCTACCTGGTTTAATAAAGGTGAAATAAATTAAACAAATTAAATGGAGTGTATCAGATTTTTTTATTTAACCTCTATTTAACTAGGCAAATCAGACGGCCTACGTACATTTATGTACAGAATAATCCGAAATGCTTTGTGACCAGGTTGGGACATAAGGATTAAGGCAGTGGAACTACACTATATATACAAAAGTATGTGGACACCCCTTCAAATGAGTGGATTTGGCTATTTCAGCCACACCCGTTGCTGACAGGTATATAAAATCGAGCACACAGCTATTCAATCTCCATAGACAAACATTGGCAGTAGAATGGCCCATACTGGAAAGCTCAGTGACTTTCAAGGTGGCACCCTGCTAGAGCCCCCCCCGGTCAACTGTGAATGCTGTTATTGTGAAGTAGAAACGTCTAGGAGTAACAACGGCACAGTCGTGAAGTGGTACGCCACACAAGCTCACAGAACGGGACCGCCGAGTGCTGAGGCACGTAGAGTGTAGAAATTGTCTGTCCTCGGTTGCAACACTTACTACCGAGTTCCAAACTGCCTCTGGAAGCAACGTCAGCACAAGAACTGTCGGCTGGAGTGGTGTAAAGCTCCCCACCATTTGACTCTGGAGCAGTGGAAACACGTTCTCTGGAGTGATGAATCATTCTTCACCATCTGGCAGATGAATCTGGGTTTGGCGGATGCCAGGAGAACGCTTCCTGCCCAAATGCATAGTGACACCTGTAAAGTTTGGTGGAGGAGGAATATTGTCTGGGGCTGATTTTCATGGTCCGGGCTAGATTTTCACTAGTTCCAGTGAAGGGAAATCTTAACGCTACAGCATACAATGACATTCTAGACTATTCTGTGTTTCCAACTTTGTGGCAACAGTTTGGCGACAGTTTATTCTGTTTCAGCATGACAATGCCTCCGTGCACAATGCGAGGTCCATACAAAAATGGTTTGTCGAGATCGGTGTGGAAGAACTTGACTGGTCTGCACAGAGCCCTGACCTCAACACCTTTGGGATGAATTGGAACACCGACTGCGAGCCTAACATTAGTGCCCGACCTCACTAATCTGAATGGAAGCAAGTCCCTGCAGCAATGTTCCAACATCTAGTGGAAAGCCTTCCCAGAAGAGTGGAGGCTGTTATAGCAGCAAAGGGGGGACCAACTCCATATTAATGCCCATGAGGTGTCCACATACCTTTGGTCATGTAGTGTATTTTAAATTAAATTAATATGCCATTGACCACCATTTAAAATACTATTCTCTGTTGTACTTTGTAAAGACTACAGTGGGCCTCTTGAGATTGAATACTCATTACTTTAACCTGTCTTCTGGTGCAGAGCGAGATTTGAGGGCCATTTGCTACTTCAAATAGCCTCAGCGTTGATAAGGCCTGTTATTAACCCCAAAAGGCTATACAAAACGCAAAAGTAGTGGGTTTGTGCTATTGATTTCAACTACATGCTATTAGGTTGCAAATCAATATTTCAATGCAGGTTTTGTTTCAGTGAAGAATTATTTTGATAAGAGAAATTATATCTTCTAAGTGTTAAGATCAGCACGATAATCTGCACAACCAAGATCTGCAATAATATATGGTAATGTATCTAACATGCGAGACTTGAAACGATGACCGCTACGTCATAAACACCCGACCTGAAGCTATTTCAGATGTTCATGAAAATAATTGTACGCATATCAAGATTAAAGTTTTTAATTTCAAGTGCAGAATTGTAGTGAAATGCATTTCTTTCTCCAAACCGAACAATGCAGTAGTCAATATCAATGTAGTGCTGAACATAACATAAGGTAGAACAAACACACATTAAATAAAAATAAGAAATAAGAAGAACACGAGAAAGTAAGCATACTATATACAGAGTCAGTTCCAATACCATATCACTCTATATGTATAGGGGTAAGGTGACGAGGCATCAGGATATAGGATAAACAAAGTAGCAGCAGCATAAATGATGATTGTATGTGAGTTTGTGTGCGTGTGTGTAGAGTCAGTGTCAGTGTGAAGGAGAGTCGGACCAAAATGTGGCGTGGTTATTTAGATACATCTTTAATGAAGATGAAACACAATCAATACAAAAACAATAAACGTAACGTGAAAACCGAAACAGCCTATTCTGGTGCAAAACTAACACAGAGACAGGAACAATCACCCACAAAACCCAACACCAAACAGGCTACCTAAATATGGTTCCCAATCAGAGACAATGACTAACACCTGCCTCTGATTGAGAACCATATCAGGCCAGACATAGAAATAGACAAACAAGACATCCAACATAGAATGCCCACTCGTATCACACCCTGACCAAACAAAACATAGAAACATACAAAGCAAACTCTGGTCAGGGTGTGACAGTACCCCCCTCCCAAGGTGCGGACCCCGGCCGCAAAACCTGAACCTATTGGGGAGGGTCTGGGTGGGCATCTGTCCGCGGTGGCGGCTCTGGTGCTGGACGTGGCCCCTACTTCACCATAGTCTTAGTCCGCCACCTTGTCCGCTTCCTTGGCCTCCTAACCATGGCGACCCTACTACATGACCCCACTGGACAGAGGGGCAGCTCGGGACAGAGGGGCGGAAGCTCTGGGCGGAGGGGCGGAAGCTCTGGGCGGAGGGGCGGAAGCTCTGGGCGGAGGGGCGGAAGCTCTGGGCGGAGGGGCGGAAGCTCTGGGCGGAGGGGCGGAAGCTCTGGGCGGAGGGTCGGAAGCTCTGGGCGGAGGGTCGGAAGCTCTGGGCGGAGGGGCGGAAGCTCTGGGCGGAGGGGCGGAAGCTCTGGGCGGAGGCTCTGGACGGAGGGGCGGAGACTCTGGACAGAGGGGCGGAAGCTCAGATGGGCGGAAGCTCTGGACAGAGGGGCGGGGGCTCTGGGCTGAGGGGCTCTGGCGGCCCCTGGCTAACTGGCGGCCCCTGGCTGACTGGCGGACACTGGCGGACCCTGGCTGACTGGCGGCACTGGCGGCCCCAGGCTGACTGGCGGCCCCTGGCTGACTGGCGGCCCCTGGCTGACTGGCGGCACTGGCGGCTCCTTGCAGACAGGCGGCACTGGCGGCTCCTTGCAGACTGGCGGCACTGGCGGCTCCTTGCAGACAGGCGGCACTGACGGCTCCTTGCAGACAGGTGGCACTGGCGGCTCCTTGCAGACTGGCGGCACTGGGCAGATGCGGGGGGCTGCCACCGGAGGGCTGGTGCGTGGAGGTGGTGACGGATAGACTGGACCGTGCAGGCGCATTGGAGCTCTTGAGCACAGAGCCTGTCCAACCTTACCCGGTTGAATGGTCCCGGTCGCCCTGCCAGTGCGGCGAGGTGGAATAGCCCGCACTGGACTATGCAGGCGAACCGGGGACACCATGCGCAAGGCTGGTGCCATGTAAGCCGGCCCAAGGAGACGCACTGGAGACCAGATGCGTAGAGCCGGCTTCATTTCACTTGGCTAGAGTGGGCATCGAGCCCGGCCGATACGTGGAGCTGGTATGTACCGCACCGGGCTATGCACCCGCACTGGGGACCCAGTGCGCTTCACAGCATAACAAGGTGCCTGCCCGGTCTCTCTAGCCACCCTGTAACCACAGGAAGTTGACGCAGGTCTCCTACCTGGCTTCGCCATACTTCCTGTGAGCACCACCCCCCAAAAACTTTTGGGGCTGACTCTCGGGCTTCCATCCACGCCGCCGTGCTGCCTCCTCATACCAGCGCCTCTCTGCCTTCACCGCCTCCAGCTCTTCTTTGGGGCGGCGACATTCTCCAGGCTGTGCCCAGGGTCCTTTTCCGTCCAACTCATCCTCCCATGTCCAGTCCTCCTCGCTCTGCTCCTGCTGCTGCCCGTTACCACGCCGCTTGGTCCTGTGTTGGTGGGTGATTCTGTAACGGTTTTCTTGGTGTGAAGGAGAGTCGGACCAAAATGCGGCGTGGTTATTTAGATACATCTTTAATAAAGATGAAACACGATCAATACAAAAACAATAAACGTAATGTGAAAACCGAAACAGCCTATTCTGGTGCAAACTAACACAGAGACAGGAACAATCACCCACAAAACCCAACACCAAACAGGCTACCTAAATATGCTTCCCAATCAGAGACAATGACTGTGTCATACACAAACATTATAATATATTTTTTAGAACACAAGTGCACATCAATGCCTAATCTATCATAACCATTACAGATAACAAATCATAATTGCTAAATTGCCCCATATATATATTCAGTCAATAAAAAAACAAGTGCCATTTTAAGATTGATTTATTGAAACCATAATATCAACTTGTGTATGACGCTACAAGCTTGGCACAGCTGTATTTGGGGAGTTTCTCCCATTCTTCCTTGAAGATCCTCTCAAGCTCTGTCAGGTCTCTCCAGAGATGTTCAGAGATGTTCAAGTCTGTGCTCTGGCTGGGGCACTCAAGGACATACAGAGACTTGTCCCGAAGCCACTCCTGTGTTGTCTTGGCTGTGTGCATAGGGTCGTTGTCCTGTTGGAAGGTGAACCTTCACCCCAGTCTGAGTGCTCTGGAGCAGGGTTTCATCAAGGATCTCTATGTACTTTGCTCTGTTCATCTTTTATTTATTTAATTTTAAATGTTACCCCTTTTTCTCCCCAATCTCGTGGTATCCAATTGTTAGTAGCTACTATCTTGTCTCATCGCTACAACTCCCGTACGGGCTCGGGAGAGACGAAGGTCGAAAGCCATGCGTCCTCCGAAACACAACCCAGCCAAGCCGCACTGCTTCTTAACACAGCGCGCATCCAATCCGGAAGCCAGCTGCACCAATGTGTCGGAGGAAACACCGTGCACCTGGCGACCTTGCGTGCACTGCGCCCGGCCTGCCACAGGAGTTGCTGGTGCGCGATGAGACAAGGATATCCCGACCGGACTAACCCGGACGACGCTAGGCCAATGGTGCGTCGCCCCACGGACGGTCGCAGCCGGCTGCGACAGAGCCTGGGCGCAAACCCAGAGTCTCTGGTGGCACAGCTAGCGCTGCGATGCAGTACCCTAGACCACTGCACCACCCGGGAGGCTCTGTTCATCTTTCCCTCAATCCTGACTAGTCTCCCAGTCCCTGCTGATGAAAAACATCCCCACAGCATGATGCTGCCACCACCATGCTTCCTCCAGGCGTGACTCTTGGCATTCAGGCCAAAGAGTTCAATCTTGGTTTCATCAGACCAGAGAATCATGTTTCTTATGGTCGGAATCCTTTAGGTGCCTTTTGGCAAACTCCAGGTGGGCTGTCATGTGCCTTTTACTGAATGTGTGTGTGTGTGCACTCTGGATACGTGTGTAGAGGGAGTGGTCAGAACGCAATTGAGTGAGTGAGACACAGAGGGGAAAGGGAATTTATGGAGAAGAACTGCGTGATGCCTGGCTTGTTTTTTTTAATACGCAAATGCACATGTAGGCCTACAAATGGAACACTAGAGTGAAAGCAATTCAACGTAAAATAAATAAAAATCGGGACAAAATGTCGCTTGCCCATTCGGGTAGCCACAAATCAGATTCCACCAGATAGTTTCAGTATTTGAAACAAATGTGATCTCTGGTTAAAGATCACATGTTGAGGTCTGTCGAGACTCATGCCCATCCACACCTCCGACGTTAACTTTTTTTTTGTTAGAGGATAAATGCTAACGATCAAAAACAAACATAAACTTAATTGCAAAGAAAGACAAATCCAGGTCATTAAGTTAGACAAGCTCGTAGCTACCAAATCTAATTTATGTTAAGTGTGGACATATACAGTGCATTCGGAAAGTATTCAGACCCCTCATGTTGTTACGTTATAGCCTTATTCTAAAATGGATATATATATATATATATACCTTAATTACATAAGTATTCAGACCCTTTGCTATGAGACTTAAATTGAGCTCAGGTACATCCTGTTTCCATTGATCATTATCCTCGAGATGTTTCTACAACTTGATTGGAGTCCACCTGTGGTAAATGCATTTGGTTGGACATGATTTGGAAAGGCACACACCTGTCTATATAAGGTCCCATAGTTGACTGCATGTCAGAGTAAAAATCAAGCCATGAGGTCGAAGGAATTGTCCGTAGAGCTCCGGCATGACTGTGTTGAGGCACAGATCTGGGGAAGGGTACCAAAAATGTGTGCAGGTCCCCAAGAACACAATGGCCTTCATAATTCTTAAATGGAAGAAGTTTGGAACCACCAAGACTCTTCCTAGAGCTGGCCGCCTGGCCAAACTGAGCAATCGGGGCCTTGGTCAAAGTGATTACCAAGAAGCCACTCCTCAGTAAAAGGCGCATGACAGCCTGCTTGGAGTTGGCCATAAGGCACCTAAAGGACTCTGACCATGAAAACAAGATTCTCTGGTCTGATAAAATCAAGATTGAATTCTTTGGTCTGAATGCCAAGCATCACGTCTGGAGGAAACCTGGCACCATCCCTACGGTGAAGTATAGTGGTGGCAGCATTATGCTGTGGGGATGTTTTTCAGTGGCAGGGACTAGGAGACTAGTCAGGATCGAGGGACAGATGAACGGAGCAAAGTACAGAGAGATTCTTAATGACAACCTGCTCTAGAGCGCTCAGGACCTCAGATTGGGGCAAAGGTTAATCTTCCAACAGGACAACGACCCTATGCACACTGTGACGTCCTGACCTTAGTTCCTTTTTTATGTCTCTATTTTAGTTTGGTCAGGGCGTGAGTTGGGGTGGGCATTCTATGTTTTGTGTTCTATGTTTTCTATTTCTATGTGTTTGGCCTGGTATGGTTCCCAATCAGAGGCAGCTGGCAATCGTTGTCTCTGATTGATAACCATACTTAGGCAGCCTGTTTTCCCACTATGGGTGGTGGGTAGTTATTTTCTGTTTAGTGTGTGTTGCACCTGACGGAGCTGTTTCGGTTGTGCCTTTTGTTACTTTGTATTTAGTGTTCAGTTATATTTAATAAAATGCCGAACACGTACCATGCTGCACCTTGGTCCCCACCTTCTTCCACCAACGACCTTTACACACACCGCCAAGAGGAGTGGCTTCGGGACAAGTCTCTGAATGTCCTTGAGTGGCTCAGCCAGAGCCCGGACTTGAACCCGATCAAACATCTCTGGAGAGACCTGATAATAGCTGTGCAGTGATGCTCCCCATCCAACCTGACAGAGCTTGAGAGGATCTGCAGAGAAGAATGGGAGAAACTCCCCAAATACAGGTGTGCCAAGTTTGTAGCGTCATACCCAAGAATATTCGAGGCTGTTATTGCTGACAAACGTTTCTCTTATGATTCACTGTATCACCATTCCAGTGGGTCAGACGTTTACATTCAGTAAGTTGACTGTGCCTTTAAACAGCTTGGAAAATTCCAGAAAATGATGTCATGGCTTTAGAAGCTTCTGATAGGCTAATTGACATCATTTGAGTCAATTGGAGGTCTACCTGTGGATGTATTTCAAGGCCTACCTTCAAACTCAGTGCCTCTTTGCTTGACGTCATGGGAAAATCAAAAGAAATCAGCCTAGAGCAATTTTCCAAATGCTTGAAGGTACCATGTTTATCTGTATAAACAATAGTACGCAAGTATAAACACCATGGGACCACGCAGCCGTTATACCGCTCAGGAAGGAAATGTGTTCTGTCTCCTAGAGATGAATGTACTTTGGTGTGAAAGTGCAAAACCATCCCAGAACAACAGCAAAGGACCTTGTGAAGATGCTGGAGGAAACAGCTACAAAAGTATCTATATCCACAGTAAAACGAGTCCTATATCGACATAACCTGAAAGGCCGCTCAGCAAGGAAGAAGCCACTGCTCCAAAACCGCCATTAAAAAAAGCCAGACTACGGTTTGCAACTGCACATGGAGACAAAGATTATACTTTTTTGAGAAATGTCCTTTGGTCTGATGAAACAAAAATAGAAATGTTTGGCCATAATGACCATCGTTATGTTTGGAAGAACACCATCCCAACCGTGAAGCACTGGGTGGCAGCATCATGTTGTGGAGGTGCTTTGCTGCAGGAGGGACTGGTGCACTTCACAAAATAGATGGCATCATTATGTGGATATATTGAAGCAACATCTCAAGACATCAGTCAGGAAGTTAAAGCTTGGTCACAAATGGGTTTTCCAAATGGACAAAGACCCCAAGCATACTTCCAAAGTTGTGGCAAAATGGCTTAAGGACAACAAAGTCAAGGTATTGGAGTGGCCATCACAAAGCCCTTACCTCAATCCTATAGAAAATGTGTGGGCAGAACTGAAAAAGCGTGTGCGAGCAAGGAGGCTTACAAACCTGACTCAGTTATATCAGCTCTGTCAGGAGGAATGGGACAAAATTCACACAACTTATTGTGGGAAGCTTGTGGAAGGCTACCTGAAACCTTTGACCCAAGTAAAGCAATTTAAAGGCAATGATCCCAAATACTAATTGAGTGTATGTAAACTTCTGACCCACTGGGAATGTGATGAAATAAATAAAAGCTGAAATAAATAATTCTCTCTACTATTATTCTGACATTTCACATTCTTAAAACAAAGTGGTGATCCTAACTGACCTAAGACAGGGATTTGTTTACTAGGATTAAATGTCCGGAATTGTGAAAAACTGAGTTTAAATGTATTTGGCTAAAGTGTTTGTTAACTTCCGACTTCAACTTTATGTAATGAATTATGGTTTCAGTTTATTTTATTTTATGCATTTGCAAACATTTCCAAAAGCCTGTTTTTCTTTGTCATTATGGGGTATTGTGTGTAGATTGATGGGGAAAACAATTGAATCACTTTTAGAATAAGACTGTAACGTAACAGTAAAGGGGTCTGAATACTTTCCGAATGCACTGTACAAGTGAAAGTGAATGAGAGAAATTGACCAATCTCATGCACAAAGGACCTTAGTTCATGTAATTGCAATTTTTTCTATGATAGCGCACACTGCTGAAATTAGCTGGGGTAGAAATTCACTACTGTTCCTTGTGGATATGCAAGTGTGTGTTTGTGTGTTGCACAATTATGGAAATAGTTCTTAGATCCCTTGGCAATTTCAGAAGTACATGAATATTAAAACAGCCACAGCACATACATATTATTTTATCCTTACCATGTTTTCAATTCACAGCCTCTGTTTGATAACCCAGATTCAAAGCAGCGTCCACAGTATTCATTGATGTTTGAATACTATCCTCTTTTCAAAGGCGTCCATGTTGCCATTGTAGGAGGGAAAGCACAGGACGCTGCAGGCCAATTCTGTACCGCCATTATATTATTTGCTTTCAACTCTCCCTGTGATGGGGGGATGAAAAGAGTGAGGCGGAGGAAGGGTGGGGTGGGGGGGCCTGATCACCATGACGCCCCATAAAGTCAAATAAATAATCTCCTCCCTGATTGTAGTCCCTCACTGCATTGGTTAGACCAGAGCCAAGGCTAGACGCAGGGCCTGTACACTATCTCTGATTATTCAGCAGGGTTTTTCCATCTTGCACTGTGTGCCACAGCAGCCCTTTCCATCTCACCCCACAGGATGCCGCTCTGCACTCCTCTTTTTTCCTCTTACGCCTCTCTATGAGGTTACATTTCAACGTAGATTTCCCACCCTGGGGACTGGCAGACCGTCACACTCAACCATTTACTCTCACTCACCACGAAGGTCCAGTGTTTATGGAGAAGCTTCTTCTTGGCATTTGGTTATGTCTGCCCATGGCCCTACGCAGCACTGGGCCTGCTGACAAAGGGAGGCCCCATGGAGTCGACAGGGCCCAGGGGATGAGCTCCGCAAAGGGGCCCATCCAGCACAGACACAGCAAGGCTACGCTCCAGGACTGGCCTCAGTTGTCCATGCTGAGAGTGCAGAGGAAGGCAAGGAGGGCTATTGATAGGCTCAGTCAACTCACCTGCTTAATAATTTTGCAAGCCCAATATTTCAGTTTTTGATTTGTTAAAAAAGTTTGAAATATCCAATAAATGTCGTTCCACTTCATGATTGTGTCCCACTTGTTGATTCTTCACAAAAAATACAGTTTTATATCTTTATGTTTGAAGCCTGAAATGTGGCAAAAGGTCGCAAAGTTCAAGGGGGCCGAATACTTTCGCAAGGCACTGTATATTGTGATAAAGACAAAGAGAGAGTGGTATAGGGTGATAAAGACAGAGAGAGTGGTATATTGTGATAAAGACAGAGAGTGGTATAGGGTGATAAAGACAGAGAGAGTGGTATAGGGTGATAAAGACAGAGAGATATAGGGTGTGAAGACAGAGTGGTATATTGTATGAAGACCAGTGGTATTGTGATAAAGACAGGTGTCACAGTGATAAAGACAGAGAGAGTGGTATAGGGTGATAAAGACAGAGAGAGAGTGGTATAGAGTGATAAAGACAGAGAGAGTGGTATAGGGTGATAAAGACAGAGAGAGAGTGGTATAGGGTGATGAAGACAGAGAGAGTGGTATAATGTGATAAAGACAGAGAGTGGTATAGAGTGATAAAGACAGAGAGAGTGGTATAGGGTGATAAAGACAGAGAGAGTGGTATAGTGGTATAGGGGATGAAGACAGAGAGTGGTATAGTGGTTATGTGATAAAGACAGAGAGAGTGGTATTGTGGAGTGATAAAGGTATAGGGTGATGATAAAGACAGAGTGTTGTGATAAAGACCAACATAGAGGATAAAGACAGAGAGAGTGGTATAGGGTGATGAAGACAGAGAGAGTGGTATAGAGTGATAAAGACAGAGAGAGTGGTATAGGGTGATGAAGACAGAGAGAGTGGTATAGTGTGATAAGGACAGAGAGAGAGAGTGGTATAGGGTGATAATGACAGAGAGAGAGAGTGGTATAGTGTGATAAAGACAGAGAGAGTGGTATAGGGTGAATAAGACAGAGAGAGTGGTATAGTGTGATAAAGACAGAGAGAGTGGTATATTGTGATAAGGACAGAGAGTGGTATAGCATGATAAAAACAGAGAGAGTGGTATAGTGTGATAAGGACAGAGAGAGAGAGAGAGTGGTATAGTGTGATAATGACAGAGAGAGTGGTATAGTGTTAAAGACAGGTGGTATGGTGATGAAGACAGAGAGAGTGGTATAGTGTGATAAGGACAGAGAGAGAGAGAGAGTGGTATAGTGTGATAATGACAGAGAGAGTGGTATAGTGTGATAAAGACAGAGAGTGGTATAGGGTGATGAAGACAGAGAGAGTGGTATAGTGTGATAAGGACAGAGAGAGAGAGAGAGTGGTATAGTGTGATAATGACAGAGAGAGTGGTATAGTGTGATAAAGACAGAGAGTGGTATAGGGTGATGAAGACAGAGAGAGTGGTATAGGGTGATAGAGACAGAGTGGTATAGTGTGATAAGGACAGAGAGAGAGAGAGAGTGGTATAGTGTAATAATGACAGAGAGAGTGGTATAGTGTGATAAAGACAGAGAGTGGTATATTGTGATGAAGACAGAGAGAGTGGTATAGTGTGATAAAGACAGAGAGAGTGGTATAGTGTGATAAAGACAGAGAGAGTGGTATAGTGTGATAAAGACAGAGAGAGTGGTATATTGTGATAAGGACAAAGAGAGAGTGGTATAGTGTGATAAAGACAGAGAGAGTGGTATAGGGTGAATAAGACAGAGATAGTGGTATAGTGTGATAAAGACAGAGAGAGTGGTATAGTGTGATAAAGACAGAGAGAGTGGTATATTGTGATGAAGACAGAGAGAGTGGTATAGTGTGATAAAGACAGAGAGAGTGGTATAGTGTGATAAAGACAGAGAGAGTGGTATATTGTGATAAGGACAGAGAGTGGTATATTGTGATGAAGACAGAGAGAGAGTGATAGGTGAGAATTGTCTGTTAATTGAATGATTAGAATATTCTGACCCCTGAAACATATAATTGTATGGAATTGATTGGAATGTATAAAATCATAATCAATAAATGTGTCGTCCTAGTCAGAATTAGGGTAAAGACAATATGTCTTTATGGTATTATAAACACAGACTCACTGAGCTTGGTGCCGACCTGACTAGAGATTGGGAGAGAACAGGGAGTACGTGTCAAGAACAAGGTCACAAAGCTCTGGCGGCTGGGTAGCAGGACATGTGTGTGCGTCTGTTTGTGTGCATGTGTATGTGCGTCTGTGTGTGTGTGTGTGTGAATGTGTGGGTGTGAGAAGTCTGTATAAAATGAATTGTTTTGTATTCTTGACTTCAGAACGTTCTCTGAATAAACTGTACTAACCTTTTGTATAAGCTGAGTCTTTGACTAATTATTATTATACCCATGGTCTTACAAACCTCGGGGATTGGTCAGAGCTGTTGATTGATTGTTATTATCATTGGGATTGGAGATTCTCTTATCAATTGGTCCTTCGAAACGGATTCTATCTCAATATATTTTCCTGCCCTGTTTGCTTAAAATATGTCCTGTCCAAACCTCAAAGGACCATATCTTCCCCTATTTATTATCGATGATGAATAGGATTTCTGTTCCTGTTGTAATACCAAATCAATACGAGCCAATTCGAAACCTTCACAGACAGTGTTTACAGAATCCTGAACCTCTTCCTCACTAGAGTCTATTTCCCAGCTCCCCATAATTTGTCCTGTCTCAATTCCACTTTCTCCTCTGAGACTTGCTGTACTGAGTGAACTGCTTATCTCTCCACCTCTCCTCGCTCGGCACGCCCCCACCCTACTAAGTTCTGTTTAATGGTATGGCTTGTCTCGGGACGCATTCCACTGAGGAAAGCAATTTTTAATTGTTGACTATACGGGGCCTTGAGTCCCTCCACTGCCAGGGATTCTTTTAACCAAATATTCTCCCGGAGCGATATATATATATATATATATATATATATATATATATATATATATATATATATATATATATATATATATATATATATATATATATATATATATATATATACTACTACTGGTCAAAAGAGAAAACTACATTTTCAAATAACATGACCAGATCACAGTTACTTCTCTGGAACCCTCCACCAAGAGAACTTATTGTACCCTTATGGCCATCGGAGGAGAGACACAAGAAAGTATGCCCTTAGTCCAAGGCTATGCCATTTCTTTCCTCTCATTGGTTCAAATTACAACTATGTCAAGGAACTATAAACTCGTAAATAATTATCAGTTACTCAATTTACCTTAAAATCTGTATCACAAATTACCTTAAATCATTATCCAAATGGCCCTCCCCTGAGGCTGATCAGACCCCAAAGGAAAAAGCAATGATAGAGGTCAAGAGTCATACCACCCTTTTATGGTTGTTACTCAATTGATATCTTCCCATAACATTCCCGTATCAAAAGAATTCACGTGTTTAATTAAAACTCAAAAAATAAAACTTATCATACTCCACATGTCTGCACCCCTTTAAGATTTTGTGTCTATAGAAAAATGGAAATCTCCACAAACCCTAAAGCTAAAAACAAACACAACAAACACAACACAACCAGGACTTTTCAATTTTGGTAGAAACATGCCTCTATTTCACTCACTCGCTCCCTTCAAGATTACAACCACTGGAAAACATTTCCACAGAAACACAATGAAGCATTACTTTTCCCCCCTAAAAACCTTTGTCAAACTACCCCGATTCAGTAACCCTAACGTTAACTACAACCAAAACCTAATGATCATTCCATTTTACTCCTTCCAATCATTAGTTTTAGATGTTCTCAATGGTGATATATGAAACCCATTCAGTCCGTCTGCAGACAGTCTCCTCAAATTCTTAATAGAAATATCCTGCCATTCGATACCCACAACTGTGATTAACGTGCACTGTCCCTTTAAAATAAAATTAACTAACCTGCAATCCCCTTTACCGACCGGACATGGTTCCATGTAATGGAAAAAGATTATAATGTTTAGAATACGTTAACATCCTGTTCAAATTCACTTGTGTTACCTAAGCAATCAAACCAAAAATCAATAACCGGGAACTATCACAAAACTTTTACGATTCAACTATTCAGACCTCCCTCTCTTACAGCCAAATATAGCCCAGTGAGCCCCACCAACCAGTGAGCCCCACCAACCAGTGATGCCCACCAACCAGTGAGCCCCACCAACCAGTGAGCCCCACCAACCAGTGATGCCCACTTAGCAATTTTGTTGCTAGATTTAGCATCTTTTCAGACTATCCTGACAAATTCAGCTACTTAAAAAAAAACAATGTATTTGGAACTTTTAGCAACTTTTGAAAAGTGACTCAAAGCTATAATGCACGCATTTCCCCTCTAAATGACACAAACAGTTTTCTCTGTCACACCCTCAGTCACAACATCATTGCCTGGCTGCAAAAGTGCATTGTGAGTGACGTCAGCAGCAGGCGCTCAGCCCGTGCCCAGGCAGCAGCAACTTCAGCGAATTGCAAATCATTGTTGGCTGACTGCAGCAGCAATAGTACGGGTTCAACAAGCCAAACCCAATGAATATAGTTGGTCACGAATGTTTGATCTTGAACAGAATTTACAACATCAATCAACATCTCTCAATCAATATTGTACTGCCAGAAGTACAGAAAAGAGTGGGAGTCTGTACCTGAACAACTGTCAAATCAATTTGAGTAACGTTATTGTGTATTCTACGTAATGACGCAGTTTTACGTTATCACAACATCATTTAGCAACAAATCAACCTTCCTCTCGCAACTTTACCCTGAAAATTAGTTTGCAACCAACTCTCCTATTCCTGCCTCTAGGCAAAAATCTAACCCCTATTCAGACTGAGTTCTGCTTGAATTCTATCGTAAGAGTGAAACCAAACGTTCTCTTCTCTTTCGGCTTCCCCTTTATGAAATGTCCAAAATGTAAAAGTACCATGTACTTCGCTAAATTTACAACGTATGTCAGTCAATCTGTCGCAATTATCTCTCCGCTATTATGTAGAATTCATTACATCTGGGTAACTGTCTCTTCTATGATGCAGTAATTTAAATACGACTCAATACGTTATTCCAGCGGTCCATTTAGGCAAGACAACGCATTCCATCGAAATCACCCCTCTATTATTTTGAATGGATTAGTCTTTCAATTTAACCTAAACAAGCTATTAAAACGTTCAGTTTATATCCTAAACAAACACTACACTAACTAGCAGTATCTCTCCCGGCAAAACATATCAGTATTTGGATTACAATCAGAATTAATTTTAGTCTATAGGTGCCAAGGCTGAGATACGAACCCGAGTCTCCCACGTTGGGAGAAAATAGTCATAATATAAAGGTCCTAGCGTTTCCCCAGCGAGGCTTCTCCTTACTCTCTCTCCCTTGACCCTTGTCACTCTCTCTATCTCCTACTCAGAATTTAGGAATAATTACTATTATGACTTTTGATAAGTTATTAGGTCTCAAACACACATACTTTCCCCCCCTGCTGATATCCTTCTTGTAACTTTCTCAATAAGGTTGCCAAATCCTGTCCTGGGGACCCGTCACCTTTTCTTTTTAAAATCTTACTTTACTTTATTTCGCCTTCTATATTACGTTTTCCGGCTACCTAATCTGTATAAATGAAAAATATGGAATGGCCATATTCTGTAATGGCCCCAGTGTAAAGGTAATAGGGTGCCATTTGGGACATAACCATATTTCGTGGAATGTTGCGTATTCTTTGAACTTGTGTGATATTAATACTGTGTCTGTGTGCTGGCTGTGTTTCCCTCCCAGGCCTCATCCTGCTCTTCTACCTAGTGTTCTACATCTTCCTAGCAGGCATGTTCTGCCTCACCATGTATGTCATGCTGCAGACCTTGGATGACCACAAACCCACCTGGCAAGACAGGCTTAGTACACCAGGTATTATACACTAATACACCAATACCACAATTTAAGAGGTTTTGATACACTTAAACCTCACATTACAAACCAACATTTTACAATTGCTACTGTATAGTCGTGACCACCCCAGACAATCACACATTGTATTGTAAACATATGATGAAGGCTAAAATCCCTCCCACTCCTCTTTCTCTCTTTTCCCCAGGCATGATGATCAGACCCAGGGGAGACACCATGGAGATCAACACCCACAACACTGAGAGCTGGGACATGTATACCAAGACCCTGGACAACTTCCTCTCCTGTGAGTCTGCCTGTCTGCCTGCCTGCCTGCCTGCCTGCCTCTCTAATGTAATTTCCATTGGGGAAAACAACATGTTAAACTGTATTTCTCTCCCATCCAGCCTACAACAACTCTCTGCAGGCTGAAAAGAATGACAAGTGCACACCAGACCAGTATTTTATTCAGGTAGACAGCGGTGATGTGAAGAACAACCCCAAGCGCTCCTGCCAGTTCAACCGATCCCTTCTACAAGAGTGCTCTGGCCTCGATGACCATACCTATGGATACCAGGCTGGCAAGCCATGCATCATCATCAAGCTGAACCGGGTATGATAGAAGCAGGGGGGGGGGTGTTTCTTGGAGACATAAGGGAGAGGGGAATGGAGCAGGTAATGGTTGGGAGCCTGGAAGAGATCATACCAATTAAATGCAAACAACTTTGGAAAAGTTTAGAATTGTTTGTTTTATTGTTTTCAGAATCACAACATTTCTCTGTTGAATGGATCTGCTTTAAGGAGGAATGAAGTGGGGATGGTGGTGGAACTGCCAGGATAACACAGGTCTGTCTGTCCCTCTAGGTCATTGGGATGTTGCCAGGAAAGGATGGCCAGGCTCCATTTGTCACTTGTGGAGCAAAGGTGAGCCTCTCTCTCGCTCTTTCAGTCCCCCCTCTCAGAATTAACCTATCTTGTATCTTTTAAAATATATATATATATTTTACATTTATTAACCAAGTAGGCCAGTTGAGAGCAAGTTCTCATTTACAACTGTTACCTGGCCAAGATAAAGCCAAGCAGTGCGAAAAAAAACAACAACATAGAGTTACACATAAACAATTGTAGAGTCAATAACACAAAAGAAAATAAAGATGTTTCTATTCATGTACAGTGTGTGAAAATGTAGAATAGTAGGGAGGGAGGCAATAAATAGGCCCTAGGGGCGAAAATAATTACAATTTAGCATTTATACTGGAGTGATAGATGTGCAGATGATGATGTGCAAGTAGAGATACTGGGGTGCAAAAGAGCAAGAGGGTAAGTAATGATATAGGGATGAGGTAGTTGGGTGTGCTATTTACAGATTGGCTGTGTACGGGTACAGTGATCGGTAAGCTTCTCTGACAGCTGATGCTTAAAATTAGAGAGGGAGATATAAAGACTCCAGCTTCAGAGATTTTTTCAATTCGTTCCAGTCATTGGCAGCAGAGAACTGGAAGGAAAGGCGGCCAAAGTAAGTGTTGGCTTTGAGGATGACCAGTGCAATATACCTGCTGGAGCGCATGCTACGGGTGGGTGTTGCTATGGTGACCAGTGAGCTGAGATAAGGCGGGGGGATTGGGCAAGTTGCTGCAGGGGGTGCTGAGATGTTGGCCAAGTTAGGGGTAGCCAGGTGAAAAGCATGGACAGCTGTGGAAAAATGGTTATTGAAATGATCAATTATCATAGATTTATCGGTGGTGACAGTGTTTCCTAGCGTCAGTGCAGTGGGCAGCTGGCAGTAGGTGCTCTTATTCTCCATGGACTTTATTTGAGATGGAGAGGAAAACACTTTTGAAGAGCAACCAGGCATCCTCTACTGACGGGATGAGGTCAATATCCTTCCAGGATACCCAGGCCAGGTCGATTAGAGAGGCCTGCTCGATTAAGTGTTTTAGGGAGCGTTTGACAGTGATGATGGGTGGTCGTTTGACCGTGGACCCAGTATGCACGCAGGCAATGAGGCAGTGATTGCTGAAATCCTGGTTGAAGACAGCAGAGGTGTATTTAGAGGGCAGGTTGGGCAGGATGATATCTAAGAGGGTGCCGTGCCCATGGTTACGGATTTAGGATTGTACCTGGTAGGTTCCTTGATGATTTGTGAGATTGAGGGCATCTAGCTTAGATTGTAGGACGGCCGGGGTGTTAAGCATGTCCCAGTTTTGGTCACCTAACAGTACGAACTCTGAAGATAGATGGGGGGCGATCAATTCACATATGGTGTCCAGGGCACAACTGGGGGCCGAGTGGGGTCTATAACAAGCGGCAACGGTGAGAGACTTGTTTCTGGAAAGGTGGATTTTTTAAAGTATAAGCTCGAATTGTTTGGGCACAGACCTGGATAGCATGACAGAACTCTGCAGCTATCTCTTCAGTAGATTGCAACTCCACACGCTTTGGCAGTTCTATCTTTTCGGAAAGTGTAATAGTTAGCGATGGAAATTTCAGGATTTTTGGTGGCCTTCCTAAGCCAAGATTCAGACACAGCTCGGACATCAGGGTTGGCGGAGTGTGCTAAAGCAGTGAATAAAACAAACTTAGGGAGAAGGCTTCTAATGTTAACATGCATGAAACCAATGCCTTTACGGTTACAGAAGTCAACAAATGAGAGCTCCTGGGGAATGGGAGTGGATCTAGGCACTGCAGGGCCTGGATTAATCTCTACATCACCAGAGGAGGAGTAGGATAAGGGTATGGCTAAAGGCTATAAGAACTGGTCATCTAGTACGTTCGGAACAGAGAGTAAAAGGAGCAGGTTTCTGGGCGCGGAAGAATAGATTCAAGGCATAATGTACAGACAAGGGTATGGTAGGACGTGAGTACAGTGGAGGTAAGCCTAGGCATTGAGTGACGATGAGAGAGGTTTTGTCTCTAGAGGCACCATTTAAGCCAGGTGCGGTCACTGCATGTGTGGGGGGTGGAGTATAAGGGCTGGAGGAATATTGAGCAGGGTTGGAGGCTCTACAGTGAAATAAGACAAAAATCACTAACCAAAACAGCAATAGACAAGGCATATTGACATTAGGGAGAGGCATGTGTAGCTGAGTGATCATAGGATCCAGTGAGTAGCTAGGTTAGTTGGAGACGCGGCGATTCAGACAGCTAGCAGGCCGGGGCGAGCAGCAGGCTAGCAGATGGGCCTCAGGGTGACGTCACAACAGGAGAGTCTGAAACCCCCTCAGACGGTTACGCCGGCAGACCAGTCGTGATGGATCAGCGGGGACCGTGTTGGCAGCAAAGGGTCCAGGCCAATTGGCAAAAGAGGTAATTGAAGCCCAGGGATTGCTTGATGGAATCTATTCAGCTAGCTGGGAGATGGGCCTAGTTCGAGGCTAGCTCCAGGCTAACTGGTGCTTGCTTCGGGACAGAGACGTTAAGAGAAGAGTAGCCACTCGGATAGCAGCTCCGGTGATCTGGTGTAAAGTTTCAGAGCTTGCTGTAGGATTCCGGAGATGTGGTACAGAAAAGCAGTCCGATATGCTCTGGGTAGATATCGAGCTGTGCAGGCTGGCAGGAGTTGCCCGGGCTGAGGCTGGCAGTCCGAGTTAACGGTGATGACCGCTAGCGGTGGCTAACTGACTACTAGCTAGTAGCTAGTTATCTGGCTAGCTTCAGAAGGTGGTTCCAGTTCAAAAGTGTAAAAATAACAGATCCATACCACATTGTGTGAGGCGGGTTGCAGGAGAGTATGCTCAGTACGCAGATGGAAAAGTTGTGCAAATATATATGATGAAAAACGATATATACAAGGGATGGGACAAGACAATCAAAACAGACATTCCCACTGCTACGCCATCTTGAAATCTTGTTCTCATCTATGTCATCCATTAGCTTCCTTTATGTCTGTGTCTTTCTTTGCTCGTCTGTGATACAATGTCATTTCATCCTTTCATACCCTATGTGTATGTTGTTCTCTTCTTTTCTGTTACCATCCATTCTGTCCTTCCACTCTCAGAGGTACAAAGTTGGGAAAGATGAGTGGGTAAGGGTGCCACTGTAGTGATCTTAGCGACAGATAGATATGTATTGTAGTAGATATGTATTGTATAGTTACTTGTGATACACTGGTACCCTCAACTTTTTATATTCCAAGCTAGAGAGATACAATAACGTTCTAGCATAGCATGTCCAGGTAGACTCTGTCTAAAATAAATGTCAATAAATAGTAGTTTACTATTGCAAGTCCACAAGGACAGTATAGAGGTAGACATGCAGTAAATGCCAAAGATACATTTCCATCAAGTCTAATCTAATTGTCATGGTGTCCTTTCAAAGCTCGTCCACTCCTTCAGATTGGGCAGTCCTTCCCTGCTCGCCCACACACTTTTGACCCAACATTCCCTAACTAATGGCCTTGATCCTCTGCCCCTGCAGAAAGAAGACTCTGATAAGATTGGAGAGGTGGCGTACTACCCTGAAAATGGCGCCTTCAACCTCATGTACTACCCTTACTATGGCAAGAAAGCTCAGGTGAGAATCCCGCGACACCAACCAGGCAACACTCACAAAGCATCCCTTATAATCCTATTTTTATGGTTAGAATAACTAATATTAGTGATCCAATGTCATGACATTGTTATTGCGCATTCATCTGCATGTGCTTTCAATACATTATAGATCAAATGTTTCTGGAAAACAGTGCTGAAAGCTTATGTAACAATAACTTACAGATCTATTGTCTTGTTTCAGGTGAACTACTCCCAGCCTCTGGTTGCCATTAAGTTCCTCAACATCACCCTCAACGAAGACATCAACATCGAGTGCAGGATCATCTCCAACAACATTCCTCCTGGGAGTGAAAGAGACAAGTTTGCTGGAAAAGTGTCTTTCAAACTGAGGATCAACACTAAACAATAGATGTACATTCTCTTTCTCTCACAAATATTCACACTGATATGCTGTGCACAGGTACACACACACATACAGAAACAGATAACAGAATTAACACCCTCAGTTTGATGAATAGAATATGTTTACAACTTTCATTTACCCTCGATGTTGGGCATTGAATGCCCAGTTTAGTGATGTCAGATTGGTGCAGTCAAAAGGGGGGTAATTCTGTCTCTGTTTTTGTGTGTGAGATTTGGGACTGATTCTGTTATGTAAGTTAGTTTGACTTGAAGTCCATTTATCAACACGTCTTACCAGTTTACTGTGTGTCCTTCCTTGCTGCCTCCCTCTAGAGTGCCCCTTTATGTACGAATATACACTAAATCCAATACAAAACGTGTATATCTATTTATATATAATATCCTTATATCAGTATGTCTATTTTGTTGCACTTGAATAGTGATCATCCAGTTTAGTCCCCCCCCCCACCCCACACACACACACACACAGCCATTGCGTGAATGAAATGTGAGCCATAAGAAGATAGCATCTCCAACATGGGGAGTTCTAGAGGTCAACACCTTTGTGTATGTGTGCGTGCGTGTGTGTGTGTGTACTGTGTACGTGTGTGTGTGTGTGTGTGTACTGAATGTGTATGTTTGTATGTGTGTTTGCATGTGTACTGTATGTGACTGTTTGCATGTATGTGTGTGTGTGTACTGTATGTGTATGTTTGTATTTGTGTGTACTGTATGTGTGTGTGTGTTTGTATTTGTGTGTACTGTATGTGTATGTTTATGTGTGTGTGTACTGTATGTGTGTGTGTGTGTACTGTATGTGTGTGTGTGTACTGTATGTGTGTGTGTGTACTGTATGTGTGTGTGTACTGTATGTGTTTGTTTGTATAACAAAATTTAGTTTGCAAGAAAAATGTTATACTGTAGGTTGGGAAGTTGCATATGCAATGTGCAATATTCATTAGAGTGACAAATCAAATTCATTCTTCACATTAAAACAGGACTCTTTTGTCATAAACACTTGAATTGCACATCAGTCATGAATTGGATCAGTCTTCCATAACATGGATATACATTGTTCTTACAGTGCACACACATGGTTTGTGTTCACAGCTGTGTCCCTCCAGCTCAAGGGTTAGGTCTTTTTGCATGTACATCACATATATATTTTATTTTGTATTGATTTGCGCTGGTTTGTGTTTTTCTTGTGAAGACGAGATGCTTATGGTTCTGTGGAGAAGGACAAATAGAGTTTGTTTTTGTTTCTATGTTTGTTTAAACATTTGTACATGGCTTGTTACTGCTGTGATAGCCTTCAAACTGAGATGCACTGACTCCAACGTTTCTGATTACATTGACCAGAATGTCTATAGGGCTGTTTCGGTAATACCGGTCATTTGTTTGATTTTTGAAGGATTCTCTGCCATTCCATTGCTTTAAACAGGGGAGTACAACAAACCAACCAACCTTGGAGTTGGAGGCTGTACTGTAACTATAAACATCTACAATTGAGCGTTTAGGAATTTGCTGTAGCATGGTGGTCAATGTGCTGTTGCACAGATACCCTGGATGTGCTGCTGACTTGATTAGGTCACACATAATAAGAAAAGCCCATCCATCAGTTGAGGAATCTGTGGATCTGAGCGAGCGCTGCTGAACCCAGGCACCTCGCCTTGGCTGTGACATTGTGCCAATGTGACTGATCCTGCTACGACATCATAGCAACACTCAGAACACTAGCATCTGTTCACTCAAAATAAGGATTGGGTTGACTTTTAGGGCCTATTCTTTTCTGTCAGTATTGTATATCAATACATTCTCCTTCATTTGGATTGAAGTGGTGCCTCGTGAATATCATCATCAAGACTGACAGTAATACTATGTTTTGTTTGATAGATGTGCTGTATAATACATGTTGAGGTATATAGGAGTGATTGAACAAAGTAAATTGACTCCATGCTAAACATGCATGCTGCATGTAGCCTACCAATAGTCCTTGTTTTTGAGCAGTGCTAGTGCTACGTATTCCTCATCATTCCTGCTCCACTCAGTCTGTCACGCTTCATTTCACTGTAATCTCTTAATCTGGTAAAATAATCCAAAACAGGTCCCCTTCTTTATCCTCTCTTTGTAGTTCCACCTTGTGTCAACCCTCTGTCTTTTGCTCTCTTTCTCTCTCTCTCTCACTCTCTCTCTCTCTCTCTCACTCACACACACACGAATCATCCATGCTTTCTGTTAAGATATGTAAGGTTAGGAAGACTATGGTATGTGCTTAGATATATGACCCACATATTGCCATGTTGTACCACAGGCCATTTTTCCTCATGAGCCCATTCCATTCACAATTCAATCTACAAGTAAACGTGTATACTATCCATGGTGTGTAGCCAAGCACTTACAGATATGTGGATATATTCCTGGTGGCAAAAGTAATGCTTTTCTTTGCTTACATACAAGATTAGTCCTGACACATTCCCTCCAACCAAAGATATTCATGAGAATTGTATTAGTATGAAAAAAACGTGCTGCAACTGCCAGACCACAGATCTTTCTGAGAGAAAGGATTTTATTTAAAACATGTTTCAGAATGCTGTGTGAATGTCATTTCATGAGCAGTCCTATTCTTACATAATGATACACATAGAAGGAGCATGTTTCACTAAATGACAACAGTGCCTCTTGGTGGACAGATCGTGTTGTTCCCCAGTGTCACCTGTTATGTAATAATATCTCCATATATCCGTTTTTAAGTGATCATTTGGACATTTCTTCAAAAAGCAACATATTTATTTGCCTGTGTGGCTGTAAGTTTTTATTCTTGGAAAGACTGCAACAAATGTATAGTAACAAAAATAATAAAGAGCTTGAGGAAGAAGACAGAAAGAACATGGAAATATTACGTTCACATATAGATATACGTATGTTTGCTAATGCGCGTCTTCAAGATTGAACAATAGAAACATAACGGTTTTGTTTTCAAAAAGGGATAAAGTATTTGTATTGTTATTTTGTTGAAAAGAGGAAATAATGTATTAGCATTGTATTAAGACAGGGGTGCTACATGGTAGGTTTTCGACCTGTAATCTCAGAATTCTGAGTGAGACTGAAGAAAACTTGACAATTAAACACATACCAAGTAGCATTTTTTTTCTAAGTCTGACCCCTACTTTCTCTGTCTTGTTTTCAACCTTGCAGTATTGAATGGTTGCCCTGTTGAAACACTTTCTCAGTCATTGTCTACTGGCTACTCTTTTAGGTGAACAGTGCATGTCTTTATATGGGCACCAAGATGATGAGATGAAGAAGGGCATCCTCTTCTGGTATTGGTTTGATCAGTTACACTGATTCAATAGAAAGCTGCATATTTACAGTAACTGCAAAGGATTTATCCCCAAACAGCACAATACTTGCCTGTGACCACTGCATGTGGAAACTAGTGTGAACTAGCAAGACAGCTTTTCACTAAAGGTCCTCCTGGAAAATAATATAAAAACGTTATGTCCCTGAAAATCTTGATTCAGACAGTTTATTTAAAACTTATCTAAGGCAGAACTCCCTTGAAACACTTTGGGATAGTCTCTCACCCAAAATGAATTGGCTGATAATTCTATTATTTTTTTGCTGGATGTATATTATTGTATGCATGTATGTATATACATTTTTTTTTGCTTATGTTCATTGTATTTTTTTTTTAGAGAAATCAATAAATGTGATTGACAGAAACAACCAGATAGGTCTGTTTTTGTTCCCTTGTTTCCAATCATTTCACCTCAGATTATGTTTCACATTTCAGTGTGCCTGTATACGCTCATCCATCCTTTAGTCAGTCAATCAGTCATTCAGACAGACAGACTGTGAGACAGTCTGAAATAATACCCTCTAGCCTACAGGATGACAACACTGACATAAGAGGAAGTTGATGTATTCTACATTTTGACAGTTTGAGTAAAAGGAGACACCTGTAACAGAATCATTCACAAGTCAAATGGACAAATACTATCACAGTTAGTTTTGTAAACGTAAACAGTAATCAAACTGATTGGCTGATACAAACGGGTTTTGTATAAAGTTGAATCTGCCCAATACAGTGAGGCTCTGGGGAAAGAGGAAGTAAGGGAGTGGTGGAGTCAAGCGGTGCCATCAGGCAGATGGATGTAATCTAAATGTACTTTTATTCACCATGACAATCCCTAGTGGCAGCTACTTCAACACTCATGTATCTTGCTTTCTGCTCTCCTCTGGCAGACTGTGGCCACCTACCAAGCCTGATCTCTGGACTTGACATCTAGCCAAGTACCCCGAGCATAAATACCTTTCATGGAAGACTTTGGCCTGTACTGTAGATCACCTGCGTTACAATGTATAATATTAACCTCGAGACAAATCAACCAAAACCACTACATGTTTGCACTTTCTTCATAAGAAGTACAAGATATGTAAATGTGCTAGAGTCCAACTATCTGTTCTATGATTGGACAGCGCTTCATGTTAATATGGCTTAGTGGTTCTGACGCATTCACTCTGCTCTGACCACTTTACAAGATTACAACAGAATTTGACTCTCTCTCCCTCCTCCAATCTATCCTTTTTGCGATTGGGATACAGTGGAGGACAATAGGAAGAGAGAGCAATGATTACATAGCATTAGAGGCATTTGTGGGTTTAAATAGTGTGATCAAGTGTAACGCAAGCGGCTGATATACCAGGCACGCACCAGCTTTCTCGCTCTCTCACACATTAGACTTGCATCCACCTGTGATCATTAACCCCCAGTTAATTTCCTCATAATACTTGTTTGGACTCTTTCCATTAAAATGTTTATGGAACTCCATACACAATCTCATGAATAATATATAAATATTGTATCTAACCATAACATTACTGTACGACAGAGGTTCATCTAACTCGTTTTTTAAATGACAGTTTATTAAAAAGATATATTTGTAGGTAAAAAAGTCATTGTAATTTACATTGAAACATCTCTTAAAATGGTGGCATTATGCCATTCGCAGCATGTATGTCCAAGCGAAGGGAATGTAAATTATTGTGGTGTAGAAGTGATTACGTCACAAATGTTCATATAAATGACTTTGCCACGAACTGTTATTAGCATTCAGGGTTCAGTGAAACTGATGTGCATGTGTAGTACACTATGACCTCTGGTGGATATACTGTAGTACTGCAACATAAGATCAAAAGCCCCGGATATAACACGTTTGCCTGATGAATCTTAACAGAATTCTTCCGCGGCACTAGTTCGCTACATAGTTCAGTCAGGCTGCAAACACAGAGTTTCTAAAACCTAGAGGTGCAACATTGCGAGACTTCCGGGAACGCTTGTGAAACAGACCATGTCCGGGGTTTGAGAAGTAAAAAATTATTCCTTAGTTGTTAATTTTCTCGAAATCTGAAGGCACAACCTAGATTTGAGCCAATATCTTAAGCAGTTGAACACGTGTTTACTCCAACCTCATGTTAGTGTCAAACTGACATTTTAATTTCTGTAAAAAACAACTGTATCTCGAAGGAGTGCCTTTGATTAGACGGCCTGAACTTGCGCAGTTCGGCGTGAGACGACCGTTTAGGCCCGATGACATTGTCGCCATTACATCTTTGCTGCAATCATTGAAGTCATTTGTGTTGACGTCAAAATGGAGGCTGTTATAAAACAAAAAACAAAGTCACCAGCTAATGGATAATCTCTAAACTATCAGAGTATCAAAGCCAGATGAATTTTCAAAACGTTGCACATATGTTCTGGCTCTGGCCCAAACCATTGGTTTCTGGGACCAATCAGATGGTCTAGAACGGGGCCCACAGATCAATTTCCAACCAAATAAAATCATCAGTTTCTCTCAATGCACTCAATTAGCCCATGTAAGCCAACATATTTTAGGTTGGTAAGTTAGTCTAGCCAGCTATCTAAACTTGTAGTAATCATGGTCGAATTACCAACTGGGGGGCCCCACTGGATTTTGTTAGTCACTAAGTCAGCTATCATATATAAAATAAAAAAACGCTATGACAAAATGTGTAGAATTGCAGGGAATTTGCTTTAAAACAGAATTTTATCTCTTCCCCATGGCAAAATGTGTAGAATTGCAGGAAATTAACTCTAAAACAAATTTTCTCTCCTCTAGCTGTTTTGCTCACACGCCCTAAGAAGATTTGACCTAGGATCCCCCAAAAGGTTAGGGCTGTTTCTGACTGCATGTTTGGGAATGGATGTCGACACTCAGACCGGTGAGCCACTGCGGCACCCCATGATGAGTTCAGATGTTTTGTGGCCCCCACCCCCATCAAAGTTACCCATTCCTGGTCTAGAACGTATTTCCATTCTCAAAATTGTACGGGAGGTATTCAGATCCAGACTCAAAAATATTATTTCTGCAGTGTCAATTTTGTAGTAATGCATACATACTTAAACCATAACTACAACAGTAGCTAAGATCAGTGAATCACTGCATTGTAAATGTGGTTTTGAGAACCCTGAATAAAGTCCATCTGATGTGTCCAGCAGCCCTAGAAGATCTTCACAAATGATCCCATATAAAATTATTACATAATCACAAAGTGGGGCATGGACAAAGTCCTTTGCCTTGTGATTGGCTTTTGATTCAATGATGGCAATGCTGAATTACACATCAACATACAACACAACAATCCCTGACCTATGGAATTACCTTGGCAACATCTTCAGAATTTACAACAATACATGATACGTTACTTGTTTTTCAACCAGTCTATGGTCTTCCAACACCATAACACGTCCAGTGCTGATCGCACACAGACAAACAGTGACATAACAATGACTTATCAATTGTACAATGAAGACATTTAGCTTCAGTTGATTGTTTTCTCCAGCACTTTAGTCATATGGCCCATAATACAAATTGTCCCTTTTGGTAAACTCTGTTGAGAGCACTCACTCATGATTACTTGAGCAGCTCATTGGTCTTGCACACATGTGAACTTTAGCCTGATAAAAGATAGTACAGCATATGGAACAAGGCACCAGGGGATAGAGTGTAAGACCTAATTCTTGCTATTATGCAAACCGGAACAGTAATGTGCTGGGTTTGCTATTCTATTTTCACATTGTCCTTACCAGTATAATTCCAACCATGATGGATGTGTAACCTGTAACCCCCCCCCCGCTCTTCTCCTACGGCAGGTCCAGCATGCCATGCTCCTCCAGGACCCCCTGAGTTCTGTCATACACCTCTCCGATGGCCCGGACCACCCTGTTCAGCACCACGCTGGCCTCTTCCTGGTTCGTCACACACACCAGCCTGTAGAAGAAACTCCGCTCAGGCATGGCGATGAAGGCTATCTCCGCTGCCCTGCGTACAAACCAGGAGTGGTGGTGGGCCAGGGTGTGCTGATAGGCCTCACGGCAGAGCTCCGAGGGGCTCCGCAGCCGGCCCCCCACAGGCCCCTCCCCCAGCTTTTCCAGGAAGACCTGCAGCCACAACAGGGCCCGGTGCAGCCGGAGCAGAGTACGACACCCAGATTCTGTCATCTGCTGGAAGTCTACCAGGCCCCGGCTCAACTCAGTGTGGATCATAGAGCGCAAAGATAGGTAGGTACTGCTTGGTGCTGCCACTGAGGCCTCTGTCCCCTCCTGTCCACCACCATGCGCTCTGGTACCAGACACCAACCCCAAGGCTAGGCCCACTTCTCCCTCATCGCTGCTACCTGCCTCCCGCAGGGTCAGGTCACGGATTATGGAAGTTTTGGCTTCAATCTCCTGAGATATGAGTCCAACCATCGGTCCAAGAGCCTCCATGAACCTGTCACAGAGGATGGAGCAGGAGGAGGAGAGAAGCAATCAACAACCACACAGAGCCCAAATAATCCACATCTCTGTTTAGAGTTCATTCAGCCTGGTTCATTCAAGCGGATGTGAATGTCCCTTCTATTCAGCCAGTGAGTGTATTGACTGGCTGGAGTCTGGTCTCTGTGTCTGCATGTCCTGTCTGATGGGCTTACTTGATAAGCTCGTCCCAACTAGCGAGATAAGGCTGCAGCAGCACGTCGTTGGTGGGTGCCGGCGCAGCCAGCAGGTGAGACAACAGCTCCGACACCTGGAACTTCTGACCGGGACACACCTCCAGTATGGCCCCGTCCTCATCACTATCAGCCTCACTGCCATTGGACAGATGGTGAGGCTGGGCATGGGGTAAGAGGAGTGGGAAAGGGAGAGGAGAGGTTCATGTGAGTAAATTTGGTGGTCCCTATTAAGTTCATTCCAATAAAATCCAGCTGTGAAAATAGGTTTAGAATAAGGTTGTAGTTGCATTTTACCATAGTTCTATCTCTTGTTGACTTACACTGTTTATCTGAATGTAACCTTTAAGACAAGAGTCCCACTGGTAATCCAAACTTCCTTCTGTAAAGAGAAAGAAAACTGCTAAGATTAAGATACAATGTTTTCAAAGATCAGGGGAAAATGTGTTAACTCATCTCTATGTCAATAAAGTGGGAGGAGAGGTTGCTATGGTCTGCTAAAGAATGCACTCAGAAACATTACCAGCACTTTATTCTACTGCACTGTATCCACTGGCATGTACTTGATATTTGTAACCAACTAGTACAAAATTGTGCCAATTTGTACATGTTTTGAATCCCAAAGAATCAAACATTTAATGTACATGTGTAGGTTATTACACGATAATGATCATTAATCATGTCATTTCTAAGTTAATACCTTGTAATTTTTTTACTCTAAAATAAAGTGCAACCAAAACATGTAATCCTTCAGAATAGTGACAAAACCTCACTCGGCTCTGTTAGACAGACATCATTTATAATCATTAAGTTATATGACGGTCCTTCTTTTAGAACATTCTACCAAGCTGTCACACACGGTCATGACCTCAGGGGCAAGGTGCGCCCAATGGGAGTAATAAAGGCTAATTAGATCACTCATGCATTCCATCTCATATCATGAGACTGACATCTATGATAATGGGAGATGCATGACAATAGGCTACCCTGTTGATCTAAATAACATACATCATACAAATGATTATTGCAAACTTGTGTATAACAAATGTGGAATTCACATACATCCTTGCAGCATAAACAGCAGTCAACTTCTTGTAAATGGAATGTTTCTTTGTGGTTCCCTCCTTTCTTTCTCTATTTCAAAACCTTTGTTGAGTGCATGTTTTCTTCACTGCAACTAAAGGTATGGTGCTTTATGAAGTTAGAAGAGAAGACAAGCTTGTCCTGATTATGGTGTAGAGTAGCAAGATGTGTTGGTATGTGGTATAGAGAGCAGCAGGGCCGGCTCCAGGCATAAGCGACATAAGCGACCGCTTAGGGACCCGGCCACTAGGGGGCAACCGACCCAAAAACGTATAATATAGTGCCTTCAGAAACTAGTCACACCCACTTTTCGTTTTACACATTTTGTTGCCTTACAGCCTGAATTTCAAATGGATTACATTTAGATTGTGTCACTGATCTACACACAATAACCCATAATGTCTAAGTGGAATTGTTTTTAGAAATGTTTACAAATTAATAAAAAATGAAAAGCTGAAATTTCTTGTGTCAATAAGTATTCAACCCCTTTGTTATGGCAAGCCTAAATAAGTTCAGGAGTAAGAATGTGCTTAACACGTCACATTGCATGGACTCCCTCTGTGTGCAATAATAGTGTCTGTACCACACACAAACAATTATCAGTCAAGCAGTGAATTTCAAACACAGATTCAACCACAAAGACCAGTTTTCCAATGGAAGGGCCCCTATTGGTAGATGGGTAAAAAATAGAAGCTGATATTGAATATCCCTTTAAGCATGGTGAAGTTATTTTATTTTTTAATTTTTAATTTTACCCCCTTTTTCGTGGTATCCAATTGTTAGTAGCTACTATCTTGTCTCATCGCTACAACTCCCGTACGGGCTTGGGAGAGACGACAGTTGAAAGTCATGCGTCCTCCAATACACAACCGAACCAAGCCGCACTGCTTCTTAACACAGCGCGCAACCAACCCGGATGCCTGCCACACCAATGTGTCAGAGGAAACACCGTGCACCTGGCAACCTTGGCTAGCGTGCACTGCGCCCGCTGGTGCGCAATGAGACAAGGATATCCCTACCGGCCAAACCCTCCCTAATGACACTATGCCAATTGTGCGTCGCCCCACGGACCTCCTGGTCGCGGCCGGTTACGACAGAGCATGGGCGCGAACCCAGGGTCTCTGGTGGCACAGCAGACGGGAGGCCTCATGGTGAAGTTATTAATTACACTTTGAATGGTGTAGCAATACACCCAGTCACTACAAAGATGCAGGAGCCCTTCCCAATTCAGTTGCCAGAGAGGAAGGAAACTACTCAGGAATTTTACCATGAGGCCAATGGTGATTTTAAAACGGTTACAGAGTTTAATGGCTGTGATAGAAGAGAACGGAGGATGGATCAACAACATTGTAGTTACTCCACAATACTAACATAAATTATTTCAAACCTGCATCCTGTTTGCAATAAGGCACCAAAGTAATACTGCAAAGAATTGTCCTGCCATCAAAGCGTTATGTTTGGTGCAAATCCAACACTACGTCACTGAGTACCACTTAATATTTTCACAGATGGTGGTGGCTGCATCATGTTATGGGTATGCTCGTGATTGTTTGGATAGAAATAAAATAGAATAGAGTTAAGCACAGGCAAAATCATTGAGGAAAACTTTGTTCAGGCTGCTTTCCAGACACAGGGAGACAAATTCACCTTTCATCAGGACAATAACCTCATACACAAGGCATAATAGACACTGGAGTTGCTTACCAAGACGAAATTGAATGTTCCTGAGTGGCTTACAGTTTTCACTTAAATCTGTTTGAAAATCTATGGTAATGATCAACAACCAACTTAACAGAGCTTTAATAATTTTTTATAAAAATGGGCAAATATTGTACAATTCAAGTGTGCAAAGCTCTTAGAGACCCAGAAAGACTCACAGCTGTGATCACTGCCAAAGGTGATTGTAACATTTATTGACTCGGGGGGTTGAATACTTACCTAATCAAGATACATTCGTTTTTTTTTACATTAATTTAAAAAATATACATTCTTCCACTTTGGCATTAGAGTATTTTATGTAGATCGTTGTCAAAAATGACAATTAAAATCAATTTTCATCTCACTTTGTAACACAACAAAATGTGGAAAAAGTCAAGGGGTGTGAATACTTTCTGAAGTTAGGAACTTGTTCGGGGTCTCAAACTTACTTTTGAGAGAATAGTAAGATTACACAAGATGCAATTTTGAAATTTGCTTGTGCATCAGCAGTTTTTATCTGGTTTTGTCAGTCGCTGACAGTCACTCAATCAGCTTACAATTTACAGATTGGTAAATTAATCTAACCAGCTATTATGGTCATAAACCGAATGGGCACGCAGGGCATGTGCCCAGGGGCCCTGACCTCCATTGATTTTGTTAGTTGCTCATCATTAACATGGTATACTTCTTGGCAAAATGTGTAGAATTGCAGACAATTTTCTGTAGAACTGGACATTCTCTCTGTCCCATGGCAAAATGAGTAGAATTGCAAGAAAGTTTTTATAAAATTGTTAAATGTCTCTCACCCCATGACAAAATGTGCAGAATTGCTGCAAACTTGATTTTAAACTGAAACAACTTGTCTACTCCCCATGGCAAAATGTGTAAAATTGAAGGAAAGGTACTTTAAAACAAATCTATCTCTGCAGTCAAGAGGGGGACCACTCAAATGTTAGGAGGGCCACTCAAATGTTTTGCCCGTGAGGTGGGGGGGCCCCAACCAAATCACACTTAGGGCTCCCTGGGCTAGGGCCGGCCCTGGACCGTAGCCTAACTACCACAAGAGAAAAACAAACTTCTATAGATTCCCAGGTCAGCAGACACCGTGTGATATTATTCTATATATTCAAACAAATGAGGCATGTGTAAATCCACAAAGCTACACTATATGGCTAACACATGGAATGTTTACTGTACAGGCCACATGCTCAGCCACTCAAAGACAGTCACATGCTGCTAGCTCAAGTCACAGTAACACACATTCTCTAAAACACACACACAGCCTCCCCTCAGTGTTAGCTTGAGACAAATATGTTACTCACGGAGCCACATGGAGCCGAGGAAGAACAGTAGAACCACGATGGCCAAAGCCGCCTTGCCCTTTATCCCCATGCCGACTGCCTGTATGTGACTCAGCCTAGCCCTCTCTGTCCCCTCTCCCCCTTGATAAGCTACTATGTCTGCCAGCTTCTATCTATCCATACCGTTGCCTCTGCCTCGTGAGTGAGTTCTCTGGCCTTCTCTTCTTGAACGGCTCCCACTGTGTCTTTCTATTGACCCCTTTACCTCTGACCCACCCACCCTGTCTTCCTAAGTCTGTCACCCTCCCCCTCTAACCACCAGACAAAAGTTGCTTTGTCTCTGCTGTTGTGCCTCACTGCTTTAAGTGGCCACACCCATGACACTAATTCTATCAATCTTTAACTTTTAATCTTAAATTTTTGCTGTTGCAGTTTTCTCTCCTCTATTTCAAATTCAACTCTCTTGCTCCTGCTCTGCTCTGTCCGCTCTGTCCTTCTTTGACTTTGTTCCAGTCCTTCTCTCCTGGCTCCCTCTCTTTTGTTTACCAAACTGTTGATCTCTCTGTGTCAGTCTCCAACCTTGTTGCTCAATGGAAGGGTCCAGAGATTAGCTGTGTTCAGTCAGCCACTGGCTGATTAAGCAAGCTGGTCTGTCCTCCGACCAACCCAACCGACAGTAACCCCCTCACTCTCTCCAAACTCATAATCTGTTCATTTCGAAGCAATACCCATACTCCACACCATCTTATACAAACAAGACTTCTCTCATCGCCCCCTTGTAAAAAAAAATACAATCCCACTTCCAGGCTTGCCAAATGTCTAACAGCATACCAGTTAGCAATGAGCAATTGGCAGGCCTGCAGCCCTCCAAATTTATAATGGTGTGCGGTCAGGAGATTTGCTCAGCGGCTTTACTGGCACTGCGTCAGCTACTAGATGCAAATGAACCCATCAGAGATGAAAATCCACCCATCAGAGATGCAAATCAGGTCATAAGTGGCAAACTCTGTTCAACTGCTGGTGGTAGGACTTGATGGTCATCTGTTTTAAGGCAAATCAGGTAGTCTAGCAGTTAGAGCATTGGGGCAGTAACCGAAAGGTCGTTCTTTTGAATACCCGAGGTGACAATGTGAAAAATCTGTTGAAGGCACTTAACCCTAGTTTTCTCCAGGGGCGCCGTTCTACTATGGCTGACCCTATAAAACAACATTTCACCTCACATTTTGTTTTTTATTATTTTGTTTTTTTCACCTTTATTTAACCAGGTAGGCAAGTTGAGAACAAGTTCTCATTTACAATTGCGACCTGGCCAAGATAAAGCAAAGCAGTTCTACACGAACAACAACACAGAGTTACACATGGAGTAAAACAAACATACAGTCAATAATACAGTAGAAACAAGTCTATATACGATGTGAGCAAATGAGGTGAGATAAGGGAGGTAAAGGCAAAAAAAAGGCCATGAAGGCAAAGTAAATAGAATATAGCAAGTAAAACACTGGAATTATAGATTTGCAGTGGAAGAATGTGCAAAGTAGAAATAAAAATAATGGGGTGCAAAGGAGCAAAATAAATAAATAAATTAAATACAGTAGGGAAAGAGGTAGTGGTTTGGGCTAAATTATAGGTGGGCTATGTACAGGTGCAGTAATCTGTGAGCTGCTCTGACAGCTGGTGCTTAAAGCTAGTGAGGGAGATAAGTGTTTCCAGTTTCAGAGATTTTCGTAGTTCGTTCCAGTCATTGGCAGCAAAGAACTGGAAGGAGAGGCGGCGAAAGAAAGAATTGGTTTTGGGGGTGACCAGAGAGATATACCTGCTGGAGCGCGTGCTACAGGTGGGTGATGCTATGGTGACCAGCGAGCTGAGATAAGGGGGGACTTTACCTAGCAGGGTCTTGTAGATGACATGGAGCCAGTGGGTTTGGCGACGAGTATGAAGCGAGGGCCAGCCAACGAGAGCGTACAGGTCGCAATGGTGGGTAGTATATGGGGCTTTGGTGACAAAACGGATGGCACTGTGATAGACTGCATCCAATTTGTTGAGTAGGGTATTGGAGGCTATTTTGTAAATGACATCGCCGAAGTCGAGGATTGGTAGGATGGTCAGTTTTACAAGGGTATGTTTGGCAGCATGAGTGAAGGATGCTTTGTTGCGAAATAGGAAGCCAATTCTAGATTTAACTTTGGATTGGAGATGTTTGATGTGGGTCTGGAAGGAGAGTTTACAGTCTAACCAGACACCTAGGTATTTGTAGTTGTCCACGTATTCTAAGTCAGAGCCATCCACAGTAGTGATGTTGGACGGGCGGGCAGGTGCAGGCAGCGATCGATTGAAGAGCATGCATTTAGTTTTACTTGTATTGTAGGGGTCCAGATTTTGCAGCTCTTTCAGAACATCAGCTGACTGGATTTGGGAGAAGGAGAAATGGGGAAGGCTTGGGCGAGTTGCTGTGGGGGGTGCATTGCTGTTGACCGGGTTAGGGGTAGCCAGGTGGAAAGCATGGCCAGCCGTAGAAAAATGCTTATTGAAATTCTCCATTATAGTGGATTTATCAGTGGTGACAGTGTTTCCTATCTTCAGTGTGGTGGGCAGCTGGGAGAAGGTGTTCTTATTCTCCATGGACTTTACAGTGTCCCAGAACTTTTTTAAGTTAGTGTTGCAGTTCAGCAAATTTCTGCTTGAAAAAGCTTGGCTTTTCTAACTGCCTGTGTGTATAATGGTTTCTAGCTTCCTTGAAAAGCTGCATATCACGGGGGCTGTTTGATGCTAATGCAGAACGCCATAGTGTGTTTTTGTGTTGGTTAAGGGCAGTCAGGTCTGGGGACAACCAAGGGCTATATCTGTTCCTGGTTCTAAATTTCTTGAATGGGGCATGCTTATTTAAGATGGTTAGGAAGGCATAAAAAAACAGGCATCCTCTACTGACTGGATGAGATCAATATCCTTCCAGGATACCCCGGCCAGGTCGATTAGAAAGGCCTGCTCGCTGAAGTGTTTCAGGGAGAGTTTGACAGTGATGAGTGGAGGTCTTGACCGCTGACCCATTACGGATGCAGGCAATGAGGCAGTGATCGCTGAGATCTTGGTTGAAGACAGCAGAGGTGTATTTAGAGGGCAAGTTGGTTAGGATGATATCTATGAGGGTGCCCGTGTTTACGGCTTTGGGGAGGTACCTGGTAGGTTCGTCGATAATTTGTGTGAAATTGAGGGCATCAAGCATAAATTGTAGGATGGCTGGGGTGTTAAGCATGTTCCAGATTAGATCGCCTAGCAGCACGAGCTCAGAAGATAGATGGGGGGGCAATCAGTTCATATATGGTCTCCAGAGCACAGCTGGGGGCAGAGGGTGTCCTATAGCAGGCGGCAACGGTGAGAGACTTGTTTTTAGAGAGGTGGATTTTTAAAAGAATAAGTTCAAATTGTTTGGGTACAGACCTGGATAGTAGGACAGAACTCTGCAGGCTATCTTTGCAGTAGATTGCAACACCGCCCCCTTTAACAATTCTATCTTGTCTGAAAATGTTGTAGTTTGGGATGAAAATTTCTGAATTTTTGGTCGTCTTCCTAAGCCAGGATTCAGACACAGCTAGAACATCCGGGTTGGCAGAGTGTGCTAAAGCAGAATAAATAAACCTAGGGAGGAGGCTTCTAATGTTAACATGCATGAATCCAAGGCTATTACGGTTACAGAAGTCATCAAAAGAGAGCGCCTGGGGAATAGGAGTGGAGCTAGGCACTGCAGGGCCTGGATTCACCTCTACATCACCAGAGGAAAAGAGGAGGAGTAGGATAATGGTACGGCTAAAAGCAATGAGAATTGGTCGTCGAGAACAAAGAGTAAAAGGAGGTTTCTGGGGGTGATAAAATAGCTTCAAGGCATAATGTACAGACAAAGGTATGGTAGGATGTGAATACAGTGGAGGTAAACCTAGGTATTGAGTGATGATGTGAGAGATATTGTCTCTAGAAACATCATTGAAACCAGGAGATGTCATCGCATGTGTGGGTGGTGGAACTAATAGGTTGGATAAGGTATAGTGAGCAGGACTAGAGGCTCTACAGTGAAATAAGCAAATAAACACTAACCAGAACAGCAATGGACAAGGCATACTGACATTAAGGAGAGGCATGCTTAGTTGAGTGATCAAAAGGGTCCAGTGAGTAATGAGGTTGGTTTGGGTCACAGTGATTCAGACAGCTAGCCGGGTCATCGGTAGCAAGCTAGCAGAGGATGGAGGTCTGTTTTTAGCCACCTCGTTTCCGTCGGTAGGATTAGTGGAGTTCCGTGTGGTAGACGGGATCAATCCAATTCGCTTTTTTTTTTTTTTTTTACAAACATAGATATAGTTATTGTTATAGAGGCCCAAGAAAAAAGAAAAAAGAAAGAAAACTATATATATATATCCGGTGTATGTGACAAATAAATATCATAGCAAGCGCCATGCTTTTCTTGCATGCTGTGTAAGAGTCAGAGGAACAAAACGACCGCAGAAGTCACAGTTCAGTAGATAAAGGTCAGGTCATGCTAAGTTGTAAATATGTTGTTTGTTGTTCCTGTCTGTTGCTTATTTATCATCCAATGTGGACTGTATACTGTACATACTCTGACATGAGCCCAAATCAATACATTGCAAATAAAGGAAAGCCGCAGGTCATAGTGTTAACCAAAGCCCACACACAATAGGAGGTTCCTGCCATAGACGTTGTATATTGTATTGGATATTAAAAGGAATTCATCTGTCCTAAATAATATTGCGTAAACATTTTCAGTCAACCTGCAGTAGGTCTTCCTGCAATTTACTGAATAGAGGAGTTTGTCAATGAATCTGCAAAGTCTTCCCTGCCCGTTTATGTCAAAGGGAAGTGAAAAAATATCAAATATATGGAAGAGTGCAATCTGGTTCTCACAAAGAGAAGACGCTTTGCATCTGAAAGAAACATTTAGCCCTAAGCCCCTTATTCCGGAATCAGGTTTCGATGTCTTTATCCACCATTGTTGCAACAACAAAAAATATTCCCTTTTCACCAACACTTCTGCTAAATGACAATTCTTCCATGGAATTTATGGTTTGCAAAAAAGGAATATGGCTAACCTGGATTTACATCAGTATAAAGGATGGTTGCATTACATTGGCAAGACCCTGGCAAGACCATTGCTAACTTGCTATTATCTTCTATTATTAAAAATAAAACAAGAGAACTGGTATGATATATTGACCAGTAAACAGGGTTCTGTGTGGGTGGGTGGAGGGAATGGTGGGTATTTTATTTTTTGTCTTGTCTTTAGTCCTAACCGTTGTTTTCTTTACCACACAACGTTTAAACGGTAGCAGTATTTGAATTGGTAGAGCGTGGCTTGCAATGCCAAGATAGTGGGTTAGATTCCCGGGACCACCCATCTATAATGTAGGCATGTATGACTGTCAGTTGCTCTGGATAAAAGCATCTGCTAAATATACAGTATTCTTATACAGTAGAAAAGCTCTTTCACCACACCACATTGCCTATGTGACTAGCAGCATAAATGTTGCTTCCTAGGTTGGTGATTGGCTGTAGACCAACAGTATCTTGAAGTATGTTGACGTCAGATATTACCCTGAAAAACCCTGATGACACATCATGTAGATATCTGAGATGCATATGAGATCTGAGATGCATGGGTTGATAAATTACTTGGGAATGGGGGAAATACTGTAGGTGTTCCATTATCAAATTACTGATCAACTTTGGTTATTATCAGTGGCTGTGGTGTTGTTGGGGTGGAGGAGGGGCAGAGACATTGGACTCAAGACTGTGGACTAATCACATTCATGTGATCAGGAGGGGAGGGGTTCTGCATAATTGTGCTTTTGTTGGAGGAGAGAAAAGGGAAAGCAAGGGCATTCATTAGGGAACGATGTAAGGCGAGGAGGGGTTGGTCATGTGAAGCATTTAGCCTACTACTTACCCTAAAGGAAGACAGCAATTGAGATAAGCCTTAAGTGGTGATGTAGTGTGTGTGTGTGTGTCAGAGTGAGAGAGATCAAATGTTTTTATTTATAAAGCCCTTTTTACATCAGCAGTTGTCACAAAATGCTTATACAGAAACTCAGCCGAGAGAGAGAGCGTGTGAGAGAGAGGGCAATCAAAGTTAAAATATTTTAGGCTGTTGAAACATTGAAATGGGCAATGTTACATGGGACATGTGTCCTGCTCTATGGCTTTAATTTGTGTGAAGTCTGCCATTGACCGTACGATAAGTATCGGTCTCCCAGACACAGAGGTTCCGGTTACCTCAATGGAGCACATCTTGTCACATCTGCTCCTGCCACGCCCTCTAGTGCTCATCCGGTGTCTCCTTGACCTGCCGCCACTCCCCCAGTGCTCTCTCCCTCTCCCTCCCTCTCCCTCTCTCTGTGTGTGTGAGATTGTGTGGGAAGAGACAGGTGTGCTGGAGTCAGAGCAGATCCCCACCAGCTGAAACCTGTTCCATAATCAAGACCTCTACAAATACTCAGTCCTGCCACTTCCACACTGCCAGATCGTAATCTCTGCCCAGTCAGTCCATGTTTGATAACATCGTTATCAAATATCAACGACAATTGTATGCTGATATGATTGGATTCTTACCACTCCATGCATTTTGCGTACATAGGCCATACCAGTGCACAAATAGGCTGGGACTAGAAACCTGGCATTTCTAACACACCGGCCCATTTTTTTTGTTGAGGTCCCCATACCGGCCATATTTTTTTGTGAGGCCCCCACACCAGCCCATTTTTTAAATTGAGGCCCAAGTGCTGTGACTGTGAGCAGTGATGCTAGGTTTAACACAGGCAGATTAGCTGCCTGCTGCGGAGGACAGTGCAGTAAAGGTAGGGAGAAAACAGAGAAAGACAGCCACTGACACAGATGTAACCTACTGCTACCAGTTTATATTTTGTCTGTATCGTATGAAATAGTAGGCTAATTAACACTTTGTAGCGGTATTGTTAGAGAGCGGTGAAGATAAAGATTTTTGTTCAGGCGCCAGGCAGGTAAATGTCTAATAGAAAAGAGGGGGCTTAGCTGTGGTAGGCACCGAAGGCTGGAAGTATCTTCATCACTCCGTCCGTTCCCGTTTGTAAATTAGACTCACAAAAAGCTTCACAACAATGTTGCTAATAGTCCATGGAGATCCAAGGAATGAACGGTAAGATAGAAAATAGTAGGATAGAGAGAATATCGCTGCCAGACACTATCAGCAGAAGAGACTGCCGAGAGTAAGAGTGTAGCCTGTTTACCAAATAGCCAGTGGAGAGAAAGGATACGACACACCATATAAAACTCAAGTCACTGCACAGGTGTAACTCAAACAATACCTCATACAATAATAAGGATGATAGCGACTCATATGCAACAAACAATAAATAACGCAGTCATCAACAAATGATTTGCAGTAGTCCATCTCCGTCCCTCCATCCATGCCCGTTTGTAAATTAGCCCCACAAAAAGCTTCACAACAATGTTGACTCCCATGGAGATCCAAGGAATGATCGGTCCCAACAGGTTCCAAGCACGGCGAAAAACAAACAAGACATGCAGAGTTGCACATACAGTCAAATCTGCCGCGCCAACCTAGGGCTCTCACACACAGCCGGAAGAGCCATATTTACTTCATCCTTCCTGACAACTGGTGCACTCTTAAAGTGTCGGCGCACAGTGAAGGCTCCGTGCAGGATTTCTCCACAACTTCATTAGGGAAGGGGGGATTCATGGTAACACGTATGACAGGCACTGAAGTGCAATAGCCTAAAAAGTCATTAGATTAGCTTTTATAACACATAAACCAATATACATCTATACAGGTTTTTTTAAAATTAAATACAAGTCATCATGTATTACAATATACATCTATACATGCATAATTGCTAAATAATCCTTCATCTGTTAAAGGTAAATTAAAAGGCTACTAAAATGTGCAGTTTTGTCACACAACACAATGCCACAGATGTCTCAAGTTGAGGGAGAGTGCAATTGGCATGCTGGATGCAGGAATGTCCACTAAAGCTGTTGCCAGAGAATTGAATGACATTTTGACTGCACAGAGAAACCGTGACGAGATCCTGAGGCCCATTGTCGTGCCATTCATCCGACACCATCACATGACAATGCACAGCCCCATGTTGCAAGGATCTGAACACAATTCCTGGAAGCTGATAATCTGAAAATGTCCCAGTACTTCCATGGCCTGCATACTCACCAGACATGTCACCCATTGAGCATGTCTGGGAAGCTCTTTTTTATTTCACCTTTATTTAACCAGGTAGACCAGTTGAGAACAAGTTCTCATTTACAACTGCGACCTGGCCAAGATAAAGCAAAGCAGTACTACAAAAACAACAGAGTTACACATAAATGTACAGTCAATAACACAATAGAAACATCAATGTGCAAATGTTTTTTATTTTTATTTTACCTTTATTTAACCAGGCAAGTCAGTTAAGAACAGATTCTTATTTTCAATGACGGCCTGGGAACAGTGGGTTAACTGCCTGTTCAGGGGCAGAACGACAGATTTGTACCTTGTCAGCTCGGGGGTTTGAACTCGCAACCTTCCGGTTACTAGTCCAACGCTCTAACCACTAGGCTACCCTGCCGCCCCATGTAGAAGAGTAGGGAGGTAAAGGCAATAAATAGGCCATAGAGGTAGAATAATTACAATTTAGCATTAACACTGGAGTGATAGATGTGCAGATAGTGATGTGCAAGTAGAAATACTGGGGTGCAAAAGAGCAAGAGGGTAAGCAATAATATAGGGATGAGGTAGTTGGGTGGGCTATTTACAGATTGGCTGTGTACAGGTACAGTGATCGGTAAGCTGCTCTGACAGCTGATGCTTAAAGTTAGAGAGGGAGATATAAGACTCCAACTTCAGTGATTTTTGCAATTCGTTCCAGTCATTGGCAGCAGAGATCTGGAAGGAAAGGCGGCCAAAGGAAGTGTTGGCTATGGGGATGACCAGTGAAATATACCTGTTGGAGCGCGTGCTATGGGTGGGTGAGCTGAGATAAGGTGGTGCTTTACCTAGCAAAGACTTATAGACGAACTGGAGCCAGAGGGTTTGGTGACGAATATGTAGTGCAAACGAGAGCAGCCAACGAGAGCATACAGGTCGCAGTGGTGGGTAGTATATGGGGCTTTGGTGATAAAATGGATGGCACTGTGATAGACTACATCCAATTTGCTGAGTAGAGTGTTGGAGGCTATTTTGTAAATTACATCGCCGGAGTCAAGGATCGGTAGGATAGTCAGTTTTACGAGGGTATGTTTGGCAGCATGAGTAAAGGAGGCTTTGTTGCGAAATAGGAAGCCGATTCTAGATTTAATTTTGGATTGGAGATGCTTAAATGTGAGCCTGGAAGGAGAATTTACAGTCTAACCAGACACCTAGGTATTTGTGGACATACTCTAAGTCAGAACAGTCCAGAGTAGGGATGCTAGTCAGGCGGGAGGGTGCAGGTACAAATCTGTTGAAGAGCATGTACTTCGTTTTACTAGCATTGAGAAGCAGTTGGAGGCCACGGAAGGAGTGTTGTATGGCGTTGAAGCTCGTTTGGAGGTTTGTTAGCATAGTGTCCAAAGAAGGGCCAGATGTCTACAGAATGGTGTCGTCTGCATAGAGGTGGATCAGAGAATCACCAGCAGCAAGAGCTATATCATTGATATATACAGAGAAAAGAGTCGGCCTGAGAATTGAACCCTGTGGCACCCCCATAGAACGTGTCAGAGGTCCGGACAACAGGCCCTCCGATTTGACACACTGAACTCTATCTGAGAAGTAGTTGGTGAACCAGGCGGGGCAGTCATCTGAGAAGCCAAGGCTATTAAGTCTGCCGATAAGAATGCGGTGATTGACAGAGTCGAAAGCCTTGGCCAGATCAATGAAGACGCTGAACAGTACTGTCTTTTATCAATGCCGGTTATGATATCGTTTAGGACCTTGAGCGTGGCTGAGGTGCACCCACAACTGGCTCGGAAACCCGATTGCATAGTGGAGAAGGTACAGTGGGATTCTAAATAGTCTGTGATCTGTTTGTTTAGACTTTAGAAAAGGCAGGGCAGGATGGATATAGTAGTTTGGGTCTAGAGTGTCTCCCCCTTTGAAGAGGGGGATGACCGCGGCAGCGGAGGGAGAACGGGAGAACAAACGTTCCGACAGACAGACAGACAGACAGACAGACAGACAGACAGACAGACAGACAGACAGACAGACAGACAGACAGAGAACAAGGAGAAGCTTAGACAGACAGGAGAAGTTGAAGCACAGAGAGAAGGAGAAGCACAGAGAGTGACAGCAGAGAAGGTGCAGAGAGACAGCACAACAGGAAGGCAACAGAGGCACATTTAAAGTGGTGAGTTGTAACTCCAGTGGTGCTTTTACATGCTTAAACATGAGCTGGTTAAAGGACCATGTTTTGCCGGTCACTGGTACAGTAACATTTGAGAAACGCTGTACTACAGTGTACTGCTTATGTTCTGTGTCAGTAGCATTACTACCTATGTTTGGCTAATCATTTTTCTTTTCAGGGCGGGCTGGTTCCTGTTCTTTTGGAAATTGGCTGAATTCCTACATTTCAACACATTTTGCCATGGGACAGAGAGACAAATGTGCAGTTTTAAAATGCTATTCAACACATTTGCCATAAGGCTGAGGGAACATTTTGCAGTTAAAGCAAATTTCCTGCAATTCTAAATGTTACCATTGCTTATGACGTGTTCATACTGTATGCTATCTAAGGTGCCCCCGACCTCTAGGGAGTTCCAACCAAAAACAAGACATTATTGTGGGGGTCGAAACGACCTGTTCTGAATATGAAATAAAAGAATCATCCCGATAATAATTGTTGTAACGACAGGCTTCACTCTGCAGTTGTTTCTGGGTGCCCCACAGAAAAAAAGCAAGCGCAAATTCTTTCAATCCAAATGATAATTAACAATATTAAAGAATACATCAGTGATATGTATTTCTTACAACTTTCAGAAGACATAATGGCATGGGAATGCCTGTGTACTACTTTGTGTAGCCAGTTGGCGATACTGATACAGTCCTTTCTAAAGGCATTCCCATTCAACTTTCCAAATTAAAATGTTAGCTGCAAAGTAGGCTTACCTGGTAGAATGATATGATACATATCACGATGATTTGTATCAAACGGTCTTTTGTTTAGCAAAGTGCAGTTGCACATGCAGTACAGAAAAACACCACCTGGCAAACACCCGTCTCTTGCTGTGCACTATACCACCAAAATATTTTGGGGATTTTCTTCCCCAGACCTCATCATGCTGTGGTTTAAGCATTGTTGTGGACTTAGAACATACGTTTTTTATATATAAAGTGCATTCGGAAAGTATTCAGACCGCTTCACTTTATCCACATTTGGTTACATTACAGTTGTTTTCCCCCTCATCAATCTACACACAATACCTCATGATGACAAAGCAAAAACAGGTTTGTAGACATTTTTGCAAATCTATTAAACATAAAAAACTGAAATATCACATTTACATATGTATTCAGACCCTTTACTCGGGACTTTGTTGAAGCACCTTTGGCAGCGATTACAGCCTCGAGTCTTCTTGGGTATGATGCTACAAGCTTGGCACACCTGTATTTGGGGAGTTTCTCCCATTCTTCTCTGCAGATCCTCTCAAGCTCTGTCAGGTTGGATGGGGAGCGTCGTTGAACAGCTATTTCCAGGTCTCTCTAGAGATGTTACACAAACAACAAGAGTGCGGTTAAATTGGCAAAAAACACACACATTTCTCTCCACAGGGCCATAGGGTGAGACAGGGATGCAGCTTAAGCCACACCCCTTTTAATATATTTATCAATGAATTGTTGAGGGCACTAAACAGTCTGCAGCACCCGACCTCACCCTACTAGAATCTGAAGTCAAATGTCTACTGTTTGCTGATGATCTGGTGCTTCTGTCACCAACTAAGGAGGGCCTACAGCAGCACCTAGATCTTATGCACAGATTCTTTCAGACCTGGGTCCTGACAGTAAATCTCAGTGAGACAAAAATAATGGTGTTCCAAAAAAAGGTCAAGTTGCCAGGACCACAAATACAAATTCCATCTAGACACCGTTGCCCTAGAGCACACAAAAAACTATACATACCTCTGCCTAAACATCAGCGTCACAGGTAACTCCCACGAAGCTGTGAATGAGCTGAGAGACAAGGCAAGAACGGGCTTCTATGCCATCAAAAGGAACATAAAATTCGACATACCAATTAGGACCTGGCTAAAAATACTTGAATCAGTTATAGAACCCATTGGCCTTTATGGTTGTGAGGTCTGGGGTTAACCAAGAATTCACAAAATGGGACAAACACCAAATTGAGACTCTGCATGCAAAATTCTGCAAAAATATTCTCTGCAGACAACTTAAAACACCAAATAATGCATGCAGAGCAGAATTAGGCCGCTACTGACTAATTATCAAAATCCAGAAAAGAGCTGTTTAATTCCACAACCACCGAAAAGGAAGCCAAACCTTCCATAACAAAGCCATCACCTACATAGAGATGAACCTGGAGAAGATTCCCCTAAGCAAGCTGGTCCTGGGGCTCTGTTCAAAAACACAAACAGAACCCACAGAGACCCAGGACAGCAACACAACCAAATCATGAGAAAACAAAAGAGTAATTACTTGACACATTGGAAAGAATTAACAAAAGAACTGAGCAAACTAGAATGCTATTTGGCCCTAAAGAGAGAGTACACAGTGGCAGAATACCTGACCACTGTGAATGACCCAAAACATAAGGAAAACTTTGACTATGTACAGACTCAGTGAGCATAAACTTGCTATTGCGAAAGGCCACTGTAGGCAGACCTGGCTCTCAAGAGAAGACAGGCTATGTGCCTACTGCCCACAAAATGAGCTGGAAACTGATCTGCACTTCCTAACCTCCTGCCAAATGTATGACCATATTAGAAACACATATTTCCCTCAGATTAAACAGATCCACAAAGAATTTGAAAACAAACCCAATGTTGAAAACGCTCATATCTACTGGGTGAAATACCAGTGTGCCATCACAGCAGCAAAGTTTGTGACCTGTTGCCACAAGGGCAACCAGTGAAGAACAAACACCATTGTAAATACAACCCATATTTATGTTTATTTATTTTCCCTTTTGTACTTTAACGATTTCCACATCGTTACAACACTGTATATAGACATGACATTCGAAATGTCTTTATTATTTTGTGACTTCTGTGAGTGTAATATTTACTGTTCAGTTTTATTGTTTATTTTCCTTTACTTGCTTTGGCAATGTTAACATATGTTTCCCATGCCAATAAAGCCCTTGAATTGAATTGTTAAATCGGGTTCAGGTCTGGGCTCTGGCTGGGCCACTCAAGGACATTCAGAGACTTGTCCCGAAACCACTCCTGCATTGTCTTGGCTGTGTACTACCTGTTGGAAGGTGAACCATCACCCCAGTCTGAGGTCTTGAGCACTCTAGAGCAGGTTTTCATCAAGGATCTCTCTGTACTTTGCTCCATTCATCTTCCCCTCGATCCTGACTAGTCTCCCAGTCCCTGCTGCTGAAAAACATCCCCACAGCATGATGCTGCCACCACCATGCTTCACCATAGGGATGATGCCATGTTTCCTCCAGACGAGACACTTGGCATTCAGGCCAAAGAGTTCAATCTTGTTTTCATCAGACCAGAGAATCTTGTTTCCCATGGTGTGAGAGTCTTTTAAGATGCTTTTTGGAAAAATCCAAGCAGGCTGTCATGTGCCTTTTACTAAGGGGTGGCTTCTGTCTAGCCACTCTACCATAAAAGCCTGATTGAAGCTCTTAAAGAGACAGTGCAAAATGTTAAATATAATGCATCTCAATAGGTAGTGCTTTTACACAATGTAGAAACCTAAAATTCCACAAATGACTTTGTAATTTCCATGACAGATTTTTGTATCAACATTTCAGCTTTGTACAATTAACAAATGTATTTACAGGGTTAAATATGAGTTTCTAGAGCACAACATGTGCTTCAAAAGTATCTAGAATTAATATAGCTCAATATACTAGGCTATATATCAATCAATACTTTGTTATTCTGGTGCGCTTAGATTTGATGTTTTACGCTTGATTTTAAATTGGGAGCACCAGTGGTATCATTGAGCCCTGCACACACGTTTTCAGTTGTGTTTTCCGGCATATTGTTGGGCTATTCATAGTTTGAAACTCGCTGACATATCAAACAGAAACATTACCTTCATAATCGGTGTCATCATCACCCAATAGCATAATGATAATTATTATGGACGACCAGAATGTCGACAGAATTGAGCGGTTTCCGGCTGCTGTCTAACCCGAGCCGTGGGTGTAGCGACAGCAGGAGAAGCGAAGCGAGGGGCAGCGGGATAAGGCAGGCTACGAGCCTTTCGGAAATAACCTCTGGCTTTCTCTTTCTTTAAGTTTGTACATTACTCAAATCTGGAACTGTAAGTAAAGATCGGTTAACTTTGCGATGGCAACGCACTACCTTTGGACTTGTTTGGTTGCAACTGTAGGTTTACTCTGGGGTGTGACAGTACTGGGTAAGTGTTTATATTGATAGGTTTTTCTCACGGTCAGGAACACTGCTCTTGGCAGTTGCACCTCTCGATGTAGACTATTCATCAGTGGTGTAAAGTGCTTTAGTAAAACTAGTTTAAAGTACTACTTACGTAGTTTTTTGGGGGTATCTGTACTTTACTTTTTTGTATGTAGTTCTGTCCTTGTCTATTCATGTTATGTATTGTGTCAAGTTTCATGTTTTGTGTGTTCTCCAGAAAGTGTAGTTGCTACTTTCGCGACAGCATTTTTTTTCTTTGTATCATTACGACACACATGTTGTTTCTATTGTTCCTGCGAGGCAGGTGGCATTTTCTTTTTACAGACGCTGCGAAAACGTTTTAAACATTGTTACAGCTTTGTGTTAAAGGCGCTACATGGTCAATTTGATGTCTGCATTGGCCATGCAGGATTAATGGTGATATGGCCTCTGCAGAAGTTAAGGCATTCATACTTCTTGCGCAGCGCAGAGCTGTTGTGAAGGAAGTGAGTTTGTGTTTATAGAGGACCTCCCGCACTCGCCTATCAACCAATTTTTTTCAATGCGGAGGAGGTGAGGGAGCCCTCGGCATTGTTACACATTTTGAGAGACGCATGGCGTTACGGAGCTCAATTTGGCCTCTGCGTGCCTCTGGAGGCTTCGCAATTGTCACACAATCCATATGGCGCCTCCGAACATATTTTCGGATCAAGCATAAACGGTCTCTTATAGAGTTTACACATCCAATAAACTGCACCACACCACTAGTGATTCAGGATTCATCTCTATAGCCATCCAGCTAATTACTGGCTAAACAAAATGACAAGACCTTCTGAAATGTTGGAGTCCGTTGCCGGATGCTTGTCACAATAGCTCAGTCAAGATGGCAGGATGTAAAAAGGCTGCACCGTTTTCTCACCCGAGTCTCCTCTTTGCCCCACAGCGAAATGATCCTACAGTTAGGCCATTGTTTATATGTGTATTTCACACTACGTTGAGGTCAAAATCAGAGTATAATGCTTGTATGGATGTCAACCCCCAACACATGTTAATGTCATCGTCATTAATCAACTGCATTACAGTTAAACTACTTTGACTACCACCACCTACATCTGTATGCTAGCTATGCTACCCGTTTATATGAATAGAGCCAACTTCTAAATGTTATGCAGCGAAAACAGTCAAATGTATCCAAATCCTATTTTAGTGACCACATTGTGGGCCTGTTACAGCGCACCCCACAGACAAGGTGGAGGTGCAGGTCAAGCTGATTCCCACCAACCTCATCTCCCTGGTGAGAGACAGACCACACCTGCTGCAGCATAACAATACAACACACATACATTAGATGCCAGTACAAAAATGTATGCACTGTAAGTCACTCTGGATAAGAGCTTCTGCTCAATGACTCAAATGTAAAACCAAACATATTACACACATCACACTGCTGCACCCCAACAACACAATACACATTCTGTACGGATGACATATACTGTTGGGGTGACAGGGTAGCCTAGTGGTAAGAGCGTTGGACTAGTAACCGGAAGTTTGCAAGTTCAAATCCCCGAGCTGACAAGGTGCAAATCTGTCATTCTGCCCCTGAACAGGCAGTTAACCCACTGTTCCTAGGATGTCATTGAAAATAAGAATTTGTTCTTAACGTGCCTAGTTAAATAAAGGTTACAAAAAAACAGTTCTGTACTTCCACCATGCAGGGTGCACTACAGTACTATCACGTCAAACTGAAATAGACAAATGTCTTCATCAGACAATCATTATCTCCTCTGAAAAGGAATGTCTGAATTGTGAGTGTTTCTCTCACCAATCTTATCAATTCATTTATCATTTGTTTCTTGCACACTTTGACTAGCTTCTGTTTTTTCCTTTCTCCTACTTTTAGTTTTTTCCATCTCAATGCTCTCTTCTCCCTCACTCGTCTGTTTTCTCCTCCGTTCCTCCCCTCTCTTGTCTCTCCTCCCACAGCAATGGAATGATATTTGCAGAGCCTGGAACACCTCTGAGTATTTTGGCATTGAAGTTATCCGTGTGCCTTACAACACAGTATGGCTCCCTGACATCGTCCTTGAGAACAAGTGAGCCAGTAGAGGGCTTTCATATTTTTCCTCATTCTGATTCCCCCCCCCTTTTGTGGCTCTGTTTTGCTTTGTTTTGAGCAATGGACTCTTGAACTTTTCTCATCGGACCCTACCCTTTCCTTCCATCTCCTTTCATCCCCTCCTCTCTTCCCCCTCTGCAGCATTGATGGCAAGTTTGATGTGGCCTACTATGCCAATGTGTTGATCTATTCCAGTAGCTACATGTACTGGCTGCCTCCAGCGATCTACCGCAGCACGTATAGAGATCACCTACTTCCCCTTTGACTACCAGAACTGCACCTTAGTCTTCAGGTCCCAGAGATACAGGGCAAATGAGTTTGAAATCATACTGGATGTTGACGCAGAGACCAACAAGCCTATTGAGTGGGTGGACATTGATCCTGAGGCCTTCACTGGCAATACACACTAATGTTGCAACATCTTGTTTTTATGATTTTCCAAATCAAATCGTATTCGTCACATGCGCCGAATACAACGGGTGTAGACCTTACCGTGAAATGCTTACTTACAAGCCCTTAATTAACCAACAATGCAGTTATAAAAATATTTACTAAATAAAGTACATAAAAATATATATATATGTTTGTAGTGGTAAATAGGATAGTCCTGAAATGTTTATTTTCCAGTGATTGCACGTTGGCCAATAGAACGGATGGTATAGGCGTGTTACCCACTCACCAATGAATTCTCACAAGGCACCCTGATCTGCGCCCCATGTATCTCCTTATTTTCTTCATGCGAATGACTAGGATTTGGGCCTTTATATATCCTTCACGTCAGATTATATAGCATTATATCCTTCACGTCAGATTATATAGCATTATATCCTTCACGTCAGATTATATAGCATTATATCCTTCACGTCAGATTATATAGCATTATATCCTTCACGTCAGATTATATAGCATTATATCCTTCACGTCAGATTATATAGCATTATATCCTTCACGTCAGACTCATTAAAGAAAAAATCTTTGTCTAGTTTGAGGTGAGTAATCGCTGCTCTGATATCCAGAAGCTCTTTTCGGTCATAAGAGATGGTAGCATCAACAAATAAGTTACAAACAATGCAGAAAAACACACAAAATAGCACAATTGGTTAGGAGCCTGTAAAACGGTAGGCATCTCCTCAGGTACCATTCTTTAAATAAATTATATTTCAAAATCTACCTCCCCCTAATAGTTTCCCACCACTACTCAGGTCCTGCATGTGTGACACAAATACTGAATATACAACTTTGTAGTTTCTCAAAAGCAATATGTATGACTCCAACACCATACAGTTTGCTGAGGACATGACGGTGGTAAGGCTGATTGGCAACGAGGCTGCCTATAGGGAGAATGTCAGAGACCTGGCAGTGTGGTGCCAGGACAACAACCTCTTCCTCAATGTCAGCAAGACAAAGGAGCTGATTGTGGAATACAGGAAAGGAGGTGAGAACACGCCCCCATCCACATTGGGACTGTAGAAGAGCGGGTTGAAAGCTTCAAGTTCCTCGGTGTCCACATCACTAAGGAATTATCATGGTCCACTCACCAACACAGTCGTGAAGAGGGCATGACAATGCTTCTTCCCCCTCGGCTGAAAAGATTTGTCATGGGCCCTCAGATCCTCAGTTCTACAGCTACACCATTGAATGGCTGCATCACCACTTGGTATGGTAACTGCTTGGCATCGGATCTCAAGGCACTACAGAAGTTAGTGCATATGGCCCAGTACATCACTGGGGCCAAGCACCCTGCCATCCAGGACCTCTATACCAGGCGGTGTCAGAGGAAGGCCCAAAAAATGGTCAAAGACTTCTTCCAAACAAGCCGCAGACTGTTTTCTCTTCCCACCGCATGACAAGCGGTACCAGTGCACCAAGTCTGGAACCAACAGGATCTAAACAGCTTCTAACCCCAAGTCATTAGACTGCTAATCAAATGGCTACCCTGACTACCTGTGTTGACTCTTTTTTTGCACTAACTCTCTTGCAGTGACTACGCACACATACTGGACTCTACCCACACACTAACCCATACTTACGCTGACATCCCAACACACACACACACACACGGATACTGACGCAACACACATTCACACTCACCAAGTACGCTGCTGCTACTATTTATTTATCCTGTTGCCTAGTCACTTTACCTATATGTACATAGCTACCTCAATTACCCCGTACCCCTGCACACGGACTCGGTACTGGTACTCCTTGTATAGAGCCATGTTATATTTACTCTTTATTGTTATTCACTGTGTATTTATTCCTCATGTCACTTTATATTTTACTTTCTTTTTCTAATCTTAAGTACATGGTTGGAAAAGGACCTGTAAATTAGCATTTCATTGTTAGTTGTGGTGGAATTATTCTAATCTGAAGTACATGGTTGGAAAAGGACCTGTAAATTAGCATTTCATTGTTAGTTGTGGTGGAATTATTCTAATCAAAGAGACTTTTAGATTTCCTCAAAACAATTGAACTTTATTATTTAATGTCTGCAGTAATGGAACGTTAACAGTCACCCAATGGTGTAGTGTTAAAGCCCAAAAAAACAGGATTCGGTTACAACTATTTATAGTCTTCCTGAGTGCTTGTGACAAGGAACAGAAATTATACAAAGGTACATTGTGCTCTCATGCAACATACATCAATATTTACATGGCGCTAAATATCTGTCTAGTTCATTTACTACTTGTTTATACAGAAATAATAATGCAACCTAGAATACTACATCCTTAAATAAACTGGACATTGGTTCTCCCTGTTACCAATAGACAGACACTAATCATAGAATGGAATGCAGTCTTTAGGTTCTCACCAAGCCATCGTAAATCTGAGGATTCTCTCTTCACACAGACACATGAGAGTCCTAAGAACCCTATTCTGTTGCCTCTAGAAAAAAGACCATGTTTTAATATAGGAATACATTCTAATGTAAAAGTAATGTGATTAACTTGATGTGGTAATTTTACGACACCGTCTAAACCTGTTGACGAAGCATGTGACATAACTGTTAATCAAATCAAATGTTATCTGTAAACAATTGACAACCCATCAACAGGTCAAATCCTAATGAAATGGCTTCTATTGATCCCAGTGTGTCTGTTTCCACCCTGTTAGAGAACGGTGAGTGAGCCATAAAGCACAGGCTAGCCAGGAAGCTGATCAACTCACGCTACACTCCTGATGACCTGGAGTACCAGGAGATCTCCTTCAACCTGGTCATCCAGAGAGAACCTCTATTCTACATCATCAACATCATCCTGCCCTGCTCACTCATCTCCTCCCTGGTCGTCCTGGCCTACCTCCTACCTGCACAGGGTAGGTTGCAACACTGCTGCTGATTGGTCAGTGGTGTAACTTAAGGATACAGGAAGATGATACAGTATGCCATCAACAACTGATGTTAGCAGTTGTCTGATAGTGTTACAAGTGTTTTTTCCAATATTGACTATTAAATCAAATGATTTATATTTAAAGCAGCTATCAGCAGTTGAAACAATAAAGCGTCCTCCCTGCCCCCTTTTCAGTAAAAAGCTGAAACAGAGCTATGGATGCAAGGACTGACCATCCATGGTATCAGAATTATAGTTAATGTTCTGAGGTTATGTGGTGTTTACATTTACTTTGTTTACAAACATGGAAGTAAAACAAGTTTATATTTTGGATTCTGATGGGGTACGAATGCTTATGAGGCATCAATAAGTTATTCAAGAATCAATGGGTACATATCATTAATTTATGAGTCCACAAATGGATGTAGCAACTGCAGATTAACCCTTTATGCTCTAACATAGATTTCATGGTTTTGAGTTTCAGAGAATGCACTGTATATTGTCGGATTAAAGTTGGATTCTGTTTGCCTGCGCAAGACAAGATCAATAGGGATCTGCATTCCAACTAAAATACTGGAATTGCTCGAGTATATAACAGGGATCATCAACTGGATTCAGCCGCGGGCCGTTTTTTTCTTCTTGAGCGGATGGTCAGGGGGCCGGACATAATTACAAATAATTTGTAGATTACAAATTGACCACAAGAAACTCAAACAGATAGTGTGACTAAAACAACTTCAAACCTGGCTTAGGCTACATTTGTTTATGATCACATCACTTTATTATGCTTGGGAATAAATAGGCCTATTTGGGATCAGATTTCCAAAATGTTTACCACTTGGAGCTGATTTGGAGCTGGAGCTGTCCAACAAAAGTTGTTTTTGCTCAGAACACTTGGTGGGCCAAATAAAACCATCTGTATATTATGTCTGTTGTCGTCTGATGATGGGAAAAGCACTGCACTCCCGTCTGTACCCCTCTGATTCTCTGTTGTCCTCTTCATAGATGGGGGACAGAAGTTGACTGTGTCCATCTCTGTCCTGCTGGCTCAGACTGCCTTCCTATTTCTTATTGCTCAGAAGGTCCCTGAGACATCTCTCAATGTCCCACTCATTAGCAAGTGAGTTAGAATGTACCTGGGTGTGTTTGTATGATGATTCTGTGTGAGAGACTCCATATAATAGTCACTGAATTCCTTTCTCAGCTTCAAATTGATGCCCTCATTAATGGGATTCTTCAGTTTCTTTCTTACTGTTTTCCTCCATACATTTATGTTACTCCATAAGAGCCAAATCCCCTCTACATCAACATCGGTCTGTTCTTCTCTTCCAGGTACCTGATCTTTGTCATGTCTGTGACCACACTCATCGCCACCAACCAAATCGTGGTGCTCAACATCTCCCTCCACAGTCCCAATACCCACACCATGTCCCACACAGCACGTATGTATACATTGAAAAGCAAAATTATTTGTTTAACCACAAATGGGTGCTAAGTGGCATAAAAAAATCCAGGTCCAGTACTTGTGTGGGTTTGAAAGTTAAATACTTTATTGCATAGGCCAAGTCATGATTAAAATACAGTGCATTCTGAAAGTATTCAGACCCTGTAACTTTTTCCACATGATACATTTATGGATTTTCTCCACAATGACAAAGTAAAACAGGTTTTTAGATTTCTTTGCCAATTTATTAAAAATAAAAACAAATGCTTAATTTACATAAGTATTCAGACCTGAAATTGAGCTCAGGTGCATCCTGTTTCCATTGACCATTTGGAAAAGCATACACCTTTCTATATAAGATCCTTATAGCTCCAAGAGAGGATTGTGTCGAGGCACAGACCTGGGGAAGGGTACCAAGAAATGGCTGCAGCATTGAAGAACACAGTGGCATCCATCATTCTTAAATGGCAGAAGTTTGAAACCAACAAGACTTTTCCTACAGCTGGCTGCCTGGCCAAACTGAGCAATCCGGGGAGAAGGGCCTTGGTCAGGGAGGTGACCGAGAACCCAATGGTGACTCTGACAGAGCTCTGTGGCGATGGGAGATCCTTTCAGAAGGGCAACCATCTCTGCAGCACTCCACCAATCAGGCCTTTATGGTAGAGTGGCCAGACGGACGCCACTCCTCAGTAAAAGGCATATGACAGCCCGCTTGGAGTTTCACAAAAGGCACCTAAAGGACTCAGACCATGGCAAACAAGATTCTCTGGTCTGATGAAACCAAGATTGAACTCTTTGGCCTGAATGCCAAGCATCACATCTGGAGGAAACCTGACACCATCCCTACGGTGAAGCATGATAGTGGTAGCATCATGCTGTGAGGATGCTATTCAGCGGCAGGGACTGGGAGACCAGTCAGGATCGAGGGAAAGATGAACGGAGCAAAGTACAGAGATCCTTAATGAAAACATGCTCAAGAGCGCTCAGGACCTCAGACTGGGGTGAAGGTTCACCTTCCAACAGGACAACGACCCTAAGCACACAGTCAAGGCAACGCAAGAGTGGCTTCTGGGACAAGTCTCTGAATGTCCTTGATTGGCCCAGCCAGAGCCCTGACTTGAACCTGATTGAACATCTCTCTAGAGAGCCCTGAAAATAGCTGTGCAGCGACGCTCCCCATCCAACCTGACCAAGCTTTTGAGGCTCTGCAGAGAAGAATGGGAGAAACTACCCAAATAAAGGTGTACCAAGCTTGTAGTGTCAACCTACAAGAAGACTCAAGGTTGTAATGGCTGCCAAAGGGGCTTCAAAGTACAAAAGGGTCTGAATACTTATGTAAATGTGATATTTCAGGTTTTTTTTTGTCTAAAAATCTGTTTTTGCTTTGTCATAATGGGGTAGTATGTGTAGATTGAGGGGGAAAAATAATGTTATCCATTTTAGAATAAGGGTGTAACTTAACAAAATGTTGAAAAAGTCGAGGAGTCGGAATACTTTCCGAATGCACTGTACACCAACGCATATCGGCTAACAGTTGTTTGTTCACCCGTACCCAATTGCTAATAACCACCCGCAAACGCCGACTATGTGATAAAGTGAAAATCTGTCATCCGCAACCAACCCTAACCCCAAATATAAAATGCTCTGTCCAGTCAGATGGCAGAAGACTTTTTTGACAGGCCTTTTTAGATTGCCATATGTTTCTGATAATAAGTTTCTACATTTTGGTAGGCTATTTGTTAATCCACTTGTCTATTATTAGATACAGGTGGCTTCTCTTCTGTACTTTGACCTAGAAGAGTAAATATACCCCATGCTCACCAGAATAAATTGATCGAATGAATGCTTCAAATCAGTTGACATGGCAAAGCTCTCTTTCATCTCTGCTTCTCTCATGTGGCAAAGACATGTATTATTAGGGGTCAGGGAGAAAATGCAATAAAAAAAATCTGTTTAAGGAAATGAAAAGCTGTTAAAACGACCCAACATGGTTGAAATACTATCAGCTTTTATGATTCTTATAAAGATAGCACCTTTACAGACTGTTCTGGTCCTTCTATTCATTTTCAACTCCATTTAACAGCTTTTCTCTTACTGAATTAAACTCCGATATTGTCCCTTTTGCCTCAGTGCTTCAATGTTAACTTTTTAAGCCAAAATTCACAAAAGCATTTGGCAATTGCCGTGTTATTAGCACGCTACAGTTGGGCCCTAAAGCTTCGGGTAAATACCAACGTCAGATAGAAAAACCTTAGTGGAGCCTATAGATATGAATTGCACAAGAATTAAAAAAAATTTTATGCCTTGTTTTTTTCTTTATTCGATACTATAACGAACCGATATGACATAAGATCCTACTTTGTCAGAATGAATTTGACTTTTTTGTTTTAATCCACCTTTCCTCTCCCCTGTTTAGCTCTTCCTGGAGCTTGTTCCTCAATTCCTGGGCACGGCCCCTCTGGTGGATAATGCAGAGGCGGGAGTGAGGGAGCGACGGCGTAGCTCGTTCTTCGGCCTGATGCAGAGAGCGGAGGAGTATGTGCTGAAACAACCACGCAGCGAGATGATGATTGACAAACAGAGAGAGGCATGGCCTCACGATCATTTTGTACGATTAGAGATACCGGTAGGGAGGGGGGGAAGGATGGATAGCGCATGGGGGGGGGGGTGGGGGTGTATACAACATTTGTTTTGGTGTTATGGAACCCAGAAACAGTTGTGCCAAACAACATTTGACACAGGTACGTGCACAGATGGGGCTCTACCTGTCCAGAGCACATGTCCCTTTGCCCTTCTAGTCTCCAAAGTGCCCTTTTCAGTGGTGTTATAATTTCTCCCCAAATGTTTATTTTTTAAAGAAATGTTCTGTCCTGGTTGTTCTGAACCTACTGTCAGCAAGTCTTCATTAAATTATCATCTATGCTTCAGAACCAACAAGTTGCGCATCTTAATTGTTGACCAATGACTTCATCAACTATGGAGCATAAAGAAGGGCATGCTAGTGGTGCACGCGTCAGCTGTTTGTTCACCGGCTCCCTCCCACAATTGCTAATAACACATCTGCAACCACCAAACTATGTGTAATAAAGTGGAAATCTGAGAACCGACCCTAACCCGCAAATATAGAAAATGCATGGTAGGCTAGAGATGGCAGATTTTCTGGGGGGGAAGATCTTTTTGCCTGATTTTTAGATATGTTTCTGCTTATAATTTCCAACATTATGGTAGGCTATTTGTTAGTCAACTTGTCTATAATTAGATACAGGTGGCTTCTCTTCTGTCATTATGTTGCCCGAAGAGTAAATAAACCCTTGCTCACCAGAATGTTATAAATCGATAGAATGAATGCTTCAATCTAGTTGACTTCGGTAAAGTTCTCTCTGTCATCTCTGCTTCTATCGTTTGAGCAAAGAAGTTTAGAGATCTGGGAGAAAATGCAATAACTCAAATCAGGAAAGATTTTCTGTGCAACATTTCCAAATGACATCAGTTTACCCGGTTGTAAGGGAAGCTGTGAAAACGACCCAACATTTTTCTGATAAGATTTCATTTCGGCTTGGATGCATAGTATTTCAATCACAATATATCAGCTTTTATGATGCTGATAAAGGTAGATACTGTTTATAGGTGCTAACTGTGCATTCGTATTCTCTAAAGATGAAAAAATATTTTGTTTCTATTTAACCCTTCTGAACAGTAGGCTACAGTTCCCTCAACATTAACTTTTTCTGCCCGTTCCCAAATGCATTTGACGATTGGCGTGTTGGCTATTTGGCACGTGTACAGTTAGGCCCTAAAGTTTAGGCTTATGCACAAATGCAGATAGCCTAAAATAATGAAAGAGAAACCTCAATCTAGTTTAAGATGTATACATTGCACAAGAATTATACATTTATGGATTTAAGGTATTGTCTTTATTCAACCCGCCCTTCATCCACACAATATTTCATGACCCTCAACCCGCCCTTCATCCACACAATATTTCATGACCCCCAACCCGCCCGCCCTGCGGATATAACCACGGGGCCTGCGGTTTGAGTCAACCCGAACAATTGTCTACCTGGCGATTTGATTGATCATTTTCATATTTCAGATAGGCCTAGTGTGGGTGGCTACTGGCTATATGTCTAAAGATAAGCAGCTGTAACATCGCACTGCCATGAATATTATGGGACAAAGATATAACATTCTGGCAAAATTCTTATGACATTTGTGAGGAAGAACTGGGCTATCCGGCTGGCAATGAGCGCTTTGCAGGCAGGCATGAGTGGCCACAAATAGAGTTGGGTTGGATATAGTAATGGTAGGCTACAATCTTCTATTTTGACTGGTATTGTGTTGGTCGTTGTTAATAAGTGCAGAATTTGAGTTCAAAATAGTTTACTAATCAGATTGTTCTGCTTTCCCTTGTAATAATTGCTCAACGAGTCTGTGAGTCGGCTGTGACCTCCCAAAAGGTCGGACAGCCCTGCTTTGAGATGTGTAGTTATGTATATTATCCAGCAAGCTACTTTTTTGAATAGATGTCTGGGTTAATTTGAATTGGTTTTAAAAAGCATTTGGTTGTATTTGTTCTTGTAAATAAGTATCACAATCAATAGGAAAATGAGAGAGGATAAAGATTAGCACTGTGGTCCATCACCAGCATATGTGTAGGTGACTGTATGTCTCTGTTACCCTCTAGTGGATGGCATTATGAGCACCACAGCCAGCCTGTACAAAAGCCTCGCCCAAGCTGCTCCTGAGATCAAGGAATATGTGGATGCCTGTAAATGTATCGCTGAGAGCACAAAGCAAGCAAATTACATTGGGTCAGTAAGTATTGCTTTTATTCTGGGGATGTAGGTCAGGTTTTGGGTCAGTTTCATTTCAATTCATTCTGCTCAGGCCCATATTCACAAAGCCTGCTGATCTAGGATCATGCTCTTTTTGATAAAATAAATTATGATTTTAAAAGGCCTACACTGAGACACTTTGAATACATGCCCATGATGAGCTGAGGGTTAAGAAATCCTGATAGAACCGTGTGGGTTATTGTCTCCCCACTTCTGGCTCACCGTTAACTGTCCCATAGGAAATGGAGAGTTGGGTATTGATCGGGAAGATGATTGACACGGTGTGTTTCTGGGTGGCCATGGCCCTCTTCTCCATCGGAACTGTCGCCATATTCCTCATGGGACATTTTAACTCAGTCCCAGAGTTTCCATTTCCTGGGGAAAACAAATGACACCTCCCCAGTTAGGAGGACAAGGCAACGCCCCTTCTCTTAACTTGGTCACAGATTATATGAATCATCATCATTGTCTTCATATCATTGAGACTTAAATTGTCTTGCTCATTTCTTCACTTACAGTGCATTCGGAAAGTTTTCAGACCCCTGGACTTTTTCCACATTTTGTTATATTAAAGCCTTATTCTAAAATGTCTTAGATTTTTTTCCCCCCTCAATCTACACACAATACCCCATAATGAGAAAGCATAAACAGGTTTTTAGACATTTGTATTTAACCTTTATTTAACTTTATTTAAAATATCACATTTACATAAGTATTCATACCCTTTACTCATTACTTTGTTGAATCACCTTTGGCAGCGATTACAGCCTTGAGTATTGTTGGGTATGACGCTACAACCTTGGCACACCTGTATTGGGGAGTTTCTCCCATTCTTCTCTGCAGATCCCTGAAAGCTCTGTCGGGTTGGATGGGGAGCGTCGCTGCAGAGCTATTTTCAGATCTCTCCAAAGATGTTCGATCGGGTTCAAGTCCAGGCTCTGGCTGGGCAATTCAGGGACATTCAGAGACTTGTCCCGAAGCCACTCCTGCATTGCCTTGGCTGCGTGCTTAGGGTTGTTGTCCTTTTAGAAGGTTGAACCTTTGCCCCAGTCTGAGGTCTTGAGCACTCTGGAGCAGGTTTTCATCAAGGATCTCTATACTTTGCTCCATTCATCTTTCCCTCAATTCTACTAGTCTCCCAGTCCTTGCCGCTGAAAAACATCCTCACAGCATGATGCTGCCACCACCATGCTTCAACGTAGGGATGGTGCCAGGTTTCTTCCAGATGTGATGCTTGGAATCCAGGCCAAAGAGCTTTCTTGTTTTACACCAGACCAGAGAATCTTGTTTCTCATGGTCTGAGAGTCCTTTAGGTGCCCTTTGGCAAACTCCAAACGGGCTGTAATGTGCCTTTCATTGAGGAGTGGCTTCTGTCTGGCCACTCTACCATAAAGGCCTGATTGGTAGAGTGCTGCAGAGAGTTGTTCTTCTGGAAGGGTCTCCAATCTCCACAGAGGAACTCTGGAGCTCTGTCAGTGACCATCGGGTTCTTGGTCACCTTCTTGGCGAAGGCCCTTCTCCTCCGATTGCTCAGTTTGGCCCGGCAGTCAGCTCTAGGAAGAGTCTTGGTGGTTCCAAACTTCTGGAGGCCACTGTGTTCTTGGGGACCTTCAATGCTGCTGAAATTTGTTGGTACCCTTCCCCAGATCTGTGCCTCGACATAATCCTATCTCGGAGCTGTACGGATAATTCCTTCGACCTCATTGCTTGGTTTTTGCTCTGAAATGCACTGTCTACTGCGGGACCTTATATAGACAGGTGTGTGCCGTTCCAAATCATGTCCAATCAATTGATTTTACCACAGGTGGACTCCAATCAAGTTGTAGAATCATCAATGGAAACAGGATGCACCTGAACTCAATTTCAAGTCTCATAGCAAAGGGTCTGAATACTTATATAAATAAGGCATTTCTGTTTTTTATTTTTAAAAACCTGTTTTTCGCTTTGTCGTTATGGGAAATTGTGTGTAGATAATGAAAAAAATATATTTAATACATTTTAGAATACGGCTGTAATGTTACAAAATGTGGAAAAGGTCAAGGGGTCTGAATACTTCCCTACTGTACTGCTTACTTATTAGTCTTTTTGGCAGTAGATGACTGAAAATGTCATCGTCTTGATATCATGTCATCCTATTTGATAAATATTTCAAACTGTGTTCTGTGTTTTACCCTAACCATTTCTTGTTACACGTGTGTATTCTATTTTTTAGTAAGCCATGTGACATGAACATGCCAAAATATCTAACAGTTTGTGGCAAAGCAGTTTAATTCAGTAAGTCTGCTGTGGGCTTTGCTTGGTTAGAACAAAATGAAGCCAGATCTCGGTTTCAGCCCTCACACTGTCTTAGGATGAGGTGCAGGTCTCCTATACCCTATAGAATTCTTGTCTGTCTTGTATCTCACTGTATGGTGATGTATATGTGACACAGGTCTTTACTGATGGATATAATGCAATTTGTAATGTAAGAAGACCATAATACTCTAAGAATATTAGATTTAGCTAGTTACTTTATTTTACACACGATACATTTAACTGGGTTAATGAATTGTTCTGTTTAACTTGTACCAAATAATGATACAATGACCCAGCCACTTAATTCAAAGTTAAACTGAGGCCTTGCTTTCCTTTCTGCCCAATTGGTGCCTCATTTATAAAATGTTATATAATTAAACAATTAATTTTTGTATACAATTAAAACACCTATGCTCCTGATGTTGGCATACACAAATCATCATGATCCACAATTTGTTTGTTTTACATTATGGCATTGAATATGGAGTTTTAGCATCAAGAGGATGTGTTGGATGGTACATAGTCAGCAAAAACATTGGAGATTCAAACCATTACTGGAACATACTGTGTTTTACTGTTAGTATTGTATGTTGTTATTAATACTGTGAAAATTAAATAAATAGTTTTTTAAAATCTTGTGGTCGTTGTTGAGAGGGTGCACATACAATATGTGGCTATTAAATCTTGAAATGGCAGTTTGAGATGTTTTTTAAAATTATAAGACCATGTTGAAGACGAAGGTTAATGCAGACCGCCTCAAAACACTGCTTGACTGATTCCAAGGCTTAGCTAGACTCATTTGTCCAGCCCTTTGGGAACCCAAGCACAGTTTAATTTCCCAATGATGATTAAATGGAGCAATAGCACAGCATGCTACCATGTAACAGAACAGTTTGAAGGCAGTTTTAATATTAAAGTCAAAGTAAACATTTCAACACCAGACAGCAGCAACAATTCCACATGCAAGTATGGCTGTATGCTTCATTTTGTCTACTACTGTCATAGTTACATTTTTGTTTCACTGTAGAGTATTTTTTTAAACCTTTCGAGGCATATTAATGGGAAGCAGTGTCTGATCTAGGAGTGTAGTGTTTACGGTGCAAGTAGTCTACGTGTTTGCATATAGGGGTAGCCTACATTCTACTTGATCACACCACTATAATTATGCGACTTTTGAGTGAATCAGAATCGGCTACACACCTTCAAGATCACATTTTGATGTTGCTTTTGAGCAAGAAATTAGGTTTAATATAACAAAAGATTTTCTGGTCTTTCTATTGTGTCTATACATTTGTTTATGTATTTAGAATATTACAATGTAATTTGAGATTAAAATCTCTTTAGGTTCAACACAATTGACTGTTTCTACTGAGTGTAGAGGGTGTGGTCTGACTCTGACCACTATGACTAGACAATGTCTGACTCTGACCACTATGACTAGACAATGTCTGCTGACTCACCCAAAGATCTTCTTTGTCCTCAATTGGGAGAAAATAAACATTTCAATTCAATGTCAGAGTTAATCTCTGTTCTTCAACTCCAGAGACTGCCTCAGCACTGTGGAGTGAAAGCACTTGGACAACTCTAAACAACTTCTGTGCATCCATCCATGTCAATGTCAAAACTCTCATGCATGCGTTTCATTTGAAAGTGTGAGAGAGCTGATAATGAATCTAACATACAAACTTTGATACAACAAAACTGTTCTTGACATAGTGTATTTTAAACACTGACCCAATTCCCCTGCAGTAGGTACGACAAGCTCCAATTCAATTATCTCTGAGTGAAAACAAAGATATTACTACCCCAATATTGGAAACTCTCATAGAGTTAAAAAGCAATAGGTAATCAAATATGCTATTTTCCCAGATCTTTAGGACTTGTTCCTCCACAGCTAGGAAGGGATTTACAGCAGCTGTAGGGGTATCTAGTCTCCTTAATCATTTTAAATGTAACCTTAATTTAACCAGGCAAGTCAGTTAAGAACAAATTCTTATTTACAATGACAGCCTACACCGGACACCGCTGTGCCAATTGTGTGCTGCCCTATGGGACTCCCAATCACAGTGATGCAGCCTGGATTTGAACCAGGGACTGCAGTGACACCTCTTGCACTGAGATGCAGTGTCTTAGACCGCTGCACCACTCAGGAACCATGTGCTCCCAACATTCCTCTGGTTTGGCTTCTGGACCAAAGCCCCAGTTGAGACATGTCCCTTTTGCCTCAGTTCAACAGTACTCATTCATTTTGTGTGAATGAGGAGGAGGAATGTCTTGAGCCAGCAAAACCAGATCTGCCAGAGCCAGCAAAACCAGACCTGCCAGAGCCAGCAAAACCAGATCTGCCAGAGCCAGCAAAACCAGATCTGCCAGAGCCAGCAAAACCAGATCTGCCAGAGCCAGCAAAACCTGCCAGAGCCAGCAAAACCAGATCTGCCAGAGCCAGCAAAACCAGATCTGCCAGAGCCAGCAAAACCAGACCTGCCAGAGCCAGCAAAACCAGATCTGCCAGAGCCAGCAAAACCAAAACCAGACCCTGCCAGAGCCAGCAAAACCAGATCTGCCAGAGCCAGCAAAACCAGACCTGCCAGAGCCAGCAAAACCAGACCTGCCAGAGCCAGCAAAACCAGATCTGCCAGAGCCAGCAAAACCAGATCTGCCAGAGCCAGCAAAACCAGATCTGCCAGAGCCAGCAAAACCAGATCTGCCAGAGCCAGCAAAACCAGACCTGCCAGAGCCAGCAAAACCAGATCTGCCAGAGCCAGCAAAACCAGATCTGCCATATCACCTCTGGTTTGCAGCTAGTTACACTTCAAATAAAGTCATCTCTTCTATTGAGAAAATCTCAAGCAACAAAGACGTTTGATAATTAAAAACCAATGAAAATCATATAAACGGGACCAAACTCTTATTTAGTTGTTGATTGTTAGTTCTCAATTTTATATTTGAATTTTAATAGAAGAAATGTTTCGATTCCAGGCTGTATCACAACTGGCCATAATTGGGAGTCCCATAGAGCTGCTCACCATTGGCCCAACGTCGTCTGGGTTTGGCCGGTGTCGGTCTTCATTGTAAATAAGAATTTGTTCTTAACTGACTTGCCTAGTTAAATAAAGGTTAACTACTGTTGTGCTGCTGACTGTACAATCCGTCTTCAACTGGAGTGCTGCTGCCTGCTACGTCAGGCACTATGCGACATTTTCTTTGACAATGGAATAGCTAGGTAATGTGAAAGAAAAAGGTATACGTTGTTGGTACATTGATGTTTACCTGGACAAGTCATCGCGCACTATTGTATCATCAGACTATTTGTGCTTCTGTAGCGGATATTCTCGGTGAATGATTTCAGGAATATATCCTACCATGCAGCCGGAAGGAACATTTACATGTGCATGGTTTAGAGTAAGTACTGTATCGCTTTCCGTCTCTCTTTTACGTCAAAACTACTGATAAGTTTTCTAGGGCGAAGGAAGTAGGAAGAAAAACGAAGATCTTTTTGCTCAAGGATATGGAATTTGACCCTCGTCTTCCTGATCTTTTCTATGTGATGCTTTAGTAAGTAGCTACGCCTCTACTAAAATGAATATCCTCTTGTGATTCTATACCACTATAAAGGGAACTATCGTGATTTAGACAGTTTAAAACAGCACGGATGCAGAATACTAATAAGACCTATGCGACATTTCAACGGGATACTTTATTATAGTTTCACATTGCTAATTCTGTCTGCGCCTTCGTTCTCCAACCTGGTATCATACACTAGACGTAATATAGTAAATGAAAAGGATCGGCCACTCATTAGTATAATATGTTATGTTTGGTATGGTTACATAAGACCAAAGGTTACTTACAGGAGTAGTTCACTATTTTACAACTTGATGTTAAATGGTTCCTCACTCTAAAAGTAGTCTATGGGCCAGGGGAAACTGTATTCCATGGTTCAGTTTTCTTTAAACAGCCACTACAAACTTCAGCTAACTTTAGCCACCACAAGTTAATCAATTGAAGTGATGTGGGTATGTGAGTCAAATCGCCTTTAAGTACTATAAAACTAGTTGATTTCCAGTGTTTTGGACATTCTTTACTTTTTTTATAAACATGCTCATATGGCCCCATCACTTCCATTGATTGTTAGCTTGTGGCTAAGGTTAGCTGAAGTTTGTAGTGATTTTTAAATAACTGTACCGTGCAATCTACTCTCTCGGCCCATAGAATACTTTCAGGGTGAGGAACCCTCTAACATCAGTTTTCCTTAAGGCAAAAACGAAAGGTGGGTGTATAACATGAATATCTAGCAACCCAAAGTTGCGTGTTCAAATCTCATCACAGACAACTTTAACATTTTAAATAATTAGCAGCTTTGGAACTACTTACTACTTTTTAGCCACTTTGCAACTACATAACATGTCAGCTAATCTTAACCCTTTAACCTAACTCCTAACCTTAACCACAGCAACAACTAATTGGAATTCTTAACATATCATACATATTGCAAATTCATGTCATACGAATTGTAATATGTAACATTATATACGGTGTCCACCCACTCTGCCCAGAGTTGGTGAAAATGTGCATTGGTGATGACATTTCACTTCCTTATGCTATTAAATACATTTTACCAAGACAAATATGGTTCTGAATCTTTCAGTGAAGTTTTCCCCAACATATCACATTATATCGAAAAGTCAGATTTCATAACCTAATACATCCGATAATTAGCACCAAGCTCTATTTAAAGAGTGGTGGAGTTCTCTCACCTGAAACTTATGAGGATTTAAAATTTTGTGGTCATCGTCATCCAAGTTGTTCCGCGGGGCGCAAATAGCATATTTAGCATGACACGAGCTGAATTAAATGTTAAAAGGCTCTGTTGACATTTCAGAGATACGCTTGCTTTTGTAAGAAGTCTTGGAAAAAGAACAGACACTTTGCATTAATATGAACAGCATATACTAAAATATCAAAATACATGTTATATCACAATCTATATCTATCTTACCTCTATTGATTTATGTCATCCTCATTTGAGAAGAAAGATGTTGAGTTCAATGGAGAGCCTGTCAGGTAACCTTATTTCTCGGACAGCATCCAGCCTAGATGATGCGATACTATTTCTCAGATTTTTGCCACTTTGTCTCTGGTCTCCTTTGAGTTTAGTCACCCTATTGTTGACAATCCTACAATGGTAAAAACGCCAATAAGTTTTGAATGGATTATGATAGAGACATGAGGTTTGGACCATTGGTTTCTTAGGCCACTATCTACACAATCAACATATTATTTCACTCATTGATCAACATATGTTTTTGATTGTACACCTTATATCAGGGATCATCAACTAGATTCAGCTGCGGGCAGTTTCTATTTTCTTCAGCAGATGGTCAGAGGCCAAAACATAATTACAAATAATTTGTAGAATGCAAATTGACCGCAAGAAACCTGAACAGATATAATATTTGATTGAAACATAATCATTTCAAACCTTGCTTACATGTATATACGATCACATATGCCTCTTTATTATGCGTGGCAATACATGAACAGATTTCCAAACTTAAAATCATTAGGAGCTGATTTCCTGGTGTTTTCAGTCTTATGTCCAACAATAAAAAATCTCAGAAAACTTGGGGGGCCAAATAAAACCTGGACCGCCAGTTGGGGAACCTGCTCTATATTATACAAAATGTGATGATGGAAATCCACAAATTAATACATACAATATGAAACGTAACATATGCTAATTTGAACGTCCCTGATTTTCATTTACTATGTTACGTCTACCCCTGAGTCCCACTCACATGCCAAGATGTTCCGTTTTTTCTAGAGCGCTTTGGAACTTATATTTAACTGCGGGGGGAATGGGTGGAGGCTATGGAAAATAGAATGATGGCTTCAGTGGGGAAATCTACAGTAGGCAATAGGCCTGTCATTTTGTCATTTGAATGACTGACTGGCTAGACAGTAGATATTTTCTAGAGAATGTTGATTATGGTGTAATAAATTAAGCAAATATCTGGATGATTGTAGATTTTGATTACATGGTAGTTTGTTTTGCAATCATTTTGGAGCCACCAAATTGGCAGAATTCCATGGATTTAAATGTGTTTGTGTTTCCTTGTGCTGTAAATGTTTTTTTTGTTCTACAATTGCTATTTATCCATAGATGACAATATGCTACCTAGAGAAAACAATAGAGTGAACTTTGGGATTGTAATTTGCTGTGCAGTGTCCAGTGTGCACACTTAATAACATTTCTCCCCTCATGTTTTGGTGTGTTGACCCATCCACAATTCAGAAATGTTTCCCTCCAAATGAAAACAACAAATGCTTCTTTACCCATGACTCAGAATAAGCCTACAGCACAAACTCACCATTGGGTATAGATTTATGCTGGGAATTAGGAACCACTGTACGGTCCCCTAGCGACAGTCCCTATGGTGAGACTTGAACAGCTTACTAGAATCTGTCCTGCATTTCAGCAAAGACAATGTAGATACAGTACCAAGACCACTGTCAGAGCTAGGCTGATACTCTGCATAGTAAGAGACGTGGAGACAGTGATGCACATTTTGTCAATGCATCTCTCTCTCTCTCTCGATTTTGTTTCACCTTGGACTTGGTTGCCCTGGAAACAAAATCTACTCATCCAATCAGATCCCTCTTCCCACACGCATTTGCACAGACCCTTCTCTCTCATTGTGTGTGCTCTCTCCAAGACATCTTATGTGTCACACCGCTGATGATAAAACCAGGTATACACCACCAACACACGATTGTACTTTTTGATGCTGTTATCATGTCATTTGTTCCTCTTCAGATGGTGTGGTGGTGTGTGATCGGTGTTATCTGGTTCACTGCAGTGTCTGAGGCACTTGAGAGGTCCCAGGATTATATTTAGACACGTGAAGCCCCAGTCTCTCCTAGTTCATAGATCAGTTCTCCCCACTATTTATAGTCATCTGTGTTAGGTGGCCTTTAATGTAATGTACTTCATAGATAACGTGTCTGAAAAAATTCTCGGCCTTATTGACACAGGCCTGTAATTAGTCTGAATGGCTGTCATTGCATTGTACAGTTCCACTATTGTCAAGTATTTTCTATGTAATACAGTAAATTCAGCTAGATTAAAGTTTTTTTCTGGGTACTATAGCGAGATGTTTGAAAGATTATGGTGATGGAATGTGATTCATATTTAGTGGAATTTTTCTTTGTGATGAAAGGGATAGAGCACAATGGCCAGTCCAGCACCAGCATGCTGCAATACCCCTCCATGTCCAGATGGGGGAGCGGCGGTGGCCCAAAAGACAAAGCACTTCATCACGGATGACTGTGAGCTGAGCAAGGAAGAGCTGGATGGCCTCATGAGGGAAGGAGGTGAGGACACAGACCCTAGTTGTTGATGTAGCCTATAGTGTTTTATTCCCACCATCCAAATACCTTTACATCACATTAGACTGATAAGACTTCAGTAGTGGTATTGAATTATTCTGTAATAGATTGCCTGTGTCATCTGATCTCCCCACAGAGGAAAGTCGCCCCTTCCTGGTGGTCCATCATCTGCTTGATGTGAAGGAGGCAGGTGTGCCTGTGTTACTGCCTGGGACTCCAGTCATCTGCAGAGTGGACAGCACCGAGAGATACACTACGCGCTCCAAGGTGTGTGTGTGTGTGTGTGTGTGTGTGTACATAGTGTTTATTCATGTGTCTGTATGTTATATGCACATCTGTACCTTTCCACATGAGCACATGTTTACATTATGTGTAGGCTACACAAGTCAATGGCATGTTTTCTCTTCCAGGTCCGTGTGTGCACTCTGTACACTGTGAAGCTGACCCATGGCAAGTTCACCTGGACGGTTAAAAGGAAGTACAAGCACTTCCAGGAGCTGCACCGTGACCTCTACAAGCACAAGATGATGGCCCACTTCCTGCCTCTGGGAAGGTCCGACTCAGAGCACCAATCAGAGCTCAGACATGCAAATCAACCCATTATCTGTGCTGAGAATAATTTGTTTAGAGGGGATGCACTTCAAATCAGAGTGAAGGCTTGTTGTGATTTTGGTACGAGTTTAAGCAGTAAAATGTTTAGAATATTAAAATGTCTATTTTTAGATTTGCAGCCCAGAGAGCGCAACTGAGGGCTATGACAGAGGAGATGCCAAGTCTACACGGGACTGAGAGGATGAGACGAACTTCCAGCAAACCGGTATCACTCTTACAACCATGGAACCATACATACTGTATACAAAAAGACAGACACTGATAAACACCATGGTACACATGCAGACAGAGAGCCACACATCACTCAGTCTTACATCTACATAGTTGTAGATAATTCCCTCCACACAAAAAACGAGGGATCAATCTTGTGACTTTTTAAAATCATCATCAGGGGTTCTTCTGTCTATCTGACCATTTGATTTGTTAATGTAGGTCCAGTCAGTTCTGATTTCTGATCTATCTGTTATAGAAATACCTTGAGGAATACCTAAACGGCCTTCTGGAGAATTCCTTTTGTAAGAACTATCACGGCATGGTGAGTTAACATGGCACACACATACACCAATTACCATTCATTGTCAGACAGTGATGACAGCACATCCTATCTTGTTCCGATTCCAGCTGGAATTCCTTGATGTCAGTGCTCTCTCCTTTGTCAGTGAGCTTGGACCCAAAGGCCTGTAAGCACTATTAATAGTCTATGAGAGTGTGTGTGATGTTATATAAAAAAGAGAAACAGTGTTATTCAGTATATTTTAATGTTGACTGATTCTATGTCTGTGTGAGTAATGTCATTGTGTTTCAGGGAGGGTTCCATCTTCAAAAGGTCAGGAGGTCACCGTATCCAGGGGTTGAACTGTATTGGTCATCACCAGTTCTGCTTTCGCTGGTCAAAGCGCTGGCTGGTGGTCAAGGACTCCTTCCTGCTCTATATGAACCGGGAAAATGGGGTCGTCTGCTTCGTACTGGTCTTTGACCCGGAGTTCAAAGTTCAAGTGGGTCGTGCATATACTGACACCAAGTATGGGGTTTGCATTCAGAACTTCACCAGGTAAGTTCATAGTGGAATCCAAAATATTATTACTTTTTGACAGACACACAAAAGTGTACCCTCAAATAGACACTTGTATTCCTAACTGTTTTTCTTATTTATGAGTCAATTCCTAGCTGTTTGTGTATTTGTGCGGGCAAGTATTGTCTCTCTGTGTAAACTCGTGTATGTGTATTCTCGGGATGGGCATTTGAAATTATTTCATTATTCAAATAATGCCATGATATCATGATATTTTTTCGGATATCCGGATAGTCGAAATACATGTTTTTAAATAATTATGATAAATGTTTTACTTTAATGGAGACTCGAGAGAGAGTTGGTGCGCTGTGCACGGAGAGAGAGAGAGAAAATAGCCAAACCGACTAGTTGACAAACTATCTATCAGACCGTCTGGTATGGCCTGTCTTGACTACATCAAATTGTTGTGAAATAGCTAGCTACTGCAGCCAGATAAGTTAGCCAGCTAGCTAGCTAAAGTAGCAAAGCTAATAGAGGCTATTTTGCTGCACTCCCCATCCAATGTCTACAACAACTCCATTCATATGAAACCACAGCCTACCTGTTGGTTCATCATTATAGCCTACTCCTTTTCATTTAGCCATTTTATTTCCATAAGTTTAATTCCATTTTGCATTGGTTAGAAATCGCCCACTTCACTTGCTACACTTGGAGCCTCTGAATGTAGCTCCGCTTTGTTTGACTGACAATAACAACAAGCTACATGTGTGAAACCATAGACATTAAAACCAGTGTGAAACGTGTGTAAGCTACTGGTTTGTCTTTTTTATGCGGCACACTCATAAAACTGATGTTTTATTTTCATTTTGGCTGTAATGGTCTATTTTTGTAGGCCGCCGAGTGGCGCAGCTGTCTAAGGCACTGCATCTCAGTGCTAGAGGTGTCACTATAGACCCTGGTTGGATCCCGAGCTGTTTCACAACCGGCCGTGATCGGGAGTCCCATAGGACGGCGCACAATTGGTCCAGCGTCGTCTGGGTTAGGGGAGGGTTTGGCTGGGAGAGGCCGTCATTGTAGAATAAGAATTTGTTCTTAACTGACTTGCCTAGTTAAATAAAGGTTACATTTTAAAAAAAGATTTCGCAATATCAGATCATTTAATTTTGGACAAAGCCTTAAAAAATAATAATAGACAAAGCCTTTTTATAAAAAATGATTACTCTCCCAAGTAGTCGAATAATAACATCTGTTTGGATATTCGAATAACCGTGCCCATCCCTATTGTGTTCTTACATGAGTGTTTTGTGTGTGTAGGAATCTGGTCATCAAATGTAACAGCTACAGACAGGCTCACTGGTGGAGCCATGAGATCAATAGGCTGGCTGAGCCCTGTGAATTCCTCCAGGTCCAACGCTTTTTGGGCTTTGCCCCGCAACGGGAGAACACACTCACTAAATGGTCAGATGTTGCTTACAATTAGATGATAATGTGGTATGTGTACATGCTGTATATACCCTTAACTTGAATGTAATGTCTCTGTTTATGAATTGGTCATATTAAAGGTATGTAAATGGAAGTGGCTACTTTGCAGACCTGGCTGATGCTCTGGAGCAGGCCAAGGAGGAGATCTTCATCACAGACTGGTGGTGAGGAGCAGAGCTAGCACCATATAAATATATTTGAACATTCTATTATTATACAGTATATCTCTATGGCTAGTTAGCCGACTGTGTTCCAAGACTTGTACTGATGTAAGCACAGTGCTCTCCATAATTATAGAGAGTGGTTATCCAGAGCCATATACATTATACTGTAGAAAATGGCTCTGCCGTGAGCTAAATAAGAGCATACAGCAAACAAAACAAGTATTTGATCTCAATATCAACGGAGATCACTGTTTCCAACATGTATTAGGTTTGTTTCGAATTAGTCTGTAAATAGCAGGACACAGTGTAAATATGTACATGGTTAACATTGCATGGTGAATCTGTCTTTCCCTCCCTCCCTCCCAGGCTCAGCCCAGAGGTTTTCCTGAAGAGGCCAGCTACAGACACATACTGGCGCCTGGACCAGATCCTCAAACGCAAAGCAGTACGAATCTACTTCCCAACGTTCTCCTATCAACATGTTTCTAGTCTCCCTTTTACCTCTCCTCCCTCCTCTCCTCTGAATGCACGGAAGGATAATCCCTCCTCTCCTCTGAATGCACGGAAGGTTAATCCCTCCTCTCCTCTGAATGCACTGAAGGTTAATCCCTCCTCTCCTCTGAATGCACGGAAGGTTAATCCCTCCTCTCCTCTGAATGCACTGAAGGTTAATCCCTCCTCTCCTCTGAATGCACGGAAGGTTAATCCCTCCTCTCCTCTGAATGCACTGAAGGTTAATCCCTCCTCTCCTCTGAATGCACGGAAGGTTAATCCCTCCTCTCCTCTGAATGCACGGAAGGTTAATTCCTCCTTTCCTCATCCTTTCCACCTTCTGTGTAGCCTGGCAAAAGCGTACCTCATGACCACACAGCTGTGACCCACTGGTCTAAAAAGGAGGCTGCCTGTTAATGAAATCTTGATTGGTTGGTTGGTTCTCTGGAATATAATTTTTTCCTGGGGGGTTGAGATTGTTTGGTTTGGAAATCAAACAGTTGTAATGGAAGGGGGTGGCACTCTGGGGATGTGTGTGGCTGTGCCTGTGGGCGTTTGAGTGAGAAAGACACTGAGGAGACCCAACCAGTAACAGCACAGCCCCCTTCATTATCAACGCATCGTGCCGACAACATCAAAACAGCCTTTCCAGACTCTGAAGTCAGAAGGACTTTGGTATCAGCCAGACTACCTTCGGTGTATATCCATCCTTTCTTTTCTCTGTGCAGGAACAAGGTGTCAAAGTATGTGTGCTCCTGTACAAGGAGGTGGAAATGGCCCTGGGCATCAACAGTGGCCACAGCAAGAGGACACTGATGGACATGCACCCCAACATCAAGGTCTGTCTGAGACGCTCCAATCTCTGCTCTGCAGTCAGGTGGTGCTTTACACCTGAAAAAACAATCCATATAGCTGGCTCTTAGTCATAACATTGTAGCACAGTGTCACACTATACAGAGGAATCATACACATCCTCATGCTTTCATTACTATGTTATGTTAATCTGGGTATTTTAATTTAATATTCAAAACCTTATTAGATTTGTGTCCTTAGCTCCCCTAACATCTACCCAACAGGTGATGCGACACCCCAACCACATGTCCGCGGTGGTGTTTCTGTGGGCCCATCATGAGAAGATGGTGGCCATTGACCAATCAGTGGCTTTTGTGGGAGGCTTGGACCTGGCCTTTGGGAGGTGGGATGACAGTCAGTACCGGTTGACTGATACGGAGACAACCAATCATATCTCTGAAGAAGAACCAAAGGCTCCACTGGCTGAGCCAGAAGTGAGACACCTCAAGACAAAGTCAAGATGAATCTTTCTCTTGTGGTGTTCTGTTCTGGTAATCCATAGTTCAGTGTTACCTGGTGTTGAGCGGTGACTTTATTACCAGACTGTCCTACTCTGCCCCCTAGGCAGCTGATTCGGGTGACCAGGTGGATGGGTCAGACTTGGCCCAGGATCCAAAGCCTACAGAGCCAGAGGAGGTCAAGGAGGTCAACCATGTGGACCTGAAGAACAACACCCAGTTGTGGCTTGGCAAGGACTACAGCAACTTCATCAGGAAGGACTGGGTCCAACTGGACCGCCCATTCGAAGGTACAGTATGCACACACGATAGCTCAATTCATAACCCCCCCTATCACTCCAGCACTCACTAACACACACGTACATGCATACACAACACACCCAAGAGGGCTCATTCTTAAATGTAAAGTCCTTTGTTCCCCAGACAACATTGACCGCACTGAGGTGCCCCGTATGCCGTGGCGTGACTTGTCTGCTGCACTCCACGGCAAAGCTGCCAGGGATGTGGCCCGCCACTTCATCCAGCGCTGGAACTTTGCCAAGGTCAGAACCCAAATAAGAGGTTCCTAAGGATCTTTCTCTCATGACTTTACTTTGATGTGCATTCAGAAAGTATTCAGACCCCTTGACCTTTTTCCACATTTTGTTATGTTACAGCCTTATTCTAAAATGGATTCAATTGTTTCCCCCCTCATCAATCTACACACAATACCCCATAATGACAAAGCAAAAACAGTTTGTCCCCCCCCCCCACAATTCTTGTGATATCCAATTGTCCCATCGCTGGGAGAGGCAAAGGTTGAGAGCCATGCATCCTCCAAAACACAACTTTGCCAAGCCGCACTGCTCACTAAACCCAGATGCCAGCCACACCAATGTGTCGGAGGAAACAATGTACAACTGGCGACCGAAGTCAGCATGCATGTGCCCGACCCACCACAAGGAGTCGCTAGAGCACGATGGGACAAGGACATCCCGGCCAAACCCTCCCCTAACCCAGACGATGCTGGGCCAATTGTGCGCCGCCCTATTGGACTCCCAATCACAGCCAGTTGTGATTCAGCCTGCAATTGAACCAGGTCTGTATTGACGCCTCTGAGATGCAGTGCCTTAGACCACTGAGTCACTCGGGAGCCCATCAAATGCCAGTCCTACATTTTCCAACAAACATAGCTATCTACCTAACGTCACAGAGTTTCTAAACCCAGAGGCGCAACATCGCGAGACTTACGGGAACACTTGCGAAACAATCAGACCAAGCCAGGGTTTGGGGTTTGAGAAGTCAATGAGAGAAGTGAAATATTCTTCCTTAGCAGTTTATTTTCTCGAAATCTAAAGGCACAACTGAGATTCCAGTAGTTGAACATTTTATTACACCAATTTCGTGAAAGGGACAAACTGACATGTTTTCATTTGTCAAAAACAACTTTATCAAAGGAGTGCCCTTACAAAAAAGATTGCAGTTTTGAAACTGCAGTAAAATGCATTCGACTGTGGTATTTTGGACTGCAACATTACTGCAGTAAGAAAAAAATGTTATTTGGACGCAGTAGTTGCGGCATTCTGCAGTTATACTGCACTCTTACTGCAATCTTTTTTCGTACGGGTGCCTTCGATTTCACGGCCTGCAAATGTGCATTTCGGCGCTAGACCCGATGATGTGTTTCTACGCATGAGCATAGCTAGAAAACTTTGCCATGACGTTGCCTATAAGTGTGATTGGGGATTTCTATTGGAGAAGCAGTTTTAGCCTATCTTCATATTGTACTGTCTTTGCTAATGTACATCAGTTCAAAACCAACACCAAATTTTGGGCAAATGGTCACGCTGTTACCTTAGAATGCAAACAATGGTCTTTTGCAACACTAGCTGGCTAGCTAATCCATAGTCCAAGCTAAGGTAAAAGCTAGCCATATTTCACTGAAACAAATGCACATGTATACAGTGCAGTTAGGCACTCCATTGTGCAAATGGATGCTTACTAGCATCAGAAAAACTCACCAGTTTCGAATCTCTAGAATAGATTCCAATACCCACCTTCTCCTTTCTTCTTAACATTTTATCCAAATCTGTGCTGATCAACAGTGCCAAACGAACAACTCTGCCATTTGACCATCTTGATTGTAATATGCAGATCTGATTTGGATGCTGTACTAGCCCATGTCCAGCATCTCTACCTGTGTGAAGCTAGCCACAATAGATGAATTTGCGGGTTGCATTCAAAATAAAAAACAACTATTGAAAGTGAATTTAAACGGATACAAGTAGTGTAATCATGCCATATTTCGACTAGTTAATGCTAAACAATAACGGAATGTTATATAAATACAACAGAAGACAATCATTCAAATCAGTTGAAATTGCACTGGATGTATTAGACTTTAGAATTGCTTTGGGAGCATACTTACAGTTGAAGTCGGAAGTTTACATTGACTTAGGTTGGAGTCATTAAAACTTGTTTTCAACCACTCCACAAATTTCTTGTTAACAAACTATAGTTTTGGCAAGTCAGTTAGGACATCTACTTTGTGCATGACACAAGTAATTTTTCCAACAATTGTTTACAGACAGATTATTTCAATTATAATTCATTGTGTCACAATTTAAGTGGGTCAGAAGTTTACGTACACACGTTGACTGTACCTTTAATCAGCTTGGAAAATTCCAGAAAATGATGTCATGGCTTAGAAGCTTCTGATGGACTAATTGACATAATTTGAGTCAATTGGAGGTGTACCTGTGGATGTATTTCAAGACCTACCTTCAAACTCAGTGCCTCTTTGCTTGACATCATGGGAAAATCATAAGAAATCATCCAAAATTGTAGACCTCCACAAGTCTGGTTCATCCTTGGTAGCAATTTCCAAATGCCTGAAGGTACCATGTTCATCTGTAATGACATCTGAAATGTCCTCTGGTCTGATGAAACAAAAATAGAACTGTTTGGCCATAATGATCATTGTTATGTTTGGAGGTAAAAGGGGGAGGCTTGTAAGCCAAAGAACACCATCCCAACCGTGAAGCACGGGGATGGCAGCATCATGTTGTAGGGGTGCTTTGCTGCAGGAAGGACTGGTGCACTTCACAAAATAGATGGCATCATGAGGAATGAAAATTATGTGGATATATTAAAGCAACATCTCAAGACATCAGTCAGGAAGTTGAAGCTTGGTCGCAAATGGGTCTTCCAAATGGACAATGACCCCAAGCATACTTCCAAAGTTGTGGAAAATGGCTTAAGGACAACAAAGTCAAGGTATTGGAGTGGCCATCACAAAGCCCTGATCTCCTCCTATAGAACATTTGTGGGCAGAACTGAAAGTGTGTGCGAGCAAGGAGGCCTACAAAACTGACTCAGTTACACCAGCTCTGTCAAGAAGAATGGGCCAAAATTCACCCAACTTATTGTGGGAAGATAGTGGAAGGCTACCTGAAACGTTTGTCCCAGGTTAAACAATTTAAAGGCAATGCTACCATATACAAATTGAGTGTATGTAAACTTCTGACCCACTGGGTGTGATGAAAGAAATAAAAGCTGAAATAAATACTTCTCTCTACTATTATTCTGACATTTCACATTCTTAAAATAAAGTGGTGATCCTAACTGACCTAAGACAGGGTATTTTTACTAGTATTAAATGTCAGGAATTGTGAAAACCTGAGTTTAAATGTATTTGGCTAAGGTGTATGTAAACTTCTGACCTCAACTGTATATGCACTGTACAGCCTAACCCTATAGATGTTGCACTCACGTAATGGAGTATCCACCTACTCCGTGACACTCACAGAACACAACCGTGTAGAGTTTACATCAAATATTAGCATTTTCACTCTTATTGTGGGACTCTAAACACCAGTGCTTAGAATCTGATGATCAAATGAACCACATTAAGCTCACCAGTCAACCTACTGACGCAGCTCGAAGTGTACATGGGAATATCTTTGTTTAGTCTCAATGGCTGAGTTATACAACCTTCCAAAGTCAATTACTTAAAACCGTTTTCCTTTACTGTGCTTTCAATGGGCATTGAGTCATTTTACAATGTAAGACTGTCACAGTCAATTGAGCTATTCATCTTCTGAAAACTGCAGACAATTACTTTTGACTGTCCATGGTAAATTCTAAACATAACTGACTTGAGCTATTAGAGGGCAGCAGACCAGGGTTTAAATCAGCAACCCTTGCAGGTATGCAAGTACACCACCTGTGCCATTAAGGCCAATACCTTTTGGCCAAATTTAAAGGTTAAAATAGTTCATTTCCTTTCTTCACATGTTGTTGAAATATTGTATAATGCACCTTTTTAAAGCTGCAATATGTAATAAAAGTTAGTTCTGTCATTCTCATTAAAAGCAAGTCTAAGAAGCGGTAGTTATGTTCTATGTGCGCTATTTCTATGCTTCCCATTTTGTTTTTGCGTCTTACTTTTGGGTTTGCACACCAGTTTCAAACAGCTGAAAAACTTTTTTTCACAGCAGTTTAGATGGTACAATGATTCTCTACACTATACTTTCTTGTTTTTTCACTAACTGAAATTAGGCAAACTATTAGAATTTTAGCAACCGGAAAAGGGCGGAGCGATTTCTACATAGTGCACCTCTAACAGAAAATCACCTTCCGGTGTAAAAACAATTGGAATTAAAAACAGATTAAGTTAACGGAGAAGTAGGCATTGGTCTGAAGATGAAAAAGAAAGGGAATTCACATGAGCAACACAATACCTACTCCACCCATGCTCTACCAAGGAAAAATACCAAGGGAAAATGCATTAAGGCCTATGTTTACTTGTAAGTCCATTAGTCTGGTGAATCTCTCGTGACAGCGTTGTAGAAGTCACAGCAGAACCCCATGTCCGTTAGTTTATTTTGAATGCACACACCAGGCACACGGCCGCGGGGGAGGCCTCCTTCGATTCCATTTTCACACTGACACAAAAAGTCATACACACTCAAACAGTAGCTGGTAGCACAGTTCTCCCATGCAGCACACAGGCAACTCCATCCATTGGGGCATCTAGCTTGTCGGAGAACATAATTCTCCTGCGTGAGTGCGCCCCCATGCAGCCATGCACGTAGAGTGGTTGTAGTGTAGTTAATAGCATCCATATTGTAGAAGCCAAGGCTCGGGCCCTGCATTGAGTGGCAGGATAAGCCCCATTCCCACTACATCCACAAAGTAAATGTCCAAGATGTGTAAGAAGTCTGGGTAAAAAAGTATTAATTGATAATGGCCTTTCAGTCAAGTACTTGCCTGCCTGACAGCTAGCAGTTAGGGAGATGGTGGTTGCCTTGCCTGTCATGAATAAAGTCAAGTATTGTATGCTGTATGTTGCCTCTGTCTGGTCTTAACCTTTATTATAGTTGACTTTCCACTCCTCAAACCCTCCAAACAGCCGTTACATTACTCCAACTTGGAAAATAGTTTGAGGCGCAATGATGTAGTAATGGTAGTGTCTATTTGTCAGGTTGTAAAAAAAACGGCTAGCCGGAGCTCGTCTGAGCAGTCTGCTGTGAATGCCCTCACCTGCTGGTAATTAATGCTGATTGTTTTTTTGGTTCTGCCCACTATAGTGCTGTCTGGGTAGAACATGATGTTGAGGCCCATTACCGTCTTAATTGTCACCACCACACACACGCGGACACAGTTTTTTCCATTGAAGGTATTTCTTTATGTGTGGTAATCCAAATGACTTGTGATTTTAATTGCAGATGCACGCACAACACTAAAAAAACACTGTAAACTCGGTCGCCGGCCAAATGTACATATTTTGTCGACGGTCGACGACTAAAAACACTCTAAACTAGAGTGGGCGGAGACAGAGTCGATGTCCATTCAAACTCGCTGATTTGCTGGAAGGGCCTTTTTTACACAGGTTGTTTTGTCAATTACGAGTGACTGGAGTCAGGAAAGGCCGTGTGGGTCAAGGATTTAAATGGATTTCAATGGCTGGAAAGAAAGGCATGAGTACCTTGGCTCCGTTCCTGAGGTTTTGATGCATTTTAGCTAAATATTTTGATTTTGAGCATAAAAAAACACTAGAACCATTGAGAAAAAAACATAACATTGAATTGTTTTTTTATTTGGCTTTTCATAACAGCTTTTTTATTAGATTGTCACAGGGTAAGCACTGCCTCCCTTGATAGCACATCACTGATTCACACTGATTTAGGGGCTAGCTAGGCCTTCTGTAAATTGCATTATGTCTGAACCATTGACATGCCAAACTTTGTCAATTAGCAAGATTAAATTCACCGTAGATAAGGCTTTAAAAGAGTTAATCATTAGAGTCAAATTCCCCACCACCCCCCCCCAAAATTGTTTTAGATAGGCTATGTCTACAAAATGGGGGGAAACCAGTAATTGTTTGATGTTTCTAAATACGAGATTCACCGGCTGTGTCAGGGCTGGATAGGCTGCGCTTCCGCTCTCAAAATCCATGCCATTACCAACGGCATTACCTTTAAGACCTGTCTTTTGATGGGTCTTAAAACCTCCCTTTGGTGCTGCATGAAATGGTGACTTTTAGCTTGTCCTTAAGGACACACCTCATATTGTCACCCCTCCCACCTGATTTTAGACAGGTAAATTGCGGAACCTGGTGGAAGTGGTGGAAAATGCCAGTGCGAGAGTTTTTAAATGACGAGATTGCAAACTAACGTGCATTTAACACTTCCGCCTCCTTAGCGCCAGCCGAAAAGAGCCTCTAGGGTTATGTGTTTAACACTTCCGCCTCCTTAGCGCCAGCCGAAAAGAGCCTCTAGGGTTATGTGTTTAACACTTCCGCCTCCTTAGCGCCAGACGAAAAGGGCCTCTAGGGTTATGTGTTTAACACTTCCGCCTCCTTAGCGCCAGCCGAAAAGAGCCTCTAGGGTTATGTGAGAGAGACATCTGGCTCTTATTGTCTTTGCTTTGTCTGCCTGCAGATCTTTAAGTACAAGAACATCCGAGGCAAGTTCTTCCCTTGCCTTCTGCCCAAGTCTCACAGTACTGCTGATACACTGCCGTTCACTGTGCCTGGCTCCGGGAAGGCCTCTGTGCAGGTACACATGCTCACCCAGACACATACAAGCTCACAGAGAAATGCCTGTCTTTTTAACCACCAATTGTTAATTTATTTTTATTATTCTCCTCTCTTTCTCTCAGGTGTTGCGTTCTGTGGATCGCTGGTCAGCCGGCACTTGTGAGAGCTCTATCCTCAATGCCTACATTCATACCATCGAGAACAGCGAACACTACATCTATATCGAGGTAACTCTGCTACCAGCACATTACGTACATTACAGACACATTATTTTATTGCACTCATTTACCAGACTCATAACCACACTACTTCTATGCCGTATCCATCCTCTCTACCTGTTTGCTTGCTGCAGGTAGAAATCAACCAGGGGACAAGGTTGTTTTTTTGTTACGCCAGACAGTGCACTGGCCTCCCCCACAGTCTTGTGACTGTGTCTCTGTACTGAAGTAAACAGCTCAAGGTTGAGATAATGACCACCCTCATATGCCTCCACAGTCCACATGATCCTAGTGCTATCAAGTCCAATTGAATGCATAGATTTTCAAATGAGATGAATAGTTCAATGAGGTGTTTGTTTTTAAATATGCAAATGAGATGAATAGTTCAATGATAAATATGCATTGTTTCCATATCTCTTTTCACTGGAAATGGTTGTTTTATTAATGGGACACAAGGGTTAGAAAGATGTATTTTCTCCCAACCTTGCTTTATTTCCCTATCCCTGCCTATTCCCGTCTCTCTAACATTGTCATGTGGGTTTTATTTGCTGTTCTATGTGAGCAGCTTGAAGTCTGGATGCTTTAACAGCAATGTCCCTTCCTGGTCACAAGTTCAGCTCCCTACCCATCACACCCCACAGCATCAAACAGAGACCAGAGCCATATATGCATGGCTCTGACCGAGATTCCATCTGTCCCTCTCTCTACCTCTCTGCTCTCAGAACCAGTTCTTCATCAGCTGTGCTGACGGGAAGAACGTGCACAATGGCATCGGTGACGCGATCGTGAAGAGGATCCTACGTGCACACAGGTGTGGTTCTACCACCATGTCTGTCTGAGTTGAATCTGCCAACACACAGCTTGGTTTACTGTATAACATGATATTACTGGACTGGTTTATACATGTTTTATACATGTTTGTCTGTTGATTATCTGTTTCAATAAGTAAAGTTAAATTATCATGATTCAATATTTTTTATGTTACAAATACATTGTTGCCAATAGTTTCTTTCTATATAACTCTCTCCTCTGCTACCCCATTCCATAACTCTCTTGTTGTTCCTCAGTGAGCAGAATAAATACAGGGTGTTTGTGGTGGTGCCCCTGCTGCCTGGGTTTGAAGGAGACATCAGTGAGGGAGGTGGGAATGCCATCCAAGCTATACTACACTTCACTTACAGGTCAGAACCCTCCCTTATGGGCCTTCATGCACGTTCACACACACGTTCACACACACATACACATACACACACACACACACTGTACCCAGAAAACTGGGAACATTTTCAGAACATTAGCTAAGATTCCCATTAAGTTGTAGTTAAGGTTTTATCTAATATTAGGATGGTAACATTCTCCCCCCCCAAAAAATGTCATGAAATATCCTTGGAATGTTCTAACATTCACTAAAATATTGTGCACAACATCTGTAACAGCCACCACAGAACAGTCCCCTAAACGTTCTCATTAGGTTTCCAGGTAATGTAATAACACAATGTACCAGTCATGTTTTCCCAGCAAACAAAATTGGTTCTGTGACATTCGTTAGGTTGCGGCAAATGTTCTCATTAGACAAAAACTGTCCAGTTGTGCTGAAGATTATACACTGAGTGTCCAAAACATTATGAACACCTGCTCTTTCCATGGCATAGACTGGCCAGGTGAAAGCTATGATTCCTTATTGATGTAACTTGTTAAATCCACTTCAATCAGTGTAATTGAAGGGGAGGAGACAGATTAAAGAAGAATGTTTGAGCCTTGAGACAATTGAGACATGGATTGTGTACGTGTGCCATTCAGAGGGTGAATGGGTAAAACAAAAGATTTTAAGTGCCTTTTGAAAGGGATATGGTAGTAGATGCCAGACGCACCAGTTTGTGTCAAGAACTGCAACGCTGCTGGGTTTTTTGTTTTTCACACAACAGTTTTCCATGTGTATCAAGGGTGGGGGGGAGAGGGGTGCAACTCAATAATAGGAAGGCGTTCTTAATGTTTTGTCCACTCAGTGTACAATACTTGTATAAAACATTCACCTGATGTTGCAAGAACGTTCCCAGAATACATTTTGTCTGTTCTTTCATTAGGTTGTGGGAACAGTCTGGTGGGGACATCACAAAATATATGTTTCCAAAACACAAACAACTGGCCAGTTGTGCGGATGATTGTACAATGTTTATTTTAGGGTGCACAGGACATTCCCTTAATGTTGACAGAACACCTGGTCTAAGTTCTTTGAAGGTTCCCAGAACATTTCATTAAGTTATGTGAGTTGTCTGGGATGTTGCAAGAATATTATTTTGATATTCACGAAGGTTACACAGAACATTACCACAATGTTCCAAAATGTCCAAATAAGTCAGTTTTTATGACGTTCATAGCTTATTTTGTTAAGGTTTAACATAATATTCCATTGTTCACACAATATACATTTACCTCTTGGAGGTCCGCAGGACATTTCAATAACGTTTATAAAATTGTATATTTAAGGTTTACCTAATATTACCACAACATGCTCAGCATGCAAATGTGTAGCTCCTTAAAGCCGATTTGAATACATCCCCATTATGTTTCTCTCCAGATTTTATGGCAATTCGCATTTGAGGACTGTATTGTAGGCAATGGCGTGTATTCATGGATGCCAAGGCAAGCCAGGCTTCCCCCGAAAATGTACCAATATATTTTTTTAAATTAGTAAATTATTATTTTTTTCTCTGTGTGTTTCATAATTTTCCTTCAATTTGCAAGAAGCTGAATGTATCTCACTAGAAAGCATCCAAGCGAGCGAAACTGTGCCCCTCTGTCTCTCTCTGATGCTGTCTGGTCCAAACGATTATGACATTGTTGCCACCCAAAGCATTGAAGGCAAGGGAAGCCAGTGAGTATCTGGCTTCCTTTTGACAAAAAAAGTGAATGGTCCTGGCGTACTGAAAAAAAAGTGTCAAGGGAAGCCAGCTTGGACTTGGCGTCACTGAGCATATGTCATTGACTGAAAAACTTGAATTGTTGAATCTTGTTGTGTTGTTGTCCTCCGATGGCTAGCCAGCTAGATAAAATTGTCCTAAATTAGCCATGGAGTTGGGGATTTGGACGTGTAGTTTTACTTAATTCTCCGTATTGACCAATGATTATAACTGCAATTCTGATCCAACCATTAATTCATACATTGTTGTGCCCCTGGCCTGAGAGGATAGAAGTTCAATTTGTAGCTCGATGTAGATGGCTAATGTTGACGAGCTAATATTGACCATGAATGGAAGTTAGACTAGCAAGCAAGCATTTTTGCCAGTGTTAGGTTCTAAATAAACACAGTAAAAACTCATGGAAGATTAGTAAATCTCAAACCAAGTTTATTCACCCGCCGTGTCATACAGCTACATGAGACAAAGACATATTCAAACAAGCACTGATATTTAACCCTTCCTCCTGAATCTCCTCCTTACACATCTGAACAGCCAATACACCTCTGTTGCTAGACAGAACTTTGATATCTGTTCTTCCTCACCTCATTTGACCTGACCTCGGCCCCAAATTCCTCACTCCTCCCCATAGGATCCCTGTTGTCTAACAATAACATATTCTGACAGAATGTAAATGTTCTTCATTCCCCTCTCTCCCTCAGTGACATGACTAAGGATATTTCATATTTTCAAGTTTAGAAGTCAGAACCCTTCACCAGATAGCCTAGGACAACAAAAACTAAAAGTGTGTACTATATGACAGAGTGATAGACCGTTTCTTCAACATAAGAGTGGAAGCCATCATCATCCATTGGCGTTTCTCTACAAGTAGGGTGTCAACATGTTTTTGTACTTGCACAAACTCACACGCACACAGAAATCAGAACCATGGACGAGCCACATCATATTTAGCTTACGTTGATTGGACTAAATTGTTTTTGGTTTCTTTTTAGTTGTCACTGTATTAGACTAAGCAGAGGTGATTTGATGATGTTGAAATGGTGCTGGAATATTGGAGGCAGCTCCTGTTTTCTTTCCGTCATGCGGTAACTCTCTGTGGTTCTAAATCAATAGTTGTTTAGTGGTCCGAAAATGTGGGAAACATTAACCTCTAGCGTCGAGCAATCCTGTATCCGGGAGCGTAATCATAGCCTCAAGCTCATTACCATAACGCAACGTTTCCTATTCATGAAAATTGCAAATGAAATAAACATATTCAAACACAAGCTTAGCCTTTTGTTAACAACACTGTCATCTCAGATTTTCAAAATATGCTTTTCAACCAAAGCTACACAAGCATTTGTGTAAGAGTATTGATAGCCTAGCATAGCATTAAGCCTAGCATTCAGCAGGCAACATTTTCACAAAAACAAGAAAAGCATTCAAATAAAATAATTTACCTTTGAAGAACTTCGGATGTTTTCAATGACGAGACTCTTAGTTAGATAGCAAATGTTAATTTTTTCCAAAAATATTATTTGTGTAGATGAAATAGCTCCTTTTTGTTCATCACGTTTGGCTAAGAAAAAGACCGGAAAATGCATTCACTTACAACGCCGAACCTTTTTCCAAATTAGCTCCATAATATCGACAGAAACATGGCAAACATTGTTTAAAATCAACTTTCAAGGTGTTTTTCACATATCTATTCGATAATCTATCAGTGGTGGCAGTTGGCTTCTCATCAGAAGCAAACGGAAAAATACTGCATCTGGAGATTACGCAGTAATTGCGACGGAGGACACCAAGCGACCACCTGGTAGATGTAGTATCTTATGGTCAATCTTCCAATGATATGCCTACATATACGTCACAATGCTGCAGACACCTTGGGGAAAACGTGGAAAACGTAAGCTGACTCCTAGCTCCTTCACAGCCATATAAGGAGTCATTAGCATGAGGCGGTTTTAAAAAATGCGGCACTTCCTGATTGGATTTTATCTGGGTTTTTTCTGTAACATCAGTTCTCTGGCACTCACAGACAATATCTTTGCAGTTTTGGAAACGTCAGTGTTTTCTTTCCAAAGCTGTCAATTATATGCATAGTCGAGCATCTTTTCGTGACAAAATATATTGTTTAAAACGGGAACATTTTTCATCCAAAAATTAAAATAGCGCCACCTATATCCAAGAAGTTAATTAACTTGCTTGACCATGCTGTAGGTCATCTGTCTGTTACTGTACATGAAATATGCTTTGTGGACAGAGGTTGCTATTCGTTTTTGTGTTAAAACAAAGGTGTGGTTGAATTCTGCTACAGTGTCTTCTTATTGTCTCGACATTTAGATCACAGTCAGAAGACATGAATTAACAGATTATAGAGCAAACAACCCAATTATCACAACACATACCGTGGCAAGAAAAAGTATGTGAACTCTTTGGAAATACCTGGAGTTCTACATAAATTGATAATAAGATTTGATCTGATCTTCATCTAGGTCACAACAATAGACACAGTCTGCTTAAACTAATAACACAAACAATTATACCTTTTCATGTCTTTATTGAACACACCGTGTAAACATTCACAGTGCATAGTGGAAAAGTATGTGAACCCTTGGATTTAATAACTGGTTGACCCTCCTTTGGCAGCAATAGCCTCAACCAAATGTTTTCTGTAGTTGCGGATCAGACCTGCACAACGGTCAGAAGGAATTTTGGACCATTCCTCTTTACAAAACTGTTTCAGTTCAGCATTCTTGGGATGTTTGGTGTGAACTGCTCTCTTGAGGTCATGCCACATCTCAATTGGGTTGAGGTCAGGACACTGACTGGGCCACTCCAGAAGGCATATTGTCTTCTGTTGAAGCCATTCTGTTGATTTACTTCTGTGTTTTGTGTTGTTGTCCAGTTGCATCCCCCAATTTTTGTTGAGCTTCAATTGGCGGACAGACAGCCTTACATTCTCCTGCAAAATGTCTTGGTAAACTTGGGAATTCATTTTTCTGTTGATGATAGCAAGCTGTCCAGGCCCTGAGGCAGCAAAGCAGCCCCAAACCATGATGCTCCCTTCACCATACTTTACAGTTGGGATTAAGTTTTGATATTTGTGTGCTGTGACTTTTTTTCTCCACACATACTGTTGTGTGTTCTTTCCAAACAACTCAACTTTCATCTGTCCACAGAATATTTTGCCAGTAGCACTGTGAAACATCCAGGTGCACTTTTGCAAACTTCAGAATGTTTTTTTGGACAGCAGTGGCTTCTTCCATGGTGTCCTCCCATGAACACCATTCTTGTTTAGTGTTTTACCTAGCGTAGACTTGTCAACGGAGATGTTAGCATGTTCCAGAGATTTCTGTAAGTCTTTAGCTGACACTCTAGGAGTCTTCTTAACCTCATTGAGCATTCTGCGCTGTGCTCTTGTAGTCATCTTTGCAGGATGGCCACTCCTAGGGAGAGTAGCAACAGTGCAGAACTTTCTCTGTTTATAGACAATTTGTCTTACCATGGACTGATGAGCATCAAGGCTTTTAGAGATACTTGTGTAACCCTTTCCAGCTTTATGCAAGTCAACAATTCTTAATTGTAGGTATTCTGAGATTTCTTTTGTTCGAGGCATGGTTCACATCAGGCAATGCTTCTTGTGAAACACAAACTCTAATTTTGTGAGTTTTTTTTATTGGGCAAGGCGGCTCTAAATAGCATCTCATTGATTGGACTCCAGGTTAGTTGACTCCTGACTCCAATTAGCTTTTGAAGAAGTCATTAGCCTAAGGGTTCACATACTTTTTCCAACCTACACTGTGAAGGTTTAAATTATGTCTAAACAATACAATCATTTGTGTGTTATTAGTTTAAGCACACAATGTTTGTCTTGTTGTGACTTCGATGAATGAGATGAATGACTTCAAATTTGATGAGAAATGTATGCAGAAAGGGTTCACATACTTTTTCTTGCCACTGTAGGATCACTACAAGGTGATAGACACACTGCATTTTGTATTTCCTTCATAGGACATTTGAACAGCATTCAATCATACTAACACAACCATATGTTTTACACTTGATATGTTGACAATCTGCACATGTGGGGTTTGAACCTGCAATGTTTGGTTCCCAAGGCAGGTCTTTTACTGCCCTCCGTTTCCTGTAGTCCATGATATGCTCCTTTGTCTTGCTCACATTGAGGGAGGGGTTGCCAGGTCTTTGTCTCATTGTCGTCAGTGATCAGGCCTACCACCATTGTGTTGTCAACAAACTTAATGATGGTGTTGGAGTGGTGTACCGCCACACATTCGTGGGTGAACAGGGAGTACTGGAGGAGACTAAGCATGAACCCATGTACCCATGAAGTCCAAAATCCAGTTGCAGAGTGAAGTGTTCAGTCCCAGAGTCCTTAGCTTGGAGGTGTTGAACGCTGATCTGTAGTCAATGAACAGCATTCTCACATAGGTATTTCTCTTGTCCAGGTGGGAGAGGGCAGTGTGGATCTGTTGGGGTGATATTCAAATTGAAGTGGGTCCAGGGTGTATGGGATGTTGATGTGAGCCTTTCAAAGCATTTCATGGCTACAGATATGAGCGCTGTGGGGCGATACCTTGGCGTTCTTGGGCACAGGGACTATGGTGGTCTGCTTGAAACATGTAGGTATAGACTCAAAGCGAGCATACAGTGGTTGCTCCACAAAGTTTTGAGATTATGCTGCGGTATTTAGAGGTAATTTGTGGTTTAGTATGGTACCCTGCATCACCACTTCATTTCCTCAGACCAGACCGCCCCACCACACTGGGTAGCACAGAGCAACACTCTAATAATGGCGCTGACTAGGGAAACGTTCCAGCTGTTCTTAACGCCAGTCTGCACGTTCAAACTAAAACAATGTAACTAATAATGGCATCTTTATGCTTTCGTTAATAAAATAATGATAAAAATACTCTTTCAAAATGCCAATGTTTATTTAGTTATGGGATCCATAACAAATTACTATGGGACTAAATATCACTGAATTACATAAATATCCTCTATATGGCGGAGAGTCACGTCATATTTATTTTTCGATATACTGTAGTCCTACCGTTAGCGACATGAGTCTCACTAGTGTTGAGTAATGTGCTGTTAATAGTGGTGTAGGTCTTATGTATTTAAATAGCCTATTGAAGTTAGAAGCAATAGGATACAACTATTTTACTACCGTTTTGTGCTGCTCTGAGAAAAGCATGGGGACTGGTCTTGATAAATCTATGAGATTTTTTATTTTGACTGAATTTCCATTTGGGTCTTGGTTAGACTACAATTAGGATGTAGAAATGTTATGCTCTTAGTGTAACCTTTTATTTACCTAGGCAAGTCAGTTAAGAAAAATTCTTATTTACAAGGACAGCCTACTCCTTCCTCCCCATCTGGTAATTGAACCCCGATCTCCTGTGTACCCACACGACACAGAGATTCTTTAGCTAAATAGCCAAGTACTGTAGCCTACTCCCGACCGTCATGTTATACAGCGCCATATTTTCCGTTCCACAGAGTTTTTCATTTTTCTTTAGAATAGAAACCCCATAATATTAATCAAATGAATTAAGCTAAATTTCTTAAAATCCGTCCCATATACTAATTTAAAATAGTTTTTAAATTCTCTAGTACAGCCACTATTGAAGGCTATCAAATGCATCTCAAAGATGCCCTCTGGTGGTCAAACTTGCACTAACAAGCATTAATGGTACCAGTGGTTGTCACTTAAATAACTTGCCATAGAATTCTGTGGCACCACGCAAACTATGCTGCAGTACGCTGCAACTTTAAGGACGAAGCACTATAGAAGGCATTTAGCTCTACTGGTAGGCTCATGTTACTAAGCAGCACATGGCTGGGTTTCCCTTTTTAATCTGTGATAGTTTGCAAGCCCTGCCACATCTGACGAGCATCAGAGCCGGCATAGGGAGATTCAATCTTAGTCCTGTATTGACGCTTTGCCTGTTTGACTCGTTGGAGTTCGTAGCGAGATTTCTTATAAACATCTGGATTTGTGTCCCGCTCATTATGGATGTTGCCTTTAATCCATAGCTTCTGGTTGGGATATGTACGTACATTCACTGTGGGGACAATGCCATCTGTAACGATGTGAGCTGAGAGTTGGAAAGCAAGTTCAGGGAGTGAGTATTTTTAAAATAAATAAACACATAATACAAAATAAACACTAAAAACGCACAGACATAACACAGAAACAATAACACCTGGGGAAGGAACCAAAGGGAGTGACATATATAGGGAAGTGACGAAGTCCAGGTGAGTCTGATGACGCGCAGGTGTGCGTGATGATGGTGACAGGTGTGCGCCATAACGAGCAGACTGGTGACCTAGTGGTCGGAGAGGGAGAACATGTGACAGTACCCCCTTCCCGATGCACGGTTCCAGCCGCAGGACGCCGACCAAAGGAACGATCCTGGGGATCAGGAGTGGACCGGTCACCCCTGCTGATGTGGGGGAACCTGACAGATCGACTGAGGCAGGGGAGCCTGGTGATCTGGAGGAAGCAGGGGAGCCCGGCGGGCCGGCCCGAGGCAGGGGGTCTGTGGCGGCTCCCGGACCCGACGTCATTCCCACCAAAAAATAATAATAAAAAAACACCACTCCCTGATGCTTCCCTTAGAGTCGGGAAGCAAGTTCAGGGAGTGAGTGTTTTAGTAAATAAACACAACATAATACAAAATAAGAACCACGAACAACGCACAGACATAACACAGAAACAATAATGCCTGGGGAAGGAACCAAAGGGAGTGACATATATAGGGAAGGTAATCAGGAAGTGATGGAGTCCAGGTGAGTCTGATGGCGCGTAACGATGGTGACAAGTGTGTGCCATAACGAGCAGGCTGGTGACATAGAGGACGGAGAGTGAGCACACGTGACATCATCGATGCACTTATTAATAATGAAGCCGGTGACTGATGTGGTAAACTACTCACTCCTCCCCTTCCGTTTAGGTACTTAAAAATCCTACAATGTGATTTTCTGGATTTTTTTTCTCATTTTATCTGTCGTAGTTGAAGTGTACCTATGATGAAAATTACAGGCCTCTCATCTTTTTAAGTGGGAGAACTTGCACAATTGGTGGCTGACTAAATATTTTTTTTGCCCCACTGTATATGTGCTTTCTTGAGCAGGGGGACCTTGCGGGCGCTGCAGGATTTCAGTCCTTCACGGTGTAGTGTGTTACCTATTTTTTTCTTGGTGACTATGGTCCCAGCTGCCTTGAGATCATTGACAAGATCCTCCCGTGTAGTTCTGGGTTGATTCCTCACCGTTCTCATGAACATTGCAACTCCACGAGGTGAGATCTTGCATGGAGCCCCAGGCCGAGAGAGATTGACAGTTCTTTTGTGTTCCATTTGCGAATAATCGCACCAACTGTTGTCACCTTCTCACCAAGCTGCTTGGCGATGGTCTTGTAGCCCATTCCAGCCTTGTGTAGGTCTACAATCTTGTCCCTGACATCCTCGGAAAGCTCTTTGGTCTTGACCATGGTGGAGAGTTTGGAATCTGATTGATTGATTGCTTCTGTGGACGGGTGTCTTTTATACAGGTAACAAACTGAGATTAGGAGCACTCCCTTTAAGAGTGTGCTCCTAATCTCAGCTCATTACCTGTATAAAAGACACCTGGGAGCCAGAAATCTTTCTGATTGAGAGAGGGTCAAATACTTATTTACCTCATTTAAAATGCAAATCAATTTATAACATTTTTGACATGCGTTTTTCTGTTTTTTTTTTGTTGTTATTCTGTCTCACTGTTCAAATAAACCTACCATTAAAATGATAGCCTGATAATTTCTTTGTCAGTGGGCAAATGTACAAAATCAGCAGGGGATCATTTTTTTTTTCCCTCACTGTATATTCCAATTGGCTTTCTTATGCTTTAAGGAGGTACATATTTGTATGCTGAGAATGTTGTTGTAATAGTAGGTAAAACTTAAATAAAACATTTTCTAAATGTTCTTGAAACATCCTGTGGACCTCCAAGAGGTAAATGCATTTGTGATCATCAATGGACTATTATTTTAAACTTTAAACATACGATATGAATGTCATAAAAACATACTTTTTGGGAAATTGTGCAACGTGGGAATGTTCTGTGCAACCTATATGAATATTACAAGAATATTCTTGCAACATCCCAGACAACTCCCATAACTTAATTAAATGTTCTGGGAAACTAAAGACCTTAGACCAGGTGTTCTTTCAACATTTTTACAACATTCTAGGATTTTTCTATGCAACCCAATTTAAACATTGTATGAATGTCATCACAACTGAGCATATTTTGTGTTTTAGGAATGTATCTCTTGTAATGTACCCACACTGTACCCACACAAACTAATTAAATGTTCTGGGAACCGTTTAAAGAACCCAGAACGGCTGTTCTGTCAACATTCTTGCAACAACAAAGGAATGTTTTGTGCACTCTGATACAAACATTTTCTGAATGTCAACACAACTGGACAGTTTTTTTATGTTCCCAAAATGCTATCTCGTGTCATGTTACCACAACCTAAATCAATATTCTGGGGGCCTTTAAAGAAAAGATGAAATGTGTTCTAGGAACATTCTTGCAACATCAGGTGAATATTTTTTTGTACCCTAAATGAAACATTGTAGAATCAGCCACACAGTTGGAAAGTTTTTATGTTTTGGTAACATATACAGTGCCTTGCGAAAGTATTCGGCCCCCTTGAACTTTGCGACCTTTTGCCACATTTCAGGCTTCAAACATAAAGATATAAAACTGTATTTTTTTTGTGAAGAATCAACAACAAGTGGGACACAATCATGAAGTGGAACGACATTTATTGGATATTTCAAACTTTTTTAACAATTCAAAAACTGAAAAATTGGGCGTGCAAAATTATTCAGCCCCTTTACTTTAAGTGCAGCAAACTCTCTCCAGAAGTTCAGTGAGGATCTCTGAATGATCCAATGTTGACCTAAATGACTAATGATGATAAATACAATCCACCTGTGTGTAATCAAGTCTCCGTATAAATGCACCTGCACTGTGATAGTCTCAGAGGTCCGTTAAAAGCGCAGAGAGCATCATGAAGAACAAGGAACACACCGGGCAGTTCCGAGATACTGTTGTGAAGAAGTTTAAAGCCGGATTTGGATACGAAGAGATTTCCCAAGCTTTAAACATCCCAAGGAGCACTGTGCAAGCGATAATATTGAAATGGAAGGAGTATCAGACCACTGCAAATCTACCAAGACCTGGCTGTCCCTCTAAACCTTCAGCTCATACAAGGAGAAGACTGATCAGAGATGCAGCCAAGAGGCCCATGATCACTCTGGATGAACTGCAGAGATCTACAGCTGAGGTGGGAGACTCTGTCCATAGGACAACAATCAGTCGTATATTGCACAAATCTGGCCTTTATGGAAGAGTGGCAAGAAGAAAGCCATTTCTTAAAGATATCCATAAAGTGTTGTTTAAAGTTTGCCACAAGCCACCTGGGAGACACACCAAACATGTGGAAGAAGGTGCTCTGGTCAGATGAAACCAAAATTGAACTTTTTGGCAACAATGCAAAACGTTATGTTTGGCTTAAAAGCAACACAGCTCATCACCCTGAACACACCATACCCACTGTCAAACATGGTGGTGGCAGCATAATGGTTTGGGCCTGCTTTTCTTCAGCAGGGACAGGGAAGATGGTTAAAATTGATGGGAAGATGGATGGAGCCAAATACAGGACCATTCTGAAAGAAGACCTGATGGAGTCTGCAAAAGACCTGAGACTGGGATGGAGATTTGTCTTCCAACAAGACAATGATCCAAAATATAAAGCAAAATCTACAATGGAATGGTTCAAAAATAAACATATCCAGGTGTTAGAATGGCCAAGTCAAAGTCCAGACCTGAATCCAATCGAGAATCTGTGGAAAGAACTGAAAACTGCTGTTCACAAATGCTCTCCATCCAACCTCACTGAGCTCGAGCTGTTTTGCAAGGAGGAATAGGAAAACATTTCAGTCTCTCGATGTGCAAAACTGATAGAGACATACCCCAAGTGACTTACAGCTGTCATCGCAGCAAAAGGTGGCGCTACAAAGTATTAACTTAAGGGGGCTGAATAATTTTGCACGCCCAATTTTTCAGTTTTTTATTTGTTAAAAAAGTTTGAAATATCCAATAAATGTCGTTCCACTTCATGATTGTGTCCCACTTGTTGTTGATTTTTCACAAAAAATACAGTTTTATATCTTTATGTTTGAAGCCTGAAATGTGGCAAAAGGTCGCAAAGTTCAAGGGGGCCGAATACTTTCGCAAGGCACTGTATTTTGTGATGTCCCCACAATGTTTTCACCTGACTGTAAATGTGTTCTAAGAACGTTTTTGCAACATCAGGCAAACGTTTTATACACATTCTATAGTCATTAGTTTTGTGTTATGAGAACATTGCAGAACTTTCACAGAACCAATTTTGTTTTACTGCATAGACACTAAGACACAATCACTTATGTCATACTGTATGACGTTAAAACATTTTGTAGTGATTTTGTTTTTTAGACAACTGAGATTGTTGATTTGATGCTATAAGTAATATGTATTTGTCACAGGACCATGTGCCGTGGAGAGTACTCCATACTGATGAGATTGAGAGAACGTGAGTTTTCTTTTCAATTCAACCTAATATCTGTCATCTCTGATAACATTTCTGCTTATCTTTTTCTCTTATGTTTGGCTTATCCTCCCGCTTACTGAAGACTCATAGGTACATTACATGGCCAAAAGTATGTGGACACCTGCTCGTCGAACATCTCATTCCAAAATCATGGGCATTAATATGAAGTTGGTCCCCCCCCTTTGCTGCTATAACAGCTTCCACTCTTCTGGGAGGGCTTTCCACTAGATGTTGGAACATTGCTGCAGGGACTTGCTTCCATTCAGCTACAAGAGCATTAGTGAGGTCGGGCACTGATGTTAAGCTCGCAGTCGGCGTTCCAATTCATCCCAAAGGTGTTCGATGGGGTTGAAGTCTGTGCAGGCCAGTCAAGTTCTTCCACACCGATCTCAACAAAACCATTTCTATATGGACAGCATTGTCATGCTGAAACAGGAAAGGGTCTTCCCCAAACTGTTGCCAAAAAGTTGGAAGCACAGAATTGTCTAGATCAGGGGTGGGCAACTCCAGTCCTCGAGGGCCTGATTGGTGTCACACTTTTTCTCCATCCCTAGCAAACACAGCTGATTAATCAAATTTCATTTTAACCTGAAGATCATGATTAGGTGATTATTGGAGTCACGTGTATTAGCTAGGGTAAAACTGTGACACAGAGAACTGGAATTGCCCACCCCTGGTCTAGATTTTTCATTATTCCTCCTGCACCAAACTTTACAGTTGGCACTATGCATTCGGGCAGGTAGCGTTCTCCTGGCATCCGCCAAACCCAGATTCATCCATCGGACTGCCATATGGTGCATTGTGATTCATCACTCCAGAGAACGCGTTTCCACTCCTCCAGTCCAATGTCGAGGAGCTTTACACCACTCAAGCCGACGCTTGGCATTGTGCTTGGTGATCTTAGGCTTGTTTGCGGCTGCTTGGCCATGGAAACCCATTTCATGAAGCTCCCGACGAACAGTTTTTGTGCTGACGTTGCTTCCAGAGGCAGATTGGAACTCGGTAGTAAGTGTTGCAACCGAATGCAGACGATTTTTATGCGCTTCAGCACTCGGCAATTCCGTTCTGTGACCTTGTGTGGCCTACCACTTCACGGCTGAGCCGTTGTTGCTCCTAGACATTTCCATTGCACAATAACTGCACTTACAGTTGACCGGGGCAGCTCTAGCAGGGCAGAAATTTGACGAACTGACTTGTTGAAAAGGGGTATTCTATGACAGTGCAACATTGAAAGGCACTGAGCTCTTCAGTATGGGCCATTTTACTGCCAATGTTTGTCTATGGAGATTGCATAGTTGTGTGCTTGATTTTTATACACCTGTCAGCAACAGGTGTGGCTGAAATAGCGGATTCTACTCATTTTGAAGGGGCGACCACATTCTTTTTGTGCATCTGCCTTTACTATCTATACTAACTATAGTATAGTTCTCCATTCTCCTCATACTTAATCAGTTCATCCTCTTTTCCGATAATGCCATGTGTCTTCTCATGTTTAAATTGTGCTCCCGTTTCCTTAGCGTTAATTTTTTCATTGGCTTCAGCTCTATGCCAGTGTGCCAAACAACCAGTGTGTCCCCCTCCCCCCAGTTGAGAACCAGTGGAGCAAGTACATCACCCTGTGTGGCCTGCGCACGCACTCCCAGATCTCCCAGTCCCTGGTCACAGAGCTCATCTACGTACACAGCAAGACCCTCATAGCTGATGACCGCCGCTACATCATCGGTGAGTCACCATCATCACAGCCTCACTTGAGACAGATTCAGAGATGAGATGACACATAATTGTGTCTGGAATGGCACCTTATTCCTTATATAATGAAGTCATTTTGCTCTTGACAAAATGAGTGTACTAAATAGGGGTTAGGGTGCCATTTCCAATGCTGGCTGTGACTCATTGCTGGGATCAATCACAGGCTGCTAATTACTGCCTCTGCATAATAATCACAAGATGAAAAAACAAGCTGCTATATATACATCCATCCTGGACTTAAGGGGAGGGTGAGGGAGGGGAACTTAAAAGGCACCACCCTCATTAAAGATTAATGTGATCTTTAATGATATCATTATACAATATGTTCTGGTTTGTAGTAGGATGTTTATACACATACACTCCACACTGTGTAATGTCCCTCCCTTTTGGTACCACCCACTGAAACTCTTCATCTGGCATCCCACTGCTAAGCTAAGCTTCCCCTAAAGTAAATTGAATTAAATTGCCAAAATGATATAGCCTATTTAGCCTACTCCTATCTATACAGAAATAAATAGAATCATTCAAAAGAGGCTAGTACACCAGAAAGGATGATTTTGGAGGATCGGAGAATCATGAGCTTCTTAAAAATAAAAAGCTGTGGATTGTTTTAAATCGCATAGCCTGTCGGAAGGGCCTCTAATTTGGGCAGCGCATTTGGCAAATACCAAATAGATGATTGTTGAATTGCGAATGTCAGTGAACGAGAAGCCCAGCCAGGCATATCGCAATATTTCAAATTACAATTGTGGGAAAACATAGTTTGGAAAACAAATGGCTATTCCTGTAAAGAGAAGACAATGAAAATACTCATCTGTCTTTTAGTTATACAAATTCACATCTTAATTGAGCAAACATTAGCCTATCTTATTGGCAGCAGCGTAGCATCAGCCATATCCCCAGTGAGTGCGCACATTCACTGTCTTTATCATTGGGTTAGTGGCACTTTGTTTTTGGACAGTATTTGTGTCTCTCCTTTTTGTTGGCCTATTAGAACGTTGCAGACAACATCATTTTTATTGATCTATTTGTCAGTTAGCAGATTATTGTTTTTGTATTTTAAAAGATTATACTTACGTCTCCAGTCAAATAAAGTATAGTAGAATTGCATGAAATTCGTTTATAAAAGGGCACATTTTTTTCTATAAAAAGAAAGGGTAAGAAATATATCTATTATAAACTGGGTGGTTTGAGCCCTGAATGGTGATTTGACTGACAGCCGTGGTATATCAGACCGTATACAACGGGTATGACAAAACATTTTCTTTTTACTGCTCTAATTACGTTGGTAACCAGTGTATAATAGCAATACGGCATCTTGGGCGTTATAGGGCCAATATACCACGGCTAAGGTCTGTACCCAGGCACTCGGTTTTGCGTTGTGCCTAAGAACAGCCCTAAACGTGGTATATTGGCCATATACTACACCTCCTCGGGCCTTATTACTTAAATATTCCCTAGTCTAGGCCTATTCCACCACACGCTGCTTTGAACAGTCTTTTTGCGAATAGTGTTTGAGTTATATTATTTGGCTAAGTGATGACTATCCAATCTGCTCATCACATTAGGAATAGTAGGCCATCTTACATAAGTCTGCAAATGTGATGATGCATGGAATGCTTTATTATAAAGGTGCATTTTTATGGTGAAAATTAGCTTCCCCAAACTTGAGACTCGTAACGCATATGCACTGGAACAACCACGTCATTTCAACGTGGACATTTGTTGATATTAGGTGGAGTTGTTGATCAATGCGATTTCAACCTTTTATCAACCCACTCAAAAAGACAACCAGAAGTATGTTTAATTCCCAATGTACCTTTGTCACTATATGCTTTCAACCATCTAAAAGCACTACCAAATCCAATGAAAAAAAAGTGTCAGATTTTTGGTTTAGTTGTCATATAAATGTGTTATCACTGCACTTTCAACCATTTAAAAGCACAACAAAGTTCAAATTGGAAATCAGTGTCATATATTTTGTATTTATACAATAACTTTATGTATTATCACTCTGCTTCATCTAATAGCACAACCAAATGACCTGGATTGCAGTTGAAGTTACATTAAAAGTACATAGTGGATGTGATCAGTGCTGTTTGAGATTCTGTGCAGATTATAGCAATTGTTTCTGGAAGCTGTGCTGAATCATTTCCCCCCATGTGAGCCAGTCCCCTAGCCATTCTAATTTCAGCCAATGAGCTTCATTCAGCCCCTCACCATTTGAGTGACAGCTAGCAAGATGCTCAAGAAAGAAAGAGAGAGAGAGAGAGAGAGAGCAATTATGTGGTGCACATATGTGACGAAGTACGCAATTTCCAAAGACCACTTTTGTCTCGTGAGTGCTACTTTAAGAACTACTGGCTAAAAGTATACAAAAGTACCGGAGCATCTCTTTAAAGAATAGGACTAGATAAAATAAAATCAAACTTTAAATGCACTTTAAATAACGTTTGAGTCGACATAGTCCTATCCTTTAACATTTGCTCTGTTAAACCTAACCTTTGGAATTAGATTAATAACAACAGTCAATCTATTTAGTTATTAAGAGATCTCTCAATAATCATTCTTGCAATAGCACATTGGTAGTAGTCTGTGACAAATCAAAGTTAAGAAGGGCTGGGCTTTGTTAAAATCCTGGATGGGAGACCAAACGGATAGCTATAGATAATCAACTTTCCAGTAGGAGGTGCTGCGCAGCCTATAGTTTTCTTCTGATAGTGGATATAATGTTGAAGATCTGACGTTGTTTCAAAGGTACAAACTAAACATATTTCATATGTTTGTCTATGTTGAAAATGGGTTACCATGATAACATAATCCTGTGGTTGAAATTTCACCCTCAAAACAACAGTTTACTTTGATTACCTTTTTCAAATCTAATGTATTTTCCAGGTAGATTTCATGTCACAATACGTTGAAAAATTACATTAAAACAAAGTTTATTCAACCACGTTGTGCCAAGTGGGATGTTCCATACTATGATATGATTATAATTACACTGGGACTGGGTAGGGTAATTATGGTGCTCCTCTTAGCTAGATAAGAGTCCTTGAGACACAGGAAAAGGGTTTTGTAAACAGTGTTTTTTGTTAACCTTCTATCTTCCCCAACTTGGTATTAAGAAAGTTTGCTGCTATCAACTCACATGCTTAGAATAAAGTAAGTCGCTGCAGAATCTATGGCCATCATCACTGATATAAGTACTGTTACTACACTCTCATCTTTGCTCTCTCTTTCCTCTCCGGTTTCTATTCCCTACACTCTCTGTGCTCCCTCCATCCAGGCTCGGCCAACATCAATGACCGCAGTATGCTGGGCAGCCGGGACAGTGAGCTGGCTTTGCTGGTGGAGGATGAGGAGAGGGTCCCCTCCATAATGGGAGGAGAGGAGTACCAGGCCGGACCCCTCACTTTGGCACTGCGCAAAGAGTGTTTCAGGTCAGGACTATGGAAAATATGACAGTAGGGTCGATACTCTTCTGCACTCTCTGGGATTTTGCATTCAATTAGTTCACTGATAGAGGTTCACTGAGTTTGAGGGGTATACACATGATATAGCTAGGGTGAACCTGGATGTGTTTGGACTTGAAAGGGTTATCCCTTCTGCAGAAGTGAATCACTTCTCAGGAGATTAACAACTCCCACAGTCTTTCTTATGTTAGTGAGGGAGGGGGTAACCAAGGTCCCTACACTGACATACTAATAACGCTGAGTCCACTACTAGTAGATGGATCTATTGATTAGTAATTGTTGGCATTTGTGATGCCCTAAAACTGTCCATTGGAGTCCTAGACAGAGTATGGATCCATTTCACAGAGCTTGCCTGAAGCCTATTATGCCAGCAGAGCTATTAGTTTTGGCTCGATTCAGCAGCTACCAAGCATATCCTCTAGTTTCCAAGGGAACCATCTCAGATGACAATCGTGCGCAAGCGTGGTCTTCATTCCCTGTATGAAGGAATTCTGTTTTATTTTATTTTTTTAAATATGAATTTGTGCACCAACCTTCACTCAGCCACTGTATTACAAACTGTCACTCTATCAACAGTTTGAATGTGCAGTTAACTTAGCTGCTTGGCAGTAACTAACTCTATGTGCATGTGCTTCCCAGGGTGCTTTTAGGAGCTGATTCTGACCCCAAGATCGATATCGATGACCCAATCAGCGACCATTTTTTCTTGTTGGGATGGAACGCGGCGGCAAAACTGAATGCTAAGATTTATGACAAGGTATACATGTAAATTAATACGACTAAAAGCTATGTTTGGATCTCTTTTTCATGTGCATTGTTATTAGTCTCTCTTTCCCTTTAACCTCCCTCCCTGTCCTCTCTGCTGCTCACCTTTCCCCTTGACTGTTACTTTCCTTCCCTTTACCTGGAACAGGTCTTCCGCTGCCTCCCCTGCAACTCTGTCCACAGCATGAGGGAGCTGAAGGAGCATTCAGGCCTTGAGCGCCTGTGTGACACAGACCCTCAGCAGGCTAAAGATGAGCTAGAGGCCGTCAGGGGGCTACTGGTCCACTTCCCCCTGAACTTCCTGTCAGAGGAGAGTCTGCTCCCCCCACTGGGCAGCAAAGAGGGCATGGCTCCTACGGGACTCTGGACATAAGAGTACCAGGCTACCAGCCACAAGAGCCAGGATGACACTGAAATATCCCAGTACAGAAGGGGAGCGCTTTATAGATTTTATCACCTTTGCCAGATACCACTCCATTATTAATAAAAAGATTGGAACAAAATGTATTCTAAACTGACCTAGCTCAAAAACACTAACTGATGTGTCTACGAAGAATGCAATTAGATGCAAGATATTTACATACTGTAGCTGTTGATACAGAGTGGATTTTAACTCTTTTAAAACGGTCAAACATTTCAAAACAAACCAGATGATAATGTATCCCAGGGTTCCCCAATTGGCGGCCCACAGGTAATTTTATTTGGCCCCCCATGTTTTCTGAGCAAATAAATAAATAAAAAATATATTTTTGGGGGACACAAAAGACTAAAAACACCAGCAAATCAGCTCAGTGATTTTAATTTTGGAAATCTGTTCCAAGGTATTCCCAAGCATAATGGAGAGATATTCACAGTGTATAAAACATTAGGAACGCCTGCTCTTTCCATGACAGACTGACCAGGTGAAAGCTATAATCCCTTATTAATGTCACTTGTTAAATCCACTTCAATCAGTGTAGATGAAGGGGAGGAGGCAGATTTAAAGGAGGATTTTTAAGCCTTGAGACAATTGAGACATAGATTGTGTGTACCATTCAGAGGGGGAATGGGCAACTGCCTTTGAACGGGGTATGATAGGGGCCAGGCGCACCGGTTTGAGTGTGTCAAGAACAGCAAAGCTGCTGGTTTTTTGATGTTCAACAGTTTCCTGTGTGTATCAATAATGGCGTCCAGCCAACTTGACACAACTGGGAAGCATTAGAGTCAACATGGGCCAGCATCCCTGTGGAACACTTTCAACACCTTGTAGAGTCCATGCCCCGATGAATTGAGGCTTTTCTGAGGGGCAACTCAATATTGGGAATGTGTTCCTAATGTTTTGTGCACTCAGTATATGTGATTGTATACAAATGTAGGCAAGGTTTAAAATGATTATGTTTTTGTCTAATGTTATATCTGTTTGGGCATCTTGTGGTCAATTTGCTGTCTACAAATTATTTTGAATTATGTTCCGGCCCCCTGATCATCCACTCAAGAAAAGAACGGCCCGTGGCTGAATTTAGTTTATCCCTAATGTATACTAATGCATTTTAAGCCTTTTCTGTGCTCCAAGTGACTTTGAGACATGGCTATTTGAAGGATTACCACTGTTTTAATGTCACATGTACATTTTTATAAGGTTCAATCATTGCCACACTCAACTGACCAAATTTGTTTGTTAATATAATACTGAACCTGAGTATTTCCTTTTTAAAGGTCTTAGGTACGAGTCTGCCAATACATAACAGGAACAGAATGCCACTGTATGAGGCAGGAGGAGGAATGGAGATCAGAAGTCAAGAGTCTCAGATGATTTAGGAACATTGCGTACATTTATTGTTGCAAGGTTGTGGGTGGATAGCTCCACTATCTGTCTCTCTCAGCCTCTCTCTCCCCCTGCCTCTTTCTCTCTCTGCCTCTCGCTTCCACTCTCCATGCAGTGCCAGCAAATTTGTCAGAACATTTGTGGTTGTTATGGTGACGGTTATAAAGAGCTGACTAGATTGTGGCCGAAAGAGGAAAGGACAGATGAGCGATAGTCTGAATCAGACAGAGGTATATGACAAAATGGAAGACGAGGTGGCCTAGCAAATTCTGTAAAAGGAGGGTCATTGGATTTCCAAGATAGGCAATGACAAAAGAGGAAGACCAAGGACCATATGAGGGGCACGGGCGAATAGAGGGGAATGAGAGAAATATATTCAGGGGGTGCTCCTGGCGTGCTTTAATTGTTGCGTCTTTTTGTTGTCACCATGGCAACCAAGTGAATTATTGTTACTAACTTACCCTGTTGTCAGTGGTCCAGAACATTCCACTATATTTCGAAAAAGGAGAGCAAAGAAAAAAATGTTTTTGTAAAGCAGTTTCTAATCCTGGATGGGATGAGTCATTTTTTGACAGTTTTAATCAAGGAAAAGGTGACTAACTGAAATAGTAACATTTATTTAGTGATACTGCTTATACCACCACCACTACTACAGGTGCTTTTAGCAACTCGGGTGTGTTTACATACACTAGCGTTGCTTTCAATTGTATTGGGTGGCACAAAAACAGTTGGTGGGAAGCCAGAAGTTAAATACAATTCCACTTCAACTTACTGTGGATATGTATAGGATAGTTGGTAATTATTACAGGGGGAAATTGAGACAAAATATCTAAAGTATTGTATTATTAAACAGACTTTCCAAATGTGGGTCTGTTGTAGACCCACTTCCTCTCTGCTTACCTCATGTCAAAAGAAAAGTCCACCACTAATTATTCATTTTTTGTCTATATATGGAGCATGTGCAGGAATTTTTATTTTGACATGAGATAAGCAAAGAGGAAGTGGGTTTACAACAGACCCACATTTGGAAAGTCTGTTTAATAATATGACACTTTAGATATTTTGTCTCAAATCCCCCCTCTCATATTGACCAACTGTCCTGCCCACTGGCACAGTAAGTTGAAAGGGAATTGTATTTAACTTCTGAATTCCCACATACTGTTTCTGTTAATTATATTCACCATACTACTTTGTTGAAAGAAGGGGAGTTGTAGCTCAAACATTTGAATAACATTTATATGACTTTAGTATTTTCTACTTATTTATGTAGGCCTAACTTTCACTGTATTTTAACATTTTAATGTGCATTAAATGTATGTATGCCTGCAACCTGGACTCAGGGGTAGACGAAACATAGTAATCGAAAATCTGGGATGCTCAAATTAGTATATTTTACATTTGGTATGGAATGCATTAATTTGTGGATGTCCATTTCCTATGTTACGAATTACAAGTTGTTGTGGCTAACGTTAGCTAGGTGGCACCCACTCCTTTCATATTTGCTTTATTAAGTTACATGTCTTATGTAACCATATTAAACATAACATATCCCATAGGGCTGCGCACAATTGGTCCCAGCATCGTCCGGGTTTGGCCGTAATTGTAAATAAGAATTTGTTCTTAACTGATTTGCCTAGTAAAATAAATGTTAAATTAAATTGAGAAAATATACTAGTTAAACGAGTGCCCCGGATTTTCGTTTACTTTGTTACGTCTAGACTACGAGACCAGCCTGATCACTTAATTATTAGAATAACTAGGCTATAGTCGATAGGCTTTTATTTTTTTAAATTGTCATCTGTACGAATGTAGCTATCTTTTAACGTTTAATAAATATTTTTACAAGTTGTAATGTGAACAGTATTAGTTAATTTGCCTCTGGTTTTTGAGTCATGTCAATCCGTGTGATTGTCCCAGTCAGACAGGTAAACACTAGGCTAGCCTACAGGCCAAGGCAGCTGCAGTTATATGTATGTTTACTGATCATCTCTCAGGTAATTTGTCCCCGATGCAGTACCGTAGCACTCTTCGGGGTAGGGAGTGGGAAGAGAGAGAAAAAAAAGAGTAGAGAGGAAGGGTGTTGTGTGTATAGATGCACACTTGCTGTAAAGGGACGTCATAGCCGATCACACAGACGAACAGGGCTAACGTTACCGAAACATGGCGATTAAATAGTTTATGGACTATATGTCGGGAAATTACTTGGATGTTATCAACTATACTCTTAACTAAAGTATATATTTAGAAGTACGTAACCAGCTCAAATTCGTACAATTGGATCCGTACAGAAACTCCATTTTTCACCGTCGGTACATTCAGTGTAAGGCGCGATCTGTGTCAACGCGAAAGGAGTGAAAGTTTGTGTTCAGATATCGAATGTCGGACATTCGACGTAGCTAGCTGGCTACATATGATCTACTGACCGCGCCATTTGCTTGCAACGTCATTTGTGGAACATTAAGTCTCTGCAGGACGCGAATTACGGCCAGCTGGAATGCAAGCTTATTCAAAATAAATGTTATTTTTGATTTGTGCGTGGGCAGCCAGCTAGATAACGTTAACAGCTCTGCTGCAGACCACCTTCGTATTATTGCGCTGTTATTATTTAGCCAACAGCTAGCTACCTAGCCAGGTAACTTAGCTAGCTACTTATTCTAACTTTTGTTTAATCTCACAAACATAATTGTATTGTGTAGTTAAACATTCAAAGTATATGTAGATGACCACCTCGTTCGAATTGTCATGCAACATATACGTATTAATATTGCCATAATGAACGCATAGAGTGCAGCACAATATTGGATCTCTAACGCAATGGGACTAGCTTGCTAGCTAACTGCATTTCGCCTTGCCGATTTTGCGTCTGGTTGTTTATGTTAGCAAGTCAAGTCTCATAAGGTACCCCCATATCTGTCTGCGCGGGACCTGACAGTGCAGGACACCGCTAAATTAAACATTGGGCCACCTGGATTTTCTACCTGCTGCTACTTTTTAAAACTAATTTACTACTTTTGCCAGTATGTCCGAAAACGCCCCCACACGAAGCTTGGATGACATCGACCTCGCAGCTTTGAGGGTAAGTACAACGCGTGCCAAAGCTTCATTGATGATTGTCATTTTTGGAAACTTACGAGTACTTTTCAGTTTTGATGAGCTTCCATCTAGCAAACGTTCTATTTAGGTTAAATGGCCAGTTGTGGGTAAAACATGTGTTTTAGCTTTGACTGACGATAATCTTATTAGCAAGCAAGCACTATTAGTATTTGCTGAGGGAGAGGCTGTACAGACACGCCTAAACTGATGACGTTTGTCGCACAGCGAGAGTCGAGTGGAGACGTACGAGTTCAGTCAGTCGTCCAAAACTGTCCACGCCAAACTTGGTGCAAAACCACGCCCACGAGAAACATAGCAACATTTAAAACCGCGCTGATTGGTCAGAGTTCGGTTGTTCACTGTGACGAAGTAAAGGCGCGCGAGAGACGGAGGAAGTAGAGACAGAATCCCCACCAAAACATTTCCAGCCTTACCTTGCTTCTCCCGAATTTGTGTAGGAAGTTGCTTTGAACTATGTAGATTTTTTTTGTGTGAGTGATTGCAGCCAGTCTGACTGACCAGATGGATAGCATCAACATCATGGATAGTTGCGTTGTTTTTGGAGGTAGGTAAACTGTGCAGAGTTTTATTACATTTTTGTTATTTGAATGCTCGGCAGACAAGTGTTATCAATCAATCAATCAATCAATCAATCAAATGTATTTATAAAGCCCTTTTTACATCAGCCAATGTCACAAAGTGTGGAAACCCAGCCTAAAACAGCAAGCAATGCAGATGTCGAATCACATGTGCAGGACTTACTCCCTAGAATGCAGGAACCTAGGAAGATACCTAGAGAGGAACCAGGCTCTAAGGGGTGGCCAGTCCTCTTCTGGCTGTGCCGGGTGGAGATTATAACAGTACATGAAACAATCATATCGAAAACAAAACATGAATTCTTTCAGTGAAATATGAGACTGTTCCATATTTTATCGAACAGGTGGCAACCCTAAGTCTAAATACTGCTATTATATTGCACAACTTTCAATATTATGTCATAATTATGTAAAATTTTGGCAAATTAATTACGTTCTTTGTTAGGAAGAAATGGTCTTCACACAGTTCTCAACGAGCCAGGTGGTCCAAACTGCTGCATATACCCTGACGCGAATGCGCTTTTGTTAAATCATCACCCGTTTGGCGAAGTAGGCTGTGATTCGATGACAAATTAACAGGCACCGCATTGACTATATGCAATGCAGAACAAGCTAGTTAATCTAGTGATATCATCAACCATGTGTAGTTAACTAGTGATTATGTTAAGATTGATTGTTTTTTACAAGATAAGTTTCATGCTAGCTAGCAACTTACCTTGGCTCCTTGCTGCACTCACGGAACAGATGGTCAGCCTGCCACGCAGTCTCCTCGTGGATTGCAATCTAATCGACGTCCAATAATGCAGATTACCGATTGTTATGAAAACTTGAAATCGTCTCTAATTAATCGACCGTGCCGATTATTCGGTCAACCTCTACTCTCCACGGTTCTGAAACACATCAGTGCGCTGTTGAATTGGCGCCTTTTCCTAGAGCATGTTGTTTTGTGCATAATAACAAAGTTAACCAGTATATTGGTGTTGAGAACAATGCAGGGGAGGCAGCAGCAGAATGAGATGAGAACACAGCCCTTGCCTTATTTTCTAAGAAAAGTGAGGAGAGAGGAAACCCAAACTTAATTAGCTCTATAATCCATAGCCTAACTGTTAAGTGTGCCTGTCTTTATAAATCATCAATATATCTACAGAAATAAGACAACCTGCTTCTGTTGCCTGTTTGAGTGTTTGTTTAATAGCGTACTGATTCCGTGAACACCAACCCTCACGCAATGACATATCAAGTAAACAAAACAAAAAATGGGTCTGTTTTTAAATTTTGCTTAGCTGTGATAAAGGCTTTACACTACTTTTTTTTCATTAGAACAGACTCTGGTAATATTTATAATTTATTTAGTGTTTACACTTCCACATTGTCAATAATTATAATAATAACACTCATTTTTCTTGATCTCATTATTATAATAATAATTGTCATTATCATTAGTAGGCTTCGTATAGAAGCCTTGTATAACCACATTGAGCTGTAGGCCTAAGAGCACATCCTGTTTAGTCTTAATACCGTAACTTACTTAGGCCTTTATTTCAATACTTCTATAGGCTACTGTATCAATCATTCATTCATTAATGTCATCACACAGCATTATGAGTCCTTCATGATTTGAAATGCAATCAAGCGTTTTAGTTTTAAAATAAAGCAAGCCTAGAATAATTAGCTTAAACAAGAATAAACCGTTCCCTTTAGAAAATTGCATTCACGAATGAATGCTACTGTTTTAAGTCTGCTGTAATAAAGGTTTAACAAAAAAATGTTACAACAGACTCTCTAGTATGCTTATACTTTATTTAGTGTTTACATTGTTCAAAAAGATCTGAGAATGGCTAAGGGGTGGGGTTTAAGAGCTTATGTTTGTAATTTATTATTATGCGATTGCTTTATATAAAAGTACCATGTACAGTACCAGTTAAAAGCTTAGACACACCTGCTCATTCAAGGGGTTTTCTTTATTTTAACTTTTCTTTTGCATTGTAGATTAATAGTGACAAGATCAAAACCATGAACTAACACACATGGAATCATGTAGTAAACAAAAAAGTGTTAAGAAAATCTAAATATATTCAGATTCTTCAAAGTAGCCACCCTTTGCCTTTGACAGCTTGGCATTCTCTCAACCAGCTTCATGAGGTAGTCACCTGTAATGCTTTTGCAACATTCTTGAAGGAGTTTCCACATATGCTGACCACTTATTGGCTGCTTTTCCTTCATTCTGCAGTCCAACTCATCCCAAGCCATCTCATTTGGGTTGAGGTCGGGTGATTGTGGAAGCCAGGTCATCTCCATCAATCTCCTTCTTGGTCAAATAGCCCTTACACAGCCTGGAGGTGTGTTGGGTTATTGTCCTGTTGAAAAACAAATGATGGTCCCACTAAGTGCAAACCAGATGGGATGGCGTATCGCTGCAGAATGCTGTGGTAGCCATGCTGGTTAAGTGTGCCTTGAATTCTAAATAAGTAACCGACAGTGTCACCAGCAATGCACCTTGAGTGGCACAGTGTTCTAAGGCACTGCACCTCAGTGCTAGAGGCGTCAATACAGACCCTGGTTCGATTCCTGGCTGTATCAAAATCCGTCCGTAATTGGGAGTCCCATAGGGTGGCTCACAATTGGCCCAGCATTGTCCGGGTTAGGGTTTGGCTGGGGTAGGCCGTTATGTAAATAAGAATCTGTTCTTAATTGACTTTCCAAGTAAAATAAAGGTTAAATAAAACCATCACACCTCCTACTCCATGCTTCACAATGGGAACCACACATGCAGAGATAATCCGTTCACCTGCTCTGCATCTCACAAAGACATGGCGGTTAGAACAAAAAATCTCAAATTTGGAGTCATCAGGCCAAAGGACATATTTCCATTGGTCTAATGTCAGTTGCTCATGTTTCTTGGCCCAAGCAAGTCTCTTCTTCTTATTGGTGTCCTTTAGTAGTGGTTTCTTTGCAGCAATTTGACCATGAAGGCCTGATTTACACAGTCTCCTCTGAACAGTTGATGTTGAGATGTATCTGTTACTTGAACTCTGTGAAGCATTTGGGCTGCATTCTGAGGTGCAGTTAACTCTAATGAACGTATCCTCTGCAGCAGAGCTAACCCTGGGTCTTCCTTTTCTGTGGTAGTCCTCATGAGAGCTTGATGGTTTTTGCGACTCCACTTGAAGAAACTTTCGAAGTTCTTGAAAGTTTCCTGATTAACTGACTTTCATCTCATGAAGTAATGATGGACTGTTGTTTCTCTGCTTATTTGAGCTGTTCTTGCCATAATATGGACTTAGTCCTATTTGGTAAAAGACCATCTTCTGTATACCACCCCTACCTTGTCACAACACAACTGATTGGCTCAAACATATTAAGAAGGAAAGAAATTCCACATTAAACTTTTAACAAGGCACACCTGTTAATTGAAATGCATTCCAGGTGACTACCTCATGAAGCTGGTTGAGAGAATGCCAAGAGTGTACAAAGCTGCCATCAAGGCAAAGGGTGGCTACTTTGAAGAATCTCAAATGTATTTTGATTTGTTTAACACTTTTTTGCTTACTGCATGATTCCATATGTGTTATTTCACAGTTTTGATGTCGTCACTATTATTCTACAATGTAGAAAATAGTCAAAACTAAAACCCTTGAATGAGTAGGGGTGTCCAGACTTTTGACTGGTACTGGACATACATGGGCAATATTGATGGAACTTATTTGGCTGATATTGTGCTTTTCAATCAAATTCTGGCTAAGGGTGGGATAATGTGGATTTGATTGGATAGAGCTTGAGCTGTCTGATAATTGAGATTTGTTTGACAGTATTTGGTGAAACGGGTGAAAAATACATGCACTTTCAGAATTGTTTGGCGACCTGCTTGTAGCTTGCGATCAACCTATTGGAGACCCCTGATCTAGCTTCTTCCATCTCCTTACTGCGGCAAGCAGGAGCGAAGTATACGCTGCCCCGTGTTGTTGGCTTGCAGCGCAAAATCTCCCCCATTGAGCAGGGTAGACTGTAACACGGTGACATCCAGATGGTTACTACCAATAATATTACAAATTATTTATTGTGTAGGCTGCAATCCTACTCTAAATTAAACAAAGTGGGGTGGAACTAGTTGGACATGGTGACGAGGGCTGTTACGGTGACTTTATTATTATTATTACGATTCATGAAGGCAGTGAAATTCCGCGTGACTGTTTAGTCACGGTAATTAGGCTTCTCCAAGCTCTGATGCTGCTGCTGGTCATTAGTAGCCTACCAAACTTACTAACTGCCTGGTACTCAGCACTCCATTGTCTCTCTCATCACTCTGACATCAATGCAAATGTAATCGAAAATCTAATCAAACATTTAATGAGAGCCCATGAGCTCATGTTGTGCAACATTTCAATAGGCTATGCAATTGCATGAGGCCTATTATATTTATTTCTCAACTTCCCTAATATTAAGCACATTGCTTATCTTTACAACAGCAGTATAGACTACTTGACTGGCATGAAAATGAACCACGGGAAAAGTGCCCTCCATTCGCTATTTTAGTGCATAGATGTATTTTTTCCCCTGCCCCTGTTTTCGAGACAGGGGCATGATTAATGGTCCATTCTAAATCAAAACAAATTTCACACATTATTTAGTATATGTAAAGACACGATTAAATCAAGAATAGTCTGATGGGTAACAATATTAGCCTATCACTTGTGAATTATACATAATCACTTGTGAATGGTGCCCCCCATAAGGCAAGAAACTATGCCTTTTTTGTGCAACTTTTTTGAATCATAGTCATGCACCTCATGTAGCCTCGTCCATAGGCCTCTATGTTTTGATAAGGTTTGTATCACAACTAAAGATGCCAAATAACTTCTTAAAATTAAGCACATTAAGCCACTTTACAACGGGTGTGGAGCCTAACAGGCATACATAAGTAGTGTGTGAGTTTCAAGTTTGTGGAAGGTCATTTTCACCATAAAAATGCACCTTCATAATAAAAGCATTACATGCATAATCACATTTGCGGCCACTTTTGATAATGGTGTTTTCCCGCTAATGGAACATTTGTGCTTATAGCCTACTGCTGTGTGCAAATTGCTGCGCTTATAATGTGAAGAAATAAACTATTAGGCTATCAACATTGCGTCAAAGAATTTTTGGGGATGCTAGTGGATGTATTCATTTGGGATCTATCGCATCCCACCACTGTCCCAGACTTTGTTTGGAATAATGAGATGAATTTGTAATGTGGGCCATCATTTGAGGTTGGCCATTCTAATACCATGATCTGGTGTCAGTATATCATCAAACAAAGACTAAGGAGCATCTAACAGGGTGGAGTATAGTTTAATAAAGGGAGATTTTAATATCTCTCACCAACACACTCTAGCAATTTCAGTACAATGAGTTACAGACCAGACCTCTCCAGGCAATGCTATTTAATTCTCCATTTTGAGAGAGGGCTCTGAGAGGGATGATTCACTTGAGCTTATTGTTTGATAGCTGTCCTTATAACACCCACTCTGCCTGCTGCACATTACACACACACGTAAACACACACATTCACATAGCAAGTAGAACCTACAGTAGGCTAGTAATAGTGCATGACTATGACTTCTCTTTATGCAGAAGACTCAGATTATAGTGGTGTAGTTAGTAGAATAGGCTAAATTCTTCATGACCCTGCATCAGAAAATGTCAGGTGGTCTGACAAATGTCAACACGCATTGAATCGACGCTTACCTTCAACTCCCAAATCTGTTCTAGGCTATTTCTTGACCGACCGGCCCCCTTACAGACAACGTTGTTGTGTTTCTTATTTGACGCTTTGGTGGTGTGAGTCTAAAGGCCTCATTATTTGTGGTTGTGATGGGCTTACTTGTCCAGGGAGAGAGAGATGGTTTTCTCTAGGTAAGTACACAGACATTAGGGGAGTCTTCTGACACACAAAGATCCAACAGCATTGTCAATGGATGGAGTTTGCACTTCTGCACCCAAGTTAAGTTGACGGAAGTGAAGTTACCAGTTGGTCCACAGTGTGTTGCTCTGTCTGTGATCAGTGTTGACAGTTTGTTGCTGGTACAGCCCTCTGCACTCCTTAGCTTTAATACAGCTCCACCCTCCCCCTCAATCTCTTTTTCTTCCCTCTCTTCTCACTCTGCGTTGGACGTGGGCGATGCTGCCATCTCTCTCTCCTCCCTCTGGATGATTGCATTAGCCTCCTCTATTCCATCGTTCCCTGTCATTTCATTCATTTCCCCTATTTTGAACACTTGTACTCAAGAGCTTTTACTCCAACCCCTTTGTCAGTCTGTTGATCCTGCTTCTCCTGCTCCCAGTGCTCCTCTTACACACAGCATGGATGCACTAATTGGACCGTTTGTCATTCCCACTGTTTATTTCATATTTTTCTCTCAAACCCTTAGCCCTAATGCTCACATCTATGTATGTATGTATGCCTCATTCTCTTGTACACCTCTCTCACCTCTCCTTGTATGATTTCTCTATGTTAAAGACAAACACTGGAAAAAGTCAGGAATTGACAGACCCGTTATTGAAACAATATGAAAGCAGGATGGTCACGCTGTACATTTCCAACCTAAACCAGCAGCAGGCCCACCGCCCAAAGATCCTACACAGGCCATATTGAATCACACGGTGAAAGTGGAACTGGGTGTTTCTCCTTTTTTTTTTTCTTCTTATTATTTTTTTTTTCAGGTGAAAAAGCAATGACTTATTTTAATATTTCGTTTGAAGTAGCCATAATGAACGTCACCTGTGGTTTTTATCTTATGGTGGGGAAATAAATAGAAAATTCAATTACTCCCTTCCCTATAACAAAAGTTGGATGATGTCTAGCTTTTATGAGTTCAAAACATCTCAATATCTCTCTGGCCTCCTTATTTGTGGGGTCAAGGCCTACAGTGCCTTCAAAAAGTATTCATACCCTGTAACACTCACTCATTGCATCATGAAGTGCTTTAAGAAGTTAGTCAAGGATCATATCACCTCCACCTTACCTGTCACCATAGACCTACTTCAATTTGCTTACCGCCCCAATAGATCCACAGACGATGCAATCGCCATCACACTGCACACTGCCCTATCCCTTCTGGACATGAGGAATACCTATGTAAGAATGCTGTTCATTGACTATAGCTCAGCATTCAACACCATAGTGCCCTCCAAGCTCATCATTAAGCTAGAGGCCCTGGGTCTCAACCCCACCCTGTGCAATTAGGTCCTGGACTTCCTGACGGGTCGCCCCCAGGTGGTGAAGGTAGGAAACATCTCCACTTCGCTGATCCTCAACACGGGCTCCACAAGGTTGTGTGCTCAGCTCCCTCCTGCACTCTTTGTTCACCAATGACTGCATGGCCATGCACGCTTCCAACTCAATCATCAAGTTTGCAGACGACACAACAGTTGTAGGCTTGATTACCAACAACTGCGAGACAGCCTACAGGGAGGATGTGAGGGCACTCAGTGTGGTGTCAGCAAAACAACCTCTCACTCAGATGTCAACAAAACAAAGGAGATGATCGTGGGCTTCAGGAAACAGCAGAGGGAGCACCCCCCTATCCATATCGATGGGACAGCAGTGGAGAAGGTGGACAATTCTGACTTCCTCTGCCTACGCATCACGGACAAACTGAAATGGTCCACACACAGAGACCATATGGCGAAGAAGGCACAACATCGCCTCTTCCCTCATGAGGCTGAAGAAATATGGCTTGTCACCTAAAACCCTCACAAACTTTTACAGATGCACAATTGAGAGCATCCTGTCGGGCTGTATCACCGCCTGGTACGGCAACTGCACCACCCACAACAGCAAGGCGCTCCAGAGGGTAGTGCGGTCTGCACAACCCATCACCGGGGCAAACTACCTGCCCTCCAGGACACCTACAGCACCCGATGTCACAGGAAGGCCAAAATAATCATCAATGACAACAACCACCCGAGCTACTGCTTGTTCACCCCGCTACCATCCAGAAGGCGAGGTCAATACAGGTACCTCAAAGCTGGGACCGAGAGACTGAAAAACAGCTTCTATCAAGTCCACCAGACTTTTAAACATCCATCGCTAACACATACAGACTTGAAATCATTGGCCACTTTAATAAATGGATCTCTAGTCACTTTAATAATGTTTACATATCTTGCATTACTCATCTCATATGTGTATACTGTACTTATACCATCTGTTGCATCTTGCCTGTGCCGATCTGTCATTGCTCATCCATATATTTACATGTTAATATTCAAATCCTTTACTTAGATTTGTGTGTTTATGTAGTTGTGGAATTGTTAGATTACGTTAGATATTGCTGCACTGTCGGAACTTGATGCACAAGCATTACCACTACACTCGCAATAACATCTGCGAACCCATGTGTATGTGACCAATAAAATTTGATTTGATTTGATACCCCTTTACCTATTCCACATTTTTTTCTATTACAGCCGGAATATATTTTATTAAATATATTTATTTTCTCTCACACATGTACACACAGTACCCCATAATGACAAAATGAGATATTTTTGTAAATCTATTGAAATCTATGAAAGCGATTGCAGCTGTGAGTCTTTCTGGGTAAGTCTCTAAGAGCTTTTCACACCTGGATTGTGCCAACATTTAGCCATTTTTTTTATTATTCTTTAAAAAACATTCAAGCTCTGTCAAATTGGTTGTTGATCATTCCTAGACAACCATTTTCAAATCTTGCCATAGATTTACATCAAAACTGTGTTGTATTGGCTTTGCCACAAACATAACACTTTGTATTCAGGACAAAAGTTCGTTGCTTTGATATGTTTTTTGCAGTATTACTTTGTGCCTTGTTGGAAACAGGATGCATGTTTTGAATATTTTTATTATGTACAGGCTTCCCTTTCACTCTGTCAATTAGGTTAGTATTTTGGATTAACTACAATGTTGATCAATCCTCAGTTTAAACTCTGGAACTGTTTTAAAGTCACCATTGGCCTTACAATGAAGTCCCTGAGTGCTTTCCTTCCTCTCCAAAGGATGTATCTTTGTAGTGACTGGCTGTATTGATACGTCATCCAAAGTGTAATTAATAACTTTACCATATTCAATGTCTTTAAAAAGTTTTTTAGCCATCTACTAATAGGTGCCCTTCTTTGTGAGGCATTGGAAAATCTTACAGGTCTTTGTGGTTGAATCTGTATTTGAAATTCACTGCTCGACTAATGGACCTTACAATTATCTGTATGTGTGGGGTACAGAGATGAACATGTTAACACTATTATTGCACACAGTGAGTTCATGCAACTTATTATGTGACTTTTTAAGGACATTTTTACTCCTGAGCTTATTTAGGTTTGTCATAACAAAGAGGTTGAATACTTATTGACTCAAGACATTTCAGCTTTTCATTTTTTCTTAATTTGTTAAAATCGCAAAAAACATCATTCCACTTTGACTGTGTGTGTGTGTGGGCCAGTGACAAATCGCAATTGAATCCATTTTAAATTCAGGCTGTAACACAACCAAATTTGGAAAAAGTAGAGGTGTATGAATACTTTCTGAAAGCACTCCATGTGCTCACCATGTCTGTCTCGGCATCTTGTCTCCAAGTCCGTCTGGCCTGGTGGTCTGTTGTGTCTCTGTCTGACAATCTTAATGAATCTGTCCATCTTTTTTTCCAGGACCCAGCAGGGATCTTTGAGCTGGTGGAGGTGGTTGGCAATGGGACCTATGGACAGGTGTACAAGGTAAGACAAGACGTATGGATGGGGCTTGGATCAGCAATCCAGCGTAGTTGAGAGACACTGAACCACCGAGCCAATTTAAGCTTATATTGATGCTGTCTGAGTGTCTCCCCTTATCAAACCCTTGTTGTGGTAGTAAATCTGTGATTAGGCCAGATTAATGCAGCTGTGCTGGACCACGCTGAGGCTGTCAGTCTGAGGAGCCGAGAAGACTGGTAGTAGTAATGAGAAGATGGAGAGAACTGAAAAGTAGAGATGAAGAGAAAATGATGTGGTGAAACATACAGCATAATCACTCTCAAAACAGATTAAACTAGGGCAGAGTTCCTTTTAACTATTAGAGAATTTTTGCTCAAAGTTAAGATGTATTTTTAGAGCTGACTACTGCTGTGCTAGCTTTCAGTTTCTTGTTTTGATTGATTGACCAGTTAAGACAGGGGTTCTCAAACTTTTGGGAGCCTGGAACCCCTTTTGTGATAGCAAATTAATAATTGACCCCTTCATAATCATAACACAACTCGAGTGAGATAAAAATAGCATACAACAAGTTATACTATGACTTTGGCAGGGCATGACCAGACAAACCAAGTCTCGGCCCTTGGAAGGAACTTTTTTTTGCAACATTTTCGAAAATAGTATTGAGCCGTTTTCAAGCTCCCCCCCCCCCTGCAAACAATTTTAGGGGAATACAATAAGTATTAAGTAAAATAAAAAGGTGTAATTGGTGGAGTACTGTGAATACCAATATCCCTATGAGCCTCCCAGGCCCATTGCCCACCCAGGGTTAAGAGCATACATTTTGATTAAAGGAGCATTGTAATATTTTTGCATTGTAATTACAGAAAATGTCCTTAATATACATACAGTAATAGTGGAATGATGGTGTTTCACAATATTTCCCCCAAAAAATGCTATTGGGAACACACATAATTGCATTCTAATGATGCATCCTTCTTATTGGTGTGTGTTTTCTAGCCCCAGTCAATTTGAAAAAGAGACAGCCCATCTTTTGTTGACCAATAAGAAGGCTGCACCATTTTGTCTGTGCCCAAGAAGATTTTTTGTGGGAAAAAAATCTGTGAAACACTATCATTCCACTATTACTGTATTGAAGACATTTTCTGAAATTACAATGCAAAAATATGACATAGTATCTTTAATATTATTATATTGTATTACAGCGTATATACTTATTCCATGGATCCCTTGGCCAAAATGAGTTTAATCTGTTAATTAGTTTAATCTGTTAGTAATATTCATAAAAAAAGCAATGAAAAAAAAAATATATATATTTATTTTGAGATCTGGCCGCGGACCTCCTGCAGTACCTCCGCAGACACCACTTTAAGAACCCCTGAGTTAAGATGATCAAGTCTACTCTGCCTTTATTCAGGGGCGTCATGTTAAGACGGGCCAGCTGGCTGCCATCAAGGTAATGGATGTGACAGAGGAAGAAGAGGAAGAGATCAAAGCTGAGATCAACATGCTGAAGAAGTACAGCCATCACCGCAATATTGCCACCTACTACGGAGCTTTCGTCAAGAAGAGCCCACCTGGACATGATGACCATCTCTGGGTCAGTGTGATGGCTGTTGTCCCTGTCTGGTGGTATAATCTGATGGAGAGCTTCATTATTTAATGGGTTGTCTCTGATATCCATGAATGGCTTAATGCACAGAAACAATATTATGATTACTACAGGCAGCATTATTTATTACAGTGAACATTGCAGTGTGTCTGTGTGTATTTATGTGTGCTAAATTCCGTCCTGTCTGTATAGCTAGTGATGGAGTTCTGTGGGGCGGGCTCCGTGACAGACCTAGTGAAGAACACCAAGGGTAACTCTCTGAAGGAGGACTGGATCGCGTACATCTGCAGAGAAATCCTCAGGGTAAGAAACCACACTGCACCCAACCGTAGAACCATTACACAACAGTCCTTAGGCCAAGCACCCGCGTAAATACTTACAGTGGAAAAGCACCGTGACAGACTCCCTCCAGAGTGCGTCGAACCCCTGACTGAACTCTGACCTCTCTTTGATACCCAGGGCCTCTCGCACCTCCACCAACACAAGGTCATCCACAGAGACATCAAGGGACAGAACGTGCTGCTGACGGAGAACGCAGAGGTCAAACTCGGTGAGAGGATGGATGCTAAACTGTTCATGTGTTTGCTCTGCTGCTTCCTGTGTGTTATCTACATGGTTTATATGTACAGTGTGTGGGCTTGTTGTGATGAATATGTAATCCTGAGCTCTATACTATCAATCTAGTTTGAGGAGTTAGTGAGGTAACTTTGGTCAATTGAGTTCAACTCAGGATAACCGGGACCACAAAATTGGCAGTGAATCCTTCAGATGTAATCTGGTCTGCGGCAGGCTAAGTCAGGGCTAACTACATTTATACTGAATGTAGTGTCTGAGCGGCGAGTTAAGGACAAATTAAATCAGATTCCCTCCCTCTCAGATTACGTCATCATCCCCTTCACCTGAACAGCTTCTACACCCAAGCCATAAGACTGATACGTAGTTAGGTACAGTGGGGCAAAAAAGTATTTAGTCAGTCACCAATTGTGCAAGTTCTCCCACTTAAAAAGATGAGAGGCCTGTAATTTTCATCATCGGTACACTTAAACTATGACAGACAAAATGAGAGAAAACAAATCCAGAAAATCACATTTTAGGATTTTTAATGGATTTATTTGCAAATTATGGTGGAAAATAAGTATTTGGCCAATAACAAAAGTTTATCTCAATACTTTGTTATATACACTTTGTTGGCAATGACAGAGGTCAAACGTTTTCTGTAAGTCTTCACAAGGTTTCACACACTGCTGCTGGTATTTTGGCCCATTCCTCCATGCAGATCTCCTCTAGAGCAGTGATGTTTTGGGGCTGTTGCTGGGCCACACGGACTTTCAACTCCCTCCGAAGATTTTCTATGGGGTTGAGATCTGGAGACTGGCTAGGCCACTCCAGGACCTTGAAATGCTTCTTATGAAGCCACTCCTTCGTTGCCCGGGCGGTGTGTTTGGGATCATTGTCATGCTGAAAAACCCAGCCATGTTTCATCTTCAATGCCCTTGCTGATGGAAGGAGGTTTTCACCCAAAATCTCACGATACATGGCCCCATTCATTCTTTCCTTTACACGGATCAGTCATCCTGGTCCCTTTGCAGAAAAACAGCCCCAAAGCATGATGTTTCCACCCCCATGCCTCACAGTAGGTATGTTGTTCTCTGGATGCAACTCAGCATTCTTTGTCCTTCAAACACGACAAGTTGAGTTTTTACCCAAAAATTATATTTTGGTTTCATCTGACCATATGACATTCTCCCAATCATCTTCTTCTGGATCATCCAAATGCTCTCTAGCAAACTTCAGATGGGCCTGGACATGTACTGGCTTAAGCAGGGGGACACGTCTGGCACTGCAGGATTTGAGTCCCTGGCGGTGTAGTGTGTGGTAGGCTTTGTTACTTTGGTCCCAGCTCTCTGCAGGTCATTCACTAGGTCCCCCCGTGTGGTTCTGGGATTTTTGCTCACCGTTCTTGTGATTATTTTGACCCCACGTGAGATCTTGCGTGGGGCCCCAGATCGAGGGAGATTATCAGTGGTCTTGTATGTCTTCCATTTCCTAATAATTGCTCCCACAGTTGATTTCTTCAAACCAAGCTGCTTATCTATTGCAGATTCAGTCTTCCCAGCCTGGTGCAGGGCTACAATTTTGTTTCTGGTGTCCTTTGACAGCTCTTTGGTCTTGGCCATAGTGGAGTTTGGAGTGTGACTGTTTGAGGTTGTGGACAGGTGTCTTTTATACTGATAACAAGTTCAAACAGGTGCCATTAATGCAGGTAACGAGAGGAGGACAGAGGAGCCTCTTAAAGAAGAAGTTACAGGTCTGTGAGAGCCAGAAATCTTGCTTGTTTGTAGGTGACCAATACTTATTTTCCACCCTAATTTGCAAATAAATTCATTAAAAATCCTACAATGTGATTTTCTGGATTTTTTTGTCTTCTCATTTTGTCTGTCATAGTTGAAGTGTACCTATGATGAAAATTACAGGCCTCTCTCATCTTTTTAAGTGGGAGAACTTGCACAATTGGTGGCTGACTAAATACTTTTTTGCCCCACTGTATATACTTACCAATAGCTACTCGCACAATCTACATTGCCCCTTTTTGCACTCTTTTGACTCATCCAAAAGCTGTTGCAGTTTATCTATCCTATTGACTAGTCACTTTATACTCTTCTATATGTTCATGTCTACCTCAATAACCTTGTACCCCTGCACATTGACTTGGTACTGGTACCCTGTGTTTATGCCTTGTGTTATTATTTTTCTATTATTTCTCTTCTTCTCTCTGCATTGTTGGGAAGGGCCCGTAAGTAATTATTTCACTCTTAGTCTAGATATGTTGTTTACGAAGCATGTAACAAATACAATTTGAGTACATTTTTATAAATTTGATTTTGATTTGAGGAACACAACTGATTAAATATTTTATTAATCAAACATGTTTTTGTGTGTAGAGAAATACCTATCACATTGCACATTTAGTAATGACAAATGCACGTCACGCACAGAAACTTTTGTTTGACTTAATACAATTATTTTATCATTAGGAGTGGGGAACAAGGTGCTCATATATTGATAACCACATCAAAACACACCAAAGTAATAAAAGAAGGATGCAATTTCTAAAAGTCTCTTTCACACGATAGCCTGCTGAATTTGCAAGATACATTTTCTTTAAATTTAAATGTGGCACTGACTCAATGAAGAGTTTGGCATTCAACAAGCCATGTGCGACATGCACGTGCAGTTACAAGCCTGCTAGAGGCAGGCGGTCAAGCAGTATCCACCGTTATAGTACGGATGAAGCCTGAGCTGGAATGGGAAGCTAACTGAAGCTGGCTAGCTTTAGAAAACCCTGAGTAGACCTAGCTTGCAGGGGGTATACCCCTCTGCTCTTTGAGCCTGTAAGTTACCCTCCAGTGTGTGTTTACAGCAGCTTTCCTCAGTCTAAACATTGACTCACCCCCAGGCACACTATGTATTTGTATTATTTCTTTATCTACAACTTAACTAAATCAAGACTTGAAGCAAAGTCAAAAAAGAGAATAGTTGCTAATATTCTACTACTAATACTGACTTCTGTCCTCCCCACTGTGGCCAGTGGACTTTGGGGTGAGTGCTCAGCTGGACAGGACTGTGGGGCGCAGGAACACCTTCATCGGTACACCTTATTGGATGGCCCCTGAGGTCATCGCCTGTGACGAGAACCCTGACTCCACCTATGACTACAGGGTAATGACCACTTTCCATCCTAACGTGTGTCTGTTTGTGTTTGAGAGTGGCTACTAATTCTCACTGGTGTGTCCACAGAGTGATATCTGGTCCCTGGGGATCACAGCCATAGAGACGGCAGAGGGAGCTCCTCGTAAGTACAGTACAGTGAGCCCACACACACATCTGACTCCACTTTATTACCCTATTCATCTACAAACACACACACACACACAGCCACAAAACAGCTTTATCTCCAGCTCTCAAGAACACATTCCGCATAACATAAACCTGCAGTAGAGAGATTGAATCATCTTCCTCCTGTCTCATTACTGGCCTGTAAATCAAGCCCTGTGTTTAAGAGGTGGCTCATTCACCACTGTGCTGCGCATGTAAGATATGAGGTGGGGGGGGGGGGCTATTGATCTGTGGCCCGAGATTGCCTACTCTATATCAAATCGCAAAGCACTACTACAAGCACATACAGTGCTTTCAGAAAGTATTTGTACCCCTTGACTTATTCCAAATTTTGTGTTAGACTGAATTCAAAATGTATAAAATATATTTATGTTCTCGCCCATCTACACACAATACCTCATAATGACAGTGAAAATGTTTTTGGAAATTTTAGCTAATTTATTGAAATGAAATGCAGATATCTAATTTACATAATTATTCCCCTTTGCTATGACACTCCAAATTGAGCTTCGGTGCATCCAATTTCCTTTTATCTTCCTTGAGATGTCACTACAACTTCATCCACCTGTGCCAATTCAATTGTTTGGACATGATTTAGAAAGAAACACACCTGTCTATATAAGGTCCTACAGTTGACAGTGCATGTCAGAGCAGAGACTCTACCATATACCAAGTTCAAGAAACTGTCTGTAATTCTCTCTGAGATCTATGATGAGTCATATCTGGGGAAGGGTATAAAACCATTTCTAGAGTGCTGAAAATATCCAAGAGCACAGTGGTCTCCATCATTGAGAAATGAAAAAAATATGGTACTACCAACACTGCCTAGAGCTGGCTGTCCAACTGGACAAGAAGGAACTTTGTCAGGGGGGTGAAGAACCCAATAACCACTCTGACAGAACTACAGAGTTTTTGGGCTGAGATGGGAGAGCCTGCCAGAAGGACAACTGTCTCTACAGCATTTCACCAAGCTAGGCCCCACTCACTTGGCAGACTGGCCCACCCACTGGGGAGCAAGGCCCAGCTTTTCAGAATTTGTTTTTCCCCACAAAATGGCTTTATTACAGACATCAATACTTGTCATTTTCATCAGCTGTCTGGGTGGTTGGTCTCAGACGATCCCGCAGGTGAAGAAGCCTGATGTGGAGGTCCTGGGCTGACGTGGTACATGTAGTCTACGGTTGTGATGCCGGTTGGACGTAATACCAAAATCTCTAAAACAACGTTGGAGGCGGCTTATGGAAGAGGAATGAACATGACATTTTCTGGCAACAGCTCTGGTGGTCATTCCTGCAGTCAGCATGCCAATTGCAAGCTCCCTCAACTTGAGACATCTGTGGCATTGGGTTGTGTGACAAAACTGCACATTTTAGAGTGGCCTTTTATTGCCCCCCAGCACAAGGTACACCTGTGTAATGATCATGTTGTTTCATGAGCTTGATATGCCACACCAGTCAAGTGGATGGATTATCTCGGCAAAGGAGAAATGCTCACTATCTGGGATGTAAACTAATTTGTTCAGTATGATACATTTTGAATTCAGGCTGTAACACAACAAAATGTTGAATAATTCAAGGGGTATGAATACTTTCGAAAGGCACTGCACACTGCTCCCACTGTAGGCAGCTTTGAAGGGGGGGGGCTAACTGAAGGAGTCTCTCTCGGAAGCCTGATGCTCCTGCTGTTGCTGTACCCACCTAATATGCATGACATAGCCCATGGGTCATTCAATGAAATTAGTGTTTTCTGTGTCCCTTTTGATATTTTAAGAGATTGTGCACAAATATTTAATTTTAAAAGCCTGTGATATATTAAATGAAGAGCCCTCTAATATGGACCACATGAAAATGAAGACTTGCTAAAATTAAGCATTTTGACATAACCCTCTGTGCACCCTTTGTGACTTCAAGGAAGATTTTAACCCATTTCCGTTTCACCATCATTGTAAAGCCCTAGTTATGTTGCATTGACAAGGTCATTTCTGGCAATTATTATTTATTTACTGTTATTATTGGTTCCTTTTAAGGTCAAATAAAAAAAACTGTACCCTCATTTTAAGGTCAACCCTGTTAAGTGAACTGAATACATTTTAACATGGTGAAACTATTCCTTAAAAAAAGATTTTAAAAAATCCAAACAGCATTTTAACATCTTATGCTCAAACCCGAGTGTAAAAGCAGGTGAGCTGGCTCTACTCTTTTTGGCCAAGTTCTGGTGTTTTGTGGTGGAAAACTGAGCATGTCAAGCATAACACGTCAGCCCTGTTATCCATAGCTAGACAGGATAGAAATGTTTTCATTACATTTATGAAGCTTGCATTCAATTTCCCCTCGCTGTTGCAAACAAGCTTCCATTCCCCCTGTCTCAAGGGGATTTATGGCATATTTTTTTGTTTGTATTATCTTTTACCAGATCTAATGTGTTATTCTTCTACATTAATTTCACATTTCCACAAACTTCAAAGGGTTTCCTTTCAAATGGTATCAGGAATGTGCATATCCTTGCTTCAGGTCCTGAGCTACAGGCAGTTAGATTTGGGTTTGTCATTTTAGGCAAATATTTTTTTTTAAAGGGTCCGATCCCTAAAAATAAATCGCCAACCCCGTTACTTTACTTGGCACTTAATAGGCACTTACTATAGTAATTTAGTGTATTTAACCTCTTGAGATGGGAAAACAAATTGGTGTGGTGTGCCGTCATTAATTATGCAACATGGACTTACATTCTCACTAATACTGTGTTAGTTTCCACTGGTTACTGTGGGATACTACTGGCTAATTGCCGTTTTTCAAAACCTTACCAAACCACCCTGTGGTCTGACATGAGCAGACTAGTTTCACTAATTTGAACAAACCGACATACATTCTAGATGTGCAAAACAGGTGAAACGTGCCCGTCTGTCTGTACAGGTGTCAAATTTAAGTTCCCACAGATGCACATACAAAACATATACACATGCACAACCCTTATACATGTCGAGAGTAAGGAATGGCCAACTTAAACTAGTCATGTAATCATTGTGTCGTCACAAGGTTCTGAAATAAAACCCACTGAATGCCTTGGGCAGTATTAGAAGTACTGCCAGTGTATGCATTCTAGAATGCATTTTATTGTTGAGCTGATAACCTAACCAGACAGGTTTTGCTAGCTACGCTGGGAAGACAAGAAGTAAGTGTTGCTCAAACAAGACAATGGGGCAATAGGTGTGAGGGAACAAAGAAAGGATACGGATTGGGATTAGGAAGACCACAGATGTTGACTGGGAGTAGCTAGGCTATTAGTGTCACAATTCTCTGCATAGAATTATGTGCTCCATTACAAGTGTATACTGTATAGTAATATACTACTGGTATTTATACTGTATAGTAACACACTACTGGTATTTATACTGTATAGTAACACACTACTGGTATTTATACTGTATAGTAACACACTACTGGTATTTATACTGTATAGTAACACACTACTGGTATTTAAATTCTGTTTTGATTTAAATGCTTGGTGGGTATAATACCAATCCATAATACATTTTCCCCATACCTCTCGCTCTCCCCCCTCTCTCTCCACCTCCAGCTCTGTGTGATATGCACCCAATGAGAGCTCTGTTCCTCATCCCGAGGAACCCCCCTCCCAAACTCAAGTCCAAGAAGTGGTGAGTGTGCTGTTTAGGTTCTGCTGTTGTTTTTTCTGAAACGTCAGTTTTATTTTAGGAGATAGCTATTTTGTCTTGACTCCCCTCACTGCCCTCCATCCCTTCCTCTGCAGTGATAAGATTCCTTCCTTACCCTAGCCCTGCTGCGCTTTACGGAACTATTTACATCCAACACCAGCTGGCCATGGATTCCTTTCCTACACTTCCCACTGGAAGTACAGTGACGTGAGAAATGTTATCACTAAGACTAAATCAACATTAGGGCTGTGGCGGTCATGACATTTTCTCAGTTGGTTATTGTCTTGCAAAAGACTGCCAGTCTCACGGTAATTTAACGTTAATTAACATAAACACGTTTAGTATTTCCAGGCCTCAACACATACAAGCCGCTGATACGCGCCTTTGGAACATCGACATTAAAACGTAGTATAATGGTATGATATATCAATTGAATATACACCAACACAATAAATCCATGATTTATTTTATTCACATCTAAAGAAACATTATGATATGAGGAAAATGTATTTCAGAAGAACAGAATATGAGTTGGCCTACTGTAGGTGTATGTGATTTGGCAATGCTCCTGCTTTAGGCTTGTTCATTTAGCTGACAAGCTATTCTTATGTCCCGTGGCATTATATTATTTTATTTTATAGTAAGAAGAATATAATTGAACTTAGCTGAATAAAGTAGAAAGGATATTTTTTACCATTTACAGAGCAAGTGCGCATATGAAGTGGCTATGTTGAGCATAAAAGTGATACTTTGAAACAATCCTAGATTTAGAGTGAATTGTCAACTTTAGTTGTGAATGATACAGACCTTTTAGAATGCCTTAGAAATCAAAACATATATGGGCTGCATGATGCTACTATAGGCTACTGATGGTTTGAGACAGTAGTTCCTTGCCTCATCAGTCAGTTAACATGACCTTCATGAATTTTGAAGCCTTTATGTGCTTATTTTGATTACATACATGCTTCAAAATTCACAAAAGGATCTCATAGAACTCTTCTAAGCCTGTGTTAACCACAGGCCTTATTTTTGGTGTTTATCCCCCAAAAAAACGATTCTTTCCCCATTTTAATTCCCCCATAGCAATGGCTGAACGAACCAGAGGTAACTCATTTACGTTTTTTAGGACTACAAACTGTGGAGCTCTATTAGTCCAGTAGTCACCAACCGGTGGATATCCAAGGCATTCCTAGTTGATCACCAAACGTTTCTGTACAAAGCCCAATGATAAAAGCCTTGCGTTCCCATAAAAATACCAGTGAAAGATCTACCTAAAGGAGCACTGTTGTACATTGCCACTTTAAATGAATGGACACTGACTGTCTTTCTGTCTCTATTTCACTCTCCCACGCACACAGACCTCTCCTGTTCTTCTTCTCTTTTTCTGAACACTCTTCTTGGGATAGTTTTCATTCCCAATTACATGTGACCTACATTCCCAAATACATGTGACCTACAGGAGATACCAGGCCTCCTAAAAGTCCCACTCACACCAGCTGTCCCATCTCTGTCCACCAAACAGATGTTACTCATTATCCTCCTCTGCCTCACCTGACTCTGACACTCATTACCCCCTCCCTTCAGGTCTAAGAAGTTTATAGATTTTATTGAGGGCTGCCTGGTGAAGACGTACACCAGCCGGCCATCCACAGAGCAGCTCCTGAAGCACTCGTTCATCCGGGATCAGCCCACAGAGCGCCAAGTCCGCATCCAGCTCAAAGACCACATTGACCGCACACGCAAGAAGAGGGGAGAGAAGGGTGAGAGAGGGAAGGGCCGGCCTGAACCTGACTGAGGCCTCTGTAATTAGGGTTGAGCTATTTTGTGTTTTCCATATAATGGTTGTTGGAGGGTGGGGTGTATTTTTGATTGGAGGGTGGGGGTGGGGTGTATTATGGTATGGAGGGTGAGGTGTATTATGGTATGGAGGGTGAGGGTGGGGTGTATTATGGTATTATGGTATGGAGGGTGAGAGTGGGATGTATTATGGTATGGAGGGTGAGAGTGGGATGTATTATGGTATGGAGGGTGGGATGTATTATGGTATGGAGGGTGGGATGTATTATGGTATTGAGGGTGGGGTGTATTATGGTATTATGGTGTGGAGGGTGAGAGTGGGATGTATTATGGTATGGAGGGTGGGATGTATTATGGTATTGAGGGTGGGGTGTATTATGGTATGGAGGGTGGGATGTATTATGGTATTGAGGGTGGGGTGTATTATGGTATGGAGGGTGGGATGTATTATGGTATGGAGGGTGGGATGTATTATGGTATGGAGGGTGGGATGTATTATGGTATGGAGGGTGGGATGTATTATGGTATGGAGGGTGGGATGTATTATGGTATGGAGGGTGGGATGTATTATGGTATGGAGGGTGAGAGTGGGATGTATTATGGTATGGAGGGTGGGATGTATTATGGTATGGAGGGTGAGGGTGGGATGTATTATGGTATGGAGGGTGAGGGTGGGATGTATTATGGTATGGAGGGTGAGGGTGGGATGTATTATGGTATGGAGGGTGTGGTTGGGATGTATTATGGTATGGAGGGTGGGATGTATTATGGTATGGAGGGTGAGGGTGGGATGTATTATGGTATGGAGTGTGTGGTTGGGATGTATTATGGTATGGAGGGTGACGGTGGGATGTATTATGGTCATTGTTTGCAGTACTATAGTGCATTCTGCAAAATATTTAGACACCTTCACTTTTTCCACATTTTGCTACGTTAGCCTTATTCTAAAATGCATCAAATATTTTTTTCCACTCATCAATCTACAAGCAATACCCCATAATGACAAGGAAAAAACTATATAATGCATTATTTACCTAACTATTCAGACCCTTTGTTATGAGACTCACAATTGAGCTCAGGTGCATCCTGTTTCCATTGATCATCCTTGAGATGTTTCTACAACTTGATTGGAGTCCACTTGTGGTAAATTCAATTGATTGGACATGATTTGGAAAGGCACACACCTGTCTATATAAGGTCCCATAGTTGACAGTGCATGTCAGAGCAAAAAATAAGTCATGAGGTCAAAGGAATTGTCTGTAGAGCTCAGAGATAGGATTGTGTCGAAGCACAGTATCAAAACATTTCTACAGCATTGAAAGTCCTTCAAGAACACAGTGGCTTCCCATCATTTTTAAATGGAAGAAGTTTGGAACCACCAAGACTCTTCCTAGGCCAGATGGAAGCCACTCCTCATTAAAAGGCACATGAAAGCCTGCTTGGAGTTTGCCAAAATGCACCGAAAGGACTCTCAGACCATGTGAAACAAGATACTCTGGTCTGATGAAACCAAGATTGAGCTATTTGGCCTGAAAGCAAAGTGTCACATCTGGAGGAAACCTGGCACCATACTTACGGTGAAGCATGGTGATGGCAGCATCATGCTGTGGGGATGTTTTTCAGCGGCAGGGACTGGGAGACCAGTCTGGATTGAGGGAAAGATGATTGGAGCAAAGTACAGAGATCCTTGATGAAAACCTGCTCCAGAGCACTCAGGATCTCAGACTGTGGCAAAGGTTCACCTTCCAACAGGACAACGACCCTAAGCAGACAGCCAAGACAATGCAGGAGTGGCTTCGGGACCCGTCTCTGAATGTCCTTGTAGCGTCATAGCCAAGAAGACGCAATGTTATAATCGTTGCCAAAGGTGCTTCAACAACGTACTTAGTAAAGGGTCTGAATACTTACGTAAATGGGATATTTCGGATATTATTTAAAAATAATAATAATTTGCAAACATTTCTAAAAACATGTTTTTTCTTTGTAATTATGGGTATTGTGAGTAGATTGAGGCCTAAAAAATGATTTAATCCATTATTGAATAAGGATGTAACGTAACAATGTGGAAAAAATCAAGGGGTCTGAATACTTTCCGAATGCACTGTTATGCTATGCGTTCTCACTTCTGTTCTCTCTCTTACTGTCTTTTGTTTCAGAGGAGACAGAGTATGAGTACAGTGGCAGTGATGAGGAGGATGAGAACCGTGGGGAAGACGGAGAGTCCAGGTAACACAACACCACCCCAACAACGTTACTACCCCAAGCAATACTGCAGTAATATAAGACCACATTGCCCTGAGATGAATGACACAATCTCCTGCTTCTCTACTATGATCTTTCCATCACCTCATCCTGCTATATGTCTCTGTCTCTGCATCGTCCTCTCTAACCCTTCCACCTCTCTCTCCGTCCTCTAGTACCTCCATCCTGAATGTGCCTGGTGAGTCGACGTTGAGGCGGGACTTCCTGCGTCTGCAGCAGGAGAACAAGGAGCGATCAGAGGCTCTGAAGAGACAGCAGGCCCAGCTGGCCGCCCAGCGCCGAGACCCAGAGGAACACAAGAGACAGCTGCTGCACGACCGACAGAAACGCATCGAGGAGCAGAAAGAACAGCGCCGCCGCCTGGAAGAGGTAATACACACAGGCCTTATATCAATTACATTTGCTCACCTCCTGCGCCCTATCTCCTCTGTCCTCTCTCACCTCCTGCGCCCTCTCTCCTCTGTCCTCTCTCACCTCCTGTGCCCTCTCTACTCCGTCCTCTCTCACCTCCTGCGCCCTCTCTCCTCCGTCCTCTCTCACCTCCTGCGCCCTCTCTGCTCCGTCCTCTCTCACCTCCTGCGCCCTCTCTCCTCCGTCCTCTCTCACCTCCTGCGCCCTCTCTCCTCCGTCCTCTCTCACCTCCTGCGCCCTCTCTGCTCCGTCCTCTCTCACCTCCTGCGCCCTCCTCCTCACCTCCCGTCCTCTCTCACCTCCTGCGCCCTCTCTGCTCCGTCCTCTCTCACCTCCAGCGCCCCTCTCTCCTCCCTCTCTCCTCACCTGCTCTCCGTCCTCTCTCACCTCCTGCGCCCTCTCTGCTCCGTCCTCTCTCACCTCCAGCGCCCTCTCTGCTCCGTCCTCTCTCACCTCCTGCGCCCTCTCTGCTCCGTCCTCTCTCACCTCCAGCGCCCTCTCTGCTCCGTCCTCTCTCACCTCCAGCGCCCTCTCTGCTCCGTCCTCTCTCACCTCCTGCGCCCTCTCTGCTCCGTCCTCTCTCACCTCCTGCGCCCTTTCTCCCCCGTCCTCTCTCACCTCCTTTTGAAAAAGGTAAAAGTTAATCGAGGAGAGTTGGTGAGAAGAGGGAAAGTGGACAAATGCACTCGTATGAAATGACTTTTACAGGGGTGGATCCCAAAATAAATGTGTGAAGTGCTAAAAACTAATTTAGTTAGTTGTGCAAGACATTTTATCAATAAAAGGAGGCTATCGAGGAGGGTAGGACTGTCTTCTGTTTGTCTACTAACAAATTTACACACACCTCAACCACTTATCGGTTTCCGAGTCACGGAGGAGAGAGGACGGAGGACTGGCTTTTGCCCAAATGAGAGAACTCCTCTGACACACGCTCACACACAGCCTTGTCAACTGCGGCTAGTGTTCTTTAGCAGGTTCAAGTAAACCACAATTTTACCCTTTGAGGTAAAACCAGTGACCAACATGGTTCAGCTGACTTTATTCTAACTTACAGAGAATGAATCATCACAAGCTCTTTTATACAGCTATTTATGTCACCCCAAGTCTAAGGTTTTCACAGTAGCCAGGTTTACTGGGCTTGTACTAGGTTGTTATATATATTGCCAAAACACACTGTACAGTGTTTTTGAAGATGCCATAATACAGCAGGATATGAAGCTTGCTAATTTAGCAAGTTGGCAATGCCAGGTAGCCTACTGGTTAGAGCGTTGGGCTAGTAACCGAAAGGTTGCTGGATCGAATCCCTGAGCTGACAAGGTAAAAATCTGTCGTTCTGCCCTTGAACAAGGCAGTTAACCCACGGTTCCCCGGTAGGCCGTCATTGGAAATAAGAATTTGTTCTTAACTGACTTGCCGAGTTAAATAAAATTTCAATTAAAAAAGCTATCTATATTGCCATTTTTTAAATAATTCATATTATAATAAATAATTGTACATCATTTCTGTGCCAACAAATAATTCAACTGGATTTAAATCTCAAATGTTAGATTCACCACATGCAGTAGATGGGAATTGATTATCACAAGGTCAGGTATCAACTTTTCTTCAGGGAGAGAAAACATTTTTTTTATCGCTGAATGTTCTCTGGAGATAGTTCATTAATTGGCAACAACAAAAGAGAAGACAAGCATCTTAAATGTGAAACATGTCATTAGCAAGTTATATCTTGTTTTAATACAACAATGAGGAAGCCTCTCTTAAGGGAGATGTTTTAATAGGGAGGGTGTATTGTCTTTTCAGAAGGCGGCTTAAATCTATTCAGGGCGATACCAATTAAAGTGGTGCTCCAGAGCTGTTGTATAATTTCAGCCAGTAGTTTTGAAAGTATTGCTCACAAACCAAAACGGATCCCTGAAAATTGTAGACAATTGTGTACTACGTCATGCAATTCGTATGATATGTTACGAATAGGAATTTGTACAAGTATGGTAAGAATTTGTAAGTGCTGAAGATCCCGGACTGAATCTTTAACCCTTTTGCCCTATTCTCAACTGGCTGGCAGAGCATGTTTTGACAATGGATTTCAAAGTGGATATGAAAAGAAACATCACGTTAACTTAATTGGTCAACTCCCCCAGCCCCACTGCATCGAAACAACATACTTTGTATATTTTTGGGTTGCTGCAGTTCAGTGTTGTGGCACTGTAACTTTGCTCACTCGGGGCTGTAAGAACTCTGTCACAAAATATATGGGATAAGAGGCAGGAATTCAGTTGATGAGGGATTAATATTGCACTATTCCTGTTAGTAGAGACCTTGAAGAGTAGTCATATTAAAATGTAAAAAGCCTAAAAAGTAAGAATTTTGTCAAAAATGTGCTCAACCAGGCGGTTGTCACTGTATGTAATAAAAGAGAACTGCACTTTGTCATACATTATTATCGCAAAATGTCTGAATATGGGGGAAACATGGTGGAAGAACCTGGATCATTTGAAATATATAATTACTTTGGAGGCACATTGTAACATACACAACCTGAAAACACATTCATTTCAATGTAATTGAATATTCATGTTTGAACATAAATTACCATAATTTGTATTTTTTTATTATAAATCCACATTTACCAAAGCGTACCCATCTATAAACTCCATTGAAGCAGACCTAAAGTATGTTTTTTAAATATTATTGAGATGAGTAAAATCAAATTTATTTATATAGCCCTTCTTACATCACCTGATGTCACAAAGTGCTCTACAGAAACCCAGCCTAAAATCCCAAACAGCAAGCAATGCAGGTGTAGAAGCACAGTGGCTAGGAAAAACTCCCTAGAAAGGCCGGAACCTAGGAATAAACCTAGAGAGGAACCAGGTTATAAGGAGCGGCCAGTCATCTTCTGGCTGTGCCGGGAAGAGATTATAACAGTACATGGCCAAGATGTTCAAATGTTCATAGATGACCAGCATGGTCAAATAATAATAATCACAGTAGTTGTCGAGGGTGCAACAAGTCAGCACCTCAGGAGTAAATGTCAGTTGGCTTTTCATAGCCGATCATTAAGAGTATCTCTACCGCTCTGTCTCTATAGAGTTGAAAACAGCAGGTCTGGGACAGATAGCACATCCGGTGAACAGGTCAAGGTTCCATAGCCACAGGCAGAACAGTTGAAACTGGAGCAGCAGCATGGCCAGCTGGACTGGGGACAGCAAGGAGTCATCATGCCAGGTTGTCCTGAGGCATGGTCCGAGGGCTCAGGTCCTCTGAGAGAGAAAGAGCGAGAGAGAGAATTCGAGAGAGAGAACCCATTACATGGGTTTCTGTACAGCACTTTGTGACATCAGCTGATGTAAGAAGGGCTTCATAAATACATTTGATTGAATGCATTTCAATTCACAGGTGTGCCTTGTTGAAAGTTAATTGGTTCAATTGCATTAAGAAATTCCACAAATCTGTTGTGTTGTGACAAGGTATACAGAAGATAGCATATTTGGTAAAATACCAAGTCCATATTATGGCAAGAACAGCTCAAATAAGCAAAGAAAAACGACAGTCCATCATTACATTAAGACATGAAGGTCAGTCAATCTGGAATTTCAAGAACTTTCAAAGTTTCTTCAAGAGCAGTAGCAAAACCCATCAAGCGCTATGATGAAACTGGCTCTCATGGGGACCACCACAGGAAAGGAAGACCCAGCGTTACCTCTGCTGCAGAGGATAAATTCATTAGAGTTACCAGCCTCAGAAATTGCAGCCCAAATAAATGCTTCACAGAGTTCAAGTAACAGACACATCTCAACATCAACTGTTCAGAGGAGACTGCGTGAATCAAAGAAACCACTACTAAATGACACCAATAATAAGAAGAGACTTGCTTGGGCTAAGAAACATGAGCAATGGATATTAGACTGGTGAAAATCTGTCCTTTTGGTCTGATGAGTCCAAATTTGAGATTTTTGGTTCCAACTGCTGTGTCTATGTAAGACGCAGAGTACGTGAACGGATGATCTCTGCATCTGTGGTTCCCACCGTGAAGCATGGAGGAGGAGGTGTGGGGGTGCTTTGCTGGTGACACTGTTTGTGATTTATTTAGAATTCAAGGCACACTTCACCAGCATGGCTACCACAGCATTCTGCAGCGATATGCCAGCCCATCTGGTTTGCGCTTAGTGGGACGGTAATTTGTTGTTCAACAGGACAATGACCCAAAACACACCTCCAGACTATTTGACCAAGAAGGAGAGTGATGGAGGGCTGCATCAGATGACCTGGCCTCCACAATCACCCGGCCTCAACCCAATTGACATGGTTTGGGATGAGTTGGACTGCAGAGTGAAGGAAAAGCAGCCAACAAGTGCTCGGCATATGTGGGAACTTCTTCAAGACTGTTGGAAAAGCATTCCAGGTGACACCTCATGAAACTGGTTGAGAGAATGCCAAGAGTGTGTCATCAAGGCAAAGGGTGGGTTCTTTGAAGAATCTCATGTTTTGATTTAACACTTTGTTTTGGTTACTACATGATTCCATGTGTTATTTCATAGTTTTGATGTCTTCACTATTATTGTACAATGTAGAAAATAGTAAAAAATAAAGAACCCAATGTGGTTACTAAAGTCCGATTTGGCAGTTTTCACTGCATAACATTTAGAAGTTTCTTTTCAGGTTTAGAAGAAGTGACTACTAAATGCTAACTCTCGTTCATATAAGCTGGTAGCACAGGCAGCATACAGTGGTGGTAGTCAGTCGTTTTTAACTAATGCAGTTGATTGGTGACGATGACATGAACATGCATCTATACATGCGGTAAAGCAGCATTGGACTAGTAACCTAAAGGTTGCAAGATCGAATCTCTGAGCTGACATGGTAAACGTCTGTCGTTCTGCCCCTGAACAAAGCAGTTAACCCACTGTTTCCCGGTAGGCCGTATTTGTAAATTAGAATGTGTTCTTAACTGACTGGCCTCGTTAAATAAAGGTGAAAAAAAGAAAAAAAGAACGGTCATTCCAACTCGACCAAAACAATGGAATTGCCATGGAAACACGTGGGAGAAAGATACTGAACAGCAGTATCAGCAAAATTAGCATACGTTTAGGCTATTGTTTGTGTTTCACACAATATTGTGGTAAAAATGTGAGTATAATGTTTGCATATGGATGTCAATCCCAACACATGTTAATGTCATCAATCAACAGCAATACAGTTGAAAACGACTAACTACTACGACTGAATTCTGTATGCTAACTAGCTTATATGAACCAGAGTCAGTGTTTCGCTGGCATTTACCGCATCTATGGCATTGCTGGTATGGCTGTATTTTGACTTCTCAACCACCTGGTAGAGAGCTGTTATTTCCTAAAAAAAAAATGTTTTTATTTATTTAACCTTTATTTAACCAGGTAGGCAAGTTGAGAACAAGTTCTCATTTACAATTGCAACCTGGCCAAGATAAAGCAAAGCTGTTCGACACATACAACGACACAGAGTTACACATGGAGTAAAACAAACTGTCAATAATACAGTATAAACAAGTCTATATACGATGTGAGCAAATGAGGTGAGATAAGGGAGGTAAAGGCAAAAATAAGGCCATGGTGGCAAAGTAAATACAATATAGCAAGTAAAACACTGGGATGGTAGATTTGCAGTGGAAGAATGTGCAAAGTAGAAATAAAAATAATGGGGTGCAAAGGAGCAAAATAAATAAATTAAATACAGTAGGGAAAGAGGTAGTTGTTTGGGCTAAATTATAGGTGGGCTATGTACAGGTGCAGTAATCTGTGAGCTGCTCTGACAGTTGGTGCTTAAAGCTAGTGAGGGAGATAAGTGTTTCCAGTTTCAGAGATTTTTGTAGTTCGTTCCAGTCATTGGCAGCAGAGAACTGGAAGGAGAGGCAGCCAAAGAAATAATTGGTTTTGGGGGTGACTAGAGAGATATACCTGCTGGAGCGTGTGCTACAGGTGGGAGATGCTATGGTAAATAAACATCAAGTTGAAGAAAAAAAAACATTGATAGTACCTATTTCAGTTCTTAGTAGTAGGAATTCCAGTTAAAAAAATAAAATAAAAATGTTTTATAAGAATAGACCGGTAAAGGTTTAAAAGAACAACTGGTCAAGTGTTTGAATAAGGGAGCAGGTCAGTCTCAGAAGATGAGCAGGGCTGCAGTGGCTGGCGGTACATGTGTGACTCACAACCAACATCTCCCCCTCCTCCTCCCGCTCTTTCTCTCTCTCGCGCTTTCACACCTTTTATTTCCTCTCACATTGGAGGGGAAAAAAACTAACGGTTTATCCATTATAACCACAACATAATATGCAAAAGTGGCTTCCACACTCATTTCTCTCCCTCTCTCCTGTCATCAAACTCAGCAACAGAGAAAAGAGCGAGAGATGGTGAGACAGCAAGAAAAGGGCCCCCATCGGAGACTTGACGATATCAGGAGGGAGGAGGATAGGAGGCTGGCCGAGAGGGAGCAGGTAACCAACCATGAGAAGCGCAGGAGCACAATCAGCCAATTGTGGAGATTTGTGGGCGTAGCCTATTCTGCAGGCCACTCTGGCTGTGGAATGTCCGTGAGCTGGTTGCCATGGCAGCAGGGATCTAAATTAGAGTATTTATACAGAGATGAGTTTTCTGTGGGTGAGCTCAGTTTCTGCATCTCCCTTTTGCTTCGTTTCTGCTCTACCTTAGTAACACTGTGACTGGCATTATATCACAGTCAACCTACGTTTTATAATCAATTCTCATAGTCTCCTTTTCTCCATAAACCGTTTAACCCTCCTACCATTGCCCGTTTCTAAGCGAACTAACCTGCATCGAGTCCTAAATGAAGAAGCAATGCAATTTATATGGATTTGTATTGTAGAGGCTAACAGCCAAACTACAAAAGCTAATACCTTTTTGCAGTAGCTTTTAGTTAAACTGTAGAATTTTAAAGCCATGACAAATCACTAAGGCTGTGTACTAACTAGTGTATGTCAGTCACAATTTCCCCCCTACATCGTGGTCTATTTATATCTATCCTCTTCTTCTTCATTGTCTTTCCTTTCCCTCTTCACCCCTCCTCCACCTCTCTCTTCAGGAGTTCATAAGACATAAGTTAGAGGAGGAACAGCGGCAGTTAGAAATCCTTCAGCAGCAGCTGCTTCAGGAGCAGGCACTGCTCATGGTAACTCTCTTCCTTCCTTTATCCTGCAGTCACCTCCTCTCCTCAGCCCTAGTCTACCCCTACCTCTGCCTGCAGGGCATATTGCTTACCTTTCCCTCCTCCTCCTACTGGCACTTCACACCTCTCACCACTAGAGGCGTCAAGCACTCCAGTTTGATGGTTTGCACTAACGTACTGAATTTTACTTCTTCATTTTACGAAAACATTTCTTGAGAGAACTAGAGAATCATTGAGAGAACTCTGAGAATAAGGACCTTGTCTATGTGTACCCTGCATGATGTCCCCATCTTTGTATGTAGGATTGTGTCTGTTTGGGGGGCATGTCAAAGGGGTGTGTATTGTGTACTAGCCATGCTCAGGCCTAGAAAAGTCTGCTTTGACCGTATCATGGTGTGTGTGCAGGAGTACAAGCGTAAGCAGCTGGAGGAGCAGAGGCAGTCTGAGCGTCTGCAGAGGCAGCTGCAGCAGGAGCATGCCTACCTGGTGTCCCTGCAGCAGCAGCAACAGGACAAGAAGCCCCAGCCCCTCTACCACTACAGCAAGAACGTGGAGCCCAACAATAAGCCTGCATGGGCCCGAGAGGTACAATAATGCCACACGGACATGAACAGTGGAACATGCTATAACTTCAACTTAAATAACCCCTATCGACCACACCTTTCATTAAATAGGGTTTTATAACCTAGAGTAATAACAGAGGGATATATTTAGCAATTACCCTGTAACAAGCTAGCATCAAGCAGTTATGCAGTATCACCTTGAGTGTCATCTTTTTTCCTGAAAGTTAGTCTGATTTGACATCTCTGTGATGGGCTTTCTCCCTCCCTCTCCCCGTCACTTCTCCCTTTATTTCCTTCCATTTTCCTCTGTCTCAGGTGGAGGAGCGCAGTAAGCTCAACAGGCAGGGCTCCCCCAAAATCTGCAACACTGTCTCTGACACTGCCATCCAATCCCGCTCTGACTCCATCAGCCAATCCGGAGGGGGCCAGGCTTCTCAGACCCCGCCTATGCAGCGGCCTGTTGAGCCTCAGGGGGGACAGGGCAAGGTGTGTGTTGGTGTTTGTTCATCTGGGAATATATTTGCGTGTACTTTATTAATATGTTTCCCTTGTTACAATATAGTGTGGACATGTTGTTGAAATACTGGTTTATCACAATGGAGACAAAGTTGAGAGAAAAATTAGATGTTCTTTCCTTCCCCCATGTCTTTTTCCTTGGACTGCATTAACCCTTGTCTAATAATGTTTATTTTACCTTTATTTATTTTCAATCTTCTTTTCCTTCCTTTTCTCCCCTCTCCTCCTCCTGGACCCACCCCTTTCCCTTCTTATTGCTTTCATATTGTTTTATTTCCCGAATTTCATAAAATGGCAAAAATCCCTATATGCCCTGCACAATCCTCCCTCCTATCACTCTATTTTGCTTGCTCTCACTACCTGACCCTGCCCTCTCCTCCACCTCCATACTTACTTCCTCCGTTCCCGCCTTCCTCACTGCTGCACCGCTGCAGTTCCAGATGGCCCACTTGGTCCCGCTGAAGCCCTACGCTGCCCCTGTCCCCCGCTCCCAGTCCCTGTGTGACCAGCCCACTAAGACCATGTCCGCCTTCCCCACCCAGGATCCCTCCCCCACCCCCCGCCCCGTCCACTCCAGGGAGCTGGTCCGACAGAACTCGGATCCCACCTCCGAGAGCCCCGCCCCACAGCCTCGCAAAAGGGAGGACCGCGGCCCCTGGATCCGCCTGCCAGAGATCGAACAGCCGCCCAAGGTGAGAGGCCACCTGCTGGGTTTTAGTCTTTTAGATATATTGTACCAGTCAAAGGTTTCGACACACCTACTCATTCAAGGTTTCTTTGTCATTTTTTTAAACTATTTTCTACATTGTAAAAAAATAGTGAAGACATCTAACTATGAAATAACACATATGGAATCATGTAGTAAGCAAAAAAGTGTTTAACAAATCAAAATATATTTGAGAATCTTTAAAGTAGCCACCCGTTGCCTTGACAGCTTTTCACACTCTTGGAATTCTCTCAACCAGCTTCATGATGTAGTTGCCTGGAATGTATTTCAATTCAACAACAACAAGTTCAACAAGTGTGCTTTGTTAAAAGTTCATTTGTGGAATTTCTTTCCTTAAAGCGTTTCAGCCAATCGGTGTTGTGACAAGGTAGGGGTGGTATACAGAAGATGGCCCTATTTGGTAAAAGACCATGTCCATATTATGGTAAGAACAGCTCAAATAAGCAAAGAGAAACGACAGTCCGTCATTCCTACAAGACTTGAAGATCAGTCAATCTGGAACATTTCAAGAACTTTCAATGTTTATTCAAGTGCAGTTACAAAAGCCAACAAGCGCTATGATGAAGCGATCTCATGAGGACCGTAACAGGAAAGGAAGACCCAGAGTTACCTCTGCTGCAGAGAATACTTTCATTAGTTTTAACTGCACCTCAGATTGCAGCCCAAATAAATGCTTCACAGGGTTCAAGTAACAGACACATCTCAACATCAACTGTTCAGAGTAGACTGCGTGAATCAGGCCTTAATGGTTGAATTACTACAAAGAAACCACCATTAAAGGACACCAATAAGAAGAGGACGCAGAGTAGGTGAACGGATGATCTCCACATGTGTGGTTCCCACCGTGAAGAATGGAGTAGGTGTGATGGTTTGGAGGTGCTTTGTTGGTGATACTGTGTGACTTATTTGGATTTCAAGGCACATTCTTATTTTCAATTACGGCCTAGGAACAGTGGGTTAACTGCCTGTTCAAGGGCAGAACGACATATTTGTACCTTGTCAGCTCCGGGATTTGAACTTGCAACCTTCCGGTTACTTGTCCAACGCTCTAACCACTAGGCTACCCTGCCGCCCCACTTAACCAGCATGGTTACCACAACATTCTGCAGTAATCCGCCACCCCATCTGGATTGCGCTTAGTCCCACAATCATGTTTTTCAACAGGGTAATAACCCAACACACCTCCAGGCTATGTAAGGGCTATTTGACCAAGAAGGAGAGTGATGGAGTGCTGCATCAGATGACCTGGCCTCCACAATCGCCCAACCTCAACCCAATTAAGATGGTTTGAGATGAGTTGGATGTAGAAAATAGTACAAATAAAGAAAAACCCTTGAATGATTAGGTGTGTCAAATTTTGATTGGTAATGTATATTTACAAAATATATGGGGGAATGAAAATGATGCAGACAATTACATTGATGAGAGCTACAATCTATCTGAAATATTAAAGCTGATCTACCTGAAAATTGCAGATGTACTTCATGTTTTGTACACCTAGTGTACATGCGTTAGAGGCCAATGGAACGCAGACTGTGGGGGATAGAAGGACTTCGCACATTAGCAAATCAGATTTAACAAAGTGGATATTCATTATCCGTCATGATTGATGTATTGCAACAGGACAACAATGTGGTCACTAAAGTCAGATTTGGCAGTTTTCACTGCATAACATTTAGAAGTTTCTTTTCAGGTTTAGTAGAAGTGACTACTAAATGCTAACTCTCGTTTGTATAAGCTGGTAGCATAGGCAGCATAAAGTGGTGGTAGTCAGTCGTTTTTAACTAATGCAGTTGATTGGTGACGATGACTTGAACATGCATCTATACATGCGGTAAAGAGGTCAATCGAAATCTACCAAAACAATGGAATTGCCATGGAAATACGTGGGAGAAAGATTCCACATCTCCTTCTTGCCCCCCAGCAAAATTAGTCTACTTTTAGGTTATTGTTTGTGTGTTTCACACAATGTTGAGGTAACAATTTGAGTATAATCCTTGTTTATGGATGTCAACCCCAACACATGTTCATGTTTAAAACTTTTTTGTTTACTACATGATTCCATATGTGTTATTTCATAGTTTTGATGTTGTCACTATTATTCTACAATGCCTTTCTAAAGTCTTCGAAAGCCATGTGAACAAACAGATCATCGTCCATCTCTAATCCCACCGTACCTTCTCCACTATGCAATCCGGTTTCCGAGCTGGTCCTAAACGATATCATAACTAACATAGATTAAAAAAACAGTACTGTGCAGCTGTCTTCACCGACCTGGCCAGGGCTTTCGACTCTGTCAATCACTGTATTCTTATCGGCAGACTCAACAGCCTTGGTTTCTCTAATGATTGCCTCGCCTGGTTCACTAACTACTTCTCAAACCGAGTTCAGTGTGTCAAATTGGAGGGCCTTTTGTCCGGACCTTTGGCAGTCTATGGGTGTGCCACAGGGTTCAATTCTTGGGCCGACTCTTTTCTCTGTATATATCAATGATTTCGCTCTTGCTGCTGGTGATTCTCTGATCCACCTCTACGCAGACTACACCAGTCTGTATAATTCTGGCCCTTCTTTGGACACTGTGTTGACAAACCTCCAGACAAGCTTCAATGCCATACAACACTCCTTCCTTGGCCTCCAACTGCTCTTAAATGCTAGTAAAACCAAATGCTTGCTTTTCAACTGCTCGCTGCACGCACCCGCCCGGCTGACTAGCATCACTACTCTGGACGGTTCTGACTTAGAATATGTGGACAACTACAAATACCTAGGTGTCTGGTTAGACTGTAAACTCTCCTTCCAGAGTCACATTAAGCATCTCTAATCCAAAATTAAATCTAGACTCGGCTTCCTATTTCGCAACAATCCCTCCTTCACTCTAGCTGCCAAACATACCCTTGTAAAACTGACTATCGGCGATGTCATTTACAAAATAGCCTCCCAACACTCTACTCAGCAAATTGGATGTAGTCTATCACAGTGCCATCCATTTTGTCACCAAAGCCCCATATACTACCCACCACTGCGACCTGTGTGCTCTCATTGGCTGGCCCTCGCTTCATATTCGTCGCCAAACCCACTGGCTCCAAGTAATCCATAAGTCTTTGCTAGGTAAAGCCCCTCCTTATCTCAGCTCACTGGTCACCATAGCAACAACCACCTGTAGCACACACTCCAGCAGGTATATTTCACTGGTCATCCCCATAGCCAACACCGCATTTAGGCCGCCTTTCCTTCCAGTTCTCTGCGGCCAATGACTGGAACGAATGACAAAAATCAATGAAGTTGGAGGGTTATAGCTCCCTCACTAACTTTAAGCGTCAGCTGTCAGAGCAACTCACAGATCATTGTAGCTGTACACAGCCCATCTGTAAATAGCCCATCCAACCAACTACCTACCTCATCCCCATATGTTTTAGTTTTTTTCTGCTCTTTTGCACACCAGTATTTATACTTGCACATCCTCATCTGCACATCTATCACTCAAGTGTTAATTGTAATTGCTTTGCCTCTGTGGCCTATTTTTTTGTCTTACCTCCTTACTTAATTTGCACACACTGTATACAGATTGACACTACATTTGTTTATCCCATGTGCAACTCTGTTGTTTTTGTCACACTGCTTTGCTTTTTCTTGGCCAGGTTGCAGTTGTATTTTTTTTTCACCTTTATTTTACTAGGCAAGTCAGTTAAGAACAAATTCTTATTTTCAATGACGGCCTAGGAACAGTGGGTTAACTGCCTGTTCAGGGGCAGAACGACAGATTTTGTACCTTGTCAGCTCGGGGATTTGAACTTGCAACCTTTCGGTTACTAGTCCAATGCTCTAACCACTAGGCTACACTGCCGGCTACTGCCGCCCCTTGTTCTCAACTGGCCTACCTGGTTAAATAAAGTTGAAATAAAAAGTAAAAATAAAGAAAAACCCTTGAATGTTTAGTGTATCCAAACTTTTGACTGGTTCTGTATATACAAAAGTATGTGGACACCCCTTCAAATTTGTGGATTTGACTATTTTAGCCACATCTGTTGCTGACCTGTGTATAAAATCAAGCGCACAGCCATGCAATCTCCATATATAAACATTGGCAGTAGAATGGCCTTACTGAAGCGCTCAATGTCTTTCAACATCGCACCATCATGGAATGCCACCTTTCCAACAAGTCAGTGTGTCAAATTTCTGCCCTGTTAAAGCTGCCCCGGTCAACTGTAAGTGTTGTTATTGTGAAGTGGAAATGTCTAGCAGCAACAACGGCTCAGCCGTGAAGTGGTAGGGCACACAAGCTCACAGAATGGAACCGTCGAATGCTGAAGCGTGTGGTGTGTAAAAATTGTCTGTCCTCGGTTGCAACACTTACTACCGAGTTCCAAACTGCCTCTGGAAGCAACGTCAGCACAAAAACTGTTTGTCGGGAGCTTCCAAGCCTAAGATCACAATGCCAAGCGTCTGCTGGAGTGGTATAAATCTCACCACCATTGGACTCTGGAGTAGTGGAAACCCATTCTCTGGATTGATGAATCATGCTTTACTATCTGGCAGTTTAACAGCCAAATCTGGGTTTGGCGGATGCCAGGAGAATGCACCATTTTATTGCTCGGGCTAGGCCCCTAGTTCCAGTGAAGGGAAATCTTAATGCTACAGCATACAATGACATTCTAAACGATTCTGTGCTTCCAATTTTGTGGCAACAGTTTGGGAATGGCCCTTTCCTGTTTCAGCATGACAATGTCTCCGTGCACAAAGCGAGGTCCATACAGAAATGGTTTGTTGAGATCGGTGTGGAAGAACTTGACTGGCCTGCACAGAGCCCTGACCTCAACCCCATCGAACACCTTTGGAATGAATTGGAATACAGACTGCGTGCCAGGCCTAATCGCCCAGCATCCGTGAGGTCTGGCACTGCGGGGAAGCAAGTCCCTTCAGCAATGTTCCAACATCTAGTGGAAAGCCTTCCCAGAAGAGTGGAGGCTGTTATAGCAGCAAAGGGGCTACCAAGTTCATATTAATGCCCATGATTTTGGAATGAGATGTTCGACGAGCAGGTGTTCACATACTTTTGGTCATATGGTGTATTTAGTAATGTCGGAGATATCTCTATCTTTCGCAGATTCCCCAGAGGACCGCCTCCATTGCCACAGCACTCAACACCAACCTATCGTCTGGCATCAGGCATCCAGTCAGAGCCAGGTAACTCAGACGGACAAATATAAGCTACTCTCATTCTAATTCCAGGTCCTAGAACCAAATCTCCCGCTACTTGATTTAGGTTTTGGCGGCGAACACTTTCCAATCGGTCTTAAAGAAGTCCATACCTCCCTCTGCCAAAGCCTGTTCCCAGTCTCTCCCTCCCTCTTCAGAAAGGACACATGTTTATTCCTATTTTATGCACTACATGCTAGCGTGGAGGTATCTGGCGATGTTTTCGATGAAACTATTTAGCGGGCAAGCAGTGTTTGGAGAATTAAACAACCTAAACAACATTCCGAAATCATGCACCAAACAAAGTTTTACTCCCTGTCTCACTCATGAGCTCATTTGGCAATACATTCACATTTTAAACACGTGTCAGAAGATTATTCTGATTCCAATCATGACACATGGATGATGGTAGATCATGACAGAGTTATGATATTCACCTCTTGAGGTTTTAATAACTAATAATCTTATCTCTCCCTTGTAACAGCAACCCAGACCTCAGCCGCAATGACCGCTGGGAGAGAGGAGATGGCATGAACCTCGTATCCAATCTACCCCAGACTGGCTCTCTGGAGAGGCACCGGATACTCAGTGAGTCTATCACATTCTCTGGGATTCTGCTTATCTTTCTGTTGATCCCTCTTATGGAATGAAAACAAGTCCCAGCAATGATGTTAGCAATTCCATGTTGACATTCAGAATGTTGGTTTCAGGCTCCTCCAAAATAGACTCCCCCATACTAGGCCATGACGGGCGCATGGCGGGGCACAAGCCAGGGGAGTCTCGCACGTCGTCCCGCCCCAGTCGCCCTGCTGTAAGTACCCCTCACCTGTAGAACACCCTCACTATGAACACTGCATGAAGGATATTCAGACACTTTACACACCCTTCCCATTTGTCAGCTGTTCACACGCATCTTCTTTTCAGCTTATCACTTTTTAAATGAATTTTCACTGACTATTCTGCACTATTGTAACACCTGCACTCACTCCCCAACCCTACAGCAGATCTTTTTCTGGATATTGACTCCTACACTAACAGTTTCTCTTTTTTTTCATATCCTATTCTCTGCACTTTTCTTTTTCTCTCTTCCTACACCGCTCACTTCCCTGTTTGTCCACTGCTTCTTCCAATGCACAGAGTTACAAGAGAGCTATAGGAGAGGTTAGTATCTGTGTGTGTGCTGTGATACACATGTATTGGTTTCATTATGTCAGGCTGCTGTGTTAAGTTTACACATGCCTGTCATAGTCCTAGTATGCCGTCAAAACCTGTCGTCTGTGTGTCGTGTCTGTGTGTGCGTTCAGGACCATGGGCTGTATGCTAAGGAGCGTCCTGAGGAGCAGCCCAGACCTCCGGTGAAGGCCAATGACTACTCCTCATCCTCAGAAGGCAGTGAGAGCAGTGAGGAGAGTGAGAGTGGAGAGGGGAATGAGGAGGAGGACAGCCCTACAGACCGGTCAGTACCAGTGTGGGAGAATACACACTGACAAACAGGAAGGAGAAAAAAGGAGAGACTGCTTATTGTGTGAATAATGCTATTGAAAGGGGAGACGGCTTCTTGTGTAAATAATGACATTGAAAGGGGAGACGGCTTCTCGTGTAAATAATGCTATTGAAAGGGGAGACGGCTTCTCGTGTGAATAATGACATTGAAAGGGGAGACGGCTTCTCGTGTAAATAATGACATTGAAAGGGGAGACGGCTTCTCGTGTAAATAATGACATTGAAATGAGAGCTGGCTTCTCGTGTAAATAATGACATTGAAATGAGAGCTGGCTTCTCGTGTAAATAATGACATTGAAAGGAGAGCTGGCTTCTCGTGTAAATAATGACATTGAAAGGAGAGACGGCTTCTCGTGTAAATAATGACATTGAAAGGAGAGACGGCTTCTCGTGTAAATAATGACATTGAAAGGAGAGACGGCTTCTCGTGTAAATAATGACATTGAAAGGAGAGACGGCTTCTCGTGTAAATAATGACATTGAAAGGAGAGACGGCTTCTCGTGTAAATAATGACCATGAAAGGAGAGACGGCTTCTCGTGTAAGAAATGACATTGAAAGGAGAGACGGCTTCTCGTGTGAATAATGACATTGAAAGGGGAGCCGGCTTCTCGTGTAAATAATGACATTGAAAGGAGAGACGGCTTCTCGTGTAAATAATGACATTGAAAGGAGAGACGGCTTCTCGTGTGAATAATGACATTGAAAGGGGAGACGGCTTCTCGTGTAAATAATGACATTGAAAGGAGAGACGTCATTATTCACACCGCCACCCTCACCTTCCCTTCTTTCATTTTCCTGTCTACTTCATATCCTCTGCTGTTCTGTCATTTTCCTTCCTCCTTGACATCCTCTCCTGTCTGTCTTTAGTCCCCGGGATGCCGACACTGACTCGGTCAACACCATGGTGGTTCATGAGGAGGAGGAGGGCGAGGAAGGGGAGGAGGGGCAGGCTGGAGTCTACAGGGACCAGACCATGCTGGTGCAGAGGGTGAGTTATGTCTTTCAGGAAGTACCCTACTGGACTAGAGAGAAGTCATCTGTATTAAACACACATATGTATACATGCATGTGTGTGGAGTTGTGTAAATGTGTGTGGGTGGTCAGGTTACTCTTTATGTAGGAGGTTGTGTTGGGCCATTGTGACTGGTTTGTCCCCGTTGCCTGGCAGACACCAGAGAAGCGAAGCCACAATGGATACACCAACCTGCCTGATGTGGTGCAGCCCTCCCACTCCCCCACTGACTCCGCCTCCCACTCCTCCCCTGGGAAAGACTCTGTCTATGATGTGAGTCTCTCTGACTTTCTCCCTGAATACAAGTACAATCATGGACATGGTTCTCTGCCCAAAACTCCATTCTCTCCCTTCCTTCCTGTTTCCTCCAGTATCAGTCCAGAGGTCTAGTCAAGGCGTCAAGTGGCAAGTCCTCCTTCACCACCTTTGTTGACCTGGGCATGTACCAACCACCAGGTGACACTGCGGATGCCATCTCTGTGGGCAGTAAGTACAGACAGAATGTCGCATCAAGAGGTTAAATGAGGTTCCCCTATACACCCTCAATTCCTTAGTTCCCTATTCTAGTCTCTAGCTTCATTACTCGGCTCACAATCCAGCATCTTTTACTTTACTGCTGTTATTAATCTGTGTCATGGAAATGTCTCACAGCAGGAGGGCAGCATTTGCCCACAATAGCTTGATTCAATATCATTCCCTTAAGGAAGTTTTCTCTCCTCTTCCCTCTAAACTTTGCCTGCTTCTCTGCCTCCCTCCTGCTGTGTCCAGGCCTGGGCTCCAGGTTTGAGCAGCTGAAGATGGAGGTGAGGAAAGGCTCCATGGTGAACGTGAACCCCACCAACACACGCCCCCACAGCGACACCCCCGAGATTCGCAAGTACAAGAAGAGGTTCAACTCTGAGATCCTCTGTGCTGCTCTCTGGGGTGAGACAGACGGCATGCTGGTCTAAGCTATAGCCAACACTGTAATCATGTTATTCCATCCACCATGAGTATCACATCTTTTACATATTTCCTGTAGATCCTGATTGTTTGCATTTTGGGAATATTTGTATCTGTGTGTGATTCCCAGGTGTGAACCTGCTGGTGGGGACGGAGAACGGTCTGAAGCTGCTGGACCGTAGTGGTCAGGGGAAGGTCTACCCCCTCATCAATTCCCGCAGGTTTCAACAAATGGATGTCTTGGAGGGACTGAACCTGCTCATCACCATATCAGGTGATTAGTACTGCTCAGCACTTGAACAACACTCTGCGCTCACCTGGGGTCCGTTCAGGATGGTCACAAAATCTTCAGATAGAATCTGTTAGCTCTACATTTTGCCTTTCTATCTGCAACGTTCTGAACGTTTCATTTCAACTGAATACGCCTGTGGCTAGTTAAGGATCATATCACCTCTACCTTACCTGACACCCTAGACCTACTTCAATTTGCTTACCGCCCCAATAGATCCACAGACGATGCAATCGCCATAACACTTGCCACTGCCCTATCCCTTCTGGGCAAGAGGAATACCTATGTAAGAATGCTGTTCATTGACTATAGCTCAGCATTCAACACCATAGTACCATTAAGCTAGAGGCCCTGGGTCTAAACCCCGCCCTGTGCAACTGGGTCTTGGACTTCCTGACGGGCCGTCCCCAGGTGGTGAAGGTAGGAAACAACACCTCCACTTCACTGATCCTCAACACGGGCCCCACAAGGGTGTGTACTCAGCCCCCTCCTGTACTCCCTGTTCACCCATGACTGCGTGGCCATTCACGCCTCCAACTCAACCATCAAGTTTGCAGACAACACAACCATAGTAGGCCTGATTACCAACAATGACGAGACAGCCTACAGGGAGGAGGTGAGGGCCCTGGCGGAGTGGTGCCTGGAAAATAACCTCTCACTCAATGTCAACAAAGCGAAGGAGCTGATCGTGGACTTCGGGAAACAGCAGAGGGAGCACCCCCCTCCCCACATCGTCAGGACCACAGTGGAGAAGGTGGAAAGCTTCAAGTTCCTTGGCGTACACGTCACTGACGATCTGAAATGCTCCACCCACACAGACTTGTGTGGCGCAACAGTGCCTCTACAACCTCAGAGGAGGCTGAATAAATTTAGCTTGGCTCCTAAGACCCTCACAAACTTTTAGAGATGCACCTTTGAGAGCGTCCTATCGGGCTGTATCATCACTTGGTATGGAAACTGCACCACCCGCAACCGCAGGGCTCTCCAGAGGGTGGTGCAGTCTGCACAACGCATCACCGGGGGCAACTACCTGCCCTCCAGGACACCTACAGCACCCGATGTCACAGGATGGCCAAAAAGATCATCAAGGACATCAACCACCCGAGCCACGGCCTGTTCACCCCGCTATCATCCAGAAGGCGAGGTCAGTACAGGTGCATCAAAGCTGGGACCGAGAAACTGAAAAACAGCTTCTATCTCAAGGCCATCAGACTGTTAAATAGTCATCACTACCACACGTTTACTCAACCATGCTCCTTAGAGGCTGCTGCCCTATGTATATAAACATGGAATCACTGGTCACTTCAATAATGGAACACTGGTCACTTCAATAATGTTTACATACGGCTTCATTCGTCTCATATGCATATACTGTATTTTAGTCAAATCCACTCAGACATTGCTCGTCCTAATATTTATATATTTCTTAATTCCATTATTTTACATTTAGATTTGTGTGTATTGTTGTGAATTGTTAGATATTACTGCACTGTTAGAGCTGTGAACACAAACATTTCACTACACCCACAATAACACCTGCTAAGTATGTGTATGTGACCTATAAAATTTGATTTGATTTGACAAGGACCTGTGCATCACAAACTCCATCTAATGCTACTCAGCCCCTTTTCTTATCCAATGTATAACCTCTTTGTGTGTGTGTGTGTGTGTGTGTGTGTGTGTGTGTGTGTGTGTGTGTGTGTGTGTGTGTGTGTGTGTGTGTGTGTGTGTGTGTGTGTGTGTGTGTGTGTGTGTCCGTCCCAGGTAAGAAGAACAAGGTGCGTGTGTACTACCTGGCCTGGCTGAGGAACAAGATCCTCCACAATGACCCGGAGGTGGAGAAGAAGCAGGGCTGGACCACTGTAGGGGAGATGGAGGGATGTGTCCACTACAAAGTGGGTGAGTATAGGAAGGATGGAGATGGCGTTAACAGTGAACCGTGTATCTATTATTAATGCATTTTCCAACCATGTATATTTCCACAAATGTTTTTTGCCTTTTTTGTAGTGTTTATTTATAGTATAATATAAAGGCTCTAATCCCGCTTTGTTGTTTGTGTCTAGTGAAATATGAGAGGATCAAGTTCTTGGTGATAGCTATGAAGAATGCGGTGGAGGTATATGCCTGGGCTCCCAAGCCTTATCACAAATTCATGGCCTTCAAGGTAGGCCTCACTTTTCCTGCCTTATTGTTCTGAGTGCCAGGTGTTCTATTTCCCCTCAGCCAGTCAACCAGAACAACATTCAAACCCCCTTATGTTCTTCCTCTTTTTCCTCTCGCTTTCCGTCTCCCATCTCGCTCTCTCTACTCTCCTCTAGTCCTTTGGTGACCTGCCCCACAGGCCCCAGTTGGTAGACCTCACAGTGGAGGAAGGTCAGAGGTTGAAAGTCATCTATGGCTCCATTGCTGGCTTCCACGCCATCGACGTTGACTCTGGGAACAACTATGACATCTACATCCCAGTGCATGTAAGTGGATAAGTTTCTAGTGACACCACACACAGATAAACAGGGCCAGACAGAAACTATGGGGGCAGAATATCCTTAAGCCCCCACAAGTTCTTCCAAATCAGATAGAATACATTCACACCTAAAATAGCTACAGAACATGAATAATAACCTGTTTTATTGATTAGATGCCCAAACTTGACAGGTATTGATGTAAAAACCGCCTCCACGGTTTTCACCCACTTCTTGCTTGCTATACATTTTTGTCACTTCACAGCAGTGTGGAAGTACTGGAGCCCAATTTTTCATGACTTCTGACTCGACCATTGGTGACTGACTCGCCTTTTTGTGACTTGTATTTTCACTTGAACTGAGTATGCTACTAGGATAAGCAGAATATTAGCAGAACTGTGTGCGCAGAGCAGCAAGGCTTCTGTTCTCTAGCAGTGGGAAGGACGCGCCACAGCCTACATCAGCTGGTGAGCTGCTGCGATGCAAGCAATGAGTGTGGGCAGACAGGCAAGGCAGGCTCTGTGTCCCCGTAACCACCAGACTACTATTTAGCTTTGCCTGGTTAAGAAACACCAACTGCTTTATGAAATTGAAAACCATAGTATTGAGTTTAAGAGTAAAACAGTCTAGCTATTTCTCTCTCCCCTTGAGCATAGAAAAGTAGGCTCTTTGAATTTGTCGTCTCACTCTACCCTTCTAATTTCCCCCCTGCAACCTATAGCTAGGTTCTGACTTGTCTTAAGATTTCAATCAGCATTAAAAAAACCTACACAAATATCAGTGGGCGATTTACAAAAAAGTAGCTGAGAGCCTGTTACAATTATTGCAAGTAATAGTCTGGTCAATCTGACAGGAGCAATAGCCAATTCCATCTAGAGAACATTCATCCATTACTAACTTGACATAACTATTGAACATTACATTCAAATAAAATGTGTGAGCCTGTGTATGAATTACTTATTTGTTTCATAGTCTATTGCATATTGCAGCCATTTATCACCATTGGGCAACAGGAGGTAAATCTTGCGTTACCTCAATGCTCACATTAAAATCTTCCCACCATCCCGCCACTAGTTGTTGCTGGGAAGTTTTTTTCTACTACATCTGAGCTAAATCAGTAGAGGCGCGAATCTCAAGCAACAGACGAGCATCGAGCCATCAGTACGAGTGTGCAAACAGCAGTAACCAACTACCAAACCCCGAATCATTAATTTTGCTTTCCAAAGTTTTTCAGCAGATGGTGCAAAGAGTGTGGCGCAATGTCAAATGTGTAACAGAAAAATAGAGAAGATCGGAACCACTTCGAACTTCAAAACTCAGACCCAGTGATTCAGACTTGAGCACTTAGACCAGGACTCAAACACTGAGACTCAGACTTCAGCCATAGGGACTCTCGTGACTCGGACTTAGCCGTAGGGACTAGTAACGCAACTATTGGTGATTCGTACTTAGCCATAGGGACTTGTGACTCGACTATTGGTGATTCGTACTTAGCCGTAGGGACTGGTGACTCGGCTATTGGTGATTCGTACTTAGCCGTAGGGACTAGTGACTCGACTATTGGTGATTCGGACTTAGCCGTAGGGACTGGTGACTCGGCTATTGGTGATTCGTACTTAGCCGTAGGGACTGGTGACTTAACTATTGGTGATTTGGACTTAGCCGTAGGGACTAGTGACTCGGCTATTGGTGATTTGGACTTAGCCGTAGGGACTGGTGACTCGACTATTGGTGATTTGGACTTAGCCGTAGGGACTAGTGACTCAACTACAACACTGCTTCATAGACTCTTATTCAGAATGAGAATCAGTGCATTTAACTGTTCAGTCAAAAAATATTCTACTCCTTCTCTCTGTGTGTCCAGATCCAGTGCCAGATCATGCCCCATGCCATTGTGTTCCTGCCCAGCTCGGACGGCATGGAGATGCTGCTGTGCTACGAGGACGAGGGCGTCTATGTAAACACCTACGGACGCATCATCAAAGATGTGGTGCTTCAGTGGGGCGAGATGCCCACCTCCGTTGGTATGGCACATGTGTACAAACACATACACACTACACTTCCTCTTAAAGTTGCTGTGTTCTGAGTTATCTCCCTCTCTTTCTCGCTGTTCAGCCCATATCTGCTCTAACCAGATCATGGGCTGGGGAGAAAAGGCCATAGAGATCCGTGCTGTAGAGACGGGCCACTTGGACGGAGTCTTCATGCACAAGAGAGCCCAGAGGCTCAAGTTCCTCTGTGAGAGGAATGACAAGGTGGGTCACACACTCACACAAACAGGTACGCACACACATGGATTCAGAAATGTACCCAATCTATATGTGTGTGGTTGTAATCTTCTGTTTTGCATCTCAGGTGTTCTTTGCTTCGGTGCGCTCCGGGGGCAGCAGCCAGGTCTACTTCATGACCCTGAACAGGAACTGCATCATGAACTGGTGAAACAACATTGTCCCATACAACTATGTCCCGTAGTCAGTCAGTGTATGGAAACCACCAGGCCAAGCGAAAGACACTCAACCCCCCCCCCACCCACCCATACGAGGACACACCACACAGTCAGACTCAACACAAACACATCACACACATACAGCTCACACAAGCCTACTGTAAATCCATTCCAGCCTAAAGTCTTCATGACAAAGCCTCTCACCTGCCACCTACTGACTCCCCTAAACGGATTGAGCTCCCTCTGAAATGGTAGCTAACTATGAGACATCACCACAGGATTCTCATGTAATATCATCTCTACTCTACTGTGTATATATACCTGTCCTGTATTATTGTACCTCAGTCACTTGGTGGACCTGTGTTTAGTCGTAACTACTGTAGTTAGTTCCTTCTTACGTTAAAAACATTCCTTACTGGTGAAATACATTTGGAAGAAGGCAAGATTGTACCAATATAAGTCAAGATTGAATTGTAAATAGCCAGTATCTAACATGTTCACATGGAAGAGAACATGGGTAGATTGAAGTCACTGGCAGACCTGTATATTACACCTCCATTTGGGGCGTTACCATGGACCTGATATATACTGTACTGGCACACCCTAGAGGTTTGAAGTATTGTTGCAACACTTCACCATAGAAGCTCACTCACTATGCTAAGCTTCTGATTCCCTATGGCATCATTATTCAACTCATTGTTTAAAAATAAGAAGTGTCGTTTGATTAAAACTTGATTTAATGTTTGTTATTTTGATGTTTTTTGGGATGAAGGTTTAAAAAACCTCCTAGGAAGATGGACTATCTATGATGTGAACATACTATTGTTCTATTCCTTCGTAAATCCTGAGAAGTTAAAGAGAACACACTGCTGTGCTCTAGCTATACACCTTCTATTCCTTTATTATACCCTTGCTACATCTCGGGGATGGGACTTCCTCACCGTTTAGGAGGCTTTCTAACTGGCTTTAAATATTTCTACCTTTGTTTCTTGTCAATATCGCTAATATCGCTACAAAGATTTGATATCTGTACGGTTTCTGTATTTGGTATTAGCCTAACTGGTATTCTTACTTTTATCTCTACTGTTATATTGCCGTTATATTGCAATATATATGCTGTTCTAGTGCAGTTCTTGTTCGGAGAAGGGAGTTCAGTTAATTTGTTGTGTGTAAAATATACCAGTGGAAGGGAGTGAGGTGACTTGTTAAGATGTGGGGGTCGAGGGGTGATGAAGTATGAAGGCTTTGAAGTCACAGTAATAAAGAGGACATTGAGGATTTGGAAGAGAGAGAGTTGTAGTTGTAAGAATATTATAATGGAAGTCAGGTTTTCTTCATCTTGCGGATGTTATCCAGTTGAATATAGTTCCCTTTTCTCTTACTAGATCTACTCTGTCCGCAACCTACGTTTTTAATGTATTTTATGTTCATTGGTATGGATTTGGGTATGTGTTTTTGTATGCAAAGGTGTGTGTGTGTGTGTGTGTGTGTGTGTGTGTGAGCGTTTGTAGGGATGGGGCTGCAGTGGATAATACTGAACTAGTATTGTGGTTTCAAGCAATAGCTGTGTGGTTCTTGAGCCAGTATTGAACTTCACTGAGTGATGCTTTAGCAGTCCCAGTTTTGTGGCATCTTTGGCTCTGCAATACTGTACTAGAGGACTCAAACTCATTAGGGACTTTTATGTATCATACTAAACTGGTAGTAAGACAAAAATAAGGCAACAAGTTGTTGAATCTATTGGTATTGTTGTTTTCCCTACTAAAATTCACAATACTTCTCTGAACATACTATGAATCTACTTTGATTCTTTAAGAGATCAGGGGAAATGCTTAAGCTGTGGGTATTTTATGTACTTTACTCTAAATGGATTCTATATATTATAAATATATTTAGTATAGAAGCAAATATTATTAACACCTACTCATTCAAGGGTTTTTCTTTATTTTTACTATTTTTTACATTGTAGAATAGTAGTGAAGACAAACTATTAAATAATACATATGGAATCATGTAGTAACCAAAATCGTGTTTTAAAAAATCCAAATATATTTGTAGCCACCCTTTGCATTGATGACAGCTTTGCGCACCCTTGTCCAGCTTTACCTAAAATGTTTTTCCAACAGTCTTGAAGGAGTTCCCACATATGCTGAGCACTTGTTGGCTGCATTTCCTTCACTCTGTGGTCCAACTCATCCCAAACCATCTCGAATGGGTGGAGGTTGGATGCTGCAGAATGCTGTGGTAGCCATGATGGTTAAGTGTGCCTTGAATTCTAAATAAATCACAGACCGTGTCACCAGCAAAGCACCATCACACCACCACCTCCATGCTTCACGGTGGGAACCACACATGGGGTGATCATCTGTTCACCTACTCTGCGTCTCACAGCGACACAGCGGTTGGAACCAAAGAATCTCAAATTTGGACTCATCGGACCAAAGGACAGATTTCCACCGGTCTAATGTCCATTGCTCATGTTTCTTGGCCCACGCAAGTTTCTTCTTCTTATTGGTGTCCTTTAGTAGTGGTTTCTTTGCAGCAATTCGAACATGAACACCTGATTTCACGCAGTCTTCTCTGAATAGTTGATGTGTTTGTTACTTGAACTCTGTAAAGCATTCATTTGGGCTGCAATTTCTGATGTGCAGTCAACTCTAATGAACTCATCTTCTGCAGCAGAGGTAACTCTGGGTCTTCCTTTCCTGTGGCGGTCCTCATGAGAGCCAGTTTCATCATACCGCTTGATGGTTTTTGCGACTGCACTTGAAGAAACTTTGAGAGTTCTTGAATTTTTCCAAATTGACTGACCTTCATATCTTAAAGTAATGATGGACTGTCATTTCTCTTTGCTTATTTGAGCTGTTCTTGCCATAATATGGACTTGGTATTTTACCAAATAGGGCTATCTTCTGTACACCAACCCTACCTTGTCACGACACAACTGATTGGCTCAATTGCATTAAGGAAAGAAATTACACAAATGAACTTTTAAAAAGGCACACCTTTTAATTTAAATGCATCCAGGTGAAGCTGGTTGAGAGAATGCCAAGTATGCAACACTGTCATCATGGCAAAGGGTGGCTACTTTCAAGAAGCTTACATCTAAAATATATTTTAATTACACACTTTTTTTGGTTACTAAACTCAGCAAAAAAAGAAACGTCCTCTCACTGTCAACTGCATTTATTTTCAGCAAACTTAACATGTGTAAATATTTGTATGAACATAACGAGATTCAACAACTGAGACATAAACTGAACAAGTTCCACAGACGTGACGAATAAAGGGGGGGGGACAAAATCAAAAGTAACAGTCAGTATCTAGTGTGGCCACCAGCTGCATTAAGTACTGCAGTGCATGTCCTCCTCATGGACTGCACCAGATTTGCCAGTTCTTGCTATGAGATGTTACCCCACCGGGAACCTGCAAGTTCCGGAACATTTCTGGGGGGAATGGCCCTCGCCCTCACCCGCCGATCCAACAGGTCCCAGACGTGCTCAATGGGATTGAGATCCGGGCTCTTCGCTGGCTATGGCAGAACACTGACATTCATGTCTTGCAGGAATTCACGCACAGAAATAGCAGTATGGCTGGTGGCATTGTCATGCTGGAGGGTCATGTCAGGATGAGCCTGCAGGAAGGATACCACATGAAGGAAGAAGATGTCTTCCCTGTAATGCACAGCGTTGAGATTGCCTACAATGACAACGAGCTCGGTCCGATGATGCTTTGACACACCGCCCCAGACCATGATGGACCCTCCACCTCCAAATCTATCCTGCTCCAGAGTGCAAGCCTCAGTGTAATGCTCATTCCTTTGACAATAAACGCGAATTCGACCTTCACCCCTGGTGAGACATAACCGTGACTCGTTTGTGAAGAGCACTTTTTGCCAGTCTTGTCTGGTCCAGCGACTGTGGGTTTTTGCCCATAGGCGACTTTGTTTCTGGTGAGGACCTGCCTTACAACAAGCCGACAAGCCCTCAGTCCAGCCTCTCTCAGCCTATTGCGGACAGTCTGAGCACTCTGTAACTGATGCCATCCTGTACCTGTACCTGTGATGCCATCCTGTACCTGTCCCACAGGTGTGATGTTCGGTTGTGCCGATTCTGTGCAGGTGTTGTTACACGTGGTCTGGCACTGTGAGGACGATCAGCTGTCCGTCCTGTCTCCCTGTAGCGCTGTCTTCGGCATCACACAGTATGGACATTGCAATTTATTGCCCTGGCCACATCTGCAGTCCTCATGCATCCTTGCAGCATGCCTAAGGCACGTTCACGTGGATGAGCAGGGACCCTGGCCATCTTTCTTATTTTTTTTTTTAATCAGTAGAAAGGCCTCTTTAGTGTCCTGAGTTTTCATAACTGTGACCTTAAGCTGTTAGTGTCTTAACGACAGTTCCACAGGTGCCTGTTCATTAATTGTTTATGGTTCATTGAACAAGCATGGTAAACAGTGTTTAAACACTACAATGAAGATCTGTGAAGTTATTTAGATTTTTATGAATTATCTTTGAAAGACAGGGTCCTGAAAAGAGGACTTTAATTTTTTTGCTGAGTTTATATGATTCCATATGTGTTATTTCATCGTTATGTCTTCACTATTATTCTACAATGTAGAAAATAGTAAAAATAAAAACCCTTGAATGAGTAGGTGTGTCCAAACTTTTGACTGGTACTGTATATTAAAATGGAGAGTACGGAACAGAATCGATTGTAAAGGGATGAAAGCACTTCGTACAGTTAAAATGTCTATATTTTACTCTGAGCATGCTTGCATGCACATATATGAGCAATTCCTCCCGTATCACAATTCAGTATCAATTCTTAGATTAGTTTCCCCCTAGCCTACTTTATTGAATATCATCTGTGTGACATTGTGACTGATATCTCACGTTTTTACACACTCCACAAGTAGCTCAGTCATGTAAATGGCCCTCCTATCTTAGTAAGCCAAACTGCCATGTTTACAGTTTAAGCAGTGCCTTGGAGTAGGGAAGAGACTGGGTGATGAGGGTTAAAGGGGGGTAGTGAATATGACCCTCCACTCGCTCTTATAACTGAACTCCAGGAAGAAGAGGTTATACTGAAGGACAGTTTACAATAATAAATAGTTGCCTCCTTTGTTACTGGTGTCCTGTGCCAATGAAGTGCACTTACATAGAAACCAGAACATCCCTATATGACTCAACTACTTTTACATTTGTAACATTGTCAACGACTATAGATTTGATTCTGTAATAATCTCAATGTTTGCCTACTGCTTTTTAAATGTAAAAGACTCTCAGCAGTTACAGTGACTGTAGATCTGTTGCCATCATGTGGAAGAGTTAGTGTAGAGGAAATATTACACATGTAGTCTGTAGGCATTTTCTATAGAATTTTAATCAACATTTCAGTTAAGTATTAAATGCATACAATATCCTTGTATGGCCCATTCATGTAACTACAATATTGGCACAGGACAAATGTGCAGTTCATGGCAGCAAACCTACCCAATTCGGAATTTTGAAAATGATTATATGCCTATAAAGATACATTTTGTCAGAGGTAGATGTGATAGTCCTCTAGACAGTGGGAGGGGGGGCCAATATACCATATTAAAAGCCATAGGAGTATTCCACATTTGTTGAGAATAATTTGATAGTATTTTGTATGTTCAAATGAAATTTAAGCCAGTGACCTGGGATGTGATGTTCGATGCAGGTTTTTCTTGAGTGATCAGATATGTGGACTGGGTGAGATGCAGTGGGAAATTAACTAACTTAATATATTCTGAAAGGACTATTTTATTAAAGCATATGTAAATTATATTGAGAGATTTAACTAAATGAATGTACATTATAAAACAGATTTGTATAACATACTTTACGGTCTGGTATATGAATTAATCTAAGCACAAGGTATTCTAATTTACGGCACAGAGAGCAAAGCTATAAATGTGGGTGTCTACATAAGTGTTTGGACTGTCTTTGTGGGTGTGACGCATGAGCGTGATGGTGGGGCTGTATGTATTTCCAGTGGAAGTGCAGATTCCTCTTGATACTGCCTAACTAGTAGTCATACTGTTGGTTGAGAGGAAGGGAGGGACCAGTCTGATATTGAGGACATGTATTGTCATTGTGAGATTGGGGAATAGTCAACTGAGACAGAAAGGTTGGTGAATGGAGAGGGTCAACAGTTGTCATTAACTTTTTATTGTCCAATCTAAATTCATTATCAGTTAAGTGTAGTGTTACGACGAAGTTCTAACAGTAAAACGGCTTGTTTAATGTTTCAGCCCCACAGAACATTGGTATATCACAAAGGCTGTCCTTGCCATATCAAATGTTGTGACGTTTCTCCTTCATAAGCAATATGAGCATTCAGAACAGTTGAAGTTCAATTCTCTGCTGTCTGTCTGTGAGACTTGTGGGAGGGTGTTTGTCGTGGCCTTTAGCAGACTGAATCTAAGCTGGACTGTTTGTCCTTGTCTCGTTAGTGAAGGAGATACCCGTATGTTGTTTAATAAAAAAATGTGGGGTCTTAATCACAAGAAAATATACCTTCTAATCCACAGTCTGCATAATACTCATACATCACTTTAACAGTTATGATGCTTGTCTAGTTTTGCATTCATTCCTTTAATCCAGTTATTGCCTTTTGATGAACTATAAGGTGGATCATAAGGCTGTGTTTACATAGGCAGCTCAATTCAGCTCTTTTGTCAATTTCCCTTCGCTAAGTCCCGCCCCAGAATTTTGGGCAAGCAATCGGAGCCATGGATAGCAACTGTCGTCGAGGCCTAGCCAGTGTTGCCAATTTAGTGACTTTGTCGCTATGTGTAGCGATTTATTTTTGTATGAAAAATGCAGCCTGAAAGGGTCCCTTCAGTGACTTATTGTGAAGAGGCTAGCGACAAATTCAGTTACTTTTAATTTCAGGCTGCGTTTGGTGTTTTGCCACCGAGTTTCCGAGCTAATTTCCCGAGTAAATTCTGAGTTGGAGAATACAGGCAGAGAAGCACAATGGGAGGGCCCGTGTGCCGTGGGTTAAAACTACATTGGGGGCCGCAGCTAGGCAAATTTGTGCTGTGACGTCGAAGCGGCACATTAATGCCAGTGAGGGGAGTGGAGGAAAAACGTAGTTTCCTGAAATGCAGAGCCTGTTGGGGCATTAATCTGAAATTATACGTTTGTTAGATCAACTGGTGGGCTAGCCAAGGTTAGCTCTGTCGCACTAGGCCGTTTTAAACTGCAATGTTCTTAGCCTTGGGCTAAAATCTTCCTTAGCCCTGGGCTAAGGAGCGGTGTGAACGCATCTATTGACAACCTAACGTAATATAACTTGTTCTCTCAATGTAAGTGAGCGAGCGAAATTATCCATGCTATTAATACAACTCCCATCTGCTGTTGACATCAGGATATGATTTGAGAGCACTAACAAGTTAACTCCAAAAGTGGTTAGTAGCTTTGACTGCATGCTGACAGTGAATTCAGAGAGCCATTCAGTGGCTAACCACACTAGCTACAAACCAGTGGAAGCTGCTGAGGGGAAGACTGCTCATAATAATGGCTGGAACGGATTTTTTTTTTTACCAGGTTCCCGTAAAGCAATTATAATGACAGTCCACCACAACATACCCAAGAGATTCCTGATTAGCCAGGGGTAGTCTGTTTTAATTTAATTGTTGTGTATTAAAACAGTTTGACATCATTGCGAGGGGATTTCACCAGTGGTTGACAAGGGAATTGGGCTTCCAGGGAAAATGTTGTCAGAGGTTGTAACACTAACCAAGGGGGGCAGAGCTTAACGTAGGGAATTTATTTATATATCTGACACCCATCTGATATTTTCCCCAATGTGTAAACAACAAAAACACATTTGAATCTGATCTTTTGATTCCGATTTATACCACATCCACAAGTGGATCTCTATCATGATATAATTCTGATGTTCCGTATGTGACCTGTTTGGATGATTAGATTTTTTTTTTTTTTGCACATTTACCTGCCATTACCATGACAACCACAGCTACATTTAAAGGAACAGTGACAGAAATAATCATTGCATCTGTGTGTTACATCAGTGGAAAAAGGCTATACAGACACTCCTGACCTGCAAAACAATATTTAATTTAAACATTTGTTAAAATTAGGTAAGGGTCAGTTAGATTTTGGCTTCTACGCTGTTTGTTGTTTTAGGCTAGGTTTCTGTATAGCACTTTGACATCTTTTGATGTAAAAAGGGCTTTATAAATACATTTGATTGATTACAGGTCAGGAATATCCTTATAGCCTCTCCCACATCTGTGTGAATGCAAAAATCTGATATGTGCACATGTAAAACAGTGTGGACAGTCAGAAGAAAAAATGCAGAATTGTGTTCTTAGGGTGGCTGTGTAAACACAGCTCAATGAAGGATAATACACTGTTCTCATTTGGGTGGGTTTTCTGCTTCTGTGTAGTAAGTGTTTTAGGCATACTGTCTCTGAGCCTCTGCCTGTTGCTATGGAGGCAATGACCTGCTTCACCCAATGTAGTCACACTTTAATCAAGACACTATTCACAGATATTATATAGTCAGACTGTACAAAATATTGGATCTCCTTGTAGAATAACATTTAAAGTATGAATGGAGTTGTGATTTTTAAGATGCTTGTTGTTGGAAATAGGACCGGTGAAGGTCGGAAAGCTGATATCTTTGGACGGGTCTATAATCTCTTATCCTTTTTCAGTTAAGAAATTAAATGTCTTTACAATGTTTAGTGTTTCTGTTTTTGAGGGGTTAACTCCAGATTGTATTTCATAGACTGATGAACTTTCAAGATTATGTTGAATGGACTCATGAGTCTGTAAAAGTCTTAATTCAGAGTTGTTTGAAAAATAAAACTACATTGATCTAATCTTAAAATTGTTTGTATTACTGTGCCTTTATTCATAGTTCATGTTTTACACCTAATGAAAGAATGGGCTAAGCATGTGCTGTATAATTGACCTCCAGTCTTCTATAAGGAGTTCCTACCATCATGCAGGCCTTCACTCCAACCAACACATTTACCAGGCTTGGGTCCCCCAAACTCTGTCCTGGGGCCCTGTTTTTTTTTCTTCCCCCTATCACTACTCAGCTAATTCAAATAATCTAAACTTGATGTGTTGGTGATTTGAATCAGCTGTGTAGTGCTCAGGCACAAAACTAAACGTGCAACCAGGGGTGGGCCCCAGGACAGAGTTTGGGAAACTGTGCTAATCAACCATATCCCTGAAGTGAACATGTTCACTCCCCCTTGTGGAATTAGGGAATAGAACTGGTGTAAAGAAAATGGTGAACTCCCTTGGTCTTGCATGCACCAATCCAATCCCTTTAAAATCCATCTGTGGGAGTGAACGCTCCTGGAAGAAGGGTAGAGAATCGTATACAAGCCATGATTTTCATGAAATACATCTGACTATTCTAAAAAAATGACCTGACACTATATTATGAATCAGTTTGTTTAGAAACTGGAACAGAAATCTGGGCGTCAGGTAGGTTTCATAAAGGGTCAAATTGGTTCATCAAAGCATTTCAAATTCACTGTTTGTTTTGTGCTAAACATGATCCCCATATCTCCCTTAAACACGCAATGCTAAAAAAGAAAGTACACACAACTGGCCGAAACTGGCAAGAGGCTACGTGTATTTATTAATAGTATGTACAATGTATACCATCATAAAGTTGACATAATATATTGACAAAGTCAAAGTATGAATATTGCCCCTGCTTATTTGAGAGTTGTCTCTTGATAATCCATTTCTCACTCTTCTTATGAATCTCTCATTTTATTGATTTCATTTAGTTTAATTTCATTATTCTCTATTAATTATCCTTAAAGTGTATCTGAGGCACACAGGGAAAACATGAATAAAATAAGCGTAAAAAAAAAAAAATTAATACAACAAAAACATCAAAACCAAAACTATCATATTTACTTATGTGGGTGTACATATCTATAAAAACAGTAACTACATGATAGCATTTTGTTTGAGCCAGGAGAAACTTTAAGAATTGATGGTTTATCTTGATTTTCCTTTAACAGTGTCACTGGAAAGTCGGCTCTATCTCCCTGTCTGTAGTCTCTCTCGAGTGTTAATGGATTCACTTATTCTCTTGCTTTTCCAGCACATCAGTCTATTCCCACTACTGTCACTTTTTTCACCCTGTCACAGAGACACACATCTACTGTAGCACAGAAAATCCATTTTAGGGGTATTTGGGACTGAGTAAACAAACGAAAAACAGAATTGTCCAATAACTACCTCTCCCCCATTTAGCTCAAGGGATAGAGTTTCTCTCAGAAATAAACATGTACTGTATATGTGTGTGTGTGTGTGTGTGTGTGCATGTATGTGTGTGTTTTAGTTTAGCAGATGAGGATTTTATTGAATTTTGTCACATCTTTTATGGTGGCTCCAATGACATATGGTACTCGAGTGTGTGCTGTGTACATATCAGTTGTGGGTAGTGTTGGCATTTGTTTGTAATTCTGGTGGACTCTTCCTGCATACAATGGGATTGGTAACATGTCAAATTGCAAGTGGCATGTGTGTCTGTGTAAACTCATACCTAATTGCCGTTATATATATATTATGTACAATGTTTCAATGTGTATGTGTACATCTTTACGTACAGTGTGAATACAGTGTGCAAACTATGTGTACCAAAATGTGAGATGTGAATACTTTGTATGATCAATAATGTGTGTGTATGTGTGTGCGCGCGCATGGCTCAGGTAACTTGTCAGTTCCAGATCTTGAGGAAGCTGTCCCAGGACCCAGTGGCCACAGCCATGCCATCATCAGTCACGCCTAGACAGCTCACACGATTGTCATGGCCAGCTAACACTCCTGACACAGAGAGGGAAAAACAAATGTCATCAGGTTTCATAGTTAGCCATCTTATCAATACCCCTTAACACAGGGATCCCTTAGTGGAGAGTTGAATTAAACTTTACTGAGATCAGCTTGTGAATTGAAGTCTTAACATTTCAATAAAATCAGAAGATATTCCATTGTCTTTTCTGATATCAGTCATTGGTCTGATGAATAGTCAGAAACAACAATGGCTGCCACCTAAATGACAGCCACTCCCTAATACTCCACTGACCTGCTCGATCTCCCTTCATGGCGTCCCAGATGTTGCAGTTGAAGTCGTCGTAGCCGGCCAGTAGCAGCCGTCCGGATCTGGAGAAGGCCACGGAGGTGATGCCACAGATGATGTTGTCGTGAGAGTACAGGCTGAGTTCCTGGTCGGCGCGCAGGTCAAACAGCCTGCAGGTGGCGTCGTCAGAGCCGGTGGCAAAGGCGCTGCCGTTGGGAAAGAACTGGGGAGGAAAGAGAGAGGGAGGGACAGACATGGTAGATCAGCTAGCCATGCACCTAGCATTAGGTAGATTAAACATTAGCATTAGCTAGTGCAACTAACATGAAGGACTTTGGGAACAGTGACATGTCTATGGTATCCTGGCTTAATGCCATGACATGAACCAGAAAGCAGGTCACCAGTGGCCCCCAGCTTTTCAGCACACTCACACAGACTGCGTTGATGTCAGACTCATGGCCCGTGAACGTCTGTCGGCACATGCTGTCCCTGATGTCCCACAGCTTAATGGAGGCGTCACAGGCTCCGGACACAAAGGTGCGGAAGTCTGGGGACAGAGACAGGCTCATGACGTCACCGCTGTGGCCCGAAAACACTGTGGTCTGCTGGCTGGTCTCGATGTCCCACAGCGCACTGGGGGAGAGAACAGAACAGGGATCCACTGGATTTAACAGCTGTTATTAGACCATTTTAAGTGTAAGTTTGGGTTAGCTCATAGCTAGTACCAGTATAGACCAGGGATGGGCAACTGGCCCTTTTGTAGGAAAATATATTCAGTACCAGTAAAACGTTTGGACACACCTGCTCATTCAAGGGTTTCTTTATTTTTACATTGTAGAATAATAATTGAAGATGTCAAATCTATGGAATAACACATATGGAATCATGTAGTAACCAAAAAAGTGTTAAACATATCAAAATATATTTATATGATGTCTTCACTATTATTCTACAATGTAGAAAATAGTACAAATAAAGAAAAAACCCAGGAATGAGTAGGTGTGTCCAAACTTTTGACTGGTACTGTATATCTTTTTTGGAACTCAGGTCGGGGTCTCAACTTACTGTTGAGAGTTAGAATAATAGAATACACAAGGTGCAATTGGGACATGTGGTTGTGGCCATGCGCAATTAGCCCATGTCAGCAAAAAAACATTTTGCTGGCCGCTAGACTAATTTACCAATCTAAACTTGTAGTAAGAATGATTGAATTACCGACCGTGGTGGGACTAATTGATCATCAGTTATCATATAAAAACTGCAAACACCTTCCTCTACCCTATGGAAAAATGTGTAGGAATTGCAAGAAATTAACTTTTTTTTTTACATTTTAAAGTAGCTTCGCTTTCACGAGGGGGACGCTAAAATGTGGGAGGTATAGTATATTTATATTTGCATTCTCCATCAGCCTTGGTAACTAATCCATCAGGACTCACCAGGTAGTGTCTCCTGAGCTTGTGATGATTTGATTGTCATCGATGAAACGGCAACAGGACAGGTAACCTGTAGCACAAATAAAAACATCTATTAGAACACTGACTGCAGCATATCAATGCATGTTACTCCTACAGAGACTTAACTACAACAATACTCATGCTACAGAATGTGACTCATTTGAAGCCACAGGTGAGCTAGCACTGTAACGCAGCTAAGGGACATTCTAGCGGATGTCTCAGGTCATTATAATTGTGTTGCTCTGTGACTAATTAGCCATGTGAATTAAAGTCATCCTTGTTTGGAACCTGGGGCTCACCGAGGGACAGGTAGGAATACACAACTGAACTGCATACACAACCATATGTAGTGCCACAGGGGAAGTTAAGAGTCAGGGAGGTTCAAATACAATCACATAACCTAGCTAAGACACTTCTATGATTTCTCAAAGGAAAATGAACACAAAATCCCTCAAGCTTTTTGTCACATAGGTATTTGTGTGTAGTAGTGCTTCTTCACCTGTGTGTCCAGGTAATTCCCTGCTGACCCTGACGTTGCCCTCACGGGTCTTCAAGCAGTAGATGGAGCAAATGTTGTCCAGACCTCCACAGGCCACGTAGTTACCAGAGGGGGCATATGCACAGGTCATCACCCAGGAGGAGCGCAGGGGGATAGCATGCATCTGGAGGGGGGGGGGGGGGGATAAGAGTTGGTCACTGTGTGTCACAGAATAAAGGCATGGCCATGGAGAAGGAGAGTAGCATCACAACTGCGGCCAGGCATGAGTCCTGCTCCAGGTCCAAATCCAGACACAGCAGAAGTAGCACAATAATAGTCCATTGTGCTTCCCCTATACTGAATTGTGGGGGTCTTTTCTGGGTGCCGTTGCATAATGTAATTTACAATGTTTGAATGTCAAAGTGACTCTGGGTGGTTATGATGTAAGCAGATTATGAGATGAGTCAAACACACATTCCTAGTAAAGGAAGGTCTTTAGTGTGCTCCCATTTAACTTCCAATTCCTGAAGGCAGACAGTGAGTCAACCTAGTCAGGCCTCTCGGGGAGATTGTTGTTGTTATTATTGTTATTTGGGTGCAGCTCTCACCTTGTTAGTGGTGTAGCTGTCCCAGATTATCAGTTTTCCATCTTGAGAGGCGCTGACCAGGAGTCTGTGGAGACAAAGAGGTAGAACCATTGTATTATACCTACTCAAAACAAGCACAGCTTGTACCACCATGAGTGAGAGTGTGAAGAGAGAGGGATAAGCCCCCTAAGGGGTTGGCATAACGTTACACCCACCTAGAGTCTGTGCCCCAGTGCATGGCATAGATCTTAGCCAGATGGCCACGAAGAGTGCGCCTCGTCCGCATCTGAATCCTCCCCACTGGATCCAGACCTGCTGTTATCTGGTTGACACACAAACACACAGAAAAGTATTGTGAAGACAAGTTCATCACAGGGTTAATGTGGCAATGTAATGTACTGTAAGCTATATTGTATGTCGGTTAAGGCATTGATAAACACTTTTATTGACCGTGTTCTTAAATGGCTTCCAGACACAAGACACATCTATACCAATCATACTGTCTTTTATGTGGCTATGTGTTTATAATCATGTTGTCTTTTATGTGGGCATGTGTGCTACTTACCTGTGTTAGGGTTGAGTCCCCACATGCTTTCCTGGCATCCTAAGAGACAGAGAAACAGAGAGTGGTTAGACAAGCATTAGCATTCTCCCTCAATCTTACCCAGGTCAACCCCCCCACCTCTCCATATGGTTCATTAGGCCAACTCCCTTTTCCACCATCCCCCTTCTCTCCTAAACCCAATGGTTTTACTGCTTTAATTGAGATCATAAAGCGTCAGAGTAGGACTGCTGATCTAGGTTCAGGTCCTTCTGTCCATATCCTGTAATCTCATTCTTTATGATCTACAGTAAAAGGTAAAACTGATCCTAGATCAGCACTCCAAGGCTCTGGGACTTTGTAAATGTGGGCCCAGATCAGTGACATTCTGGCTGCGTTTACACAGGCACACCAATTCTGATCTTTTGCCCAAGTATTGGCAAAAGAGCTGAACTGATTGATCAAAAGACCAATCAGCAAAAAAAAGATCACAATTGGGCTGTGTTCCGCTGCTCAGACGTTGCTAACGCATGCCTGATCTTACTTCGTCTAGATAGGTATTTTATGTGTCAGCTAACGACATCATATGTATAGTAATCTAGTGCCCGACTACAGTGCACATTGATAAGACACGCAACCATTGGTTGATGCATGCAACGTGTGAGCAGGAGAACGCGGCCATACTCTTATCTGGTTCCTAAGTTGTTCCGCCTCCTGACGCAGCTGCTCCAGCTCGCTCATTTTGGATCCCTGGCCTCGACGATATCCTCTGTCACTCAAACAGTCACCTGGCGGGAACAAAGGATGGGAAATAGGATGAAAGGTGAAACTTAAAACATTCATGCAGATTGCCAGGAGAGTGATAGAGTTCAAAGTTAGGATTCCGTCGAAGAGAAGAAACGTCAAAATAGAATGATGGACAGTGCCTGCGTCAGAACAAACCAATCATCTGCTTGTAATGTAATGACATAGCATGCGTATCAGGTTGAATGATTTGATTGCAGTGTTATCATGGTGAGTAATTGCATCAAACTACATCAGAGGTCTTGTGGTCCTCTGCTGGTCTCAACCTGATCAATGGGTGTGATCTCATCATAATCCTTTTGGCATGTTTCACCCGGAGGCTAGTTGTTTTACACCATCACAAACATGGCTGCGGAGCGGCAGCTAGATTGAGTAAATTGGGTATATAAATGGTAAAATAATACTTAATTCAGTATTTTAAGTGCATGGTTTACCAACACAGCACATGTAAAATATGGAAAGCTTGTAATCTGTATGTTTATGTTTGTACAGCCCTGTCTGGTTTATCAGTGGAGAATAATCTCTAATCTGGTATAATCTGAGAAAGCGCTTCATCATTAAATGGGCTCTCTGATATCCACAAACAATGTAATGCACGGAAACAAGATTTGGATTACTGCAGGCAGCATTTGTTATTTATTACAGACACATTGAACAACCATTGGTTGATGCATGCAACGTGTGTTAAAGCAGTTTTGAATCTCTATTTAGCATAGCTGTCATTCAAAGAATTTGGCAGTGGAATTTTTCCATAACTACCATGTTATTGCCTGTTTCTTACTATATTTTACAACGACTTGTTAATGATTCAACATTTCCAACGATTATGGTCAATTTTGGTGGACACAAAAATGTCAATTTGTTCAATCTGCCATATCAAAACTAATGTTTTTCTCTTTAACAGCCTCACGTACTAGTGATCTGTTGTTCACACATTACATTTACAAAATGAAGGCATACTGTGCTCTGAAAATATTTTACAGCAGGATCTGGATCACCTAGTGAAATATCCTCCTGAAAATGTCTGATACTAGCATTATAACAAACTACATTTCCAAATTACTCCATTTTTCACCCATTAGACAAGTGTTTCCCAAACTCGGTCCTGGGGACCCCAAGGGGTGTAAGTTTTGCTTGTTGCCCTAGCACTACACAGCGCTACAGGACTGAGTTTGGGAAACACTGCACTAGACCAGCAGTTGAAGTCGGAAGTTTACATACACCTTAACCAAATAAATTTAAACTCAGTTCTTCACAATTCCTGAAATGTAATACTAGTAAACATTCCCTGTCTTAGGCCAGTTAGAATCTCCACTTTATTTTAAGAATGTGAAATGTCAGAATATTTCAGCTTTTATTATTTATTTCATCACATTCCCAGTGGGTCAGAAGTTTACATACACTCAATTAGTATTTGGTAGCATTGCCTTTAAATTGTTGAACTTGGGTCAAACGTTTCAGGTAGCCTTCCACAAGCTTCCCACAATAAGTTGGGTGAATTTTGCCCCATTCCTCCTGACAGAGCTGGTGTTTACTGAGTCAGGTTTGTCGGCTTCCTTGCTCGCACATGCTTTTTCAGTTCAGGTTTGTCGGCCTCCTTGCTCGCACATGCTTTTTCAGTTCTCCCCACAAATTTTCTATGGGATTGAGGTCAGGGATTTGTGATGGCCACTCCAATATCTTGACTTTGTTGTCCTTAAGCCATTTTGTCATAACTTTAGAAGTATGCTTGGGGTCATTGCCCATTTGGAAGACCCATTTGTGACCAAGCTTTAACTTCCTGACTGATGTCTTGAGATGTTGCTTCAATATATCCACTTCATTTTCCACCCTCATGATGCCATCTATTTTCTGAAGTGCACCAGTCACTCCTGCAGCAAAGCACCCCCACAACATGATGCTGCCACCTGTGCTTCACGGTTGGGATGGTGTTCTTCGGCATGCAAGCCTCCCCCTTTTTCCTCCAAACATAACAATGGTCATTATGGCCAAAAAGTTATATTTTTTGTTTCATAAGACCAGAGGACATTTCTCTAAAAAGTACAATCAGCAAGGAAGAACCAGTGGCTTCTTCCTTGCTGAGTGGCCTTTCAGGTTGTGTCGATATAGGACTCGTTTTACTGTGGAAAAAAAGATACTTTTGTACCTGATTCCAGCATCTTCACAAGGTCCTTTGCAGTTGTTGTGGGATTGATTTGCACTTTTCGCACCAAAGTACGTTCATTTCTAGGAGACAGAACGCGTCTCCTTCCTGAGCGGTATGAGGGCTGCGTGGTCCCATGGTGTTTATACTTGCATACTATTGTTTATACAGATGAACGTGGTACCTTCAGGCGTTTGGAAATTGCTCCCAAGGATGAACCAGACTTGTGAAGGTCTACCATTTTTTTCTGAGGCCTTGGCTGATTTATTTTTATTTTCCCATGATGTCAAGCAAAGTGGCAAAGAGTTTGAAGGTAGGCCTTGAAATACATCCACAGGTACACCTTCAATTGACTCAAATGATGTCAAGTAGCCTATCAGAAGCTTCTAAAGCCATGACATAATTTTATGGAATTTTCCAAGCTGTTTAAAGGCACAGTCAACTTAGTGTATGTAAACTTCTGACCCACTGGAATTGTGATAGTGAATTATAAGTGAAATAATCTGTCTGTAAACAATTGTTGGAAAAAGTACTTGTGTCATGCACAAAGTAGATGTCCTACCCGACTAGCCAAACTATAGTTGGTTAACAAGATATTTGTTGAGTGGTTGAAAAACAAGTTTTAATGACTCCAACCTAAGTGTATGTAACCTTCCGACTTCAACTGTATATTGTTACCATCACATTGTTACCATTACTGTCATATGTATATACTGTGTTCTAGTCAAGGCTCATCCTATATAACTACTGCTGTACACATATTTTCTATTCATATACGGTCCATACTCTCTACAGTACACACCATTATATACATATACAGTACCGGTCAAATGTTTGAGGTCTCATTCAAGGGCTTTTCTTTATATTTTCTACATTGTAGAATAATAGTGAAGACAAAAAAAACCTATGAAATAACACATATAGAATCATGTAGTAACCAAAACTGTTAAACAAATCAAATTATATTTTTTATTTTAGATCCTTCAAAGTAGCCACCCTATGCCTTGACATCTTTGTACACGCATACTCTCAACCAGCTTCCTAAGGAATGCTTTTCCAGCTGTCTTGAAGGAGTTGCCACAAATGCTGAGCACTTGTTGGCTGCTTTTCCTTCACTCTGCAGTCCAATTCATCCCAAACCATCTCAATTGGGTCGGGTGATTGTGGAGGCCAGGTCATCTGATTCACCACTCCATCACTCTCCCTCTTGGTCAAATAGACCTTACACAGCCTGGAGGTGTGTTGCGTCATTGTCCTGTTGAAAACAAATGATAGTGGAACTAAGCGCAAACCAGATGGGATGGCATATCGCTGTAGAATGCTGAGGTAGCCATGCTGGTTAAGTGTGCCTTGAATTCTAAATAAATCACACAGTGTCACCAGCAAAGCACCCCCACACCTCCTCCTCCATGCTTCACGGTGGGAACCACACGTGGAGATCATCCATTCACCTACTCTGCATTTCACAAAGACACAGGGGTTGGAACCAAATATCTCACATTAGGATTCATCAGACCAAAGGACAGATTTCCACCAGTCTAATGTCCATTACTCATGTTTCTAGGCCCAAGCAAGTCTCTTCTTCTTCTTATTGGTATCATTTAGTAGTGGTTTCTTTGCAGCAATTGGACCATGAAGGCCTGATTCACGCCGTATCCTTTGAATAGTTGATGTTGCGATGTGTCTGTTACTTGAACTCTGAAGCATTTATTTGGGCTGCAATTTCAGATGTGCAGTTAACTCTAATTAACTTTTCCCTCTGCAGCAGAGTCCGAGTCAGGGTCTTTTGGCTACTACATGATTCCATGTATGTTATTTCATAGTTTTGATGTCTTCATTATTATTATACAATGTAGAAAATAGTAAAAAAATAAAGAAAAACTCTTGAATGAGTAGCTGTCCAGAATTTTGACTGGTACTGTATATATACACTATATATACAAAAGTATGTGTTGTATGTGTTGACCCCCTTCAAAATTAGCCACACCCGTTACTGACAGGTGTATACAATAAAGCATACAGCCATGCAATCTCCATAGACAAACATTGGCAGTACAATGGCCTTGCTGAAGAGCTCAGTGACTTTACTGAAAAGCTCAACGTGGCACCATCATAGCATGCCACCTTTCCAACAAATCAGTTCTGCACATTTCTACCCTCCTGGAGCTGCCCCGGTCAACTACAAGTGCTGTTATTCTGAGGTGGAAATGTCTAGGAGCAACAATGGCTCAGCCGCAAAGTGGTAGGCCACACAAGCTCACAGTACAGGACCGTCAAGTGCTGAAGCGTGTAAAAATCGTCTGTCCTCGGTTGCAACACTCACTACCAAGTTCCAAACTGCCTCTGGAAACAACATCAGCACAAGAGTTGTTAGCAGGGAGCTTCATGAAATGGGTTTCCATGGCCGAGTAGCCGCACACAAGCCTAAGATCACCATGCGCAATGTCAAGCATTGGCTGGAGCGGTGTGAAGCTCGTCGCCATTGAACTCTGGAGCAGTGGAAATGCGTTCCCTGGAGTGATGAATCACGCTTCACCTTCTGAATGCATAGTGACAACTGTAAAGTTTGGTGGAGGAGAAAAGGGAAAGGATGTATTCAACTGAAATGTGTTTTCCACATTTGACCCAACCCCTCTGAATTTGAGAGGTGCTGGGGGCTGCCTTAAATCGTCATCCATGTCTTTGGCGCCCGGGGATAATGGTCTGGGGCTGTTATTATGGTTTGGGCTAGGCACCTTAGTTCCAGTGAAGGGAAATCTTAACACTACAGCATACAATGACATTCTAGACGATTCTGTGCTTTCTTTGCAACAGTTTCATGTTTCAGCATGACAATGCCCCTGTGCACAAAGCGGAGTCCGTACAGAAATGGTTTGTTGAGATCAGTGTAAAAGAACTTGACTGGGTTGCACAGAACACTGACCTCAACCCCATCGAACGTCTTTGGGATGAATTGAAACACTGACTAATCGCCCAACATCAATAGAATTATAAATTGGACCCAGGGGTAATAAGTAATCCTCCCATCTACATCCAACCCCACAAGAGAGAGAGAGAGAGAGAGAGAGAGAGAGAGAGCGAGAGAGAGGTTTCACATTCAAATTCTATCCCAAATTGGGCACAAGTATTTACATGAGTTGGTGGGCCTATTCAAATCCGTTAGACACCAATGAAATACCTCTAACCATTCTACTCCGTTTTGCACATTAGATTTGCATCGCTGTCAATACTATACCACTGTCGGTGGCAGTGCACCGGTACTTGGAAAACACAGATATTAAAAAAGAACATGCATTCACAGACTGTAGACTGCATGTATCAGGTAGTATCACAGGTAGACCGCAGACTGCATGTATCAGGTAGTATCCTAGGTAGACTGTAGACTGCATGTATCAGGTAGTGTTCACAGGTAGACTGTAGACTGCATGTATCAGGTAGTATCACAGGAAGACTGCATGTATCAGGTAGTAACACAGGTAGACTGTAGACTGCATGTATCAGGTAGTATCACAGGTAGACTGTAGACTGCATGTATCAGGTAGTATCACAGGTAGACTGTAGACTGCATGTATCAGGTATTGTTCACAGGTAGACTGTAGACTGCATGTATCAGGTAGTATCACAGGTAGTGTTCACAGGTAGACTGTAGACTGCATGTATCAGGTATTGTTCACAGGTAGACTGTAGACTGCATGTATCAGGTATTGTTCACAGGTAGACTGTAGACTGCATGTATCAGGTATTGTTCACAGGTAGACTGTAGACTGCATGTATCAGGTATTGTTCACAGGTAGACTGTAGACTGCATGTATCAGGTATTGTTCACAGGTAGACTGTAGACTGCATGTATCAGGTAGTGTCACAGGTAGTGTTCACATTTTTCATATATTCCTCTAATCCCAGTGCCTCATAGTTAGTTAGCATTACCTAACACTCACATCACATGTTCCATGTTATTAAAGGCTTCCAACTTCACATGCACAAACAACCAGAAACATCCACACCATCGCCATCTACTAGGCTAGGGAGACGAGCAATTAGCTGGGTCATTGTTCCCTGGGGGAACCTCCAACCAGATGGATCACACAGCACTAATGGAAGGCGACAGGAGGAAATGAGTGGGTCACAGTCTCCTGGCACAGCTGCTCATTTAGCCAATAAAGCTCTAAGGGGGGTGGTGGTGGTGCATCATCACCAGACACCAGGGTGGGAGAGGAGAGGAGTGGGCATCATGAAATGTGATGAGACGCAATCGCCCATTGACATCATCAAATGCCCCATTTTTGGTTTCCTCCTTTCCACATGCTTTCTTGGACTTTGTTATCACAATGCAATTCACCTCACCAGGTAGTAACCAAACCAATCCCATAATGTCTGGACACAAAATCCTGTTCCTAACCCTTCCGCAAGAACATCACTGTATGAAAGGACTTCTGGTAGAATTGAAATGTTTGTCCACTGTTAAAAATCATTTAGAAAGCTGTATCAAAGGCCACAAATCACAGAGTAAACTGGATGAAATGTTCCTTATTGAGAACTGGTTGTGGACCTCTACTCAGGTGTGTGTGTGTGTGGGGGGGGAAGGGGGGGTGCAGGGGTGCACAGGTTGTTCTTGATGCTGTGGACTGAAGGCATCATTTACATAAATTAGTGTTGTAAGCCTATTGCAGATGTACAACAATTGTAAAATACACAGAAGACAAGAACTTAAAGTGCCCCATCTAGGCCAGGATGTGTTCCACACAGTGAATTCTCTATGAATGGAATGCTATATTTTAACGCTCACTTTAATCTGTATATGTAATAATTGTTAAAATGGTGCTGCTATCGCCAATCTTATTCCAATCCACATGTGCGCAGGGCCCTGGACGCCCATCACAAAGAGACAGATTGTTACAGAAGGCCAGATGATGGAACACTGCTGAATAGTGATGATATATATTGTACCGAACAACCCACGTGTCCAGTGCTTAGAATATGTGGGCTAAAATGTAACCATAATATCTCTTTAAGCCTTTTCTCTAAAACAAGAGATAACCAATGATAATTGACCTAAACTATGGGTCAAAGACATGCTTCTGCTTTGGAAGAATTATGCAAAATGACAATGTGGCCACACCCCTTATGTTCATGCACAGTAAATGATAGGCCTACTGGTCTATTCGGTTGATATTTCACAGAGAAGCAAGACTGGTAAACTCATTTTAAGCATAATATATTAGCGTCATTGGATTGACGTTCGGTATAATTTCTAGAAATCTAAACAAATTCCTTGCATTGAATGTGAAATCCATTTTAAGGTCAGATAGCAGCACAGACAATGTTATACAGCCCTCCCTGATCAACAAATAGGTTGCCTACATCGGCCTTGCGGCGCAACTCAGACGGCTACTCCCTCACTGCAAGCAACAGTAGCCTAGGCTACCTACAAATGTATAGAGCTACTTGACATAGGTAGCAGTAACTTGATGAATTTAAGGCCATAATTCGATTATTATAGCAGTGAGCCATGGGCATTCACGGTTAATTGTACTGACACCCTGGCAACCCTGTCATTTTTCGTAGCCGCTAAATATGCAAACGCTTAAGGGGTTTTCTATTAATATAGGTTATCGTAATAATGTACAGCAAGTTATGCTATACGCAGATATAAAACAATTTGTACAGTGGGGATGTTTGTCCATATGTATATATTTACCAAAAAATACAGATGAAAAACTATTTCATCGAAATGATGAGCATAGTCATGAATAGGCCCATCATCATCCAGCCATCTTACATCCAAGACAATTCTGACAGCATTTTATAATGGATGGCTGGCTACCTGTTAGTTAATGCTTCCGATGAGGTTGCTGGTCTTTCTCGAAAAAAATATCTGGATGCAATGTTTCAAAAAGGCTGGGGGTGTTTATTGGCCCCTTTTTTCTTTAGAAAACAAGATAGGGTCAAAAATATGTAGATATTTTCAATATCCTCTCTGCTCCTTGTCTTCTAAATTCTTGCTCAGAGTATCTCCAATGTAGGCTGTACAAATAAATATTAAAGATCGAAGTACAGAGACACCATATCTCCGTTTGATTGGACCTCTTGAAAAGATGAGATCTGCTGTTGTGTTCCCGTTTCCTCTTCAGAATGGTTTGCCTTTCTACGCCCGAGACCTTCATAAACTCGAAAACATCTTTGTTGGAGCGAGTTGAACACAATTGCAGTCTGTCCACGCATCAAAGAAAATGCACTGAACCTTATGAAATTAATAAATGGGTTTTCTATGCTCCGCTTTTCTCTTGATTGTATTTTTCTTGATCCTCGCTTCCTTCCTCCCTTGCTAGTTCGCGGATCTCTTCCTCCTCCCTCTCTCCTCTCACTCCCTCGCTTCGTAATGACCGCCGCCTCCTCGTCAAAAATGAATTATTAAATAAATTGCAAAACACAGGCTTAAGCTCTTGAGAGAAAAATATAAATACAATTTAAAAAAGGCTATCTTGCCGGAGGTACAGGAAACCCACCCATCGGTACACAAATAAATAAATAAAATAATAGCATGCAATAATGTATATTCACATGAGGTGTTATTTTATTTTTATCTCTAAATTGCAGAATTCTAATACATCTAACACAATAACGTAGTTTCAGATGAAATCTGCGCTTGCTAACGTTAGATCTCATAAACACGATTCAACCACACCCATTTCGGGCTGTACCATTTTAGAACCCCCCTCTGGTGTCTACTGGATACGGGTGGGATGACTGTCAGAAGGTCCTCGGCCTACTGAAGATTTAGATCATCACAGGGTCGCATTTGTCTACTCTATGATAACCCTTTCGCGTCTTAGTTATTGACTAATCAGACTATCCCTCACTGCAGTGTGCGATTATAGCGTTAACTACTTCCACTAGCCTATAGGAAAATGACTGCCCACCCACCAAGAACCAAATAACTGTTGAAGTTGCTCCAATGGGCCTCAACTCATCATTCAGCATAGCCGATGTCTTACTTCTTCCCCTTCACTTTTTGATTAAACTACTTGTGTAATTAATACCTCAGAGTAGCCTAATTACTCTGGAGATGTAACTAAGGGTTCCTTTAATTATTTTTTATAATTAACAGATGTGTGTGTGAGAGAGAAAGTGCAAGGCCATAGGCTGGTGAGAGCTGCTGGGGTTTTATCAAGCCATGGTTTTATTTTCATGATAGGGAGTAATCGGCTAATTTCGAAATCATCTGTCTGTCACGTTTTTTTTTTTTTTTTTACTTTCGCTTTATTTACTGTCATTGACTGTGTGAACATTACAGTGCAATAGAGAGGTCAGAGACCTGTGCGTACACACACAAAACACAAACACACACAATACAGAATACACACGTCATTTGCATAATAATTATATTCTTATGGGCTATATAATGCATTTTTAAACTGTCATTGAACTGTATACACTTTAGAGTACGATAGAGAGACAGAGAGGTGTGCACATGCACACACACACACAGACACAAGCATGCACACACACAGAAACAAACACAATATGCATAATCATTATATCCTTATATTGTAATGCATTTGTAAGACAGGAGTAAACTAGAAACAAGCAGCTGGTTCTAAATGGCAATATAGGCCTGATAAATATATTCTATGGTTTAACTGGAGTAGAGCATTGTTCAAAATTGGACCAAACAAACCAATAATTCTTATTCATAATAATGACCCCAGGGTAGGGGGAAACCTAGGCCTTCGATCAGTCAAAATGGCTGTTTCTTCAAAGAAAGACAACAAAAAAACATTGGACTTTCTGAGAGAATGCATTTTAAACAACAAAACAATAACAAAAAAAGCTCTCAATTTCTATATAATTATGCTTACTCCCAGCTAAAACAAGATTTTATTTTATTTTTTTTTGGGGGGGGGGGCTTACCCCAGAAACCCAGTGACTGGTTTTGGTTGAATTGGTGTCGAGACCTGCCATAGTCCGTGGATAGGTGAATGATCAACACACATCTAAAGGGAACGCATGATTTGCTTTCTTTGACACTTTGTGTGTCAGTGCATTCCAAAAAGTAATTGGAAAAGCTGAAAGGTGTGCTTTGAAGTTCAACATAATACAGTAGACTACCTTCTTTGGGTCTGGTTGCAGTGCACTCTGTTTCAGACAAAGGGGTTATAGGGCTTGGACATGCAAGTTAGTGAAACAGCAAGGCAGCAATATTAGAGGCAGGGACAAGCATCATCCCCCTACACAAAGTAAGGCAATGGTACATCCCACCTGCCCTGTCCCTCTGCAGGCCCCATAAGGGACTGTAGTAAATGAGGATAGGTTGCCTAGCAACAGCAAGGGCTTGAGCAAAGAGATGGACACAAGGAGCCATACATCCACAGATTGAAAAGACGCATGCATGCACATATTATACGTGCCACTAAAAATGTCTTACTTGAACTACTCATGAGCATACATCGTCAGATTTTTTAGTTCCAATAGGGGTTCCCCGTAATCAGAGCAAAGTCCACACATAGCCCTTTTCTGCAGTCAAACGACCTTTAGTGGCCTCATGGGTGGAATGTCATTAATATTTTTCAGAATTTCATAATGAATAAACATGTATTTATTTTTAATGCTGGAAATCCAGTGTTTCTATGTCAAACAGTTGTGTTACATGTCAGTCTCCTGTGATGTATATGCAGTGTAATATTGGCATGCAAACTCAAAATGAAATATATTTCAACTCTGCAGTGCATTCGGAAAGTATTCAGACCCCTTGACCTTTTCCACATTTTGTTACGTTACAGCCTTATTCTAAAATGGATGAAATATTTTTTTCCCTCATCAATCTACACCCCTCTGCCACATAATGACAAAGCAAAAACAATTACATAAATGTTTAATTACATAAGTATTCGAGCCCTTTGCTATGAGACTCAAAATTAATCTCAGGTGCATCCTGTTTCCATTGATCATCCTTGAGATGTTTCTACAACTTGATTGGAGTCCATCTGTGGTACATTAAATTGATTGAACATGATTTGGAAAGGCACACACCTATCCCACAGGTAGGTCCCACAGTTGACAGTGCATGTCAGAGCAAAAAACAAACCATGAGGTCAAAGATATTGTCCGTAGAGCCCTGAGACATGATTGTGTCGAGGCACAGATCTGGGGAACGGTACCAAAACATTTCTGCAGCATTGAAGGTCCCCAAGAACACAGTGGTCTCCATCATTCTTAAATGGAAGAAGTTTGGAACCACCAGGACTCTTCCTAGTGCTGGCAGCCTGGCCAAACTGAGCAATCAGGGAAGAAGGGCCTTGGTCAAGAAGGTGACCAAGAACCTGATGGTCACTCTGAAAGAGCTCCAGAGTTTCTCTGTGGAGATGGGAGAACCTTTCAGAGGGGAAACCATCTCTGCAGCACTCCACCAATCAGGCCTTTATGGTAGAGTGGCCAAACGGAAGCCACTCCTCAGTAAAAGGCACACGACAATCCTCTTGGACTTTGCCAAAAGGCACCTAAAGGACTCTCAGACATTGAGAAACAAAATTCTCTGGTCTGAAGAAACCAACATTTAACTCTTTGGCCTGAATGACAAGCGTCATGTTCGGAGGAAACCTGGCACAATCCTAATGTTCGGAGGAAACCTGGCACCATCCCAACGGTGAAGCATGGTGGTTGCAGCATCATACTGTGGGGATGTTTTTCAGTGGCAGGAACTGGAAGACTAGTAAGGATTGAGGGAAAAATGAATGGAACAAAGTACAGAGAGAAAATGAAAACCTTCTCCAGAGAGCTCAAGACCTCAGACTGGGGTGAAGGTTCACCTTCCAACAGGACAACGACCCTAAGCACACAGCCATGGCAACACAGGAGTGGCTTTGGGACAAGTCTCTAAGTCTTTGAGTGGCCCAGCCAGAGCCCGGAGAGACCTGAAATAATCTCCGGAGAGACCTGAAAATAGCTGTGCAGTGAGGCTCCCCATCCAACCTGACAGAGTTTGAGAGAATCTCCAGAGAAGAATGGGAGAAACTCCCCAAATGCAGGTGTGCCAAGCTTGTAGCATCATACCCTGGAAGACTCAAGGCTGTAATTGGTGCCAAAGGTGATTTAACAAAGTACTGAGTAAAGGGTCTGAATAGTTATGTAAATGTGACATTTCCATTTTTTATGTTTAATAGATTTGCAAAACTTTTGAAAAACCTGTTTTTGCGTTGTCATTATGGGGTATTGTGTGTAGATTGGTGAGAAAGAAAAAACATTTTAATCCGTTTTAGAATAAGGGTGTAATGTAACAAAATGGGGCAAAAGTCAAGGGGTCTGAATACTTTTCGAATGCTCTGTATATGGTACAGGTGTCATCTTTTATTTTAAGCCCATAACCACGTGTGTGAGGTGTACACTTTTGTTTCAAAGTAGATTTGTTTGAGGCTACCAGGAAACACTCTGTGTGACCCTGATTTAGCCCACAACAGTACATATGCTTTACGTAAAAAGGCATGGTTAGCTCGAGTAAATTCCAAAACTGGGTGACCACTCTTATCATTGGACCATAAAGCTTTTCCTGATTAAACCTTTAGATAAACACAATTGTGCATTTTGTGCTCCATTTTTTGCATGCAAGAAATGTCCGAAGTCCAAGAGGCTGATTTGATGTTCAATTCTTTGCTTAAACAGTGGGTGGCAGTGGAACATTTAACAAAACATAGAGACCACAATTGTCCTAAAATATAATGTGTTCCCATTTTAAGAGAATGTCACCTACTAGTCCTTGGAGCCGTTGTTGGGTCACATCAATATGAAGCTTTGTTCCCAAGGACACTGAATGCAAGGGTATGATAGGAATGGGAGAGAGTCACGGGAGTGCGGTAGGTGATACGAGAGGACATCTGTGGATTAGGCGAAGGAGGGGTTGAGGTCAGGAGGTCAGGTCAGATCTCCTGAAGGGCGAAATAATGGTTATATTATCATGTTACCCTCTTCCTGTGGAACCATAAGATGTAAGGATTGGAGAGAAGGAGGAGTGTCTAAAGTGGAGTATATATATTTGTGATGATGGGAACATGTCTTTGTCTGAATTACAGCTGTAACAACCCTTTGGGAAGAATTAAACTTGGTTAAGCTTCTCTAATGTCCGTGAGTTATTTACTCTGAAAATTAAGAACCTAACACATGTAAATGTATCATAATGCAGAAACTGCATTGGCCCAGCTTTTATAAATATATGGCTCTGGAAATGGCTAATTCCAAAACAAATGAACAGAGTCATTATTGGCCACATAGTTATTTAACAATGATCTGGAAAATTGTGACCTTAAAAAGAAGCAATATTGAAGAATACCATTCATTTATTGTCATGTTTGGAAGCCATTGTCACCTGGAGGGATTAAAAAACATGATATGAGAGTGTCATATTCCATCAAATAATGTTTCTATGTGATATTCGAGGAGCTAGCTAGTTATGTTAGGTGCATTTGGGCTTTTTTGAAAGGATATAGAGAATTTCACTTTCACATCATCCTAGACTCGTAACATCTGACCCTCTGTCAGTACTAGACCTATACTATACTTTCCCCTATTTTAGCTGTCTCTCTATGCTGTTATGTAAGTAATGCTGGTTAAAATGACTGTATGGTCATTGCACGACATTGGGTCTGTCTGCCCTCTGCTAGAACTACAAGGCCCACAATGCTCCTCCTCCACTGTACCTCATTTGACGCCATAACTAAGCGACACACAAAAGTTGATGCATGGTGAGGCGTGCCAAATACATCTCATTATTGTAATCATTATTTGAATATTCGATGAGGGTTGTTGACCTCAACCGCTTGTATTCAATGGAGAGAGTTGCTATGTTACTAGCCTCATTTCCTAATATGCATTTCCTAATATACATAGCCATCTCAAGATAACTGTTATAAAGTGTTTTTTCTCAAAGTTGCCGGGATGACACGTGTCCTACTTATATCAGTACACTCTTAACAATTAAAAAATTAGGACATTTCTATTTGATCAAATAAATCTCACTTAGCAAATAGGGCTCCTGAGTGGTGCAGCGGTCTAAGACACTGCATCTCAGTGCTAGAGGTGTCACTACAGACCCTGGTTTGATTCCAGGCTGTATCGCAGCCGGTCGTGATTGGGAGTCTCATAGGGCAGTGCACAATTGTCCGGGTTAAGGTTTGATCGGGGTAGGCCGTCATTGTAAATAAGAACTTGTTCTTAACTGACTTGCCTAGTTAAATGAAGGTTTAAGTAAATAAAAAAATAATCCATTAATCATTTTATTGACCAAATTCGACACTCATTGACCTCCATACAAAAACTCCTTGCTTGGTGGGAGAAACAACGAAAAACCGCCACCTGCTGGAGGGGAAGAGAATTTCCACCGAGTTGGGCGTCTCTTCCACTTCATCTCTGGGTGAGCTTGTAAACAAGAAGTCCAAGAAACAGGATATAATCACAGATACAACAATGAGCCAGATATTTCACCAGATGAAATATGTGAAACATCTGGTCGGCATTTCAACTCCCTACCAAATATGGTGATGAGAGGAAGCTCAGTGTCAAAAAAAAAGAGAGAAAAAAGGAAGCCCAGTGGCAAGCAGTGGAAGAAGATGTGGCGAAATGGGATTTTGGCGGACATTCTGCAAATGCATTGATGAAACATTTGATCTCCACACAGTTTTCTGTTTCCAAAAGTAGAATCTGTAACAAACCGAGTGGACTGAGTTTTGTAGACCTTACCCTTTGTTTCTAAAAATTGCATTGTTTAGAAGGAGCGCAAGAGCGAATTGAGTTTTAAAAAATTAAAAATTGCAAACGCGCACTTCACAGCGTAGGCGTTCCCCAACGGAAATATGCAAATAAATGCGAGAACGCACAAATAGGACCTCGCTCGCTCGTGCTTGGCTCTGCCCACCCCCTTGCTTGTTCTGCCCACTATGATTAATTTGCTCCCATTTGAAACAATAGGCTCTGGTCAATTATAAAAATGGGGTTAGTTATAAAAATAATATAGACTTTGCTACGCTACTAGCCTCATCGACTGTGCCGTCCGGCACCAGATTGATATAACATATGACGTGGTTAGCTGTATGCGTCAGCAACGCCTGGGAAGAGGAACGCGCCCATAATCTGCGCAGAAATGTTTTGGGGTCTTCAGGAAGGAACGGTTGAAACATTGCAGGGATTAGGCCTACTGGCCGCAAATGTTCCCTCTCCCAGGCCCCCGAGCCTGTGCAGGGATGTGATATCGATCGGTATGTGACTGAAAGAGTGGGATGCTCTATTATTTATTTTTGTTTTTTTTTATATGTAATTTTTCCTGGAATATTTTTTTCCCCCCAAGTTCACTACTCCGTACAGTAGGTGGCGGAAATACAGTTTATATAGTTGTGGACCACAATTTGTAGTCTGCCTGGTTGCCATAAAACCTCAGAGAAGAAGAAAGGTGAGCTAGCAAAACATTTAACACAAGTTATTACCACGTTTTTGAGTAAGAACATCTGAGAAACAAGTTGACTCAATGTATGAGTTATTGAGTTGTTCAGTTTGTTTGATTTAAAAACTCTTTAAAATGACTGTCACTCGTGTATCATGCCAGAGCGGCTAGCTGGACATTTAACGTTAGCTTGCTAAGTAGCGGAGTTACGTAGCTAACGCAGTTGCTAGCTAGCTACCTTGCTTACAAAACAAGGACTGAATCCTGAGCCTCTTGTTGTAGCTTGCTTATTAGAACTGTTGGGAAACGTCCCATCTAGCTAATCACTACCATGAGTCTGACGATGGAGGCCAGTGTCTCTTTCCTCCAAAATGAACTTGCATCGACCATCGAACGGGCAGTAAGGTGTGCTGTTGAAACCGTTTTAAAGGAAACTGCCAGGGTAGTCGGCATCAAAATGACCGCAGCTCGGACTGCCGCTGCTGAGTCTCATCGTGAGAACCAAGGTTTGAGAGAGAGACTTGAGCTATCGGAGGGTGAACTCAACGCTGTACGGTACTACATGACAGCAGCCGAGAACAACATCAAACAGTGTTTACTCCTTAATCACAACCATCCTAGATCAGGTACATTAGGTCCTGGTACGGAGAGTCCATCCAGCATGCTGAACAGGGGCACGACCCGTGTGCCCAAGTCGTTTCGAGCCTCATCCACACGATCCCAGTTTTCGAAATCACTCCCGAGTGTAGGTCTTTGCTTACCAACAGTGCAGCATGAATGGCCCAGGAGCAGCTCAAGCTTGAGAGGAATACGGACATCCTCCTCCACTGTCTCTTGCTCCAATTCTTCACAAACATCCAAAGCGCCACAAGTAGAAGTTGAAAGTTCACCTCAACACACTGAGGAGGATACAGAGGATCAATTCTACATCACGGATGATGGAGTTGTAGAGAAAGGTAGGCTTACGCCGGACACAGACATCAATACTTGCATGCACTCAATAAGTGAAAAGTCTCCTGCTCACTGGTCATGATGATGTCATTCATCTCTTTCAGAGTACAAAGTCAGGGCAAGTGGATTAGAGGACTCTAGAAGAATTCCACACGAGCAGGAGGGGGATACAGTGGCAGTAGAGGTCCCTCACAGAACCTCTATTACCAACTTTGAATTTGAGATGGGTCCGAGTCACCCAGCAGGCAATGTGAATGACCTGGGCCTGATCCAGGTGCTGGATGAGGTGCAAGAAGTCAAAGCAACAGTTAAAATTGAAAACGACCCTGAGTTACCTAGTATGCTGGAGTCACACCTCCCTGAATCATCACAACTGCCGCCACAGATGCCAACTCACATCGATAACCATGACAATGATGGTAACTTCATGGGCTTTGTCCCACCTATTGTAGAAGGCCCTGGTCTTGTTGGGGCTTTTGAAGTCAGAAGGGAGAGCTCAGATAAGGTGCATCGCTGCAACGTGTGTGGCCGGGGCTTCCGTCGCTTCTACTGTCTGAAGACACACCAGCGCATTCACACGGGTGAGAGGCCATATCCTTGCAGGTATTGCGAGAAGCGTTTCCGCCACCTGGACAGTCTGCATAAGCACCAGCGCATCCACACTGGGGAGAGGCCCTACCGCTGTGCCCAGTGTGGCTGCTGTTTCAGGGAGCTGGGCCAGCTCAAGAAGCACAGGCTGACCCACTCACCTTCTCCCACCACACCCCACCCATCACTGTCTTTACTTCAAGCAGGGCCCTCCTACACATGGCCACACCACCACTCACAGTCCCTGGATTCCTGATCAGGATGGATTTGGTACACATTCATACACACACATTTGATAAATGTGATTATTTGTGTTAAGGTCATCCTAATCAGAAGTTAATATTATTAAATTGACAATGTAGACAAGCTGATTGTGTATAGAGTCATATTTATTCTCTTTTCTACTTGTTCACAATTTTGTTGTTCATTGGCATAAAAGGGTGTTCATTATGATGTCATAGATATGAGAGGTTTGCAGATTCCACCTGGAAAGGTTCATACAGCCATTTTGCATAAAGGGTTGATTTCCATTTACTTTAAAAATATGATTTTGTATAAAATGGAAATACAGAATACTTTAGCTGAGTTGGGATCACAATGCAGAAATCATTGGTGTGTTTTTATAGGTATCACATTGCCATTATCAACAGTTTAATGCCATAAATAGCCCATAACAGGGAAGTGATATGCATTTTAAATTATTATTCTGGTGTATTGTTTTTATATGGAACTGTGTGAGTTAGCCAGTTCATTTTGAACAGCAATGCATTTACATAAAGTTTTTGACAATTTACCAATAAAAAGTGACACTTTCACAGTATTATCTGATTATTTTGTTTAAAACCTCTTTGGGATATGTGTTCCCCCCCCCCCCCCCCTGTGGGATGGTTGAGCTAATGTGATTAGCAGAAATCCCAGGACATAGACATACAGTTGAAGTCTGAAGTTTACATACACCTTTCCCAAATACATTTTAAAGTTTTTCCACAATTCCTGACATTTAATCCTAGTAAAAATTCCTTGTCTTAGGTCAGTTAGGATCACCACTTTATTTTAAGAATGTGAAATGTCAAAATAATACTGATTTATTTCAGCTTTTATTTCTTTCATCACATTCCCAGTGGGTCAGAAGTTTACATGCACTCAATTATTATTTGGTGTCGTTGCCTTTAAATTGTTTAATTGGGTCAAACTTTTCGGGTAGCCTTCCTCAAGCTTCCCACAATACGTTGGGTAAATTTTGGGCCATTCCCCCTGACAGAGCTGGTGTAACAGTCAGGTTTGTAGGCCTCATTGCTCGCACACGCATTTTCAGTTCTGCCCACAAATTTTCTATAGGATTGAGGTCAGGGCTTTGTGATGGCCATTCCAATACCTTGACTTTGTCCTTAAGCCATTTTTGGAACTTTGGAAGTATCTTGGGGTCATTGTCCATTTGGAAGACCCATTTGCGACCAAGCATTTAACTTTGTGACTGATGTCTTGAGATGTTGCTTCAATATATCCACATAAATTTCCCTGCCTCATGATGCCATCTATTTTGTGAAGTATACCAGTCCCTTCTGCAGCAAAGCACCCCCACAACATGAATCTGCCACCCCCGTACTTCACGGTTGGGATGGTGTTCTTCGGCATGCAAGCCTCCCCCTTTTCCCTCTAAACATAACAATGGTCATTATGGCCAAACAGTTCTATTTTTGTTTCATCAGACCAGAGGACCTTTCTCCAAAAAGTACGATCTTTGTCCCCATGTGCAGTTGCAAACCGTAGTCTGGCTTTTTAATGGAGGTTTTGGAGCAGTGGCTTCTTCCTTGCTGAGCGGACATTTAGGTTATGTTGATGTAGGACTCGTTTTACTGTGGATATAGATACTTTTGTACCTGTTTCCTCCAGCATCTTCACAAGGTCCTTTGCTGTTGTTCTGAGATTGATTTGCACTTTTCACACCAAAGTACGTTCATCTCTAGGAGACAGAATGTCTCCTTCCTGAGCACTATAACGGCTACGTGGTCCCATGGTGTTTATACTTGCGTACTATTGTTTGTATAGATGAACGTGCTAGCTTCAGGCGTTTGGAAATTGCTCCCAATGATGAACCAGACTTGTGGAGGTCTAGAATTTTTTTTCTGAGGTCTTAACTGATTTCTTTTGATTTTCCCATGATATCAAACAGAGGCACTGAGTTTGAAGGTAGGCCTTGAAATACATCCACAGGTACACCTCCAATTGACTCAAATTATGTCAATTAGCCTATCAGAAGCTTCTAAAGCCACAACATTCTTTTCTGGAATTTTTCAAGCTGTTTAAAGGCACAGTCAACTTAGTGTATGTAAACGTCTGACCCACTGGAGATATGATACTGAGTTATAAGTGAAATAATCTGTCTGTAAACAATTTTTGGAAAAATTACTTGTTCATGGACAAAGTAGATGTCTTAACCGACTTGTCAAAGCTATAGTTTGTTATTAAGAAATGTGTTGAGTGGTTGAAAACTAATGACTCCAACCTAAGTGTATCTAAACTTCCGACTTCAACTGTATCTGATATGGGCAGAAATCTTAAATTCTTGTTAATCTTACTGTCCTGTGCAATTTACAGTGAAAGAATACCATGCAATTGTTTGAGGAGAGTACAAATTATGAACTTTGAAAATGTAATAATAAACCAATTAGGCACAACATTTTGAACATATATGCAATGGTTCATTGGATCAGTCTAAAACGTTACACACACTGCTGCCATCTAGTGGCCAAAACCTAAATGGGGTGGAATAATACATTAGGACCTTTCTCTTGCATCTCAAAGATGATGGTACAAGATATTTAAACAGATCTAATGTGTTATATTCTCCTACATTAATTTCACATTTCCACAAATGTAATGTGTTTCCTTTCAAATGGTATCAAGAATATGCATATCCTTGCTTCGGGTCCTGAGCTGCAGGCAGTTAGATTTGGGTATGTCATTTTAGGTGAACATTGAGGTAAAAGGGTCAGATCCTTTTGAAAAACAACTTCTGAAAGGGACCCAAGACACCAAGTTTATTCATAATCTTAAATATAGTTATTACAATATTTTCTACAGATCACAAGATGCAGAGAACTATACACCCCACCTTTGCTGTCTGGCTTTGCTCATCTGGGGCCCTGTGTTTTGTACAATCGTGACTAAACACAGGGCCCCTGATGAGAATTACACCCACAATTTAAGCAGTTGTCTATGGATGGTGGTGGACCATCTGACATAAGAAAAAAGGTACCATGCGATTAATAAAACTAAAGATTAAAATCCAAGCATGTCACATGATTGGGCAAAACACAGGGCTCTAATCATTCATGACATATATTTGTGGTATTTTCACCCTCCCCCTTTTGACAGTCACATGAACAGTTTATACTGTCCCGTGACCTGCACCGAACAAATAGAGGCGGCAAGGAGACAGCATCATATCTGCAAGCTTCTCAATGTCTATGGGCATATGTAAAATACATATGTAAATTTGAATTACATCTGTTTAGATTTAGGCATTTCTGTTTAATATCTTATGCGCTATTGGATAATCTGTATGTCGCCTATGCTACCTATGGCCAGTAGTTTTCAAATCTACTAAAATCAACTATTAACTAACAAAACACGCATGTGTTAATGCTGTTAAATTTCGTCATCATTTAGCTGTGAACTAATAAGCGGGCAGTCACAGAGACAGAGGCCGACTGAGGAGGTTTTTAACAAGCGGAAGTGCGCGCGCTGATTCTTGCTGACGGAGTTTAGGTGAGTTTCTATTTTCATCTGGCTATACCTACCATACAGCATTATCGCAAAGCAAACAACACAATAAACAAATGTTTTATCATTAGTCAAACTACAAGTTTACGGAATTGCGAGGTTGAATTGTAGAATGTCCTCGCTGAGAACCGCTGTGTATCGCCGTTTCACTTCCCCTTTGTGGATACATGAAATTAAACATCAATTCGATACAATCGCGCAACTCTTAACGTTGCATGACCTTGAAGCATCATGTTTATGTAGAATGTCTGATGCTTTTCTAGTGGCTCATAGTTTTATTTAAAACCCTCCGCTCGCCCCTTCTATTTGAACCTGATTTTCTTTTTTTTTGTAAATATAAAGCCATACTGTGTTTTCAGGAATATGTCCTATTGTCAGCGTTGCTACGAATTTATACAAATAATGACTCCATTTAACAGGGTTACAAAAGGTTCAGGGGACGTCTGAACCATCTAAAAACAAAACGCTTCTGCTGAAAGCCATGTCTAATGAACACACACCCCTCCTCACCCATGGGGTATGTGGTCTGTCAGCAGACAATGCAGTGTGTGGCATAGGGGCGTCAGAGGGCACTGGGGAGGCCAGCACTCCTAATGCTGTACCTCGAAAGCTCAACACCTTCTTTGGGGTGATGGTGCCCACTGTCCTCTCCATGTTTAGCATTGTCCTCTTCCTCAGAACTGGTGAGTGCAGCATCTAGATGTCAGACAACTACAAATATAGGCTGTGACTGTGGAATTTATTTACATAGCGATGTGCAGTGATGCTTGCTGATGGTCAGAAACTGCTGTTGGCTTCAAGTTTTGCTAGATTATTTTTTTAAAGTGTGTGTAACTGTGCATGCATGTGACTGCATTATGTTTTATATATTGTGGTCCTGTAACAAGACTAATACTGTGTAATGATGTCTCCTATAGGGTTTGTGGTTGGTCATGCGGGGCTCTTGCAGGGTCTTGTGATGCTGCTTGTAGCCTACACCATTATCTCCCTCACCATCTTGTCCATCTGTGCTATTTCCACCAACGGTGCTGTGCAGGGAGGTGGGGCCTATTGTATCCTTAACACCGGTTTGTTCTCACCCCCCCAAAACATTTTTTTAGCAAGTGTTTTTTTATTCCTCTTAAGTATTAGTGCAGTTTAAAACAGCTATGCTTTTACTATTCAATCTTGATGCCACAGTCTTTACAGTAATTCTAGCCCTTATCTTTAAGGGACATTTCACCACGATTTGAACATCATTTTCATAATCTCCAACACCAACCCAACATCGTGAAAATGGCGGGATTCTATGTTTTGTCATCAGAAACGGTTATCTTTTTGACTACATCTGGACATGGTAAAGACATGATGGCTACTGCATGTTCAACAGCTAATGGGGATCCTAATAAACTAAATGAAACATCATCTGATGCATCCAGGCCCAGATTACCTAACAGACACGAAGGGGACATGCCCCGAGGCCCCCGACCTCCAGGTGTTTTGTGTTTTCCCCAAAATATATTTTTTTGGGGGGGCCCTGGAGGTAGGTGCCCCAGGCCCCTAAATGCATTAGTCCAGCCCTGTGTGCATCATATGATTTAACCAACTGAGCAGGTTGCTATGCTGACTTTTACCTGCTCATAGTTTTAAAACCACATTCACTCCAGATCAGTGATATTTAACCCCTTGACCTATTGTCTGCCAGTCATGATTAGTCGATCATTGGGCCCAGAGTTTGGAGGAAGCATTGGCCTCATGTTCTTCCTGGCCAAAGTGTGTGCATGTGGAGTGTATGTGCTTGGTCTGGTAGAGGCACTACTTGACATATTTGGTCAGGATCCAGGTTAGTTTTGACATTCTATAATTAACAGCCCAATACTTATAATTCCTAGCATGCATGCCATGTTTTGTGGTACTGCTTAACAAAAATCTACTGAATGTTTCTTAGAAGGTTGGTGCCTCATGCATTCAAAGGAGTCATTCCACCATGTGTCCATCTGACAACTTATCAACTTCTATGTCCCACTCCCACCTCAGCGTCGTCCTCTGCGTTTCGAGTGCTTCCCCAGGGCTACTGGTACACAGTGCTGTACTCTTCCATAGTTCTCCTGCTGGTTCTGATGGTGTGCCTAGTGGGTGCCCACATCTTCGCCCGCACCTCCTTCCTCATCCTGCTGGTGGTGACCATCTCCCTTCTGTCCATTTACATCAGCCCCCTGGCGCTGACCACGCCCCTAAAGTTCCTCATCACCCACCAGGGCCCTGGCAACCAGACCCTCACCTACAATGCCAGCTACACAGGCTTCAACGGCACCACGCTGAAGGACAACCTGGGCTGTGAGTACTGGCTGCCTGGGGTCAAAGGTCAGGGAGGGACGGTGCGATAGTACTTAGGTACACTGTATAGGGAACAGGGTGCTATTTCAGATGCATTCTAGTTATAGTAAGCCTTGATAGGGAAGTTGAACTGGATGTGTAAAAAGTCGTTACTTTTATGGTTTGAGAGAGCTGTTGTAGAAATAGTGTTCTTCCTCTTTCTTATCCTTAGCGGGCTACACTGTGGACTACAGCACTGGTAAAGTCATGTCATTCGCCACCGTGTTCGCTGTCATGTTCACCAGCTGCACCGGAATCATGGCCGGAGCCAACATGTCAGGTACTGTCGACACGCATTAAAACTCATGCCAGCTGGTGGATATTACAACTACAAATAGTTGTCATTAACAACTTTCCATATGCATTTTGAATCAAGGTAATGGAATGGTTTAGTTCCAGGGCAAATCCACGGTAACCAATTACCCTGAGACTCAGATTTTGTTTTACTTTAAAATGTATGCCAAAAAAACCCATTGATTTCAAAGTTTACAACTCTACACACAATGATCATGTTTATATATGTACATCTTCTTATTCATTACTTTATACATACAAATGTAAAGGAGTCATTGTGAATTTGTTAGATATTACTGCATTGTCAAACTACAAGCACAAGCATTTTGCTACATCTGCACAGCTGTACAATTTTCTATGGAAATTGTTAAAAGTAGTCTTGTGTTTTGTTCAACTTGGAAATCAATGTGTTTTTGTTTGGTATACATTTTAAAGTGATAAATCTGAGTCTTAGCATAATTGTGTTGCCATGGAATTGCCCTCCATTACTTCACATCTCATTTAAGCTTCATGTAGACTCAAACTTGACATGTTCCACCATCTTCCCCTCAATCTGTTGACTGTAGGAGAGCTGAAGAATCCCAGTGCTGCCATTCCCAAAGGCACCATTATTGCAGTCCTCTACACCTTCATAGTCTATGTCCTGCTCTTCATCCTGGCCAGCTCCACATGTGAAAGGTCTGAATGGATGGGCTGTTATTGAGGCTTGGAATGGTTGGAACTCTGTCACCTATTTTAATTTTCTCCTAATTGAATACCTGCATATTAATCATACTGAAACAATGTAGTTTAATACAGCCAACTAATGAATGTCTTGTTTAGGACCCTGTTGGCTCAGGATTACGGGTTCTTCCAGCGTATTAACATCTGGCCTCCATTTGTCACCATCGGGATCTATTGTTCTGCCCTGTCAGCAGCCATGTGCTCTCTGATTGGGGCGTCCCGGATCCTCCACGCCCTCGCACTGGACCAACTCTTTGGTAAGATGTTGTAGAACAAGTTTCACATTAAACGACAGGCTATTTCTGCAACAGAGTAAAGGACGTGTTTTTGTTTAATATAAAATAAGGAGCATGCTTTGATGTTGTGTTAACCATAGGTTTTCCATTGGCTCCTGCTGCTATCACATCCAGCTCAGGCAACCCATGGGTGGCAGTGCTCTACACCTGGGGGTTGGCACAGGTGAGGAGAAGCGATGGGTGTATCGTATTTAGCTATGCAGTACTACTTTTAATATTCTACAGGCTCTGAGACTGTGTCTTTGGTGTGACTGTGTAGTGTGTGGTGTTTGCAGGCCAGCTTAATGCCATAGCTGGCCTGGTGACAGTATTCTACCTGCTGGCCTATGCTGCTGTCGACCTGGCCTGTCTGGCTCTGGAGTGGGCATCGGCCCCCAACTTCAGGTAATCAAACAGTAGCATCATGCTGTACAATCTGTTATAAAAAAAGAAGACATTTACCTTATTGTGTGATGCTGTTCTTAGTGAAGTAGTGTTTAACTAGAATACTTTTGACCATTAATGTCCAGTTTTCACCTGTCTTTCACCTGTTTTACCTGTCTCCCTGTCTTCACCAGGCCCACTTTCCAGGTGTTCTCCTGGCACACGTGTCTGCTGGGCATCCTAAGCTGTCTGGTGATGATGTTCGTCATTAACCCGGTCTACTCCTCAGCCAGCATTGTCCTCCTCTTACTGCTGTTGCTTTTCCTGCACTACAGATCACCAACCAGCAGCTGGGGATACATCAGCCAGGCTCTCATCTTTCATCAGGTACCCACACCACACACACAGACTTGTGTCAGTACATACAAACACACACTTACAGTGGGGCAAAAAAGTAAGAAACAGCGTAGAAAAATATTTTGCATCAGAAAATGAAAATCTGTTTTCTAAATTGGACAAGTTCAGGTAGTTCTTCCCCATTGCAAAATATTTTCTCTCATAGGTACACTTCAACTATGACAGACAAAATGAGAAGAAAAAAAAATCCAGAAAATCACATTGTAGGATTTTTTTATGCATTTATTTGCAAATTATGGTGGAAAATAAGTATTTGGTCAATAACAAAAGTTTCTCAATACTTTGTTATATACCCTTTGTTGGCTTCACACACTGTTGCTGGTATTTTGGCCCATTCCTCCATGCAGATCTCCTCCAGAGCAGTGATGTTTTGGGACTGTTGCTGGGCAACACGGACTTTCAACTCCCTCCAAAGATTTTCTATGGGGTTGAGATCTGGAGACTGGCAAGGCCACTCCAGGACCTTGAAATGCTTCTTACGAAACCACTCCTTTGTTGCCCGGGTGGTGTGTTTGGGATCATTGTCATGCTGAAAGACCCAGCCACGTTTCATCTTCACTGCCCTTGCTGATGGAAGGATGTTTTCACTGAAAATCTCACGATACATGGCCCCATTCTTTCCTTTACACGGATCAGTCGTCCTGGTCCCTTTGCAGAAAAACAGCCCCAATGCATTACGTTTCCACCCCCATGCTTCACAGTAGATATGGTGTTCTTTGGATGCAACTCAGCATTCTTTGTCCTCCAAACACGACGAGTTGAGTTTTTACCCAAAAATTATATTTTGTTTTCATCTGACCATATGACATTCTCCCAATCTACTTCTGGATCATCCAATTGCTCTCTTGCAAACTTCAGACGGGCCTGGACATGTACTGGCTTAAGCAGGGGGGACACGTCTGGCACTGCAGGATTTGAGTCCCTGGCGGCGTAGTGTGTTACTGATGGTAGGCTTTGTTACTTTGGTCCCAGCTCTCTGCAGGTCATTCACTAGGTCCCCCCGTGTGGTTCTGGGATTTTTGCTCACCGTTCTTGTGATCATTTTGACCCCACGGGGTGAGATCTTGCTTGGAGCCCCAGATCGAGGGAGATTGTCAGTGGTCTTGTAGGTCTTCCATTTCCTAATAATTGCTCCTACAGTTGATTTCTTCAAACCAAGCTACTTACTTATTGCAGATTCAGTCTTCCCAGCCTGGTGTAGGTCTACAATTTTGTTTCTGGTGTCTTTTGACAGCTCTTTGCTCTTGGCCATAGTGGAGTTTGGAGTGTGACTGTTTGAGGTTGTGGACAGGTGTCTTTTATACTGATAACAAGTTCAAACAGGTGCCATTAATACAGGTAACGAGTGGAGGACAGAGAGGCCTCTTGGAGAAGTTACAGGTCTGTGAAAGACAAATCTTGCTTGTTTGTCAGTGACCAAATACTTATTTTAAATTCATTAAATCCTACAATGTGATTTTCTGGGGGGAAAAAATCTCATTTTGTCTGTCATAGTTGAAGTGTACCTATGATGAAAATTACAGGCCTCATCTTTTTAAGTGGGAGAACTTGCACAATTGGTGGCTGACTAAATACTTTTTTGCCCCACTGTATGGGTCAGTTCCTGGGTCATGTTCAGTAGAGAAAATATTTTGCAATGGGGAAGAACTATCTGAACTTGTCCAATTTAGAAAACAGATTTTCATTTTCTGACGCAAAATGTTTTTCTACGCTGTTTCATACTTAATAGGACCCTGGGGTGTGTCACTGCTGTCATGCTTTGAATCTGGTTTCCACCCATTCCACCTCTCCTGTAGGTGCGTAAGTATCTGCTGATGCTGGATGTGAGGAAGGACCATGTGAAGTTCTGGAGGCCCCAGGTGTTGTTGATGGTGGCCAACCCTCGCTCCTCCTGCCAGCTCATCAACTTTGTCAACCAGTTGAAGAAGGGCGGGCTATTTGTTCTGGGACACGTGAAGCTGGGAGATCTGGGTAATATTATATGGATGGTGACGGGAGTTCTGGTGCCAGCGGAATCGTGATTGACTTACAATAAATGCTTGTCATGTTTATGACCACGTGAAACCTAAAGCTTCTACTATTTGATACAAAAATGAGTAATCTACAGTAAGTGTGATATTCCTAGAAATATGACATTTCTATTCATAGACAATTCATTGAACATTTTATGGAAACTAGTGAGGCTCTTCTTTTGTTTGGGAATCAAGGCAGTCCAGTCACTCGGCCAGCCTCTCATCTGTGTTTCAGACACCCTGCCCTCTGACCCTGTCCAGCAGCAGTATAACTTCTGGCTGAGTCTGGTGGATAAGCTGGGGGTGAAGGCCTTCGTGGATCTGACTCTGTCCCCCTCTGTGAGGCAGGGAACACAGCATCTGCTCCGTATCACCGGCCTGGGTGAGTTACATATCCTCCTGCTTACCATTCTGGTTCGTATTGTTGTCCTGTTGATTTCTCCCTCTTTACACACAACGGTGTCGGGAAGAGTATTGACACAACATATTCATTATAATATTACAACTTTGAAAAATGGAACATAAAACAGTTTTACCCGTCAAGCAATATACTTTTTAGTGCATTTGATTATCCTCCTCCACTCTTATCTCTTCAAGGCGGCATGAAGCCCAACACTCTGGTCTTGGGGTTCTACGACAGTTGCACCCCTGAGGACTACTTCCTCCAAGACCCTGCCTTCTGTGAGTCAAAAGGGTCTGGAGGTGATGATTTTGGGGTGGATCTGCCCTCTCTGCAAGCCCACTTCCCCCCGGTCCGCCATGTGGAGAGCCCACGCTGGCTCACGTCAGAGGAGTATGTGGGAATCATCTCGGATGCCATCAAGATGAGTAAGAACGTGTGTCTTGGACGCTATTTCTTCCAGCTGCAGGGAGAGGGCATGGGGACCAAGATGGACGGGGCCGCGAGGATCATCGACGTGTGGCCCCTCAACCTCCTGCAGCCGAGCAGCACGTCTGCAGCCTCCGTGGACGTGTGCAGTCTCTTCCTGCTGCAGATGGCATGTGTTCTCAACATGGCCAGCAGATGGCGCCATGCCAGAATGAGAATATTCCTGTGTGTGGAGGCAGAGTCCAGCGACCAGGGTTGGGTGGTTAAAGAGGAGACCTACCGGGAGCTGTTGAGGAAGCTGAGGATCAGGGCCTCCATCAAGATAGTGCCCTGGGACTCTGTGGTGCAGCTCTACGGACAGAAACAGACACAGGACCCAGAGCTGGAGGGCCTGACGAAGCCGGCCCAGGCCCTTTCAGAGGACTTCCAGTCTGCAGTCAACAGGATGCTGATGGAGCACAGTGCTGAGGCTGCTGTCCGCTTCCTGTATTTACCACGCCCCCCTGCTCACTCCAGCCAATCACACACATATCTCAGTCAGTTGGAAGCTGTGACTTATGGTTTAGGCCCAACCCTCTTGATTCATGGTCTCACCCCAGTCACGTGCACTGAGCTTTGAGTGTGTCACTGTATTTATGGGATCAAAATGTCATGTAATTAACTTCATCCTGAACATGATAGAAAGGGCAGTCTCAATGTTTATAATATGAGCTACTTTACATAACATACTTTTTAGTTAGAAAATAAACACACAGGCACACTACACAACGGGACCTATAAGTATAGCTCTGTTCCCTGGGCATGTAGTTTCACACCTTGTATTGTAACTCATTGACACATTCACTCATTTCTCAAATGAACACATTCAACACCTAGTCAGTCACAGTGGTACCTACCTACTTTCTGTAATATATTTATTTGTTAACTGTAATTTAATGGAGTACTTGTCTCATGCCTTTGTTGGTTGGGTAATAATATAAATACATGTATGTTGTGCCTGATATAGCAGATGTAGTTTTCATAAAAAACCTCCGCTCTGGAATTGACCGTGTGGCCTGAGAATGACACTGATTCAGTGTGAGTGAATGTTACATGTCAGTAGATCAAATGGTCTGTTCTGCAGCACAGGACCAAAGAAGAATCATATGATAGGTTGAATGGTGATGGAGGGAAAATGGATTCTGAAATACAGAAAGGGCAACATATGCTAACTAGCTATGGAAATTAGAATGTTGTGTTCCTTGTTATTTGATGCTGGTACAATCACTTTCCATTGAGCCCTTTCCCCAGTATATTTCTCTTCAGATTGTGACCCAGTTTGGGAGAGCTCACGAGTGTCTTTGGACCAAATGATCTCTTGGGATTTTGGGTCACTCACCAATTGGTCGTGCTTGACATGCTGCTTCTTCGGACTACTATGTGGTCCATGAAGGAACATGAATTCAAACTTCCTGAAACCGCTATGAACTACATTAGTGCCTAATGCTTGACAATATTGTCATAATACACAAGCATTAAGCCACTGGCAGGCAGACTAAATATGGATTGCTGATGTATTTAGTCTAATTTATAATACATCACCCTTATACCAAATCCTAAGGATCATGCCATTCATTTGTTACTTGGAAAAATTAATTCTATTTTTATGCTGTCTTGCTATGCTTTTCTTATGTACAGATTTGGAAACAATGTTACTGCAAGGAGTTTGGTATCTATGAAAACATTTTACTAATTTAGAGGCATGTAGTTGGCGCTATATGAAAGCTTACACATTTCACAACTTGTGGTGGGATGTTTGTGCTTGATTGGAAATAGTTTCCTCTTTACAGTCCTACGAAGTTACTGTATATTTCTGACTCTACTCAGAATCCATGTACTGTTCTCAGGTTGTGCCACACAGACTGTTCTCTAGAGTCTGTGGACTGACCAGTGAGTGCCAGACAGACTGTTCTCTAGAGTCTGTGGACTGATCAGTGAGTGCCACACAGACTGTTCTCTAGAGTCTGTGGACTGACCAGTGAGTGCCAGACAGACTGTTCTCTAGAGTCTGTGGACTGACCAGTGAGTGCCAGACAGACTGTTCTCTAGAGTCTGTGGACTGACCAGTGAGTGCCAGACAGACTGTTCTCTAGAGTCTGTGGACTGACCAGTGAGTGCCAGACAGGCTGCTTGTGAGTTAATAAGGACTCTGTCCAAGCAAATGACGCAATAGAAAATGTCAAAAACCAAAATAATTACATTAAACATGTGTTTTTTAACATATTGTTTCCTTTACACATATGTTACTCAGTAACAACAATTTGACAGTCATTTGTGAATGGGTTGGCAATAAAATAAACAAAAGTCATTGTCTTTATTTATTTCTAAGAAAATCGAGATCACAAAAATGTGACGGTTGATACCAAAAATTGTACTCTGTTAAAAGTCCAAATCAACCAGAACATGCATATGTTCAAGCATTCAGTTATGTTGTAGTCTATATCCCTAATAAGTATATAGCTAATATATGTACTATAGAAGCCTGTTTGAGAGTCTCCCACAGATCATACTCTGCTGCACTCAGGCTATATATAGTTCATGATGGATTTGGGGTAAGCTTGATTACATCAACATTACACAATCTCTTTCCTATTACCAATACCTTTCAATGGCAGTCAATGCAAAAACAGTAACATTGATCAATTAGTTCTCTACATATGAAGTAAAACTCGTTTCAATTTCCAATATGACCTCTTTAAAGCACCACCAACGTTTCAGTAGCAACCTCCTTTGCACTCCTTAGTCCTCTTTGCTTGCAGAAAGTTCTGTCATTTCATCAATTTTTAATCACACAGAATTACATATACACAGAATGAATCATACATTGATTACAATTTATGTCATAAAGAAATCATCCCTAGTGGACGGAACAGATATGACAGCTGGTTCCACAAAGGAAAAGGGGTGGGGTTTCAGTGAAAGAGCGGGAAGACTGAGGAACAGAGGGAGAAGCCATGCTATCCTAAATACAGAATCTTATGCATTCTAAATTACCGCCCATTTGAAAAAATGAGAATGCAATAAATATTTACTCTGAGCTATTTATGGGGGTCATAAACCTCCCCATCAGTCCAACGTCCTGACACTTATTTGCATAAGTATTCAGACCCTTTGTAGTGAGACTCGAAGAGCCAATCACAACAGCTAGCACATTCTCTCGCAGCCTGCCAGAATTCATCTTTGATATGTCAATGTCATATTTGATTGTCATTTATTTTTGTTGAATTTGGCGCATGTGACATACAGTTTGATTATCAGAAGGTGATGTCAGAAGGTGAATTCACTAATTTGTAAGTCGCTCTGGATAAGAGCGTCTGCTAAATGACTTAAATGTAAATGTAAATGTAAATTTTCTTCTCCATGCTCTGTGCAAATTTCTCTGCTTCACACAGTAGGATGAAAGGCGTAGCCAATCAGGGAAGAAAATGGACAGAGCAATGTTCTGTGCGATGGCAAAGAGAGACCGAGATATTTGCAATCACATAAAATAGTCTAATAGTATATTCTGTATGGCTCATTTTTGGCTAAGGTAAGAAAAACGTTATAGAGTAGTTTGTTTTGAATATTTGAGTGGATAAGAGGAGTTCCTACTTGAAGAGCGTGAGAGACACAGCCGCTGGTGTAGCTGGAGTGACCCACTGTGTTCAGAGCTTCACGGGCAAAAGCACTGGCACTCTTCAACAACAGGTTGGGGGGCAAGTTGTGGGTCATGTTAGTGGACACCATAAAGGGAGCCACACACTAAAGGAGAGGAAATTAAGAAAGCACAAGCGATTGGAAGAAACACAAAGATGCAAGGAAGGATACTGTAACAGGAGTGCATGTGATACAAAATTCTTAAAGTATTTTACCTGAACTGTTATTCCCTGTGACTTGTACTCTGAATTCAGAGATCTGGAAAAATATGTCACAAAAATCTGCTAAGAAAAGAATGGATAACATTGATTCTCTGTAGCTGTTATAGAGCATGTCACTAACAACACCAGGATAGTGGGTTTGATTCCCGGACCATCTGTATGCAAAATGTATGCATGCATGACTGTAAGTCGCTTTGGACAAAAGCATCTGCTGAATGGCATATACAGTTGAAGTTGGAAGTTTATATACATCTTAGCCAAATACATTTAAACTCAGTTTCACAATTCCTGAATTTAATCCTAGTAAACATTCCCTGTCTTAGATTAGTTAGGATCACCACTTTATTTTAAGAATGTGAAATGTCAGAATAATAGTAGAGATTTATTTATTTCAGATTTTATTTCTTTCATCACATTCCCAGTGGGTCAGAAGTTTACATGCACTCAATTAGTATTTGGTAGCATTGTTTAATTGGGTCAAAGTTTCAGGTAGCCTTCCACAACCTTTCCACAATAAGTTGGGTGAATTTTGGCCCATTCCTCCTGACAGAGCTGGTGTAACTGAATCAGGTTTGTAGGCATCCTTGCTAGCACATGCTTTTTCAGTTCTGCCCCAAAAAATTATATAGGATGAGGTCAGGGCTTTGTGATGGCCACTTCAATACCTTGACTTTGTTGCCCTTAAAGCCATTTTGCCACAACTTTGAAGTATGCTTGGGGTCATTGTCCATTTGGAAGACCCATTTGCGACCAAGCTTTAACTTCCTGACTTCCTGTCTTGAGATGTTGCTTCAATATATCCACATAATTAATCTCCTCATGATGCCATATATTTTGTGAAGTGCACCAGTCCCACCTGCAGCAAAACACCCCCACAACATGATGCTGCCACCACCATGCTTCATGGTTGGGATGGTGTTCTTCGGCTTGCAAGCATCCCTCCCTTTTTCTCCAAACATAACAATGGTCATTATGGCCAAACAGTTCTATTTTTGTTTCATCAGACCAGAGGACCTTTCTCCAAAAAGTACGATCTTTGTCCCCATGTGCAGTTGCAAACTGTAGTCTGGCTTTTTTATGGCGGTTTTGGAGCAGTGGCTTCTTCCTTGCTGAGCGGCCTTTCAGATTATGTTGATATAGGACTGTGGATATAGATACTTTTGTACCTGTTTCCTCCAGCATCTTCACAAGGTGCTTTGCTGTTGACCTTGAATTGATTTGCACTGTTCTCACCAAAGTACGTTAATCTCTAGGAGACAGAACGCATCTTCTTCCTGAGCGATATGACGGCTGCGTGGTCCCATGGTGTTTATACTCGTGTACTATTGTTTGTACAGATGAACGTGGTATCTTCAGGTGTTTGGAAATTGCTCCCAATGATGAACCAGACTTGTGGGGGTTTACAATTTTTTTATGATGTCTTGGCTGATTTCTTTTGATTTTCCCATGATGTCAAGCAAAGAGGCACTGAGTTTGAAGGAAATATATCCACAGGTACACCTCCAATTGACTCAAATTATGTTAATTAGCCTATCAGAAGCTTCTAAAGCCGTGACATTGTTTTCTGGAATTTTCCAAGCTGTTTAAAGGCACAGTCAACTTAGTGTATGTAAATGTCTGACCCGCTGGAATTGTGATACAGTGAATTATAAGTGAAATAATCTGTCTGTAAAAAATTGTTGGAAAATTTACTTGTCCTGCACAAAGTTGATGTCCTAACCGACTTACCAAAATTATAGTTTGTTTAACAGGAAATTTGTGGAGTGGTTGAAAAACAAGTTTTAATGACTCCAACCCAAGTGTATGTAAACTTCCGACTTCAACTGTATACATAGACCATTAATGTGAGTGGGGGTGTGTGTGAATCCTACCTGCTCAGGGTTGGGAATGTCCAGGAAATGTACCAACTTGTCAGAATAGTTCATGCCTACATTGTTAACTGTAAATGAGGAGTGTCAGAATATATTTCTATGTAATTTAGTATTACATTTCACTACTAACATCCATTGAAAGAGAGAAAAGCTACAGTGCCTTGAGAAAGTATTCACACCCCTTGATTTTTCCTTTTTGTTGTTGTGTTACAGCCTGAATTTAAAATGGATTAAATTGAGATGTGTTGTCACTGGCCTACACACAACACTTTATAACGTCAAAGTGGAATTATATTTTTAGAAATGTTTACAAATTCATTAAAAATGAAAATTTGAAATGTCTCAAGTCAATAAGTATTCAACCCCTTTGTAATGACAAGCCTAAATAAGTTCAGGAGTAAGAATGTGCTTAACAAGTCATAATAAGTTGCACGGGCTCTGTGTGAAATAATAGTGTTTAACATGATTTTGAATGACTACCTCATCCCTATACCCCACAAATACAATTATCTGTAAGGTCCCTCAGTTGAGCAGTGAATTTAGAACAACAGATTCAACCACAAAGACCAGGGAGGTTTTCATAATGACTCACCAAGAAGGGCACCTATTGGTAAATGAGTGAACATTTTTAAAAAGCAGACATTGAATATCCCCTAGAGGATGGTGAAGTTTTAATTACACTTTAGATGGTGTATCAATACACCCAGTCACTACAAAGATACAGGCGTCCTTCATAACTCAGTTGCTGGAGACAAACGAAACAGCTCAGAGATTTCACTATGAGGCCAATGGTGACTTTAAAACAAGTTACAGAGTTTAAGGAGCTGTGATAGGAGAAAACTGAGGATGGATCAACAACATTGTACTTTTTACACAATACTAACCTAAATGAGAGTGAAAAGAAGGAAGCCTGTACAGAATAAAAATATTACAAAGCATGCATCCTGTTTGCAATAAGGCACTAAAGTAAAACTGCAAAACCAGTGGCAAAGAAATTAACTTTTTGTCCTGAAAACAAAGTGTTTTTTGGGGTAAATCCAACATAACACATCACTCAGTACCACTATTCATATTTTCAAGCATCGTGGTGGCTGCATCATGTTATGGGTATGCTTATCATTGGCAAAGACTAGGGAGTTTTTTTATGGGAAACAAATAAACAGAATAGAGCTAAGCACAGGCAAAATCCTAGAGGAAAACCTGGTTCAGTCTGCTTTCCAACAGACACTGGAAGACAAATTCACCTTTCAACAGGACAATAACCTCAAACACAAGGACAAATATACACTGGAGTTGTTTACCAAGACGACATTGAATACTCCTGAGTGGCCTAGTTACGGTTTTGACTTAAATCAGCTTGAAAATCTATGGCAAGACTTGAAAATGGCTGTCTAGCAATAATCAACAATCAACTTGACAGAGCTTGAAGAATTTAAAAAATAATAATGTGCAAATATTTTACAATCCAGGTGTGCAAAGCTCTTAGAGACTTTACCCAGAAAAACTAACTGTTATAATCACTGCCAATGGTGATTCTAACATGTATTGACTCAGGGGTGTGAATACTCATGTAAATGAGATATTTCTGTATTTTATTTTCAATACATTTGCAAACATGTCTAAAAACATGTTTTCACTTTGTCATAATGGGGTATTGTGTTTTTTTTTTCAAATCAATTTTGAATTCAGGCTGTAACACAACATAATGTGGGGGTATGAATACTTTCTGAAGGCACTGTATGTTGACGGTAATAAGAGCACATTCTACATTTAATTGCAGACTAGCTTTAGTTCCTTTCTCATTTCCTGATTGTCGTCCCCTTTTGACTCCTTGTTCTCTTCCTCCTATATAACATTGCCATAGGTTCCCTACCCAGGATGCCTATGTCCAGGTCCCGTAGTGCCTCAGCTATAGCAGGGTAGATGTCATGGCCCTTTGTGAAGTCTGTCTGGATGATCTGGGTCTGGCGTCCATGTTGGCTCTCTGGAACAAACATATTGACGTACAATTTCATATAAAGGGACAATTACATTTGCATATTGATCTTTTGTACCTCAACTCTTCATTTAGTTATGTTTTTCCATCTCAGCCCTTCACAAGTTTATCTTTTGACCGGCTGACCAGTACAATGTCCAGACCTCTTCTGGCCAACTGTAGTGTCCAGGAAGAAAGGCAACTGTTAAGTGAGAAAACACTCATTTTACAAAGCACTTGAATTACATGCTTATGCATTCTTCTATCTTGTCTGTACACAGGCGAGAATCAGTAAAGACTCACCTCATTTGCGTAAGCTTTGCCAATCCCTTCGGTAGCCCCTGTGACAACTGTAGAAAGGAGATCATGGTCAGAATGAGTTAGTCCGCAGACTTCCATAATGACATATTACTACTATTGTTGTGTCTCCTCATCCTCTGCAGTGAGAGGTCTCTGAGAGAGGTCAGGTCGGACACTGGGTATGACTGCAGGATGGAGGAACATTCCTTTCTTTCACAATGCTGGCAGGAATGCTGCTATCCTGGTCTGCTCGGTGGAAGCATACTATCGTTTGTCATCAGATACTTATAAAATTGTTTTATAGTGGCCTTTGTCAAGCAATGGCAACAACTTTTCTCCAACTGCTGCCATAAATGTAAAAAGATGTGCTGCAATAACCAACAGGAAAGTTAAGTTTCCAAATGAGACTGAAGTGGACCAGTGCCCACACAAATCCTGTTCCACCTAACAGCAGATATCATCTTGTGCACAGGGCAAAATAGTGAGCTGTAAAGTGGAATATGACCTGCCTCTCTCAGTCTTCCATTGAACAGGGCTAGGGTAAGGTGCACAGGGGAAACATGATACATTCAGGGTGGGTTGCACCAACATGGTTTAAATTAATCTAGGTTTTGTTTTTTTGTATTATTTATTATTGTAATTACTTAAAGTTAATGACCCATTTATTATTTGTCCGCTAGCCACCTGATCATGGCACGTCAAAGAAGTTCAAATTTCTCCGCTTATGAAAAAAAAAAACTATTTTCGGACCTGATGGAGGAATTTAATAACGTACTGGAGGATATAAAGACAGACAACACCACTGTCAAAAAGAAGGAAGACGCCTGGGCCATTTTATGCGACAAATGTAATGGATCGGCACGGATTAAAGAGAAGAGGGACCCAAATTGGATGAAATAGCTGGAAAACATTGAAAGGCGAAAGCCAAAAAGGATGCGGCAGAGGAGAGGCGGGGGCTATTTCAGACCGGAGGGGGGCCTCCGTCCAATGGAATTGATCCTCTCTCCCAGAAGATATGCGAGATGATTCCTCAGCAGTTTGACCCTCTCCATAACCCCTATGATGACGACGGACAACTTGACCCACCAATATTTAGTAAGCATAAATAACTGTTAAATATCAATGCCTATAATGCATGTTAAAACTAACGTTAACACTACTTCACTACAATGTTACCGTTGTCAGGCCCGTTACAGCATGTTGCATAACATCATCATTCGTACCAAGGCAATATCATAAACCCCAATTCAATTGTTGTACAAAATGGGCACGTAAATAGCCTACTAATGAGTTAATTATCAGAAAACTCAACAGGTCTCTAATTATTCTCTGAGGAACTCGTTTTGGTCTCTCCGCAGTAGATATGCTGTCATTTAATCAGTTAAACCACCTCAAGTGGCAGTTTAGAATTAATCTCCAATCTAAATGTATATAATTTTTAAAATTAATTTAGCAACAGGCTTACAATTCATCTAGGTTTAAAGTGAAAACTAAACGTAGATTAGAGGAATGATGTAATTTAACTAGGATTCAATTAAAACTAGGTTTAACATTTGGTGCAACAAGATTAATAGATACACCTTGATTTAACCCAGTTTAAGAGTTACTCCATGTTGGTTTAACCCGCCCTCAGTCTACTGTAGTAATGTGTTTTTATCTTGTAGAGAATGTCTAAAGAATAATGTAAAATAGCCATCACTATGACTAAAAAGAGAATGCCTTTATTTTCATAAATAAACAAATATCAGTCTACTGTAAAAAAAAGCTTCCTTTTCATAACATGTAGCCTGGCTTACCTGCCCATTGTCCATATGCCTTTAAATCAGTTTGCCAAACTTTTGACAGCACATACACTCTGAATCCACACCAGCAAATCCAGGGCCATTTGAGCATGTAATACAGCACTGTGAAGCCATCTATGAACACCAGTCCCCTCACAAGCATCGAGTCTGATACAGTATCCATGTCTGGGCAAATTTCACTCACACTTCAGCAGACAGTTCTTCAAAAATATGAACTTTGGCTGGTTTTATAGTAGAAATGAACATGCTTACTTAGACATACAACGTGCAACGCTCCGCCCAAGAATCTTGATCTAATCGGCGCATTGGTCAGGAATATTTCCTGGTGCGTCATCTCAGCAAATCAATAGGCAAAAGCAGTATGACGCTTTTCCGCACCGTAATCATCGTCCTCCACAAGAGCAATACCAAAGAGGAAAATGCGAAGCGAGAGGTTTTACTCGGGCCAAAAATGCCCAATAAATTTCTATGGGCTTATTTTGGACCTGGGTTTGTCGCCTGCCTTCCAGCATTTGGGACAATGACTCCCATTGTTAGGGCGGATACATGGTCATATTGCCATTATATATAGAGCTCTGGCTATACAAATACTACAGTTTATAGCTTCCTGTGAAAATCAGTGTAACTGCAAAAATATACTTAAGTATCAAAAGTAAAAGTAGAAATCATTTCAAATGTCTTATTTTAAGTAAACCAAAAGGCACGATTTTCTTATTTTTTAAAACTTTATAGATAGCCAGGGGCACACTCCAACAATCAGACATAGTTGACGAGTGAAGCATTGTGTTTAGTGAGTCCGCCAGATCAGAGCCAGTAGGGATGACCAGGGATGTTATTTTGATAAATGCATGAATTGGACCATTTTCCTGTCCTGCATTCAACATGTAAGGAGTAGGCTACTTTTAGTTATCAGGGAAAATGGATGGAGTAAAAAGCACATTATTTTCTTTATGAATGCAGTCAGGGTTGAGTAGGTTACTTTCTAAATGTAATCTGTTACGTTACAAGTTACCTGTCCAAAATTGTAATCATTAACGTAATTTTTGGATGACCCCAAACTCAGCAAAGTAATCTTATTACATTCCATTACTTTTAGATTAATTTCCTCTTAAGCGGCATTAGAAGAAGACAAAAATGTATGTTACAAATTTAAATACATCTTTTGCAGGATAAATCAATGTTAAAGTTTATATAGCTGGCCATATATGGATGTTAAAATGTACTTTATGGGTTGGTTATGTGGCTTCTTCTAACCCATCACTTTCTACTGCATATAATAATATGATTAAATTCTATCTTTACATTAAAACCAAAGTCTATCAGAATTCCAGTCATTCCAATAAATGTTATACCCCTTGACCTTCAAGAATAGGACTTGGAAATACAGAAGTATAGATTAGCCAAATTGTTTTACCTGAGCATGACCCCAAAACTAAGGACTTATTAGCTAGCCCTAATCTGTTGTTTATGATTTTGTTGTCATGGAGGACTGATTGGGCTCATTGATTCGAGTTGAAAAATAAGTGCTGTGGGTGTGCAAAGCTTTCATCAAGGCAAAGGGTGGCTACTTTGAAGAATCTAAAATATATTTTTATTTGTTTAACACTTTTTTTGATTACTACATGATTCCATATGTGTTATTTCATAGTTTTGATGTCTTCACTATTATTCTACAATGTAGAAAATAGTACAAATAAAGAAAAACCCTTGAATGAGTAGGTGTTCTAAAACTTTTGACTGGTAGTGTATATATAATTTATAAGTCCAAAAATAGATGTAGCAACTACAGATTGCCAATTAAAGTCTATAAAAAGTGCGCAAGTTTGAGAATATGTCTATTAAGCCTAGTTTGCGACTCTACGTCTTACAGGAACGCGCTCACCGGCGAGGCACACGCACTGTCGTGGATGCGAGGTCCGATCACTTCTTCCAATGTAATGAAACAGCATATCGCCATAGACTACACCACTGCTGTCGACCTTACCTCCAAGCGTTTATTCAAATTGTATAATCTGTGGATGCCGACAGTAGTCGCACCATTGGAAGATTTAGCTTGGACTGTAGCCTACAAAAGTCTAGTCCAATTTGTAAGTCGCTCTGGATAAGAGCGTCTGCTAAATGACTTAAATGTAATGTAAATGTATTCCTGCTCTTTTCCGCGATCCATCAAACTCATTTGGTGTGTCATCAAAGTGGTCTCTGATTTGTTGTCAGACTCGCTCAGGTCGAACAAATTTAAATGTGCGCCTTTTTTTCAATGCTGATTTGAATGTCATTGAGAAAACAGAACTGTCAAAGATTTTTTTTCTCAAATATCCTTTCAGAATTTAAAAGTAATCCACGAAGTAATCATCTAGTTTTTCCAAAATATCCGTAATCTGATGACGATATTTTTGCTGCTAATGTAACAGATTACAGTTACCGTTTTTTGTAATCCCTTACATGTAATTTGTAATCTGTTACCCCCCAACCCTGAATGTAGTGGACTAAAAGTAAAATTTCTCAAAAATATAAATAGTGAAATATAGATACCCCAAAAAACTACTTTAGTAGTACTTTAAACTATTTTTACTGAAGTACTATACACCACTGGGGAAAATGAATGGAGTTTTTATAGGGTTTTTGGATAAATGCCGAAAATAAGGTCTGGGGTAAACACAGGTTTAAGAGATCTTATCTGTTTTGTTCTATGAGAATCTTAATAAACTAACTTCACTTTTTTTTAAAGCATTTATGTAATTAAAAAAAGGACATAAAGCACATAAAATGCTTCATAATTCATAAAGATCATGTTAACTGACTGATATTATCTCATAGAACAAAACATATGATGTTTATTCCAAAACCCTATTCTTTCCTCATTTATTTCCCCATATGAATGGCTGAATGAACCAGAGGTAACTCATATCCGTTTTGTAGGACTACAAGCTGGCGAGCTCTATTGGTATGACATCAATTCCAATGGCATGTTCAAAGTTCACAATTTTACCAATTGTAGGTGAGAGCAGAACTACTTTGAAATAGTTTTGACTGTGTTTAAAACTTGGGAACATAGAACATGGGCTCTTTCACATCGTCTACACATGTAGCATTGCAGTCTTGTCAATACAGTGTAACAAGCAATCAGTTATCTGTAAGTTGCGTGGCTCCATTGTAGAGGCTGTGCTTGTTATGTACTTTGTATCACTTGCTTGTCCTATGCAGATAAATGACCAAACGCTATACTGACAGATTAACTCATTGTGTGTGGTGATGTTTAAAAACAACATGTTTATGTTATGCTCATAGATAAGCTAAAAATGTGCGTGAGTAAGTGTTCATTATCATAATTGAGAGTGTGACGTCTCTCCTCTGCTGCTCAGTAATGTACATTCATCCCTGTGATAGCTTTTGGGTTTGTTCACTGTACAAACTGTGTGCTTCCCCTCCATGCAATCTCCATAGTTTTATAATAACCTCCATAATCTTTGGTTTATAATAAGGTAATACACTTGTAGGCCTACTAATATCATTGAGATGTTTCATATTCTTTAAACATGGATACCCTCTGCCCCCTGCAAAAGGTTGACATGAAAAATTTGTTAGGCACTATATATATAAAAAAAAATAACATTTGCACTCGGGTAAAGGTTAATGAAGAAGAATGAATAGGGAAAGGCTATTCTTCATGTTTTGGCAATGCTACTACTGGAGCCTATAGGTGCATGTTAGAGGGAGAGTTGCTCTGAATTGGAGTCAAGTTAGATGACTGAATGTAATGTAAATGTTGAGCGGCTTCACTGCAGGTAGATTGTATGTTTTAATATTCACCAAATAAAATTGAAACATCTGACCATATATATGTATATGTATATATATATATATATATATATATATATATATCTGACTATATAACACTAGAGGGAGCCAGCAGAATTGGCTTTACTGCCACCTCAGTCTAGAAGCAGCCAACAGAGACTGATGGGGATCCTACTGGCATCTCAACAAGCTTTTTAGGTGCCAGTAGTTGAGGTGTCAGATATTGTCACAGTTGGGGTATCTTAATTTGGTCACTCTGTTGTCACTATGATTTTTTCTGAACTTAAGGAAATTCAAATGAGCCTCGTGATTTACATAAATCCAGTGAAAACCTGCAGATCACTTTTTCTCTCTCTCGCTCTCTCTCTCGCTCTCTCTTGATCGAACGCTATAGTACCAAACATAATAAAGATCCTGCTATTGCAGGTCCTACTACTGCGACATTCAAATGTACAAAAATGTATCTGAAATGCAGCAATACACATCAACAACCATCATTTTATATAACTTAATAACACACAGTGGAGTGAAGTAACTTAAGAAATAATACTTTGAAGTACTAATTTGTTTTTTGGGGGTGTCTGTATTTCACACACACACAAAAAGATGTACTTCATACTTCCATACATTTTCCCTAGCACCCAAAAGTAGGCCTACAAGTTACATGTTGAATGCTCAGAAAGGACAGTAATATGGTCTAATTCACGCATCAGTATAACGTGTTGTCATCCATACTGCCTCTTATCTGGCAGACTCAGTAAACACAAATATTGCATTTGTAAATGATGTCTGAGTGTTGCAGTGTGCCCCTGCTGTCCATAAATACAATTTAAAAAAAACATTTGGTTTGCTTAATATAAGGAATTTGATGTATAGCATTTACAGTTATTTTTTCCTTTTTCCACCACTGTACTTAACTACATTTGAAACCAGAGTACATTTAAAACCAGATATTTTTAGACTTTTACTCAAGTAGTATTTTACTGGGTGACTTTCACTTTCACTTGAGTTATTTTAAATCAGGCATCTTTACTTTTACTCAAGTATTAACAATGAAGTACTTTTCCCACCACTGATAACACACAATACATATATTGATCTCCACTGCAACATACAAGTGTATCCAAAATACAGCCATAGGCTACATCTAAATTATAACCTACTGTAGTCTATGAAAATCGATTTCACTGTTTTTTTGACAGTAATCAAATCTTCCTGCTGCAGGATTATTTTACTCCTGCGACGAAACTGGTCAAATTAAGATCCTACATCTGTATGTGATGCACTGCACACAAAATACACACTAATATATACAGTGCCTTGTGAAAGTATTCGGCCCCCTTGAACTTTGCGACCTTTTGCCACATTTCAGGCTTCAAACATAAAGATATAAAACTGTATTTTTTTGTGAAGAATCAACAACAAGTGGGACACAATCATGAAGTGGAACGACATTTATTGGATATTTCAAACTTTTTTAACAAATCAAAAACTGAAAAATTGGGCGTGCAAAATTATTCAGCCCCCTTAAGTTAATACTTTGTAGCGCCACCTTTTGCTGTGATTACAGCTGTAAGTCGCTTGGGGTATCAAGTAGTTCATAATCGATCTTTGAAACAGGTTTCTTTATTTGTAATACTTGTGTTTTTTTAGGATAACAGTGTGAATCTTCACAAGGAATCACTTTACATGTGGATGATATAGCAACCAATGAAAAGGCACGTTCCTGGACGTTTTAAAGAGTAGAAGCGCCCTTTACTTACAATATACCTTCCTGATTTTCACTGACCCTCTTTACTGTAATGTTTTATTTCCCAAGCCACTCAGAGGACAGTTGATAATGAGTGTCTCACTGCTGCTTGCACAGGTAAGCTGCACACTTCCACAGAGACAGAGTATAAAGTCACTGTCTTGTACTGTCACTATTTATGGTACCAAGCAAGTTGGGCTGTCCAGTGCAAGACCTATACAAGAGCATTAAGTTATTACGAGGTACAGTGCATTCGGAAAGTATTCAGACCCCTTGACCTTTTCCACATTTTGTTATGTTATAGCCTTATTCTAAAATTGAGGAAATCTGGGGGTTTTTACTCATCAATCTACACACAATCTAATACCCCATAATGACAAAGCAAAAACAGGTTTTTGGAAATGTTTGATAATTTATTAAAAATCAAAAACGGAAATATCACATGTACATATGTATTCAGACCCTTTACTCAGTACTTTGTTGAAGCACCTTTGGCAGCGATTACAACCTCGAGTCTTCCTGGTTATGACGCTACAAGCGTGATACACCTCTATTTGGGGAGTTTCTCTCATTCTTCTCTGCAGATCTTCTCAAGCTCTGTCAGGTTGGATGGAGAGCGTCACTGCACAGCTATTGTCAGGTCTCTCCAGAGATGTTCAATCAGGTTCAAGTCCGGTCTCTGGCTGGGCCACTCAAGGACATTCAAAGACTTGTCCCGAAGCCACTCCTGTGTTGTCTTGGCTGTGTGCTTAGGGTCATCCTGTCGGAAGGTGAATCTTCGCTCAGTCTGAGGTCCTGAGCGCTCCCAAGAAGGTTTTCATCAAGTAGCTCTCTGTATTTTGCTCCGTTCATCTTTACCTCAAACCTGACTAGTCTCCCAGTCCCTTCTGGTGAAAAACATCCCCACAGCAAGATGCTGCCAACACCATGCTTCACCATAGGGATGGTGCCAGGTTTCCTCCAGACGTGATGCTTGGCATTCGGGCCAAGGAGTTCCATCAGACCAGAGAATCTTGTTTCTCATAGTCTGAGAGTCTTTAGGTACCTTTTGGCAAAGGCACCTAGGTGCCTCCAAGCAGCCTGTCATGTGCCTTTTACTGAGGAGTGGCCTCTGTCTGGCCACTCTACCATAAAGGCCAGATTGGTGGAATGCTGCATATGTAGCCAATGTGAAATGGCTAGCTACTAGCGGTGGTGCACGCTATTGGCGTTTCAATCGGTGACGTCACTTGCTCTGAGACCTTGAAGTAGTGGTTCCCTTTGCTCTGCAAGGGCCGCAGCTTTTGTGGAGCGATGGGTAACGATGCTTCGAGGGTGACTGTTGACATGTGCAGAGCGTCCCTGGTTCGCGCCCAGGTCGGGGCGAGGGGACGGGCGTAAAGTCTATACTGTTACACAGAGATGGAAGTTTCCTGCTTCTGGAAGGTTCTCCCATCTCCAAAGAGGAACTCTAGAGCTCTGTCAGAGTGACCATCGGGTTCTTGGTCACCTCCGTGTCCAAGGCCCTTCTCCCCCGATTGCTCAGTTTGGCTGGTTGGCCAGCTCTAGGAAGAGTCTTGAGTGGTACCAAACTTCCATTTAAGAATGATAGAGGCCAATGTGTTCTTTAAAAAAACAATTATTTAACTAGGCAAGTCAGTTAAGACCAAATTCTTATTTACAATGACGGCCCAAGAACAGTGTGTTAAACTGCCTTGTTCAGGTCAGGGATTCGAGGTAAGGGATTTCTACCTCGTCAGGTCAGGGATTCGATCTAGCAACCTTTCGGTTTCTAGCCCAACACTTTAACCACTAGGTTACCTGCCACCCTGTTCATGGGGACCTTCAATGCTGCAGAAATGTTTTGGTACCCTTCCCCAGATCTGTGCTTCGACACAATCCTGTCTCGGATCCCTACGAACAATTCCTTCAACCTCATGGCTTGGTGTTTGCTCTGACATGCACTGTCAACTGTGTTGACAAATGTATACATTTGCAAAATGTAAAAAAAACTGTTTCTGTTTTGTCATTATGGGGTATTGTGTGTAGATTCCTGAGGAAATTATTTTATTTAATCCATTTTAGAACAAGGCTGTAACGTAACAAAATGTGGAAAAAGTCAAGGGGTCTGAATACTTTCCAGATGCACTGTACATAACAGGTAATCTCACAGATAATGGTTTATGACATTGTATACCTCTCCCCTCCCCACTCCTCACCAGTCCATTCCTCCATTCCCACTGAAGTGCCCTTGCTGCCACCAGGCTGGGGCTGGAAAGGTCAAAGGTCAGCGTGCTGTGTGTCAACGCTGCTCCGAGGCCCTGCACCGTGTCTACCTGTTCTGCTGGGCCCGTGGGAGGGAGTGGCCTCAATCAGGAGGATCCCTGGAGAGCCAAGGGAGCCATTCCTCCTGCCCTCTGCCAGGCTGTGCCCTCAGGGCTGCCCTCCTCTCCCCAGAGGTCATAGCTGATCCCTACAGTTCAGCCAAGGGATGCCCCTTCTTCAGGGCCTGTCCTGGCTGTAAGGCCCTCCTCACTCACACCGGAAAGGGATGCCCCAATATCGTCTGTCCACACTGCCATAAAGTGTTCTGCTTCCACTGTTTGAAGTGTTATTTTGAGTTTGATTATGTTTTTGAGTCCCATGTACAATGCACTGTGGTGGGTAACAGTCAGTCTCTCAGAGAGTTGGGAATGTAGAGGCTATGGCACATGGTCTTTGGAACATTAATTAATGCCTCATTCATTATCACTTGCAAAAAGAAATCATATTGATTGTAATTACTCATGGAAATATTACACAAATTATATTGTACAAAGACAGTAAATTGCTAGGCTTCATTATTGTCAATTTTTCCTCAGTCGCATGCTACTCAAGTAAAATATTAATTAATCCAGAAATTATAATTTGTGTTCTGAGACCAGTCATGAGTTTCTGAATATCAGTGGGGAGGAGATAGACATGTTTTTGTGGGCGATGATGGGTTGAGGAATCATATCACAGACAGTCTATAATCAGGTGGCCATTTATAAACGCTCCTCCCATACACAGATGGTGAAACCTCCATTCCAGTCTTATTACACCTGACTAGTGTTCTGAGAATGGTCATATTTTTGGCCTGACACGTCTATATACAGCCATGTTATAACTCAATCATACATAACTGACACCTGGTGGTGGCACTTTAAATAGCCGTTACATCTGATCTAACAGGACGTCACCACGATTTTTAGCACAGGATTATTTGCTTATTATGGATTTAAAGGCATCTACATTTAATCTGCACGCTCATTACGGCTACCCCTTTTAGATGTAATAAATATCAAAGACTCAAACCATCTGCCTCCTGTGTCTGCATCTGGGTCTCACCTTGGGCCCTTATAGGTACATACTTATATTGCAATGTGCAGCCTTACCTATGGATCTTGGGTCCATGAAATAGGGTATCAGCCTACTCAGTGCCAGATTACAATTGTAAAGTGGTTTCACAAATATTAGTGTGCTCTTATTGTGGGGCTTTAACTTTCACCTCACAATTCAGTCTATTGTGCGTAATGTTCAGCCTAATTTATGGATCTTTGGTCCATGAAATGGAGTTCTCAGTGACACTCACAGAGCACAACTGTGAAGAGTTTTCACAAATTTTAGCATCATAGCTCTTACTGCGCGACTCATTCAGACACTGTAAAGTCCACGGAGAATAAGAACACCACTGATAAATCCACCATAATTGAGAATTTCAATAAGCATTTTTCTACGGCTGGCCATGCTTTCCACCTGGCTACTCCTACCCCGGTCAACAGCACTGCACCCCCCACAGCAACTCGCCCAAGCCTTCCCCATTTCTCCTTCTCCCAAATCCGTTCAGCTGATGTTCTGAAAGAGCTGCAAAATCTGGACCCTACAAATCAGCCGGGCTAGACAATCTGGACCCTTTCTTTCTAAAAGTATCTGCCGAAATTGTTGCCACCCCTATTATTAGCCTGTTCAACCTCTCTTTCGTGTCGTCTGAGATCCCCAAAGATTGGAAAGCAGCTGTGGTCATCCCCCTCTTCAAAGGGGGGGACACTCTTGACCCAAACTGCTACAGACCTATATCTATCCTACCATGCCTTTCTAAGGTCTTCGAAAGCCAAGTCAACAAACAGATTACCGACCATTTTGAATCTCACCATACCTTCTCTGCTATGCAATCTGGTTTCAGAGCTGGTCATGGGTGCACCTCAGCCACACTCAAGGTCCTAAACGATATCTTAACCGCCATCGATAAGAAACATTACTGTGCAGCCGTGTTCATTGATCTGGCCAAGGCTTTCGACTCTGTCAATCACCACATCCTCATCGGCAGACTCGACAGCCTTGGTTTCTCAAATGATTGCCTCGCCTGGTTCACCAACTACTTCACTGATAGAGTTCAGTGTGTCAAATCGGAGGGTCTGCTGTCCGGACCTCTGGCAGTCTCTATGGGGGTGCCACAAGGTTCAATTCTTGGACCGACTCTCTTCTCTGTATACATCAATGAGGTCGCTCTTGCTGCTGGTGAGTCTCTGATCCACCTCTACGCATACGACACCATTCTGTACACTTCTGGCCCTTCTTTGGACACTGTGTTAACAACCCTCCAGGCAAGCTTCAATGCCATACAACTCTGCTTCCGTGGCCTCCAATTGCTCTTAAATACAAGTAAAACTAAATGCATGCTCTGCAACTGATCGCTACCCGCACCTACCCGCCTGTCCAACATCACTACTCTGGACGGCTCTGATTTAGAATACGTGGACAACTACAAATACTTAGGTGTCTGGTTAGACTGTAAACTCTCCTTCCGGACCCATATCAAATATCTCCAATCCAAAGTTTAATCTAGAATTGGCTTCCTATTTCGCAACAAAGCATCCTTCACTCATGCTGCCAAACATACCCTTGTAAAACTGACCATCCTACCAATCCTCGACTTTGGCGATGTCATTTACAAAATAGCCTCCAATACCCTACTCAACAAATTGGATGCAGTCTATCACAGTGCAATCCGTTTTGTCACCAAAGCCCCATATACTACCCACCATTGCGACCTGTATGCTCTCGTTGGCTGGCCCTCGCTTCATACTCGTCGCCAAACCCACTGCCTCCATGTCATCTACAAGACCCTGCTAGGTAAAGTCCCCCCTTATCTCAGCTCGCCGGTCACCATAGCATCTCCCACCTGTAGCACATGCTCCAGCAGGTATATCTCTCTAGTCACCCCCAAAACCAATTCTTTCTTTGGCCGCCTCTCCTTCCAGTTCTCTGCTGACAATGACTGGAACGAACTACAAAAAGCAATGAAACTGGAAACACTTATCTCCCTCACTAGCTTTAAGCACCAACTGTCAGAGCAGCTCACAGATTACTGCACCTGTACATAGCCCACCTACAGTGCCTTGCGAAAGTATTCGGCCCCCTTGAACTTTGCGACCTTTTGCCACATTTCAGGCTTCAAACATAAAGATACAGTTTTATATTTTTTTGTGAAGAATCAACAACAAGTGGGACACAATCATGAAGTGGAACGACATTTATTGGATATTTCAAACTTTTTTAACAAATCAAAAACTGAAAAATTGGGCATGCAAAATTATTCAGCCCCTTTACTTTCAGTGCAGCAAACTCTCTCCAGAAGTTCAGTGAGGATCTCTGAATGATCCAATGTTGACCTAAATGACTAATGATGATAAATACAATCCACCTGTGTGTAATCAAGTCTTCGTATAAATGCACCTGCACTATGATAGTCTCAGAGGTCCGTTAAAAGCGCAGAGAGCATCATGAAGAACAAGGAACACACCAGGCAGGTCCGAGATACTGTTGTGAAGAAGTTTAAAGCCGGATTTGGATACAAAAAGATTTCCCAAGCTTTAAACATCCCAAGGAGCACTGTGCAAGCGATAATATTGAAATGGAAGGAGTATCAGACCACTGCAAATCTACCAAGACCTGGCCGTCCCTCTAAACTTTCAGCTCATACAAGGAGAAGACTGATCAGAGATGCAGCCAAGAGGCCCATGATCACTCTGGATGAACTGCAGAGATCTACAGCTGAGGTGGGAGACTCTGTCCATAGGACAACAATCAGTCGTATATTGCACAAATCTGGCCTTTATGGAAGAGTGGCAAGAAGAAAGCCATTTCTTAAAGATATCCATAAAAAGTGTCATTTAAAGTTTGTCACAAGCCACCTGGGAGACACACCAAACATGTGGAAGAAGGTGCTCTGGTCAGATGAAACCAAAATTGAACTTTTTGGCAACAATGCAAAACGTTATATTTGGCGTAAAAGCAACACAGCTCATCACCCTGAACACACCATACCCACTGTCAAACATGGTGGTGGCAGCATAATGGTTTGGGCCTGCTTTTCTTCAGCAGGGACAGGGAAGATGGTTAAAATTGATGGGAAGATGGATGGAGCCAAATACAGGACCATTCTGAAAGAAGACCTGATGGAGTCTGCAAAAGACCTGAGACTGGGATGGAGATTTGTCTTCCAACAAGACAATGATCCAAAATATAAAGCAAAATCTACAATGGAATGGTTCAAAAATAAACATATCCAGGTGTTAGAATGGCCAAGTCAAAGTCCAGACCTGAATCCAATCGAGAATCTGTGGAAAGAACTGAAAACTGCTGTTCACAAATGCTCTCCATCCAACCTCACTGAGCTCGAGCTGTTTTGCAAGGAGGAATGGGAAAGAATTTCAGTCTCTCGATGTGCAAAACTGATAGAGACATACCCCAAGCGACTTACAGCTGTAATCGCAGCAAAAGGTGGCGCTACAAAGTATTAACTTAAGGGGGCTGAATAATTTTGCACGCCCAATTTTTCAGTTTTTGATTTGTTAAAAAAGTTTGAAATATCCAATAAATGTTGTCTCACTTGTTGTTGATTTTTCACAAAAAAATACAGTTTTATATCTTTATGTTTGAAGCCTGAAATGTGGCAAAAGGTCGCAAAGTTCAAGGGGGCCGAATACTTTCGCAAGGCACTGTATATTTTAGCCCAAACAACTACCTCTTTCCCTACTGTATTTAATTTATTCATTTATTTTGCTCCTTTGCACCCCATTATTTTTATTTCTACTTTGCACATTCTTCCATTGCAAATCTACCATTCCAGTGTTTTACTTGCTATATTGTATTTACTTTGCCACCATGGCCTTTTTTTGCCTTTACCTCCCTTATCTCACCTCATTTGCTCACATCGTATATAGACTTGTTTATACTGTATTATTGACTGTATGTTTGTTTTGCTCCATATGTGTAACTCTGTGTCGTTGTATGTGTCGAACTGCTTTGCTTTATATTGGCCAGGTCGCAATTGTAAATGAGAACTTGTTCTCAACTTGCCTACCTGGTTAAATAAAGGTGAAATAAATAAATAAATAAAAATTTTAGCACCTTATCAAAAATAACTTTATCACGGGTAGAGTGAGGCTGCAGAATCCTAAAGCTGTTCAGCAAATATGAAATTGTGAAAGCAAGATGTGTTTAGTCATGACATACAGTTGAAGTCGGAAGTTTACATACACCTTAGCCAACTACATTTAAACTCAGGTTTTCCCTGTCTTAGGTCAGTTAGGATCACTACTTTATTTTAAGAATGTGAAATGTCAGAATAATAGTAGAGAGAATGATTTATTTCAGCATTTTCAGCATATAAACTCAGTTTTTCCACAATTCCTGACATTTAATCCTAGTAAAAATTCCTTGTCTTAGGTCAGTTAGGAACACCACTTTATTTTAAGAATGTGAAATGTCAAAATAATAGTGATTTATTTCAGCTTTTATTTCTTTCATCACATTCCCAGTGGGTCAGAAGTTTACATGCACCCAATTACTATTTGGGAGCATTGCCTTTAAATGGTTTAACTTTGGTAAATCGTTTCAGGTAGCCTTCGACAAACTTCCCACAATAAGTTGGGTGAATTTTGGCCCATTCCTCCTGACAGAGCTGGTGTAACCGAGTCAGGTTTGTCGGTCTCCTTGCTCGCACACTCTTTTTCAGTTCTGCCCACAAATTCTCTATAGGATTGAGGTCAGGGCTTTGTGATGGCCACTCCTATGCCTTGACTTTGTTGTCCTTAAGCCATTTTGCCACAACTTTGGAAGTATGCTTGGGGTCATTGTCCATTTCGAAGACCCATTTGTGACCAAGCTTTAACTTTGTGACTGATGTGTTGAGATGTTGCTTCAATATATCCACATAAATTTCCCTGCCTCCTGATGCCATCTAGTTTGTGAAGTGCACCAGTCCCTCCTGCAGCAAAGCACCCCCACAACATGATGCTGCCACCCCTGTGCTTCACGGTTGGGATGGTGTTCTTCGGCTTGCGAGCATCCCCCTTTTCCTCCAAACATAACAATGGTCATTAGGGCCAAACAGTTCTATTCTTGTTTCATCAGACCAGAGGACATTTCTCAAAAAAGTCTGATCTTTGTCCCCATGTGCAGTTGCAAACCGTAGTCTGGCTTTTTTATGGCGGTTTTGGAGCAGTGGCTTCTTCCTTGCTGAGCGGCCGTTCAGGTTATATCGATATAGGACTCGTTTTACTGTGGATATAGATACTTTTGTATCTGTTTCCTCCAGCATCTTCACAAGGTCCTTTGCTGTTGACCTTGACTTGATTTGCACTTTTCACACCAAAGTACGTTCATCTCTAGGAGACAGAATGTGTCTCCTTCCTGAGCGGTATGACGGCTCCGTGGTCGCATGGTGTTTATACTTGTGTACTTTTTTTTATACAGATGAACGTGGTACCTTCAGGCGTTTGGAAATTGCTCCCAAGGATGAACCAGACTTGTGGAGGTCTACCATTTTTTTCTGAGATATTTACTGATTTCTTTACATTTTCCAATGATGTCAAGCGAAGAAGCACTGAGTTTGAAGGTAAGCCTTGAAATACATCCACTGGTACACCTCCAATTGACTCAAATGATGTCAGTTAGCATATCAGAAGCTTCTAAAGACATGACATAATTTTCAGAAATTTTCCACGCTGTTTAAAAGCACAGTCAACTTAGTGTATGTAAACTTCTGACCCACTGGAATTGTGATACAGTGAATTATATGTGAAATAATTTGTCTGTAAATAATTGTTGGAAAAATTACTTGTGTCATGCACAAAGTAGATGTCTTAACCGACTTGTCAAAACTATAGTTTGTTAACAAGACATTTGTGGAGTGGTTGAAAAACAAGTTTTAATGACTAAGTGTATGTAAACTTCCGACTTCAACTGTACAAACACAGTATACAGACAGACACAGACAGACATAGTACAGAGACACAGTACACAGACAGCCAACTTTACAGCCAGATCTAAGTGAGCTTGATAGATTTTCATTTGTTGTTATTTGTATATCATGAAAGAGATATTTTTTTTAAAGCTTTGATATTACGCTCGTCGAAATGATCGGACCAAGGTGCAGCGTGGTAGGCGGACATTTTATCTTTATTAAAAATGAACACCTAAAAACCAACAAAAGGAAAACGAACGTAACGTTCGGTAGGCTACACAGAGCTGTACAAAAACAACATCCCACAAAACTAAGGTGGCAAAACAGTCTGCCTAATTATGATTCCCAATCAGAGACAACGATAGACAGCTGTCCCTGATTGAGAACCATACCCGGCCAAAACATAGAAACAATGAACATAGAGTTTCCCACCCGAGTCACACCCTGACCAATAGAGAATAAAAAGATCTCTACGGTCAAGGTGTGACAGTTGAATAACAAATGTTGACTAGTCCTATCCCCACATTCTTTATCTTTTTAATAATAATTTAAGAAAAGTTGTTATATTACTGTGACCTTTGATGACCTCATGTCAAAAGAAATCCCATAGCTTTTTATCTATGCTGGTTGTTAGCTTGCATAACTGATATTTGTATAATTGTAAGGGACACTTTATGTTTTATGGATAATATTTACACTTACAGAGTGGGTGAGCTCCATTCCTGACAGACTGATCAGATTCAATTTTAGCCTCAGAGCTTGATCACATTCAATCGCATCCTCAGAGGCTGATAAATCAGTATCCTGTCTTGTAGGCTGTTTCATAGGTAAAGTTCCTTGCAGGCAGATTAGCAGTCAGTGCATTATGTATATCATCAAGATTAGGTGCACTCTATTCCTGGCAGGATGATCAGATTCAATAGTAGCCTCAGAGGCTTATAAGTCAGGATGCTGCCTTGTAGGCTGTTTGTAAGGAACCCTTCCTATGAAACAGCCTGCAAGGCTCTTTACTAACTGGGTGCTCATTGCCTGATTCATCAGCATCTGATGCTGCTATTGAATTTGATCAGCTGCCAGGAATAGAGTGCACCCTCTCTGGATTATATGCATCAGCCTATAAAGCACTGAGAGCTATTCTGCCTGCAAGGAACCTTACCTTTGAAACAGCCTACAAGGCACCCTAGTCAAAAAAATCCTATAGGATTAGTGATTTTTCCAATAGAATCCTATAGGATTCTCGCAACCCTATAGTATTTGTGTCACCTCCAATGGAATCCTATTTGAATCCTATTGGACTACTTCTTTCCTATTGAAAATCAAAAGTAATTTTATTAAACCCTATTGGATTCTCGTAATCCTGTAGGATTTGGTGTCACCTCTATCAGAATCATATTGGAATCCATTTGTACTACTTTTTTCCTATTTGAAATCAAAAGTAATCCTAATGGATCTTATAGGATTCTCACAATCCATAGTGTGTCACTTCTATCAGAATCCTATTGGACAATTCACCCCCTCCCCTATTGGAAATCAATCCCATTGGATCCTGTAGGTTTTTGACTTGTAGGGTTTTGTCACCCCGATTAGAATCCTATTGGATGTTTCCCTTAATTAAACACATTAAATGAATATAGTTTGTTGTCATTTGTTCCAGTACAATAAAACAACATTAATTACTATATGTTCTTTGATCAGAAACAACAGTTCTATAGTCATTTCAGTTTGATTCACCATAAAATACTATATACAATGTTACAATACCACAATATTTGGGGTGGGGGGGTGGGGTGGGGGTAGGAAAATAAATGTTTAGGAACAGTAACACACAGATATGAGCTTTTCTTTCATTTAATATATAATAGTCAGCTATGCATACAATACATGGAATGTTCCCTTTACTCTCTTTATGTTGGGATAGGGAGAGGAAAATAAAAACCGAAAGATAATGAGACCCCCCCAACCAACTCTTTCCCTCCAAGGGTTCTAGAAACCTCCCTCCCTCCCTCCCTCCCTCCTGGATGTAACTACCAGTGCCCATCTAGTGACCTCTTGGGACACCTGATCCAGGTGTTGTAAAAACAATAAATGAAGACCTGTGTCATTAAGATTACATCAACTTGTTAATATAATCTCTATGCTGTTTTACTGTAATGCCACAGCTTTTTGACACAAATGTAAACAACCTTGCAGACAATCTCAGTAGGTTTAACAGCTATTGTTGTTGCAGTTGGAACAATAACTTTAATGTGTGATGCAGATGCACAAGATTCAAATGTTTACTCACGTTGTGTCACTTGGACCTCGGAGGGATGGAGCTGCATGAGATGGCTACTGTGCTAGTGGTTTCACCAAGTGGCAAGGGTGGCAGTTCAACACTGGTCACTTATGATGTTATTACAGTTCACATGTGTCCACTGTCCCACCTTGTTAGGTAATTGTCTAAGAGGTTTGGAGGGTGGGTGCTCCACATGTTAAGCAGCCAAGGTAACTATAGTCTATTGCCACGTTTTGGGGATAAATCCTTTAAAATGTAATGTAAATATCTATACAATTCCAATCCACAAAATGTATAGAAATTCAATAGGATAAAAAAAACATTGAAATCCTATAGGATCCTATAGTATTTCAATTCAATGAGCCAATTAGAATCCAATAGAAAAATCATATCAGATTTTGGAAGCAGCCCTATTGGACTCCCATGGGATTATAATCTATATGATTTATATACAATAATCTAATAGATACCTTTTCAGTGTGCAGGAGTCTGGTGTAGCGGTCTAAGCTCCTGATGCTGGACCTCCTTGATGACGTGTGTTTGATCCCTGGCTCGGCTGACTGTCTGTGCCCTTAACCACTTCCTGTTCTCACATCTGTCCTGTCAATACAAAGTATTCTAATCTCACAAAAACACATTTGACTTTAGTCTAAAAATCCTATAGGATTCCAATATAAACAATCCTAGCAGATTTTGGAACCAGTCCCAGTTGACTCCTATAATCATATAGGATAGGTTCCAAAATCTGCTAGGATTTTCTTTTGGATTCTAATAGGATAGGATTTTTAATAGGATTTTTGGACTCGGGCCGAATCCTGATTTATTAGCCTGTCAGGAATAGCACTCACCCACTGTAAATCAAAATATTATCCACAAAACATGAAGTGTTATATACATATCAGTTATGCAGCTAACAACCAGCATAGATAACAAGCTTGCTTGCTATAGCTCACAAAACTAGCCAAGTTAGCTGCTTTATTCTTTGCATGCGATTGGTTGTGGCCTTTAGGTTCAGCACCAAGCCTGGACGACAGGGCTGTCTGTCAAGCATCATTCAGGGCTTAAATGTCCCACGAGTGCATAGTGATCAACGCAGCCACAGGGCTACTTGATGAAGTGCATATGAATGAAGGATGCATGGTACTTTTGATTATCTCTTAATCTCCACAAAGAGACCTGTTTTATTTGCGCCCATCTCAGTGAACTAATCGATTGCGGAGGACGAGACTAATTCATTGCGGATGCCGCAGGGATGGCACAGTCCAGGAAGAAGGGGAGTGTGGCTGAACAACCACTAATGAGCAGTGGAGCTTGTGAAAGTAATGTTTACTTCACCTCAAACAGCAAGCAAACAAAGTCTGTTTTTACATCCATTGAGAATGACAAGAATTCCTCAATGTATTTGAAAAATCTTTCCAGCTCTTTCCCTTTCGATAACCACTCAGTATGAAAGGGAAAAATGCTCTGAGCAAGCGGAAACATCATAAAATAGGCCTACCTGATTACTTCTTACCCCTTGAACAAATAGCCTACAGCTTTGTCTGTCCAGGGATCCCAATGTTGCAAGCAGCTTTAGGCTGGACCCAAGTTAATAGTTGATATGTTTTAAGTTCATCAGAGACAGGCCATGCATAGCCAATGTGATATTTATTTTTATCAGGATATTTTCTACCTGCAGGCTGAAATGTTTTTATTTATTGGCTTTATAGGCTATTTTTTACAAACTGTTATTGGCAATGGCAGTAGAAGTAACTTTTTAGGTTTGTATCATTTTCATTTAGATTTGGACAGAATTTTGAATTACCACATGACATTTTGAGATACGAAGACATTATTATAAATTAAATGAATCTGTTCCACGAAAATGTGCATATGAAAACCATAACTGGCACATATATCGGTAGAAATGGTAAGATGGATGGCATTCAACATGAGAAAGTTTACCCACTCCTTGTGTAGCCTATTACCGGCAACTTCAGGAGAGTAATGGCAGAATCTACAAAAGCCAGTAGGAGCGGGAGGAGAATGGCCGGGACAGCTTCAGTTCTCCCTCTTATGGTTATCTTGATCTCTAGCTCCCTCTTGAGTAATTTGTGTGTAATTTCATCAAACAGTGAGCTTAAAGTGTCAGACAAGCTCAATAGTTTATTTTATTAAAACACATAGTGTGTTGTCAATATAAGGAAAAATAGACGTTTCACATTTTCGACCAATCAATTTGTTGAAACAGACGAAGCGCTGATGGCTTGACTGCTTTTTGCGAGTGTCGGCTCACTTGACCGCAGTGTAAATATCACAGTAGCCTCTAGCCAGTAAGCAAAAACTATTTAACAATCCAAGCAACTTTTCTTCTAAAACATAGCAATTACACGGTTGAATAACGCAACCAAACCATATTACACTCTTGAATAATGCCACAATTCACAAGCATGTGCAGATAATTAAAGGGTTTATTTTCTCCTCCGTACACATTAGCTGACAATACACAGCTAACTCCTGCTAGTTAAGCAGTCAAGCAAAGAAACATAAAAAATACAGTTGAGATTTAAAGGTACGGTGACAATTTCAGAATGTTACAGGCTGTTATTACAATTTCAGGTAAAAACTCAATAAAACAAGTCCTAAAAATAAGGAAAATGTATGTACATTTAAGCTGTTTCAAAAACTTTTCTCTGCTGTTGCAATTTGTACTGTAAGAGTGTTGGCTCAACAATAAAATTCTGTTTACACTGTCCTGCTTAGAGGGGGGCAACTGTCAGGCGAGTGTCATGCGCTACTTCCGGAGGTGGTGGTTGAGACGTGACACGTTTGCAAGTTTACATTGCAGTAATATGTGTGTATTTTTGCGCAAAGTCTACTAATTGTGAAGTTCCTCTAAGTTTGTTTCACAAAGCCTATATTTATGGAGTGAGACCAGGCAGCTGGCTGACCCACTTGATTTCAGCAGCCTGCTCCACTCTGCTCTGCCCTGAAACACTCATCTGGATTTATGCAACAGGCAGGCCCCTGGAAGTCCTGGCTGTACTCACCTTATGGCGACCTTAATACAGATACACTGGTTCTGCCTATTTAATCTTGCTGGGAATCAGTATCGACCTCTGATTTACTCTTAACCTTACGAAGAAGTACTGAATCTTTAGATGCCAATTGTGTCCCGATGGTGCCTTGAACATGAATGTAGGTCCCTAGACCCTCATTGTGACCCTTTAACAGCTAAACAATTTCCCTGTAGTTCTACTCCAACATTGCATGTCAGTATATAATTGCATTGTTACTTAACTGTATAATGTTCAACCTACATAATGAATTACGCAAACTCACTCAAACAATCACGTAGTTTTAGCCTGCTTATTCGTTGTCGAGTCATTCCTCATAACCTACAGATGCCGTATTTTAATTTGGTCATCCATTTGTTGCAGGAATTGTCCTGCAGCAGGAAATGCAAATTTGCAGTCTATTCAAGCTTTAAAAAAGATTCTAAAGTTTGTCATTTGATTTGCCCTAAAATGCATAGCTCCTAGAATAGCTCCTATTACTTCATTGAGATCTTTGATGGAGTCACCCGATCAATATGAGGGGGGATGGGTGATGGGGGCTGTCTGCCGTGTACCTAAGCTGCTTTCGTGTTCCTTCTTTCTACAGGTCTGCTTAATAGCAACCAATTGATTAATTCAATTTGACTGAAAGATTAGAGAAAAGGAGAGAAGACGAAAAGAGAAGGCAGTCCAAGACAGATCATCCAAGGATTTTTGTAACCAAACCTATTGTCAATTGACCATGCCTTTGCCTACTACCGCTCGTCAGCCTTTTTCTGTTCTCTGATTTTAAAGAGCGTTGCCTTCCAATATCACTTTGCACTATTTGCTATGGCTTCACTTTGTGATGTAGATGGATGTGTGTAGAGTGTAGATGGATGTGGGTAGAGTGTAGATGGATGTGTGTAGAGTGCATTGGTACTCTCATTGCCCTCGATGATCTGACTTTACAGTGCTATTACGAGACTGTATGAAGACCAAATTACACTTTGACCAGAGGCTCTTCATGTGTCAAAAGGGTGTGTTCTCTCCTTGCCCTTCGGCCCTGGGTGCTCTCCCTGGGGCGGCAGGGTAGCCTAGTGGTTAGAGCGTTGGACTAGTAATCAAAAGGTTGCAAGTTCAAATCTCTGAGCTGACAAGGTACAAATCTGTCGTTCTGCCCCTCAACAGGCAGTTAACCCACTAGTCCTAGGCCGTCATTGAAAATAAGAATTTGTTCTTAACTGACTTGCCTAGTAAAATAAAGGTAAAATTTAAAAAAAAAAAATTAAAGCTATAGCGAAAGGGTCAGTGTCAGGGCTTTGCTATCTGTGGGAGGCTCCATCCCTAAGTGTAACCTTGCTTTGAGACGATCTCTGTCAGCCTGTCTCACATACTGCTAAGAGGCTTGCAGGTAGTGGCCCAGTTTAGCAGGACCCCATCGGATTAATCTTATTAGGTCAACTGGACTCTATCAATTGCTAGATAGAAGAGCACACAGTCATACAGACCATGTGGTTAGCACATGACACGTGACACTTGTGATCATACAATTAGAAAGCTGTGTGAGAGCATTCTCATGACGTGCGTGTGAGATTTTCTTTCTCTAAGAAGCAGTCAATCACAGTCCAATAAACAGTGCCATTCACCCCACCCCTCTGGTTTTCCAGGAAATCCAGCTGTATAGCAGGCCATTTCCAAGTAGCCATGTACCTACCATGGACATTGCTGCATCTGTGGACTGGCCTGTGTCAAAAAAATTAAATGTATTTTCAGCCCACTATGGGGTCGGACCATCCCACTGGGCATAAACTGGTTGAATCAACATTTCTTTCCATGTAATTTCAACCCTAATTGGATTTGAAAACTAATCAACGTCAGGGAATTTCATATTATTTTCACCCAAGTTTTTACCTAAATCCAATGACAAGGTGATTTTAATTCACGCTGAATTCATGACAACTCAACCAAATGTAAATCCAAACTTGACGTTGAACTGACATCTGTGCCCAGTGGGATATGTCTGTTTACTGATAGCTTTATCACTGTCACCTCCTTGAACATTGTCCTCTCTATATAATGGCATATTATACAAAACATCCTCTCGTACTAAATACCACTTAAACAACACTAAAGCTCTCTACCTGTACCTTGCATATAAGCTGTTTTTCTTTCCTAAGCCCCCCTCTCATCCTCAGTTGTCTCCTCTCTGCCATTATTCTGTAACCACCTGTAAATGGCACTCAGACATCACATGAACTATAGATTAAATAAACAATGAATAAAACAAAATGGCAAACTGTGTGATAGTGTAACAAAAGGATGCAATCAAGATCTTAAAGTAATTGATTTGGTGTGATGACAAAGGAAGCTATACTTATCTATTTCAGGAAGTGAAATCCCCTTCGCTATGTCTCACAGCCAATCCAATGGAACGGTTGTTAAGGGGTTGGGCGGAGATAAAGAACAGGGGAGTGAACAAGGAGGGACACCAAACCAATCAAAGCCCATCAGAGATTCTTAATTGGGAAAAAGTCTGTCCTTTCCTCAACTCCTCCCCTCTCCTCTCCTCTCCTCTCCTCTCCTTTTATTTTTTTATTTTACCTTTATTTAACTAGGCAAGTCAGTTAAGAACAAATTCTTATTTTCAATTTTCAGTGCACAGGACATCTAACATATTTCCTGCCTGAACCAACACTTTGTAGAAGATGCAGAGCGGTGGACAGGACATCTAACATCTTTCCTGCCTGAACCAACACTTTGTAGAAGATGCAGAGCGGTGCACAGGACATCTAACATCTTTCCTGCCTGAACCAACACTTTGTAGAAGATGCAGAGCGGTGCACAGGACATCTAACATCTTTCCTGCCTGAACCAACACTTTGTAGAAGATGCAGAGCGGTGCACAGGACATCTAACATCTTTCCTGCCTGAACCAACACTTTGTAGAAGATGCAGAGCGGTGCAGGACATCTAACATCTTTCCTGCCTGAACCAACACAGAAGATGCAGAGCGGTGCACAGGACATCTAACATCTTTCCTGCCTGAACCAACCCTTTGTAGAAGATGCACAGCTGTGCACAGGACATCTAACATCTTTCCTGCCTGAACCAACACTTTGTAGAAGATGCAGAGTGGTGCACAGGACATCTAACATCTTTCCTGCCTGAACCAACACTTTGTAGAAGATGCAGAGCGGTGCACAGGACAGCTAACATCTTTCCTGCCTGAACCAACACTTTGTAGAAGATGCAGAGTGGTGCACAGGACATCTAACAGCTTTCTGCTCTGGCATGTTTCGTTCTAGTCGTTTTTCGGTCTGACACTGCCTCCTTGAATAAAACTTCCATTGTTACTCTGGCGTTGGTGGAAGTCACATTGTTACCTTTGAGCTCTAAGTTCTTGTAATAAAATAACATTTGTTGTGTGACCCTGGGATAGGTAGAACACATTCCCTTACTTTCACCTTCTTTCCCTTCCTTTCTGATCCCTTCTTGCTTTCCCTCCCCCACAAGCCTTAACTGCACTCTCAGGGCTCCAACACTGTTACGTATGGATTAAAAGCTAAAGCCAGTTGAGAAGTCAAAGCTTCCCTGTCCCCCAGCCCTTCCCTTCCCTTCACCTACTCTCTTTCACCAAGTATCAGTCTATTTGTTACCAGACTGGGTGAATCTCACCCTTCTTCTCACATCCTGATTAGTCCCTTGCTCCTAGGTTTGGGGCAGGTCCCAGTCCAAAACAGGGGTAGTGACCACAAGGACTAAATTACAGGAAGCCTGTGGATTTGTTTTTAACAAGAAGATTCTAAAAACAAGAGGAAATATGTAAAAATAAAAAATAAAAATAAACTTTTTTCCACCTTACTTGGAATACTATTTATTTTCAATTTTCATGCCAAGATACTGCACCTGCTCTACTGCTGAGTGTCAATCTGCTCATCACCTGGATTCCTGTCATTCAAAGACAGAGAGCATTGATATGGCACTATAGACAAACTACTCCAGGTCAGCAACACTTCCAATCAATATGATTTAGTTTTATTATGTTTCAGTACTAGGTAGCTAGTGTTTTCATTCCAGTACATTCCAACCTAACTTTTATGCTGTTGTGCTGTTTTATGTGGTCAGTGGTTGAAATACTTACACATTACTTAGAACTTTCAGGATACATTTTGTGACATTTTTGTGCCCACCTGAACAAGTGTGTGATCAGCATAGGTGTATGGCCAATATCAGCTATGAAAGCTGCAGTGATATCAGGATAGCTGTATTCCACCCTAGACTAACATTTCAGATTCATAGAGGAATTTGTTTTTGATTGATTCAATAATCCTAGAGTCACAGCGTCACATTTTAGTTGTAAGATCAGTAAATGTCCCCAAGAGACATTGTGCTGGATTGTACATTCTATATTTATCCAGAATTTCTTTTTTATATATATTTTTTAGCTTAAGTCCTCACAGCTAATGTCAGTCAATGTCAGTCAATTGAAATCAATGGATTTCAAGTCATAATTTGATTAATATACAACAAACATTTTATATGATGCTTGTAAATTGTACCAGCTTATTAGCAGCTTCTTAGCTATTACCATTATTAGCTTTTTAACAATAGCCATGTAGCTTAGCTACTGTTTGTACACTGTGTGTTCACTGTATGTGCTGGCCAGGGTTGAGGTTAATTCCATTTCAATTCCAGTCAATTCAGGAAGTATACTGAAATTCCAATTCTAATTCTCTTTAATGTTTTTTAATAATGTGTAATTGGAATTTGGTTTATTTCTGAATTGACTGGAATTGAACCCAACCCTGATGCTACCTGCAATTCACAATAATCTATAACTTTATCATGTTGTATACTCACCAAACTCAGAACAGGTCATGTTTTATCATGTCAGCAACTGAGGGGCAACCATCCATTTCATGAATTTACATTTTTGTCTTTTAGCAGAAACTCTTATCCAGAGTGACTTAAAGGAGGAATTAAGGTTAAGTGCCACATTCAAGGGCACATCAACAATTATCTTTACCTAGTCGGCTCAGGGATTCGAACCGGCAACCTTTTGATTACGATCGAATCAAAGATGGTCTTCCAAATCCAGTTATGTCTGGAGATATTACAGAGTGAGATAGAGGCCCCCACGGTGAGATAGAGGCCCCCGTGGTGACGGAGAGGCCCCCGTGGTGAAGGAGAGGCTGACCAAGAGGTCACACTGAGTGAGTGACTTCAGAGAAAGCGATAGGAACATGGAAGACAGATTTAGAGCCATGTTACATGGCCCCCACCTGTCACAGCCTCATAGCAGCTAATCTGATTTCCATTTGCATGTCATGAAAGCTGACATTGTAAAGAGCTGGGCATTGATTCAGCTATGGTTTCAGGGCACCCTGGTCTGAAGAGACTGATGGACAGGGACTGAGCTCCTCCAACATCACATTACATTCTTATTTAATAAGGATGATTTTTGTCCAAACATGTTGAGGCAGTTTTGAGAGTTTAGTGCTACAACACTGTCAGTCTTGTTCACCTGTGATTTGTCTTACATCATTACTTCATATGTATCATTACTTCATACTTCATACAGTTGTCCAAAAGCAGTTGGTAATTCAGTTTTTTTTTCTTGACATTGTCAAGCATAGATTGGTAACATTTTTTCTAATTTGGCACACAGAAACTAGATGCCATGAGTAACTTGGCCAAAAAGAATGGCACCGATAGGTGGTTCTGTTATAAGCAATCTCACTTAAACCCTCATATCCGCGTCCCCGTTTGATCTTGAAACTTGAAACGTTGTATTGATCACTGATCAAATTGCGTCAAGAATTCTCCTAAATCTTAGAAGTTTGGGAAACTTTTGAAAAATGTATTCTCATGAACACGTCCAAAATTACACAAAATTCAGTATGTATGCCAATGGTACATTTTTTGAAGTTGTGAGAAAAGCCAAGGGATCGTGTTAAGAGTTACTGATAAATCAGGATTTAAGAATTTACATGTCCATTGAAATCAACTTCACAATGGCCCATCAACTTTAAACTTTTTAGGGGTCATCAGACATTTGCCTGATGGCCCAAAATGGATTATTACGCTGCTCTATGGTTCGGCTACATTCTGTCAATTCGGAAAGAATTCAGACCCCTTGACCGTTTCCACATTTGTTTACGTTACAGTCTTATTCAAAAATGGATTAAATTATTTTATTTTTCTCATCAATCTACACACAATACCCCATAATGACAAAGCGTAAAAACAGATTTTTAGACATTTTTGCAAATTTATAAAAACTAAAACCAAAATTCCTTACATAAATATTCTGACTGCTATGAGACTCGAAATTGAGCTCAGGTGCATCCTGTTTCCATTGATCATCATTGAGATGTTTCTACAACTTGATTGTAGTCCACCTGTGGTAAATTCAATTGATTGGACATGATTTTGAAAGGCACACACCTGTCTATATAAGGTCCCACAGTTGACAGTGCATGTCAGAGCAAAACCAAGCCATGAGGTCGAAGGAATTTTCCATAGAGCTACGAGACAGGATTGTGTTGAGGTACAGATCTGGGGAAGGGTACGGAAAAATGTCTGCAGCATTGAAGGTCCCCAAGAACACAGTGGCCTCCATCATCTTAAATGGAATAAGTTTGGAACCACCAAAACTTTTCCTAGAGCTGGCCGCCCGGCCAAACTGAGCAATCCTGGGAGAAGGGCCTTGGTCAGGAAGGTGACCATGAAGCCGATGGTCACTCTGACAGAACTCCAGAGTTCCTCTGTAGACATGAGAGAACCTTCCAGAAGTCCAACCATCTCTGCAGCACTCCACCAATTAGGCCTTTATTGTAGAGTGGCCAGACAGAAGCCACTCCTCAGTAAAAGGAACATGACAGCCCTCTTGGAATTTGCCAAAAGGCACCTTAAAGACTCTCAGAACATGAAAAACAAGATTCTTTGATCTGATGAAACCAAAATTTAACTCTTTGACCTGAACACCAAGCGTTATGTCTGGAGGAAACCTGTCACCATCCCCACGGTGAAGCATGGTGGTGGCAGCATCATGCTGTGGGAATATTTTTCAGCGGCAGGGACTGGGAGACTTGTCAGGATTGAGGGAAAGATGAATGGAGCAAAGTACAGAGATCATCCTTGATGAAAACTTTCTCCAGAGCGCTGATGACCTAAGACTAGGGTGAAGGTTCACCTTCCAACAGGACAACGACCCTAAGCACACAGCCAAGACTACGCAGGAGTTTCTTCGGGAAAAGTCTCTGAATGTCCTTGAGTGAACCAGCCAGAGCCCGGACTTGAACCCGATCGAACATCCCTGGAGACACCTGAAAATAGCTGCACAGTGACGCTCCCCATCCAACCTGACATAACTTGAGAGGATCTGCAGAGAAGAATGTGAGAAACTCCCCAAATACAGCTGTGTCAAGCTTGTAGCGTCATACCCAGGAAGACTTGAGGCTGTAATCGCTGGCAAAGGTGCTTCATCAAAGTACTGAGTAAAGGGTCTGGAACCTTTTGTAAATTAGATATTTCCGTTAAAAAAATAAGTTTTTGCTTTGTCATTATGGGATATTGTGTGTAGATTGATGAGGGGGAAAAAATGATTTAATCAATTTCAGTAACAAAATGTGGAAAAAGTCGAGGGGTCTGAATACTTTCCGAATGCACTGTACTTTAGTCTGAGAATGCCATCATTGAAGTTGATTTTCTCTAACCAATCAGAATATCAAAGTCAATTACACATTTTCAAAATGCAGTTGTACCCACGTGTGTCATGGTTCTGGCCCAATGCATTGGTTTCTGGCACCAATTCCATTCTAGAAATCATCAGGGAGGTACTCAGATCTAGACTCATTGCAAAGAAGAACATTGCAGAGAAGAACAATGAACTTTTTTGACTATGTAACATTAAAGCTTAAAATAATAAGTCAAAATCTTCTTCTCATGGACTAAAAGTCAGATTCACTCCAAATTTGGTCTTAGGACTCATCACAATAGTCCCTAAAGAGTTTGAGAAAATAATGATAATAATAATAATAATAATAATGATGCACTCAAAGATGCCCAAACTGTACCAGAAGATGCATATTAGCACATACACTAATATGCTTAAATATGTTAAAAAGATCTAAATAAATCTTCTCCTCATGAACCATACGTCAAATTCCCTCCAGATGTTGTATTTAGACTAGTGATTGCACATAAAGGTAGGTAGTTTCAACATGATAGGGTGCCTGCTTTGTTATTCAACTTGCTTTGTTATCTTGCATACATTCTGTTATCCTGTGAACCCTCTTCTTTGCTCCTGGCAGCTATATTTTAATTTGTTATGTAATAAACCTATATTAATGGTAATATAGTTCAAGTCCAATTATTATAGAAACAGTGCATTTCTGAGCCTCTGGTGACACTGTAGCTGACCAACAAAAACGGAGTTTTGTCCTAGAAAATTGAGACAATAACTAATACATGTGTCAATATTCTAATTTTGTTCTCTCTCTCCCTCCCTCTTTCTCATATATTCCATGGAAGCAGTAATGGCTGGGAGTCCAGTGGTGACCTTCCCAGCTCTGGGCTAGTGCCCTACAGAGCACTAGGGGTCAGAACACACACACACACACACACACACACACACACACACACACACACACACACACACACACACACACACACACACACACACACACACACACACACACACTTCCCTCCCTCACACTCTTCCACACACACAAACTCCCTCACTTCCAACCCTCCACTCCTCACCTGTGGTGTCTGACTAGATAGAAGCCCTGTAGGACAATGGCAACTCACAGAAACTCTAGTTTCCTCATCAACCTCTCCCACCACCCACGATGGACACAAGATCCCTCAATGAGGGAGAGAAGGAGACAAAGAAGGACAGAGGATACAGACCCAATGAACAGTACAACCCCCACATCTAAATCTGCAGTGCTACGCTCCAGAAGCTGGTGGGGCAACTGGCTTATGTTGCCCCTGCTGATGGCCACCTATCTACCGTGTGAGGCCTGGGGTGCCACTTTCACTGTGGCCGTAGTTGGGCCCTGGACATGTGACCCTATGTACTCCAAAGCCCTCCCTGACCTGGCTGCCCGCCTGGCCACCGCCCGCCTCAACAAGGACCCCTACACTAAGAAAGGCTACTGGTACGACTATACTCTGGTCAATGAGGACTGTAAAACATCCCGCGCTCTGGCCCGCTTCACCTCTCTGGAAGGCTATGGCTCAGCTTTTCTCGGCCCTACTAATCCAGGCTACTGCTCTTCGGCTGCCCTGTTTGCGAAAAACTGGAATAAGCCCCTTCTTTCCTGGGGCTGCCTGAAACCCAACATGGAGGATGGACAGTATCCCACCTTTCATCGGCCACTGCCTCTGTCCTCCCGGGTTCTGTTTTCTATGCTGCGGTACTTCCGCTGGGCCCATGTAGTCATCGTGACGTCAGAGGATGATCTGTGGGAGGCTACGGGACACGAACTGGCAGCCTCTCTGAGGGCCCTGGGCCTGCCGGTCAGCACTGTGGTCACCATGGAGCCTGACAAAGATGGGCCCACAAAAGCCTTGAAAAGGATACGGGAGTTAGACCGTGTCAGAGGTGTGTATGCGCATTTGTGTTTGTTTGTTTGTTTATGTGTGTGTGTATTTGTTTAAGTGTGTGTGTGTTTGTTTATGCGTGCATTCTTATGTGTGTGGTAAAAGGTGAAAGGAAAGATACACAACATCACTGACTGTCATCTATTCCATTGTATGACACTGCCACAAAGCAATGACTAATAATAATTTCCTTCTTCTGTCCCCTATCTCTGACTTTACTAACTTTTTACTCTCCTCCTCCTCTTTTCCTCCTCCTCTCCTCCTCCACCTCCTCCTCCTCTTCTCCTCCTACTCTTCTCCACCTCCTCCTCTTCTCCTCTCCAACTCCCCCTCCCCTGCCTCTGACTCTGCAGTGGTCATCATGTGTATGCACTCAGCTTTGATCGGTGGTGTGGCCCAGTATCAGCTCCTAACCTCTGCCTTGAATATACGTATGATAGATCGCGGCTACGTTTTTATCCCCTACGACACCCTCACATACTCACTGCCCAAGGGCACAAACTTTAATGCCCTGACCAATGACAGCTTGTTGAGAAAAGCCTATGACGCAGTTCTCACAATCACCATGGATTCTGGCGAGAATACTTTCTATCAGCGCTTCAAAGTTGCTCAGGAGAAATTTGAGATCCGCACCAGCACTCCACCAGAGCAGGTGAGACATCCCAGAACACAGCTCCTGGGATATTCATCTAGTCATCATTAGTCACACATGCCATGGACATGCAGTACTGTAGCAAGCACCTTTGGATGAACAACAGTCCTCTTGAGTTTTAGTTCTTCACAAACAGGTTACCTATAGGTCTTTGGACCTCTCCAGCCTTAAAACCAAATACATATGAATGTTGTTGGATTGTTTCATTATTGATGATAATGACCAGTGGTTTGTCAGTGCTGTACCACTGTCTTAGTAATGGTAAGCTCCTCTATTTCTGTACTCCTTGCCTAACATCATTAAAACCCTTAGTGCCAGTCTAAAGAGTCTACAGACAGAGTCTTCAATAACAGTCGGTCAGATAAATGACTTATACATTGTCACCACTCTTCTCCCCTGACGTAGGTGTCTCCATTTTTCGGCACCATCTACAACATGATATATTACATGGCCTATGCAGTAGAGAAGAGTCGGGTGGCAGCGGGGCGCTGGGTGGATGGAGAAACCATGCTCGAGAGCGATGGAGGGGTCAAATTTGAGGGCTTCAACCAGCACATCTCATCTGACAAAGATGGGTTGGGGATGCTGGCTCGCTACGTGGTCCTGGACTCAGACGGGGGAGACAAACTCTACATGACACACACTCTGGAGGCCCCCCACACCCTTGGCAAATTTGGGGCGGTCAAGTACAATGGGCGCTCCATCCACTTTGCAGGCAGTAGCCCCAGCACAGACTCCCGTTGCTGGTTCAGTCCATACATCACCTGCGGTGGGGGTAGGTAGTCTAGCGTTGGGGTCAGTGATGTACCAGTAGCCTATGGTAAAATGAGGTCTGTGTTCCCTCAAGCTATTTCTCTCTCATAACTCTTTCTCGATCCCCCTCTCTGCCTTTAGGAATGGATGTGGGTACTATTCTCTTTCTGTTTGTCCTGTTCTGTGGGTTGGTTGGAGGTGGAGCTGCCTTCTATATGAAGTAAGTTAAGCTTAAACACAGAGAGGAGTGTGCCAATCAGTGGCCAATTTTGTCTTCTGCATTGAACAAACTTTTGATTGTAAATGAGGTTGCTGATGTTTTGGGGTCTTCCCTTTGTGTCTGACCAGGAGAGGTGGCCAGATTGGAATCAGTTTTGGAGGATCAGGGGAAGGAGAAGGGTCCTTAAAAGTAGTCTTGAATCTGAATGACCTGATTTTCATCAATACCCAGACCAGCACAAGGGTCAGCTTGATGCCTATCATACCATAAAAGGATTATAGCCTAAATACTGTATTTGTATGTGTGTGTGAGTTTTTCTGTTTAAAGTCCCTTATCTTTGATGGACTGTCTATTCTGAAGCCATTGTAACCTCTCTCTCTCTCTCTCTCTCTCTCTCTCTCTTTCCTCTATCTCTCTCTCTCTCTTTCCTCTCTCTCTCTCCTCTCCTCTCCTCTCCTCTCCTCTCCTCTCCTCTCCTCTCCTCTCCTCTCCTCTCCTCTCCTCTCCTCTCCTCTCCTCTCCTCTCCTCTCCTCTCTCTGAGTAGAAGCTGAATGAGGACAGTATGATGAAGAGTCAGCTGGATGTGAAGACGCCTCGCCACTCAGTGTCAGGACGCAGCTACTTTGCCTCCACCCCTGACAGCTCCAACGTCGCCGTCTTTGAGGTGGGTCACATGTTAATGTGGTGAATCTACTTAAAACTACTTTCAGAGACAGCAATCCAATATTCCAATGTGTGATGTGCTGCATTTAAGAAATAACACCCAATGTTGCTAATTTTGCCTGTCTTGGTGACAAACAGTATACAAACAAATACATCTCTGTTTAGTGTCCCTGTCCTTGGCTTTCGGGGTTTTCCAGATAAACATTTGCTAATACCTTTGTATTATGTATTCACTAGGGTGACTGGGTGTGGTTGAAGAGATGTCCCAATGGAAACACTGTGTCTAGTGTCAGTAATAGCACAAAAACTATTTTCACCAAGGTGAGTGAGTGACTGACTGAGTGAGTTAGTCAAAACAGCAAGACATTGAAGCGCTGTCTGAACGCTGCACTGTTCCTGTCATAACCTACTTCTCCTCTCTATCCTCTCCCCCTCTCTCAGCTCAGGGACATGCGGCATGAGAATCTCAACCTGTTCCTTGGCCTGTTCCTAGACTCAGGGATATTTGGTATTGTGACAGAGCACTGTACCAGGGGCAGCTTGGAGGACCTTCTCAACAACGAGGACATGCGTCTCGACTGGATGTTCAAGTCCTCCCTGTTGATGGATCTGGTCAGGGTGAGGAGGAAAACAACTCTCACATTCATAGACATTTCTGACCATATCTCTCTCCTCGTTGTTTACACTGTCCTCAATCTTTTCTGACCCTCCCCCCCAGGGAATGAAGTACCTGCACAACCGGGATGTCATCCACGGGCGCCTGAAGTCCCGAAACTGTGTGGTGGACGGACGTTTTGTGCTGAAGGTGACTGAGTACGGCTTCAACGAGATCTTATCCACCCAGAGCATCAACTTTGACAAAGGCAGGCCTGAGGGTAAGTCCATGGGGACATGAGTACTCAACATATCAGAGACAGCAAATCATCCTCATCATTTACCAAGTCATTACAAGAACAAAAGACACTTGTTCATTTATCCCTCTAGTCAGGTTGTGTGTGAAAAACATTTAATCTAAACCGTTGCTTTTGTGCCCTAACTCCCCAGTCCACCTAACAGATCACTTAATCCAACCCTCCACTCTTGTGCCCTAACTCCCTGGTTCACCTAACAGATCACTAAATCCAACCCTCCACTCTTGTCCCCTAACTCCCCAGTTCCTCAAACAGATCACTTAATCCAACCCTCCACTCTTGTCCCCTAACTCCCCAGTTCACCAAACAGATCACTTAATCCAACCCTCCACTCTTGTCCCCTAACAGATCACTTAATCCAACCCTCCACTCTTGTGCCCTAACTCCCTGGTTCACCTAACAGATCACTAAATCCAACCCTCCACTCTTGTCCCCTAACTCCCCAGTCCACCTAACAGATCACTTAATCCAACCCTCCACTCTTGTGCCCTAACTCCCTGGTTCACCTATACAGATCACTTAATCCAACCCTCCACTCTTGTGCCCTAACTCCCTGGTTCACCTAACAGATCAGCTGTGGGTGGCTCCAGAGCTGCTAAGGAACTCCAAGCTGATGAAGAGAGGAACGTTCCAAGGGGACGTCTACAGCTTTGCCATCATTATGCAGGAGGTCATCGCCCGCTGTGCTCCCTTCTGCATGCTGGACATGCCTCCCAAGGGTTAGACCTCTATCAAACAGTACCACCATACATGGGGCTAGTTGTGTCAGATGTAAAACAAATACAGCAGGAATGGCCTCTATGCCAATGTGAACAGTACAATTATTGGAGAGTACAGGCATGTGTGTGTTTGTGCTTGACAGAGATCCTCAGTAAGTTGAAATCCCCTCCACCACTGTGTCGGCCCACTGTGTCAGCGGATGAGGCTCCACTAGAGGTGATCCAGGTCATGAAACAGGCCTGGAGTGAGGAGCCAGACAAGAGACCCACCTTTGAGGAGATATTCAAACAGGTAGCCTACTTTACTGTACACAAACATACACAAAGCTACACACAGTACCTTCAGAAAGAATTCAGACTCCTTGACTTTTTCCACATTAGGTTTCGTTACAGCCTTATTCTTAAATGGATTAAATAAAACACACAATACCCCATAATGACAAAGTGAAAACAGGTTGTTATAATTTTTGGTAAATTTGTTATAAATATAAAAAACAGAAATACCTTATTTACATAAGTATTCAGACCCGTTGCTATGAGACTCAAAGTTGAGCTCAGGTGCATCTGTTTCCAATGATCATCATTGAGATGTTTCTACAACTTGATTGGAGTCCACCTGTGGTAAATTTGATTGATTGGACATGATTTGGAAAGGCACACACCTGTCTACATAAGGTCCCACAGTTGACAGTGCATGTCAGAGCAAAACCAAGCCATGAGGTCGAAAGAATTGTCTGTAGAGCTCTGAGACAGGATGGTGTCGAGTAACAGATCTGAGCAATCCGGCGAGAAGGGCCTTTGTCAGCGAGGTGACCAAGAACCCGATGGTCACTGACAGAGCTCTAGACTTCCTCTGTGGAGATGGGAGAACCTTCCAGAAGGATAACCAAACAGGTCTTAATAGTAGAGTGGCCAGACGGAACCACTCCTCAGTAAAAGGCACATGGCGGTCAGCTTGGAGTTTGCCAAAAGGCAACTAAAGACTCTCAGACCATGAAAAACAAGATTCTCTGGTCTGATGAAACCAAGATTGAACTCTAAATGCCAAGCGTTACGTCTGGAGGAAACTTGGCACAATCCCTACGGTGAAGCATTGTGGTGGCAGCATCAGCCTGTGGGGATGTTTTTCACCAGCAGGGACTGGGAGACTAGTCAGGGTCGAGGGAAAGATGAACGGAGCAAAGTACAGAGAGATCCTTGATGAAAACCTGCTCCAGAGTGCTCAGGATCTAAGACTGGGGTGAAGGTTCACATTTGAACAGAACAACTACCCTAAGCACACAGCCAAGACAATGCAGGAATGGCTTTGGGACAAGTCTCTGAATGTCCTTGAGTGGCCCAATCAGAGCCCAGACTTGAACCCGATCAAACATTTCTGGAGAGACCTGAAAATAGATACGCAGCAACGCTCCCATCCAACCTGACAGAGCTTGAGAGGATCTGCAGTGAAGAATGGGAGAAACTCCAAAAATACAGGTGTGCCAAGCTTGTAACGTCATACCCAAGAAGACTCAATGCTGTAATCGCTGCCAAAAGTATTTTAAAAAGTACTTATGTAAAAGTGATATTTCAGTTATTTATGTTTCATACATTTGATGAAATTTCTAAAAACCTGTTGTTTGCTTTGTCATTATGGGGTATTGTGTGTAGATTGATGAGGGTGGGGGGGGACAATTTAATAGATTGTGGAATAATGCTGCAATGTAACAAAATGTGGAAAAGATCAAGGGGTCTGAATACTTTCTGAAAGGCACTGTATACACATACACATGCAGTGGGGCAAAAAAGTATTTAGTCAGCCACCAATTGTGCAAGTTCTCCAACTTAAAAAGATGATAGAGGCCTGTAATTTTCATCATAGGTTCACTTCAACTATGACAGACAAAATGAGAAAAAAAATCCAGAAAATCACATTGTAGGATTTTTATGAATTTATTTGCAAATTACGGTGGAAAATAAGTATTTGGTCAATAACCAAAGTTTATCTCAATACTTTGTTATATAACCTTTGTTGGCAATGACAGAGGTCAAATGTTTTCTGTAAGTCTTCACAAGGTTTTCACACACTGTTGCTGGTATTTTTGGCCCATTCCCCCATGCAGATCTCCTCTAGAGCAGTGATGTTTTGGGGCTGTTGCTGGGCAATAAAAATAAAAGAGAGCCACACACTCTTGGAGCTCAGATGCAAAAATTGCTGGGCAACACAGACTTTCAACTCCCTTCAAAGATTTTCTATGGGGTTGAGATCTGGAGACTGGCTAGGCCACTCCAGGACCTTGAAATGCTTCTTACGAAGCCACTCCTTTGTTGGCCGGGCGGTGTGTTTGGGATCATTGTCACGCTGAAAGACCCAGCCACGTTTCATCTTCAATGCCCTTGCTGATGGAAGGAGGTTTTCACTCAAAATCTCACGATACATGGCCCCATTCATTCTTTCCTTTACATGGATCAGTCGTCCTGGTCCCTTTGCAGAAAAACAGCCCCAAAGCATGATGTTTCCACCCCCATGCTTCACAGTAGGTATGGTGTTCTTTGGATGCAACTCAGCATTCTTTGTCCTCCAAACACAACGAGTTGAGTTTTTACCAAAAAGTTCTATTTTGGTTTCATCTGACCATATGACATTCTCCCAATCTTCTTCTGGATCATCCAAATGCTCTCTAGCAAACATCAGACGGGCCTGGACATGTACTGGCTTCAGCAGGGGGACACATCTGACACTGCAGGATTTGAGTCCCTGGCGGCGTAGTGTGTTACTGATGGTAGGCTTTGTTACTTTGGTCCCAGCTCTCTGCAGGTCATTCACTAGGTCCCCCCGCGTGGTTCTGGGATTTTTTCTCACCGTTCTTGTGATCATTTTTACGCCGCGGGGTGAGATCTTGCGTGGAGCCCCAGATCGAGGGAGATTGTCAGTGGTCTTGTATGTCTTCCATTTCCTAATAATTGCTCCCACAGTTGAATTCTTCAAACTAAGCTGCTTACCTATTGCAGATTCAGTCTTCCCAGCCTGGTGCAGGTCTACAATTTTGTTTCTGGTGTCCTTTGACAGCTCTTTGCTCTTGGCCATAGTGGAGTTTGGAGTGTGACTGTTTGAGGTTGTGGACAGGTGTCTTTTATACTGATAACAAGTTCAAATAGGTGCCATTAATACAGGTAATGAGTGGAGGACAGAGGAGCCTCTTAAAGAAGAAGTTACAGGTCTGTCAGAGTCAGCCACAATTGGTGGCTGACTAAATACTTTTTTGCCCCACTATACATACAGTACATTGTTATGGAATATGTCAGGTAGTTTAGACAGCACACTCCAGCTCACTATTACTTCCAGACTCCATTCCCCCAGGGGGCAGCAGCAACTTGTCCAAGTGCTGAGCCTGGTGTATATGCACATCAGGTTCCATCACTTAAGGTGATCGTCAGTTAGAGTGCCAGCTTGGAGTAGTGAGCCTGCCGGTTGGTTTGGTGGAGATAATGCCTTTAGTTTGGTTTTAATTCTTTACTTTGGGCATGCCGTTTGTCGTTTTCCTTTTTGTGTATATTTATTTTTGTCACCATCTGTACCAGTCAATAATCTATTCGGACTGGCTGACCAAGAGGTCAAGAGGGACAGAGCTGGTCCTGGACCAAGATAAGATTGCTGCCTCCCTGGGAACATGTACACCTAGATTCATACACAGATTTTTCACATAGATGCACATCTTAAATTAGGTTACAGACCAGTTAACTAGACCTTAGACCTTAGACCCCTTACACTTAGAGAGAGCAACAATATTAGTATGCTAGTTAATCGTTTTCGTAACAACATTTTGTAGAAGAATGATGTAATATGCTATTGTTAAGGACACCATGCCACTTCATCCCGATTCTGACCATGCCTGGCGCGAACTCGGGACCTCTTCCTTACTAGCACACGTGACTGTCCTCGCTTAGCCGATTGCTCCACCTCAAAATCTAGCTCATGAGGCGACCCAAGCCGGACACATAAGGCTGAGGAATAAGTTTCACACATCCCCATGTGCTACAGTATGATACATGTCTAATTCATTAGGTTATTCATTGACAATATTACCTGTGAAGGTGGAAGCACCACCTACTCTTTTGTAGTTAGTAGGAAAAAAATAGCTACAATTATACAGGGTAGGTCCTTGCCTGTTGCCCTGGGCCAGACCTTATAAATACATATTTTCCAGGACGTACAAAAGGCATATTTTCTCGATGTTGAAAAATACATATTTAATTTCAGTTCTGAATGAAAGTTGAAAATATGTAATTTATAGACGTCTATATTGTGCCAAATCCAGACCAGACAAAATCTGAACCAAAAATGTATGTCCGTGGACATTGAAATCATGTCCTGTCTGGACCGCACCAAATCTGAACCAAACATAGACATCCTATGATTGGTTTAAATTTTGCATGGACCAGACCAAAAACCAATGTCCATGGATGTGGAAACCAAGGCTGGTCCAGACTGTACCAAAAAAAGATGTCCAAAAGGCATGGTGTCGGACCGTGCTTACTGAGGTGTAGCCTAGTGTTGCCTGAAATATCATTTTAGAAATGTCAATTTATGTGGTAAGCCTACTGTTTGTAAAACACAGAAAAAGACATACAAAAGACGTCGGCTCGTGCTTACTGGGGTGTAGCCTACCATGTCAACCGCAAAGACATTTGATGAATGCCCATCAATGTGGTAGGCTCACCATTTGTAAAACAGGCTGTTGCATTGGCATTATTAGTCCTGAATCCTGTGAACAATCCGTTTGGCTATTTAAACTCTGAATATCAGCTACCCAACTTCATCAGGAGGTGTCATGTCGCTATTTGCAATGTGTTTATATGGCGGGAAATGCAGAAGTATTTTCTTTTTCGCTATGATCAGCTTGTTAGAAATGGACGGATAAAAACGTGAACCCACTGTTCATGACAATGGGGTGAAACTCCTGGACAACAGTTGTGATTGTCCATTCCATATTGTCCATTTTAGATTGACCTGTTCTGTTTTTCTGATATGTTGTTTAACATGACAGCTCATTTCTTTATCGATTGGGTGCCATTTTGGTTAGGCTATTTGAAAAAAGTATCCATCTCATTATATTGTCGTCACATTACACTGTCACACATTTTATCTCCAGCCTGTAGGCTACAGAAAAGGCCACATACTCTTTCTACCATATCTGCTACATGATTTATGTTAGATAGTTTCTTTGATGGAACGTTGGTGGAGCGCCTCAGCGTTGCATCTCTCCCACAGCACCCTGCCCTGACCTTTGACAAAATGGGCATTTTTATTTTTTTTACCTTTATTTAACTAGGCAAGTCAGTTAAGAACAAATTCTTATTTTCAATGACGGCCTAGGAACAGTGGGTTAACTGCCTGTTCAGGGGCAGGACGACAGATTTGTACCCTGTCAGCTCGGAGGTTTGAACCTGCAACCTCCCAGTTACTGTTTTTTGGACTGGCTGACAACTGAAAAACCCATATTCCACTGGTAGTAGAGAGTATGTCATTGTTTTTGTGCAGAATTATGTGAGGTTTAATGTGTTGTTGGAGGTGCGTTTTGGTCCGTTTAACTCAGAAAATGCCGCCCTCGTCAATCTGTCGCCATTGGCAGCCACCTAATGCTGCCTAATGTGTGGGCCGATCTTGCAATTATAACTAACTACAATTATTATAATTCTGAAAGCAGTTGAGTTATTGAAATGACAATAAAAAATTAATCTCTCAGAGGCAGTGAATGCTTTATAAACGAATAAGACTTATTTTAAGCGCATCAAGATAAAGCAATTCATTTTACAGGATTAATGATTAATAAAGGATTTGGATCAAAATTATACAATAGGGTTACAGATTCAAAATCAACAGGGAAAAGGGGAATTAGATAGCCCAAAATGGTCAGGCAAGCAGTTGTTCTAATAACTCTAAAATGAAACAAGGAATTTCTAGGAGAAAGATAGTAATAATATAGATGTACACACAGATTTACATGCTCAAACCAATCAGGGATTTAAGGGATGAGAAGACAACATTGAATGCATTAAAGTTAACTCTGTAGTGGCTCTGGGTCAAAGTGCTAATGAGTCCGAATGTGTTTCTACCCTGTGTTTGTTTGGTATTCGTCTCCATGCCTTTTACACGGGCACGCTGTAATTTGGGAAATAAAAACCCCTATTACACATTCCTGCGCCTGTCTCCCGATCCTTCACACCAGCGTGACAAATAAGGCACCTCGGGGGTTTGTGATATATGGCCAATATACCACGGCTAAGGGCTGTATTCAAATGGCTACCCAGACTATTCACATTGTCCCCTCTCCACACCACTGCCACTCTCTGTTGTCACCTATGCATAGTCACTTTAATTCATTCTACCTACACGTACATACTACCTCAACTAACCAGTGCCCCGCACATTAACTCTGTACCGGCACCCCCCTGTATATATTGTTATTTTTTTAACGCTCCTCTTTAATTACTTGCATCTCTTATTCTTATCCATATTTTTTGAAACTGCACTGTCGGTTAGGGGCTCGTAAGTAAGCATTTCACGGGAAGGTCTACACCTGTTGTATTCAGGTGCATGTGTAACAGTTTTCGTCCTCCTCTTCTGAGGAGGGGTAGGAAGGATCGGACCAAAGCGCAGCGTGGTAAGTGTCCATGTTAAATTTATTCAATAACTAAACACAAAGTAAACACAAGAACAACCGAAACAGTCCTGTCTGGTAGAGACACAGAGACAGAAAACAATCACCCACAACCAAAATGGGGAAAAAAGGCTACCTAAGTATGATTCTCAATCAGAGACAACGATCGACAGCTGCCTCTGATTGAGAACTATACCAGGTCAAACACAGAAATACAGCATAGAAAAAATAACAGACTACCCACCCCAACTTACGCCCTGACCAAACTAACACAAATACATAATAAAGGAACTAAGGTCAGAACGTGACAGCATGTGACTAATAAAATTTGATTTGAAACAGACGTTAGGCAGCAATAGAGCTCGCCAGCTTGTAGTCCTAAAAAACAGAAACAAGTTATCTCTGGTTCATTCAGCCATTCATATGAGGGAAATTAATGCGGAAATAATGGGGTTTTGGAATCAACGCCGACAATAAGGTCTGAGGTTAACAGGCTTAGGAGATTGTATGTTTTGTTCTATGAGATAATATCAGTCAGTTAACATGACCATAATGAATTATGAAGCCTTTATGTGCTCATTTTGATTATATAAATGCTTCCAAATTCACAAAATTATCTCATAGAACAAAATGTATAAGACCCTATTTTCGGTGTTTATCCCCCCCAAAACGACAAAAAAACATACATTTTGTATTTTTTTTTTTTTAACGAGGCATGTCAGTTATTAAGAACAAATTCTTATGTACAATGACGGCCTATGAACAGCAGGTTGCCTTGTTGTAAGGGGTGCGTACTGGCAGCAGAGAAGCCAGGCGCAGGAGAGCAAAAACTATGTTTACAACGGAACAGTTTAATAACAAAACCACCGGAAACAGAACAATCAATCAATCAATCAATCAATGGGTACAAAACCCGTCGCACACCAGATAACCGTGCACATGCACTTACAAGAAACTATTCCGGACAAGGACGTGGGGGGAACAGAGGGTTAAATACACAACATGTAATGATGGGATTGAAACCAGGTGTGTGGGAAGACAAAAAAAAAACAAATGGAAAATTAAAAGTGGATTGATGATGGCTAGAAGACTGGCGATGCCGACCACCGCCGAACAAGGAGTGGAACCAACTTCGGGGGAAGTCGTGACACTTGTTCAAGGGCAGAACAACAGATTTACCTTGTCAGCTCAGGAATTCGATCGAGCAGCCTTTCGGTTACTGGCCCAACGCTCTAACCACCTGCCTCTCCAATTTCCCAATAAGCTTTGGCAAAACAGCCATTGAGGAGTAAGTGCCTACAAAAATACACTATTACTAGTGCTCTTTGTGTACTGTTTTCGTGAAATGCTTATGTAGTCCAGTTTGAATGGAGAGCAAGGGTGGAGTCAGGCATGCATCAACAACAAAAAATTGTTGATTTTGCCCCACCGATATTTAAATGCTAAAATCCCCACTGGTTTATTGAGATGCATGAATACACCACACCAACAGCTTGATTTTATGTCTGTTTTAAAATGAATTTCCTGCATTTCTATGTAGTAATGATTTAGGTTCACTTTTGTCAATTGATTTGATAGCATGTTTAATCTAAGTAAATAAATTATATGAATTGATAGTTCAACTCTGTTTTTTTGTCTTTAATTAAAAGGGTAGATTGTAACCATATGTTCAAGCTAATCAAAGTGTATTTATGATACAGCGTGTAAAAGCTACTCAATACAATGAAATGCCTACTCACAATAAAGTTCTCCTTGCAAACAGTGCAATTATATGAAACGATATGTATTTGTATTTACATTAGTCTATAGCCTACTGCAAATTGTTTGTTCCTGAACTGGCCAAATGCGCAGAGATATCCTTCAGCACCACAAGTTGGTTCAAATCAAATCATTATATTTGTCACATGCACTGAATACAACAGGTGTAGCAGACCTTACAGTGAAATGCTTACTTACAAGCCTTTAACCAACAATGCAGTTCAAGAAACAGAGTTAAAATACATTTTTACTAAATAAACTAAAGTAAAAAATGAAATCAAAAGTAACACAAATAACAATAATGAGTCTATATACAGGGGGTACCGGTACCAAGTCAATGTGCTGGGGTACAGGTTAGTCAAGGTCATTTGTACACAGGAGTAAAGTGACTATGCATAGATAACAAACAGCCTCCTGGTCAATGTAAATTGTCTGGGTGGCCATTTTATTAATTAACGGGAGCGATATGACAACAGCCAGTGAAAGTGCAGGGCACCAATTTCACAACATCAAAAATCTCAATTAAAATTCCTCAAACATGTATTTCATACCATTTTAAAGCTAATCTTGTTGTTAATCCCACCACAGTGTCCGATTTCAAATATGCTTTACAGCAAAAGCACCACAAACGATTATGTTAGGTCACCACATAGCCACAGAGAAAAACACAGCCATTTTTCCAGCAAAAGATTTTCCAGCCAGAGTCACAAAAACCACAAATAGAGAAAATTAATCACTAACCTTTGATCATCTTCATCAGATGACACTCATAGGACTTCATGTTACACAATACATGTATTTTTTGTTTGATAAAGTTCATATTTATCAAAATATAAGTTTACATTGGCGCGTTACATTCACTAGTTCCAAAAACATCCAGTGATTTTGCATAGCCATATCATTCAACAGAAATACTCATCATAAATGTAGATGAAAATACAATTTATACACATGGAATTATAGATATGCCTCTCCTTAAATCAACCGCTGTGTCAGATTTCAAAAAAACTTTACGGAAAAAGAAACCCATGCAATAATCTAAGACGGCACTCAGAAGAAAATGTCACAATAGCCGCAATGATGGCGTCAACATAAACAAGAAATTACATGATAAATATTCCCTTACCTTTGATGATCTACATCCAGAAAGCACTCGAGGAATCCCAGGTCCACAATAAATGTTTGTTTTGTTCGATAATGTCCGTTATTGATGTCCAAATACCTTCTTTTGTTAGCGCGTTTGGTATACATATCCAAACGCTCATTCTGGTCAGCGTTACATCGGACAAAAACTTCCAAAAGTTATATTACAGGTCGAAGAAACATTTCAAACTAAGTACAGAATCAACCATTAGGATGTTTTTAACATATAGCTTCAATAAAGTTCCAACTGGAGTATTCCTTTGTGTCGTCATGAGCAATGGAACGCAAGTGGATACCATGAGGAATAGGCGTGATCAGAAAATGGCTGACTGCCAGACACCTGAGATTCTGCTCTCATTCACTCCCACAACACCGTAGATGTCTCATTCAAATTTCTATAGATGCTTGACATCTACTGGAACACCTAAGCAGTGCAACATCATTAATATCTCAAGGGAATTTCATTGGGGACTCTGAATACATACAAAGCTCAGATTTCTCACTTCCTGTTTTGATTTCTGCTCAGGATTTTGCCTGCCATATGAGTTCTGTTATACTCCCAGACATCATTCAAACAGTTTTAGAAGCTTTATAGTGTTTTCTACCTAACACTAATAATAATATGCATATATTAGCAATTGAGACTGAGTAGCAGGCCGTTTACTTTGGGCAAATTATTCATCCAAGCTACTCAATACTGCCCCCCAGCCATAAGAAGTTGACAAACTATAGTTTTAGCAAGTCATTTAGGACATCTACTTTGTGCATGACACAAGTAATTTTTCCAACAATTGTTTACAGACAGATTATTTCACTTATAATTCACTGTATCACAATTCCAGTGGGTCAGAAGTTAACATACACTAAATTGACTGTGCCTTTAAAAAGCTTGGAAAATTCCAGAAAATGATGTCATGGCTTTAAAAGCTTCTGATAGGCTAATTTACATTATTTGAGTCAATTGGAGGAGTAGCTGTGGATGTAAGGCCTACCTTCAAACTCAGTGCATCTTCGCTTGACATCATGGGGAAATCAACAAAGACCTCAAGTCTGGTTCATCCTTGGGAGCAATTTCCAAACGCCTGAAGGTACCACGTTCATCTGTACAAACAATAGTACACAAGTAAAAACACCATGGGACCACTCAGCCGTCATAGCGCCCAGGAAGGAGACGCATTCTGTCTCCTAGAGATGAGCGTACTTTGGCGTGAAAAGTGCAAATCAATCCCAGAACAACAGCAAAGGACCTTGTGAAGATGCTGGAGGAAACAGCTACAAAAGTATCTATATCCACAGTAAAACGAGTCCTATATCGACATATCCTGAAAGGCCGTTCAGCAAGGAAGAAGCCACTACTCCAAAACTGCCATAACAAAAGCCAGACTACAGTTTGCAACTGCACATGGAAACAAAGATCGTAGTTTTTGGAGAAATGTCCTCTGGTCTGATGAAACAAAAATATAACTGTTTAGCCATAATGACCATCGTCATGGTTGGTGAAAAAAGGGGTCAGCTTGCAAGCCGAAGAACACCATCCCAACCGTGAAGCACGTGGGTGGCAGAATCATGTTGTGGGGGTGCTTTGCTGCAGGTGGGACTTGTGTACTTCACAAAATAGATGGCATCAAGAGCAAGGAAAATTATGTGAATATAAAGCAACATCTCAAGACATCAGTCAGGAAGTTAAAGCTTGGTCGCAAATGGGTCTTCCAAATGGACAATGACTCCAAGCATACTTCCAAAGTTGTAGCAAAATGGCTTAAGGACAACAAAATCAAGGTGTTGGAGTGGCCATCACAAAGCCCTAACCTCAAGCCTGTAGAACATTTGTTGGCAGAACTGAAAAAGTGTGTGCTTGCAAGGAGGCCTACAAACCTGACTCAGTTACACCAGCTCTGTCAGGGGGAATGGGCCAAAATTCACCCAACTTATTGTGTGGGAAGCTTGTGGAAGGCTACCCGAAAAGTTTGACCCAAGTTAAACAATTTAAAGGCAATTCTGCCAAATACTAATTGAGTGTACTGTATGTAATCTTCTGACCCACTGGGAATGTGATGAAATAAATCAAATCTGAAGTAAATAATTATCTCTACTCTTATTCTGACATTTCACATTCTTAAAATAAAGTGGTGATCCTAACTGACCTAAGACAGGGAATGTTTACTAGGATTAAATGTCAGGAATTGTGAAAAACTGAGTTTAAAGGTGTATGTAAACCTCTGACTGTATGCTTTGATTGAAACAAAATACAAGAAAGGCTAATAGTTTTGTTAACATCATCTGCTCTAATTCGCTCATGAAACAGTAACTCATGAAGATCTAAATGCATATTCCCATGAATCTGATGGATATCAATCAAATGTTTGGCATGGAGATGCAGTTTGGACTTTAAGGTAGCCTATGCCTAACTTGTTGTTTGAGGTTATTAGAAATATAACGTTTTCTTGAGATAATACGTGGGCATGGGCAGACATTGCAATTGGAGGATTCATATCATGCATATTCTATCATGATACGTTATTCAATTGGCTACATCTGTCAGTAAAAATTTTGATTGAGGAAATTACATTTTTATCGCTCCGTCACCTAAAAAAATACCACTACACCACTATATTATACTATATTTCCTCACTATGAGGTTGGAATAGTACTGTGAAATTCTGAAAATGTAAGATAATACACATTTGTCGCAAGAGCGGTTTCAAAAGGCCGCCTGTAATTTCAGCCTGTTTTGTAGGGTTGGAGTTTTGGCCTGCCAGGTAACATCAACATCAAACAGTTCCAACCCTCTCTGCCAATAACAGTTTTCTCTTCCCACTCAGAACACTCCCAGACAATACTAGCAACCTTCTTGCTTGCTCTTTGCTAAGCTATTTTTGACACTTTTTATTGAAAACAACTGCTGAAAAGGTACTTAATTGTTACCCAGTAATGATTTGATATTCAGATAAAAATGGCTGCATTGGACCTTTAATCCTGAATGTGGTGGGGAAGGGGAAGAGAGTGATTAGGTCCTGTCTTTCATCTCTGCTGTTGGTGAGCAGTTGCAGACAGGTAGATGTCTACTCGGTGAGCTCTGCTGGTTCCAGGCACCTCGGATCGGCCTGGTATTCAGTCAGCCAGATGTACAGAGGGGTTGAATTGACCCTACAGTTTTTTCATAGACATGCATGAGCACACATCTGAACACAATGAACTCAGTCTCAAGCTAACAAGAACTCAAAACAACATGCTTTTTGTTAACTATATTACAGTAATATGTAACACACTTCACCTCCTCACTGCATGCTGTATGTTTCCCTTTCATACTTTAGTTCAAGAGTATAACCAAGGGGAAGAAGACCAACATCATAGACTCAATGCTGCGTATGTTGGAGCAGTACTCTACTAACCTTGAGGACCTGATTAGGGAGAGGACAGAGGAGCTGGAGGTGGAGAGGAAAAAGACTGATCAGCTGCTGGCCCAGATGTTGCCCAGGTCAGTCCCCCCCCCCACTCCTCCCGCTTCACATTAAAAGCTGAAATTCTATTTGCAACATCGAAAATAAAAAATGTCTCTGTATTGAGAATATTGAATTGTATTACTGTGCAAGGCAAAAAACAATTTTATTCATCGGCCGCTGGTAATTTATTCTCCTAACCTCTATCCACATCCCTCTATCAACTCCCTTGTCTTATCTTACACCATAGGTCTGTGTGCCTGGCCCTGAAGACGGGCAAGCCTGTGAAACCAGAGCACTTCTCTGAGGTCACTCTGTACTTCAGTGACATTGTGGGCTTCACTACCATCTCTGCACTCAGCGAGCCCATTGAAGTGGTAGATTTACTCAATGATCTCTACACACTCTTTGATGCCATCATCGGGCAGCATGATGTCTACAAGGTGAGAATCCTGTCCTGCTGCAAAATAGTTGTGTCCTATTAGTGATGCAATGGAAGCTTGTTCTACTTTCAATACAAATCCTGGAAGTAAATGGCTGCATTCCTTAGTGTGCATGAGTTTATGTCACCTCCTCCTAATTTTGACAAATTTCCCAATTGGGACAATAAAGATATTGATTGTGTGGCCTTCAGGTGGAGACCATCGGAGATGCCTACATGGTAGCCTCTGGAGTTCCAAACCGGAACGGTAGACGCCACGCAGCTGAGATGTCCAACATGTCCCTGGACATCCTCCACTGTATTGGAACCTTCAAGATGAGGCACATGCCTGATGTCAAGGTCAAGATTCGTATCGGCCTTCACTCTGGTGCGTGGACCATCTAAAATTCTTTGTCATATTTTTATCCTCTGCCTCATCGTTCATAATGTAGACTAATTGACTGGCCTTTTCTCTTGAAAACCACATTTCTTCATTCGTTGTTTAGCTAAACGATAGCTCTGCCACTCGGTTGGCTATTAAGCTGGGGGATAATATAATAATAGCAACATATTCCATTTACTAGATGCTTTTATCCAAAGCGACCTACACTTATGTATGAATAAATGGGTCTGGAGAAATGTTACTGTCAAATTCATAGATGGAGCTATAGACTGGCAGTCCATGAGATCAACTGCTATACATTGCAGTTCATTCATATGCAACAAAGTCATTAGGTGAATAGTACAATTCAATACATAAGCAAACTATACTTTTGACATGTTATATTTAATGACATTTGAGAATGAGTATTGGAATTCTATAGAACATGGCATTAACCTCAGACTATTGGAGCAAAAGTGTATTTTCACCTAATCCCCGTCTGGAACATATTCCTGGAATGGTGCAATGTCATCCACTAAGCCCTGTCATCCTATTAGTCTTCACTGCCTAATGCTTTCTTCTCGTTACTCTACCCTACCAATTAATATAGAAGATTTTGCATGTTTCTAGTAACACAGAAGTGACTACTTTTAGGTATGGTAAAGGACAGCTCAGAAAAAAAACATAATTGACAAACAATAAAAATATTTTAACATCTCTGCTAAATAATGAAAGGATGTTCTGCAATGAAACTAAATTTGCAATTTTTTCTCCAGAGACTTTTGTGAGATATTGGAGGCTTTTTGAATGTCATGAATCACAAGTCATAAATCAGAACATATGCTACTTCTTATCTTATCAGTATGTCTGTGTGTGTCTGTGTCCACCAGGCCCTGTGGTGGCAGGAGTGGTGGGTCTGACGATGCCTCGGTACTGTCTGTTCGGAGACACTGTCAACACGGCTTCTCGAATGGAGTCAACAGGGTTGCGTGAGTACCTCACTCTCGTTGTTGGCCCATCAAGCCGTGTGAGCTCACTAAGGATAGGGACAGGTGTATTGCCGTTTGTGTGCATGCAACAAGAGGCTAAGGAGGGTTACGATGAGCAGTCCTGACTAATCCTTTAAGACTATCAGTAGAATTAGTGGGCAAATTTAGGGTTCAATAAAAATATCCCCCATGTACGGGCCTCCCTCAGATATCCTTTCACCACCAATTCTGCTGGTACAGCAATGGTAAACTTCATAATGTGTTGAGATTTGTATGTGTTATGAGTTAATGTAACAACTATAAAAATCATTGGCGTGATGATATGAATAAACAACCTCATAATCTTTTCATTTTTCAAGACAATATATGCTTATTTAAATGCTGATTGCTAGCAACACATAGGGTATTTCATAGAGTAGAAACTGTATGTACTAGTCAGTGACATGAGTACAGGAAATCTCACATCTACTCCCATCAAGTGGCCATACACATGAATTGCTGCACAAAAAAACTGCTCTTGTGAGTATTGTCAATGGGCTCACAATAAATTATATTTTGTTACTCTATAATAAATACATTTATGATCAACCAGTGAATAAAAATCGAAATATATGTAGGATATGCGAGTACTGTATGATGTCACAAGTGTTGATACTCTATAGACATGAATAACTAATGGTAATTGTTTACATTAAAAAAACTGTCAGAATATATGAAGACTAATGCAGCCTTTGTGGTTGCTGTTGTTGTTTGATATCCCAGCTTACAGAATCCATGTCAACCAGAGCACAGTCGATATCCTACATGAACTGAAAATGGGCTACAAAATAGACACCAGGGGCATGACAGAGCTGAAGGTAGACGCGCGCGCACACACACGGACCCAAATAGAGAATTCACTTAACTTACCACGGAAATATCTCATTTTATTTGTCACATGCTTTGTAAACAACAGGTGTAGACTAATAGTGAAATGTTTACTTACGGGCCCTTCATTCAGTTATTTCCTACTTCTCTTTCAGGGGAAGGGAATTGAAAACACATTCTGGTTGGTTGGGAGAGCTGGGTTTGACAAGATTCTCCCAAGACCGCCTGACCTTACTCCAGGGTAAGATTTAACAAGCCTTCCTGCTCTATTTATGCTGTACTTTATGTTTCTTCTAACTATACACTTATTGACTCTCAGTCCTGCCAGCTGCTTGTCCCAGGCCCCTTATCAGTAGTACTCATGAAACCCGTTCACATCAAAGTTGATTTTCATCTAGGTCATTGTGGATATAGAGGATAAGATGTCCGAAAATAATTGTAAAAAATCTGATAATGTAATGACCCATTGAACATTTGTCAGATTGTGTGGCTGGAACTAAACGTTTTATAAATCATAATTTATACGTGCTGCTGACCTGACCCTTGTGTCATAGTTCAGTTCACATGTTGACCCAAATGTAAAATTCTTCATCTACTACCTGTCTGTTGAACTAATTTAATCCTTACCTCCCACTACCACTACATGTGTGATGAACGCTCTCCCTGGCATTCAGCAAACATCGCTGTAATGTTTTAACACACTACCCTGGTGGTTGCCTCATTTAGACCTGTCCAGATGAACATTTTATATCTGTGTTAAGAGTTCAAACTCAGTTGTAATGAACATTCTGTTGTCAACAGCAGTCAGGGTGGACATTGCTTTTGTTGCTTCATATGCTGGGATTGACATGTTTAATGCCTATTCCAAGAGTCCGAGTGCTCAGTGTGCACTGCCAATCAAACAAGACATTAAGCCTTCTGTCTTTGACTTTCCTCAGGGCAAGTAACCATGGCATCAGTTTGGAAGAGATTCCTCCAGATAGGAAACAGAAATTCCTTGACCGGCAGGCGAGGAATAAGTAGCCTGCAAGGTACGCCTGGTTTAGCCATCATATTCTAGATTTACATTGACTTTATTTCCAAAATGATTTGTAATGTAAGTGATGTCACTGATGTCACTGCATTTATGATATCCCTTTATGATATCCCTTTATGATATCCCTTTATGATATCCATTTATGATATCCCTTTATGATATCCCTTTATGATATCCATTTATGATATCCCTTTATGATATCCCTTTATGATATCTCAATTCAGGTACATATGTACGCTATCCCTGATACAGTGAAAATAATTACAAAAATGTAATAAAGAAGTAAGCTTTATGTGACAAACCCATTACACCTTTTTGTTTGTCTCAATTCAGATACATACCAATGAATGCTGCATTTATGATATCCCTTTAAGAGATAATATATCAGATTTTTTTCCACAGATTGTGTTGCCCAGTCCTCCTACCTGTTGGAGTGAAAGACCAGATAGGTGAATTGACCAGGTTGGTTGAGAGGATGGGTTAGGGGTGTGTCTGACAGACAATCTGTCGCATCACCCCATGTGTCCTGTCGAGTGCTGATCCACATTGCACCAATAAGCCAAAGTCGGAGAGACACTGTCTGTCTTTAACACAATACATTTGTTTGCACAGAGCAAAGATGAGTTAAAATAAGAGTATTTCTTAAATTTAGCAAATGTGGGAAATAGGAGGGATAAATAAAGGTGTATTACAATCATGCACAAAATACCAAATATATTGATTTAGGAGTCACTGTAGAATGAAAACATCACAACACAAACATGGGAAGAGATTGGCTCTTTGCTTGAAATAAACTAAAAATGACCATGATATTGTATGTAATATACTGTATGTGTCTCTACGGTCTCTTTTGCTTTGTAGAAATATTTGACAGAGTATAGAAAAGTGTTTATACTCCACTATATAACAAGGGTATATTTAAGCAATAAGGCATGAGAGGGTGTGGTACATGACCAATAAACCACTGCTATGCGCTGTTCTTCAGCACGACGCAACGCAGAGTGGCTGGATACAACCCTTAGCCATGGTATTTTGGCCATATACCACAAACCCCAGAGGTGCCTTATTGCTATCATAAACTGGTTACCAATGTAATTAGAGGAATAAAAATAAAGGTTTTGTCATACCTGTGGTATACGGTCTGATATACCACGGCTGTCAGCCAATCAGCATTCAGGGTTCGAACCACCCAGTTTATGATAAAATGTAGCACATGCTCTATTTCAAATGTGGTACTGTAATCTCTCTCAATGATACATTCATCTTAGAAGTAATGTGTTTCCTTAAAGGTATAAGGTAGGCTGTGGAAGAATCTGGTCCAATGAGTTTTTAAATTTCCTTATTGTCATGCTTCAATAATTAACGCCTTCTGATTGTTTGAATGATATTTGAGAATCATCAATCCATTAGAAAATATTCATTTATATTTTTTCAAGCATTTGCCAGCTGGAACATTAATTGAATCATTTTCAAATCAAATAAATGTATTGCAAAATCACTGTTCCCAAAATGAAGCTTCACGTAAACAGATTATTAGTAAAAATGTTCTCTCATACATTTATCTCTATAGAGATGAAACTATTTCTATGCCCCTCTCTTTAAAATCATGCTTCATTCATGTTATTACTGTATTTATTTTCTTATTCAATAAAATTCACATGTATAGGCAGTATATCACGCTTTTTTTAACTGTAAATTTGTTTTAACAATATGCATTTTCTTACAACAAAGAAATAAACTGAGCAATGGGTTGAATAAATGTTCCAATGGCAAAACATTTAGATGAAAAAAATTTGACCAAATTGTAAACTTTTCAGGTTACAAACACATACCAGCAGCATACCACTGCTGGCTTACCTCTGACGCTAAACAGGGTCTGTTTTGGTTGGTCCTTGGATGGGTGATTAGATGCTGCTGGTAGTGGTGTTGGAGGGCCAGTAGGGGGCACTCTGGTCTAACAGAAATCCCAATGCCCCAGGCCAGTGAAGGGACATTGCCCTGTGTAGGGTGCTGTCTTTCAGATGGGATGTTAAATGGGTATCCTGACTCATTGGTCATTAAAGAATTGTACGAGTAGGCCTCATTCCATCACGGCCACCTAATCATTCCCCCAATTGGCATAAATCAAACCTCACCTTTCCAGCTGATGTGTGGTGAGTGTTGTAGTGCACAAAATAGTTCTAGTGCTTCACCCAGGTGGGTTGGTGGTGGATGATGTGAGTTTCTCCCTTGCTTTGAGTTCCTCAGTTGCTAGATAAGTGCTATATAAAGCCAATCAACTACAAACTCAATTCTTATAGGGTCTGGTCAAAAGCATGTTGCCTTTCACTCAAGCTCTTTTCTGCTCTATGAATTGGTTCAAATATTACATTTAAGTAACGTAAAATGTTGGGGGAAAATAATGCCAGCACTCTTTTTGATTTCTACACATACTACACCTTTGAGTGATAGGGGACTGCTTACAATGTACATAAACCACGGTATATGGCTACCCATCTACATCGCTCTGGCCACATGTTATGCCCACTAACGTTTCTTCATGATGAGTCAGGATTTGCCTCCCTCCTCGACAACTTCTGGAATGCGAACACATTCTGACTGTTCTGATTGATCTCAAACCCGATGGGTTTGTGATTAAACGATGGGTTGGGCCAGAGCCGGCCTACATGATGACGATATCAACTTTGATACTCTGACTGGTTAGATTTGTTAGAGACAATCCAATCGCTGATGAATTTGTTTTATTACGACGCCCCTCGTTTTGACGTAACACAAACAACTTCTATGATAGCAGATTCATACTAAATGTATGTAGCGTTCAATAGAGCAGTGGAATTCAAGATGGGTAGTCAGGCAAAAAGTAAACACCAGCTTGTCCTGTACATGGTTCCTATTAGGAATTAACTTATTCAAACAATGAGCTACATGTATTTGGTCTAACATATACAGACTTTGTCTATTAAACCCAAAAAGCAATGTTTAGTTTGGCATTATGATGACTGAAATGTACATCTTGATGTGTGGTCTTATGTGTGCTTGTGTAAATAAATAATGGTTTTAGTGATGTTTTATGTCTAAATGTACTTCGGTTTTACATACAACACTTTTACATACAACACATAACATGACCTCATTACCAACTGCACATATGAACATGGACAGAAATCCTTGAGCTTGATCCCCTTGGTTAATGGTTTCAGGATTGAGAGAAAATCTTAATGTTTAATTGAATGTTCATAGTATTGTGAATGACTACACATAGTAAAGGTATAATACGTTGTCATGATCAGCGATGATCTCATTCTGTATTCTCTGCAATAAACATCCATCATTTTTGCTGCATTTCCAATTCCTGGCTGGTTTAAGAAAAGTCATATAAAGAAACATTATGAAAGCACAAACAATATACAACTCCAAGGAGTACATATAGTTTTATCAAAAGGCGTAGAGGTTGAAATGATGGTCCTGGGAGGGAAGACCTATGTCATGACTGCACAGTGGGATAGAGCCCTATGTCATGACTGCACAGTGGGATAGAGCCCTATGTCATGACTGCACAGTGGGATAGAGCCCTATGTCATGACTGCACAGTGGGATAGAGCCCTATGTCATGACTGCACAGTGGGATAGAGCCCTATGTCATGACTGCACAGTGGGATAGAGCCCTATGTCATGACTGCACAGTGGGATAGAGCCCTATATCATGACTGCACAGTTGGATAGAGCTACACAACACTAAGAGCTAGGAACTATACCATCCAGTGAAATTGGAGTATGCTTATTTAGGATGCACACTAAGCATCTTTCGTAAGGCTACAATCCTGAGTTTGTATTTCAGCCAAACAGCAGCCCCACCACTTGATTTAGTAGAAACCTGAGGGATGGGGCTGGAGAAATGTAACCACTCTCAAAATCAAAGACTGGGCCAATGGATGCCAGGACTGACAATCCATGAACATTAAGCATAATTACATATTTTGAAGCTATACATTGACTCAACTGACAAAAAAAAAGACAATATCACCTATTTTGCTTGGCTTATTATAGGGTAATTAGGCAGCTGTAGTCCAAACCCATTAAGTGTATATTCTTAAAGAATAAATGGGTATATCATTATTCAAAATGTGTCTTCAAGGTAATACATGAGTAATTACATTGGTGTGAGTATAAGGCAAATTCTATGCACATAAATAATTACTAATAAATAAAACACCTAAAAGCAATTTTGGTTATCTTCCGTCTGTAATATATAATCTGCCATGTAGGATTATATATGAGTGAATTCGTGATATTGCCCATCCTAATGGAGAGGACACTATCTGAACTGTATTTTGAGCGCGAAGGCTCCGCCTATTAAACTATAACTAATTTGAACATTGGTCTGCATTGTTTTATTTAGATAAGGATTCCGTGGGCGTGGTTTGACTGTACTAAATCTGATTGGTTTGAGAGTCTTTCAGTCAAGGTAGCAGTAGCGCTACAGGCTTTAAGAGATACATCATTTAATAACTGTTACTGGTGAGATGTCATTGAAATCGGACGATCAAGCTATTTTTTTAAATCTGAAACTAACCAGTAGCAGGTGTCTTCAACCACGCTCAAAGAGTCAGCCATCCAGCCTTGGTCATTTTTCTATTCGATTTGCGGCAAAACCGAAACGTCTGAGCAATTAGGCCACTGGTTGATTTGCATCTTGTAACAACACTATTTCATTGCACACAATGCAGGACACAGCATCGCCAAGAATCAGATTCATTACGCGTTTCACGGATTTCCAGGAAGACCTATAACGAAAGGTAAAACTTGGATAAAGAAACGCATGGCATAGACACATTTTATTGTACTGCTAATACTTATACATTTGTCAATTTACTATGTTTTGATGTGTATATGCGCCAGTCGCCCTCTAGAACTCGCGTTATAGCCCATTGGACATAGTCGGTATGAATTAAACAGTCCTGACCCCGCTTTTAATGCATATTTATGAATTTACAAGTGAAACACTGTGATCCATATGAAAATAATGCAACCGTTTGCCTCCGCAGTTATTGCGACGTGTCATTGTATTTCTACTATGAATCTATGATAAATGTCATAAAATGGATATGGAAATTATCAAAATGTAAGGGTCCTTTTTGTTTCAAATATGGATATTGCTGTAGTCCAGTTACTTTTGTGCTGTTGAGCCCACGAGGGCGGGGCCAGCCCAAATATATGTGGGGAGGGAAAAACGAAGACAACAAATCCTCCAAATGTAGGCCACCGTGCATGACCCAAATCCTCTTGCGAGTGTATATGGAACACGGCGTTCCCCCCGCCCCTCGTCACCGTTCCAGAGCAAATCTTTCTGTGTTTCACTGTGCCAGGATGGTACAGTAAAAAAATAAGTAGGTTATCACGGACATATAAGATTATATTGGGATTCCTCCTATTGCTGTTATTTCACTGTCTCTAATGACGATGGCAACAAACACACAAAGTATTTTAAAGAAACAAAAGAAAAAATATATTGTTGAATCAAAATGCTAAATATGTATGACATTTAGGAAGTCATGCGTGCATACATTTGATGTAGTAGTCAAGTTTAGCTTCTCCGTCTAACCTTCCATGTCTTCCCTTGAATCTAGCCATACTTATTGCAGTGAGCAGGGTGAGGTTTGTATAAAAGTATCGTGGCTCAAGCTTGGCATTTGTTGCAAGGCAAATAGATTGTGCTGCTGTGTGACAGATCTTTTGTTTTGGCCCCCTGGCAATGTGATCAGTCTGCCTCTGACCTACTTTCCTCCTAAGTTCATACCTGCAAAGCCATTTATCTCCCTGGGGTTGGAGGAGTAGCACACAGCATCTTCAACTGGACCCAGTTTTACCCTTGTTATCAGCATCTGGTCAACCTATATTGGTCACACTGGTCAACGTACTGTACACTGATTGTACAAAACATTAAGGACACCTACCTAATATTGATATTCACCCTCTGAATGGCATACACATAAAAGTGGCACTACAGTGGCACTACAGTCTGAAGACAGCCATGTTTCAGTGACATTGCAATCAACATTGCGCTCAGTAATGAGGTCATTCACGAGAAAGGTTTTACTAGTGATTTCTCTAGTGATCTGCCTAGAGGTAACCAACAGAATAACAATCACATTTTCAGTCTCCAATCTATCAGAATGGTAGGTGATGACCGTTTGTATAAACTCACTAGAAGGTAGAGTTAAAGGAACATAAATTAACCTATATTGGTCACACTGGTTAACTTACTGTACACTGATTGTACAAAACATTAAGGACACCTACCTAATATAGGTATTCATATTCATTGTCTCAAGGCCTAGAAATCATTCTTTAACCTGTCTCCTCCCCTTCATCTACACTGATTGGTGTGGATTTAACAAGTGATATCATATTAAGCTTTATTTATACAGCACATTTCAGACATGGAACATAGCAGCAGGTAGCCTAGTGGTTAGAGCGTTGTATGAGTAACTGAAAGGTTGCAAGATCAAATCCCCGAGCCGACAAGGTAAAAATCTGTCATTCTACACTTTTCTTCAGAAGGGGTTTCACCATAGCAGTTTTTAGTGCAGTGGGGAAAGTGCCTGTGATCAGGGAGTGATTAACAATAGCTTGCATTTCTTCAGATATGCAATTGAAAACTGTTTTAAAGAAGGTGGTGGGGATAGGATCGAGCAGGCAGGTAGAAGGTTTAAGTTGTGATATCACTTTTCTGAGCATGTCTGTTTCAACCAGGGAAAATAAATCCATAGAGCCTTTGCGTGGTAGGCAAGGGCACAGGTCAAACTTCTCATTAGGTCTTGCTTGACTGATACCCAGCCTAATGTTTGTTATCTTATCTCGGAAATATGCCGCAAACTCATCACATTTACATATGGAAGAAAGTTCACATAAGTTTGCAGGGGTAGGATTTATCAGGCCATCAATGTTCGAGAAGAGCACCCTCAAATTATTCTGATTATTAGAAAAATGAGCCTGTCTGGTATTTCTAATTGCTTTATTGCTCTCTCAGAATATCATAATAAACCTGCAACTTTGATTTCCTTCACTTCTGCTATTCTGCAATTTCCCTTTAATCTATTAGTTTCCTCACTCATCCCAGGGGCTCTCCGTTTGAATGTGGCCTTTTTCAACTTTACTGGAGCTGTAGCATCAATGGTTGCCCTTAACTTTCTATTAATGTGATCTACTAAATGATTAAAAGGCAGAATAGATGATGGAGTATTGCTCATACATACACTCAATGAAATCTGTGGAGGTAAGATCAAACTTTCGTTTTTGGCTAAAAAAAGTACCATTTGAAACTGCCTATTTCTCAGGCCCAGAAACTAGAATATGCATATAATTGTCAGATTAGGATAGAAAACACTCTAAAGTTTCCAAAACTGTCAAAATATAGTCTGTTAGTATAGCAAAACTGATATTGCAGGCGAAAACCTGAGGAAAATCAAACCAGGAAGTGCTGTTTTTCCTGAAAGCTCTCTGTTCCATTGGATGCCGTGCCTCCATTTAAAGGGATATCAACCATAATCCTTTTCCTATGGATTCCTCAAGGTGTCAACAGTGTTTAGACATAGTTTCGGGCTTTTATTTTGAGCAAGAAAGATAACATCGAGTCAGTGGATAGCTAGCTGGGTGTTTGCAGAGTGTTGCTTGCGCAACAGAGTGGGGCAGCCATTGTCTCTCCCTTTCCTATTGAAAAAGCAACAGTCCCGGTTGATATATTTAAAAACAACCTGAGGATTGATTATAAAAAACGTTTGACATGTTTCTGTAGACATTACGGATACTATTTGGAATTTTCGTCTGCGATGTCCTGACCGCTCGAGCCTGTGGATTTCTGAACATAACGCTCCAAACAAATGGAGGTATTTTGGATATAAAAATAATCTTTATGGAACAAAAGGAACATTTATTGTGTAACTGGGAGTCTTGTGAGGGCAAACATCTGAAGATCATCAAAGGTAAGCAATTTAATCTATTGCTTTTCTGACTTTCGTGACCAATCTACTTGGCTGCTAGTGTTTGTAATATTTGTCTACTGAGAGAGATGTTCCTACATAAACGCTTGTTATGCTTTTGCCGAAAAGCTGTATTGAAATCTGACATGCCAGGTGGATTAACAACAAGCTAAGCTGTGCTTTGCTATATTGCACTTGTGATTTCATGAAAATTAAATATTTTTAGTCATTTAATTTGAATTTGGCGCGCTGCAATTCAGCGGGTGTTGATGAAAATGATCCCGCTAAAGGGATGGGTGTGTCAAGAAGTTAATAATGCATTCAGTATTACCCTGTGCTATAGTTAACAAGGTAGTACAAAATACACAGTGGTGATCAGATAAAGCAACATCAACAATAGAGAATGTCAATAGAAAGCTCCTTGGTAATAACCAGGTCCAGAGTATTGGTGTGGTTATGGTTGGGCCCAGTAGAGCTCAAAAGATTCAGAAATGCAATGGCCTTGGAGTCAGTCTCTTTGTCAACATGAATATTAAAATCACCCAACACAACGATTTTGTCATAGTTCTCAAGGACAATAGACAATAAATAGACAATAAATAAAAATCAGTAAAGAACATGGGGCAGTGCTTTGGTGACCTATACAGAGTTATGACCAGCACATTGAAACAGTATAGCATGATGCTCAAAAGACCCAAAGTGGAAAGGAAATGTCCTTACAGCTGAGAGCATGAGTAAAAATAGAAGCTATCCCCCCACCCTTTTCCCCTTTCCTGATGGGGGGGGGGGGAGTTTGTATAAACTCACTAGAAGGTATAGTTAAGAGAATATAAATTAGGTTATTTACAATAACCATAGTGCAATTTCTCTAGGAGTTGATATGGTTTCCAAGTCCTCTGTTACTTAATCTGACAGGAAGAACTGCAGCACTACCAGACCCTGTCTGTCAGTCTTTAAAACAGTTTGCGATGTTGTTGGAAATAATCCTGGAACCCCTGTGATTAGGGTGAATCCCGTCTCTTTTGAAAAGTGCTGGTTGCTCCCACAGCAAATCAAAGTGGTCACACAAAGAGACATTCCTGTCGTTGCCAAGTTTCTTCAGGTACTCGTTTAGGGCAAAGAGTCAGTTGAAACGTCCGGGAGAACAGGAGGGGGCCAGAGACAACTATTACCTTCCCTGCTCTAACGAGGGTCTTTGAAAAAAATGGTGGTCCTCCCTCAGTTCCTCAAATCGCCTAAAGCGAAGGTTCTTAAAACCTATGTGAGTGACGATGGTGTCAATATTGGAGTAGTTGGCCAGAACCGTGGGCAGGAGAGATTTGATGTCATGGACACGGGCTCCTGGGTAACAGTGGACCTTGGTCGGTCCACAGACCATAGGCAGTCCAAAATCTCTCACCATCGGGCTGCCCACAATGATGGGGGTAGTGATAGAATCCGATGGATTACCTACTGACTCCCGGGGCTCGTAGGTCCTTCTGAAGTGGGGCAAAGCTGTTTGATAGCTGGATCGGATCTTCTTGGACAGACGGGTGGCCAGACTGCCTCCCCGATCTCCTACGCCTTGTGAGTGTCCTGTCTCCCATGGGCCATAGAGTTGAGCCTAACGTCTGTCCGTTGGATTGGGACAGATTAACGCCGCCGACTCATCAACAGCTTTGCTATAGGAGGAATTTAAAACTGAGATTTGGTTTGCCTGGGTTACTGCTAGGTCGGTGTACTTAGAAAGCAGGTTTTCCTTTTCTCGAGCTGAGCTAACAGCCAGAGAATCTCTTCCCTAAGATGCTTGATGGTGGTGCATTTAGGGGAGACAAATATCTGTCCAGTTTCCAGTTCCACCGTATCTTCATCTTGTGATTGTGTGGAAATATCATCTCATACCTTAAGTCTTTATGCCCAGCGGTGGATAAAAACACCCGTGGGCTAGCACTGCTCTATTTTCATGATGGCTAGCACTGCTCTATTTTCATGATGGCTAGCACTGCTCAATTTTCATGATGGCTAGCACTGCTCAATTTTCATGATGGCTAGCACTGCTCAATTTTCATGATGGCTAGCACTGCTCAATTTTCATGATGGCTAGCACTGCTCTATTTTCATGATGGCTAGCACTGCTCTATTTTCATGATGGCTAGCACTGCTCTATTTTCATGATGGCTAGCACTGCTCTATTTTCATGATGGCTAGCACTGCTCCATTTTCATGATGGCTAGCAGCTAACTGCTACTTAACAGGAATCCGGGACACAAACTTGTGGTCCCAACCGCGTCACGAATCAGTAGCAATACAAAAACTTTAGCTATTATTGAAAACTATTTAATTTAAATTATTTCATAAAAACAACAAACTGAGTGTAGGCAGTACACTGTACTGTTGCGTGCTCTGGTGACGTCTGTTCAATAAGGGATCATAGCTTTCACCTGGATTCACCTGGTCAGTCTATGTCATGGAAAGAGCAGGTGTCCTTAATGTTTTGTGCACTCAGTGTATATCTGTACTATACAGCTGCTTATGGCTATTTCTGAGAAGAGAAAACCCCTAAACTAATTATTGTGGTCAGGTCAGGACAGCATACTTAATAATATATTGCTTTGCAGAGAGGAACTGGACAGGACATGTGATTCTAAGTGAGGAAAAAGACAAACAGCTGTGAATTTACATGTATTTGATTGACACATCTTAGGCAGAAAAGCAGGACGTACATTTAAGCAAAGTAGAACAACCTCCATTATTGCCACAATAACATTACTGGATATATTTGGAAATGGTTTCCGATATTTGAATCCTGGTTTTACCAATTGGGGGTTAACCAAAATGTTATATTTTACTGTGTTTGGTGTGTTTTCAGAGGCCAGCCATGGAGGACAGGAGACTTCCCCCTACAGTGCCCTTAGTGGTCAAAACTGAGCCAGACACAGAGACCCGTAGGGTGAGAGAGGAGGAACAGCCTACCATTCCCATCAGGGTTAAAAAAGAGGACCTCTCTGAAGTGCCCCTCAAATTGCCCAGATTCAAGTACGTGGACTTCCCTTCGCTACACCAGTGCATCCAGCAGCTCACCGTGCCACCCCTGGACAGCTGGCTGGAGGGCTTTCCCCTGGCTCTGGGAAGACCCTCTGGAGGACACACCCCTGTCACTTCCAAGGAGAGAGTTCCCAAGTTTCGGTATGTAGATTATCCCTCTCTGCACCACTGTATCCAGCAGCTGTCTGTGCCGCCTCTGGAGAGCTGGAGCTCGGGGTTGGCCAGGTCAGGGTGTGGGGTGACAGGGGGACCTGGATCCACCAACTCTCAGCCCAGCTCTGTGAGGGGGAACCAGACAATACAGGGAGATGGTTCAGCATCGGCTTACAAGCAGGACGAGTATACTGCTTTCCCCTTTCCTGGTCCTGACTCCGGCTCCATCCAGTGTGTGACCTCCTCAAACAAGGCATCCCACAAGTCTCAGCGGCTTCAGCTGCTCTTGAGCAGTCCACCCGGATCCAGGCCTGCATTAAGCTCACAGGGGGAAGAGGTTCGCCATAACATGGTGTGTTCAGATCAGCTGTCTCAAAAGTTCTCTAATCCCAAATCTTGCGTTGCTGGAATGAAGCGTGTCAGAGGAGCGGGACCACTCCATCAGAGCAATAGGAAGTCAGCTGGTGATGATGAATGGCATGCAGACTTTAAAAAATCTACACAAAGTCATCAAGAGGCCCAAGTAAAGCTAAGTGACTCTCCTGACCTAGGACAAGGGTTTTGGAGAACCATCCCAGAGTCTGTCTGCCCCTTTTGCCAAAATATGTTTTCAGATCCAGAGGAATTGCAGATCCACCAGAAGAGTCACAGAGAAAAGGTGAGTCTGTAGTACCCTGAACATTTTCTGGATATGTGACAAATCCTTCTTTAACTGATCAAATTGTGTATCAAAAAATGATGAATCTTGTCTCATGTTTGTCATATAATTCCAGAAGCCTCATTGATGTCTTGACCAAGGAAATGTACAGCTGACAACAATGAACATCTTAAAAACTCTACTTCAGTACTTGCTACACAGGCGTGGACTAGGGCAGGCTTCTCCACAAATTATTGGTCACCTGATAAGAGTTCCACTGAGGTTGTTTTGAGTGTTCAGTGTTTATCTTGATGACCTAAGTGACTGACTACAAACAAACCACTTTAGCTAAGGGCTTCATTCATAATTCAGTCTAGGAATTAAGCTCTCAATGTGAAAGACTGACCTGCAGTGGCTCTTGGTGGTCTTACAACTCCTTATTTACCAATGGGTTAATTTGCCAGGAAGTGGTACACATTAGATGAGATATAACAAGGAAATTAGCCATTTGATGTTGTTTAAATTAAAATGTCAGGAATTAGATTGAAATGCATTGTAGTGCATACATTTTTGTATTACTGTAGTTGAGAATTAGGCTTTCATTTATATTCCTTAAAAGGGATGTCAATGTTTTCCTGTTTACAAGCTGTTTTTGGCAGAAACATGAATAAGTGGGGGTGTCAGCAACTTGTTCACTGGAGATGGCTGCCTGTTCCAATATTTCAACATAATTATCTAGATTTGGGTGCCTATAAAACCTTTAACATTTGGCTTATGCTGTGAAACAACACATGCTTCTTTATAATTTCTTATCTAATGTTTTTATGCTTTGTATTTTAATGTTTTTTTTTACAATGACAATTATATATTATTGATTGTATTGTCTAGAAATAACTTTAAACTTTGTGTGCATTAAAGATTTTCTAGTAAAGATTACTCTACTTTACATCTCCAACAAATGCTTTACACTTACAAGTGTCACATTCTTTTCAGTACATACTATACACTACAGCGTCATCTAGAAATTTCCAAGAAAACAAGCATGATTATTTAGAACTCATCCTTTATTATTACTTTTGTTAATTTACCCCATTTTCTCCCCAATTTCATGGTATCCAACAGTCTTGTCTTATCGCTGCTCCTTCCGTACAGACTCGGGAGAGGCGAAGGTCGAGAGCCAAGCGTCCTCCGAAACACAACCCAACCAAGCCGCACTGCTTCTTGACACAATACCCACTTAACCCTGAAGCCAGCCGCACCAATGTGTCAGAGGAAACACCGTACACCTGGCGACCGCGTCAGTGTCCACTGCGCCCGGCCCGCCACAGGAGTCGCTAGTGCGCTGTTCCTGCCGGACAAACCCTCGCCTAACCCAGACGACGTTGGGCCAATTGTGCGCCGCCCCATGGGTCTCCAGGATTACGGCCGGCTGCGACAGAGCCTGGACTCGAACCCAGAATCTCTAGTGGCACAGCTAGCACTCCATTCGAGAGGCCCATAACAAAATTATTTAGAATGATGTATGGCTATGATTAAGATCTAGGCCTATAACATTAAAAATTGTAAAGTAAACCAGTCCAGACCATAACTAAATGTTTTTTATGTAAACAATGTGGCATCACTGTCATCCCACATTAAAAAATACTTACGTTTACTGGAATACTACAGTACTTACTATAGCATTCTGTAGTAAACTGTAGAATACTATCCTACAAACTGTAGTATCCCTCAAGCATGTGTAGTACATATAGAATGTTGTAGCATACTGTAGAATACTATAATAAATATTGTAGAATACTATAGTAAATAGTACAGTAATGTTTCCAAAAACACTAGTCTGCAAAAACAAAACTTTTTAAACTAAAGTAAATGCTAGTAAGATACTAAAGAAACCCAAGGGGTATGAATACTTTTGCAAGGCACTGTACAGGTTATAGAACATGTGCTCTTTTAGTATTTATCCAGTAGGCTTCCTCAAGGAGATCGCTTCCACTGCTATGTCAAAGATAAAACAAAAAATACTACAGTAAATACTACAGTAATGTCTGCAAAAACACTACAGTAAATACTTCAGTATACTGCAGTATGTAAAACATTACAGTAAATACCACAGTATACAACAAACTGCAAAAATACTACATTACTATAGTATGCACTACAATTATTTTAATACGGGATTTATACTATAGTTAACTGTAAATACTACAGTAAAGTCTCCAAAACCACGACAATGAATACTATAGTATTTATATCTCAATATACTACAGTATTTTTTCCATATGGGATTGCACTATCCATTTAAATAATGCAGTGGTAAAAAGTACTTAAGTAAAAATACTTTGAAGTACTACTTAAGTTATTTGGGGGGGGGGGGGGTATCTGTACTCTACTATTTATAATTTTTCACAAGTTTTACTCCACTACATTCCTAAAGAAAATAATGTACTTTTTACTCCATACACTTTACCTGACACCCAAAAGTTTCATTACATTTTGAATGCTTAGCAGGACAAGAAAAAAGTCCAAATTCACACATTTATCAAGAGAATATGGTCATCCCTACTGCCTCTGATTTTGGGGACTCACTAAACGCAAATGCTTAGTTTGTAAATGATGTCTGAGTGTTGGAGTGTGCCCCTGGCTATCCGTAAATTTAAAATACAAGAATGGTGCCCAGGGATGTCATGCACCCAAAATCTGAAGCCACAAACTACAGGAGGATGGCTGGTGGAGGGGTCTGGAAGGGAGTTAGACCCCATACTTAAGTTGGAGAATTTTGAATTTTTCAAACACATGAAAAAGCTTTATCCTTCAATCTAGAGCCATAATCATTATGCTTAATTCTATGTAAAAAAAGAAAATACTTATTTTTTCTGCATATCTGAGCTGTCTGTATCCTTTGCTGTCCTGATGGTTATTTTTTTAAAGAAAAGATTGAAAGGAATGCAAGTCTTATTCAGTACATTTAGATTTTGCTTGCTTTTCTAAATTATACAGTGCATTCGTAAGTTATTAAGACTCCTTGACTCCCCCCCCCCATTTTGTTTACATTACAGCCTTATTCTAAAATGCATTTAATTGTTTGGTTTTTTAACCTCATCAATCTACATACAATACCCAATAATGACAAAGCAAAAGTTTGACGTTTTTGGAAGTAAAAAAAAACAACTAAAATATCACATTTACATAAGTATTCAGACCCTTTACTCAGTACTTTGTTGAAGCACAAAGTACATTTGGCAGCAATTACAGCCTCGAGTCTTCTTGGGTATGAGACTACAACCTTGGCACACCTGTATTTGGAGAGTTTCTCCCATTCTTCTCTGCAGATCCTCTCAAGCTCTGTCAGGTTGGATGGGGAGTGTCACTGCACAGCTATTTTCAGGTCTCCAGAGATGTTCGATAGAGTTCAAGTCCGGGCTCTGGCTGGGCCCCTCAAGGACATTCAGGGACTTGTCTCGAAGCCACTCGTGCATTGTGTTGGCTGTGTTCTTAGGGTCATTGTCCTGTTGGAAGGTGAACCTTCACTCCAGTCTGAGGTCCTGAGCGCTCTGGAGCAGGTTTTCATCAAGGATCTCTCTGTATTTTGTTCCGTTCATCTTTCCCTCGATCCTGATGCTGCCACCACCACGCTTCACAGTTGGGTTGGTGCCAGGTTTCCTCCAGACGTCATGCTTGGCATTCAAGCCAAAGAGTTCAATCTTGGTTTCATCAGACCAGAGAATCTTGTTTCTCATGGTCCGAGAGTCTTTAGTTGCCTTTTGGCAAACACCATAAGGGCTGTTATGTGCCTTTTACTGAAGAGTGGTCTCCATCTGGCCACTCTACCATGAATGCTTGATTGATGGAGTGCTGCAGTGATGGTTGTCCTTCTGGAAGGTTCTCCCATCTCCACAGAGGAACTATGGAGGTCTGTCAGAGTGACCATCAGGTTCTTGGTAACCTCCCTGACCAAGGCCCTTCTCCCCCGATTGCTCAGTTTGGCCGGGCAGCCAGCTCTAGGAAGAGTCTTGGTGGTTCCAAATTCATCCCATTTAAGAAAGAAGGCCACTGTATTCTTGGGGACTTTCAATGCTGCAGAAGTTTTTTGGTACCCTTCCCCAGATCTGTGTCTCAACATAATCCTGTCTAGGAGCTATACAGACAATTCCTTCGGCCTCATGGCTTGTTTTTGCTCTGACATGCTCTGTCAACAGTGGGAATTTAAAAAGACAGGTGTGTGCCTTTCCAAATCATCTCCAATCAATTTAATTTACCACAAGTGGACAGCTCAAGAATGATCAATGGAAACAGGATGCACCGGAGCTCAATTTCGAGTCTCATAGCAAAAGTTCTGAATACTTATGTAAATAAAGTATTTCAGTTTTTATATTTAATACATTTGCGAAAATTACTAAAAACCTGTTTTCGCTTTGTCATTATGGGGTATTGTGTGTAGATTGATGAGGAATTTTGTATTTATTTAATCAATTTTAGAATAAAGCTGTAACCTAACAAAATGTGGGAAAAGTCAAGGGGTCTGAATACATTCCGAATGCACTGTACCACCTTGCCAACAGGCATGCAAGCTAAGATAGTTCGACAAACTAGCTACTCCAACTTGATTAATAGCCTGAATTGGCTTCTTGCTAGCTAGTTATGAGGTAAGGTGATTGGTAACCTATCTGGGCTAGCTAAAGCCAACTTCATAAAATTGGCTAGTAAAATTACAGAGGACAAGAAGTATTACAGAAAAACAAATGTAAATAAAAAATGTACAGGACAAATCTGAGGGGGCCTGTGTCCCGTCTGGTTTGCTTAATATAAGGAATTTGAAATTATTTATACGTTTACTGTGGGTACTTAAGTATATTTCAGCAATTATATTTACTTTTGATACTTTAGTAAAAGTATTTGGTTTTAAGTATACTTAAGTAGTATTTTACTGTGTGACTTCCACTTTTACTTGAGTCATATTCTATTAAGCCACAGTATCTTTACTTTTACTTAAGTATGACAGTTGGGTACTTTTTCCATCACAGAAAGAATGGCAATATTCCAAGGTGGATCAGTGGTGGCCACTGACTGGCTGAATACCCAGGCCATGAGGTGGTTGGAGTTGTCAACAAATCAGCATGACAGAAATATGATGCCAAGTTTTCGAACTACCGGCAGTTTCTTTGAGAATAATAATAACTTGTTATAATTTGTTCAAAAATGTTAAAACTGTTGTTGTTCTCGCTCTCTCTCTCAAGTCAACTACTCACCACATTTTTTTGCACTGCAGTGCTAGCTAGTTGTAGCTTATGCTTTCACTACTAGATTCATTATCTGATCCTTTGATTGGGTGGACAACATGTTGGAGGACGTCCTCTGGAACTTGTCATAATTACTGTGTAAGTCTATGGAAGGGGGTGAGAACTATGAGCCTCCTAGGTTTGTATTGAAGTCACTGTACCCAGAGGACGGAACCTATCTGTCCTCTGCCAACACCATGGTGCTACCCTAAAGAGTGCTGTTGAGGCTACCTTCATTGCAAAAAAAGTGTTTTTATCAATTATTTGATGACAATATATTTAGTATAGTTATGTCTTAAGAAAATAACTTTAAATGTTTTGCCATTTTTTCTCCTCTGAGGAGTCTCCACTGGTGGTGGTATAGCTGGATCCTATAATTCTCCTGACCTTAGATTACAACTAGGGAGGAGACCTTTTCCATATACATGCTGAGGCAATTAGATCCTCAACTAAAGCTGAATCATTGAGGAACTCCCAGATCAGTACAGTAGATTGCAGTAATCCGGGTTTCCTAAAGTTGGTCCTGGGTCCCCCCCATGGGTGCACATTTTGGTTTTTGCCCTAGCATTACACATTAAAATAACCAACTGAATCAGCTGTGTAGTGATTGGGCAAAAAACAAAATGTGCACCTGGAAGGGGGTGGGGGGGACAGAGTTTGGGAAATCCCAAAGAAATGTTTAAAGATCATGTTTCTGTATTGAAATCTGATTTGTTTTGACAGAATACATCTAGCATGAGATAATAAAGACAAAGGACACAAAATCTGTTTTGTGATGTATTAATCCATAAACATGTCAATCTCCATGGGACTCCTTCATTACAGTAAAATAAGTGAGGCCATAGTACAAAACCAGTTGATTTCATGTGTCTGGGAATAGACTGTCATTTTACAGGATATTTCAAGCCCTACATTAGTCTACATCAATGATCCATCTCATCTCACCTTGAATGAACCGGACTAACAACTGTGCTCCACACAAAGTTCTGCCTCCTTTGACTCCAATTATTTCTGTTCCTTCCAGTAAAACACAGGATAAATGTATTGAAATTTACAGTAAGCTTTAATACATAAGAGCTACACCATCGAGAGCATCCTGACTGGTTTGCATCACTGCCTGGTATGGCAACTGCTCAGCCTCTGACCACAAGGCACTACAGAGGGTAGTGCATACGACCCAGTACATCACTGGGGCCAAGCTTCCTGCCATCCAGGACCTCTATACCAGGCGGTGTCAGAGGAAGGCCCTAAAAATAGTCAGACTCCAACCACCCTAGTCATAGACGGTTCTCTCTGCTACCGCATGGCAAGCGGTACGGGAGAGCCAAGTCTAGGTCAAAAGGGCTTAACAGATTCTACCCCCAAACCATAAGACTCCAGAATAGCTAATCAAAGGTCTACCCCCCTCCTCCACTGCTGCTACTCTCTGCTTATTATCTATGCATAGTCACTCTACCTACATATATACATATTACCTCAACTAACCTGTCCCCCCGCACATTGACTCTGTACCGGTACCCCCTGTATATAGCCTCGCTACTGTTATTTTACTGCTGCTCTTTAATTATTTTGTCTTTTTAACCATTTTTTTTTTACTTAACACATTTTTCTTAACTGAATTGTTGGTTAAGGGCTTGCAAGTAAGCATTTCACTGTAAGGTATCCCTGTTATATTCAGTGCATGTAAAAATTTGATAACAGTAAATGTTACCCCCTCTGCGTATATCCCCAGTGCATTTCTTGCTCCCTGACTTTCCATCCTTTACAGTCCATCATGAAGGCCTTATCAGCCGAGCCCTCCCATTGAGTGAGTACGTTGGTGAAAGCGCAGACCCCCACAGTTTCGGAAAGTCTTGCCACACTGGCTGCAAGTGTAGGGCTTCTCTCCTGTGTGAATACGGAAGTGCCTTGTGAGAGCCCAAGAGTGACGGAAGCGTGCATTGCACACGGTGCAGGCATAAGGCCTCTCTCCAGTATGAATACGCTGATGGATCTTCAGGTGCTCCATGCGGTTGAAGTCTCGACCACACAGGGAGCAGTGGTACGGGCTCCGCCCAGGGGGGTAGAGGTTGCGCTTGGGGAGCTTGTTCATATCCTTTGGGTGAATAAGACTACGATGTCGCCGCAGCTCCTCAGACAGATGGAACTTCTCTCCACAGATCTTGCAGATGTGCTGTGCTGCAACCATGTTGTTCACTTCACCTGTCTGAGGGCTGTACATCTGGTGTGAGTGAGAGGTGGAAGCCCCAGCAGTCTCTCTGGGTGGGTACTGCTGTTGTTTACCAAAGCCTGCATGGAGACCTGTAGCTGAAGAAGACGATAGGATGTCCAAGTCTGGTATGTTTGGGGTGAAGATGGGGGAGTCCGCTTCAAAGTCAAAGAAGAGAAAATGAATCAACCATTAACCACTTGAAATTCTATCATCATCATCATCACTGACATGAGATCAAAACCAATTTACTACAGAACTGCTTGGGCTGGGGTCCCAGGCAACTTAAGGCTAGTCCGGGACTAAACATTCTCTATTGAAATAGCTTTTTCAGTCCAGGACTAGGCTTAATTTGTATGCAGGAAACTGGTTCTTAGTGCGGGACTTACATAGAGAGTGGCTGGTGGAGGGGGTGAATGAGTCTGGGTCACTGAGTGGGAGCTGCAGTGCCGCTGGCCTCCAATCCTCCAGCAGCCTGGTTTGAGCCAAAGAGAGACCGTCTGGACAGTAGTCCTCTTCTCCCCCTCCAGTATTGGGACCACAGTTCCTACTGCTTCCCAGGTCTACAGACTCCACCTTCACCTCAACCAGACACTTCACATCTGCATCCTTCATGGTACCGTCAGGGAAGGGATGGCCGTCAGCATGGGCTCTTGATGTATCATGTAGCGTGGTTGGCTCTGTGCACGCGCGGTTAAAATGTTCATGGTTGTCTGAGTACATGTTTGAGACAACCTCTTCTTTAGTCCCTGTGAATAAATATTTACATAGATAACATGCATTATAGCTTTGCTGAAATAATACAGAATATTTTAAATGTAAATCAATAGTAGTGAGTGACAGTCCCAACTTACCAGCTTCATCTTCCTGATTTAAAGTAAAACAATCCGGTTTAATATCTTGAGTGCACACCCTACCATCCTCACGGATCTCACAAAACGACTCGTTAAGAAATGCAGGGTTATCAACAACTTCTGATTCAAATTCTTCATACCTATCCCCAACATTTGTTGTACCAAGAGACTGATTGGATTCAAGAACTCTGTGCTCTCCTTCGCTTCCTGATTTTATTTTATTTTGTGAGACGTTTAGAGAATTCAGCTGCTGATGAACCTGTTGGATTCTGCTATTGGTGCTGTTTTTTTCCCCTATTATTGATTGTACTTGACGCTCCTCTCCTCGCGCTGCACATATTTCAAGTTCGGCTGCTTGCAAGCGAAACTTTAAGGACTTATTGTCCCGCAGCGTCTCGTGCATTTGATCCCGCACGTCCCTCAACACTTGGCCGACTAGTTTTGTAATCTCAACCACCGCTATCTCCACTGCTACTCCTAGTGCATTTTGAATAGTAGCAGTCAATTCATCCTGAAACGAGAAAGATAATTCCGCTACTAAAGCAGTGTTTGGAGGACTCACGTTTGCCGACATGTTCGTGTTACCCTCGTCAAATTCTGACCTCCGAAGTCATTACTTATGAAAAATACTGATGTCCAGAGATGTTTTCAAACCAGGTAAACAAGCTAACTAGTACCTAAGTGTGTTAGCTTGGCTAGTTACATAGGCCTGCATAATAAGTAGCTCTATCTGGCAGGGAGTGTACTCACTATAATCACTCCTTGCCTAAACGCTGTCCCTTCGCTTGTTCACTTTACTTACCTAGCGAGTAAAGCGTTTAGACTGTACATAACACTTAGTTTCACATTCTTTTGTGACTATCATTTCAAGTTACATTTAAATAATTATTGCACGCTTTCCATTTCGTATCTTTCCTCGACTCTAAGCGGAAGTTTCTTCCTGTTTTCGGTTAGGGCCAACCGGTGTCTGTACCTTCAAATTGTAGACTACAACAGAAATATATTTCAAGAGGATAAATAATAGATCATGTAACTATAATTCGTTTAATATAAACTCCGAATTTAGAATATACACGATTAATGTTATGTGTTTATCAAGTCATGTGAAAAACAAACGCAAATGTTAAACTCTGGGCTGAGACTTACTTGGCCGTTTATTTCACATAAAATGGCCCTGTTCGAATACGTGCTCGCCAAATGCATCCTTCCTTCCTTCCCTGCTTGAAAATGATGACTACTGGCAAATTAGTGAGTAAACCATTATTGTTTTGATCATTGTGGGGAAAGAGTTAAACAAATGAAGAATTATGCCCTTTTAAAGGGCGTATGATTTTTTTTTTAATATACATAATGTCTTATGCCTTTGTTAGCCACACAACAACATAGGTCATTTAGAGCTGACCACGGTGCTGGTCAAAGAGCCTATACAGAAACAGTTTTTCCAATAGAAATCCCCGAACATGCTTGTAAGCGATGTCATGGCAACATGCTAGCTAAACTCATGCACAGAAAGACGTCATTGGGCCTAATGGTTATGTTTTACTGAACTGTGCATGTGCAGGCCATCGAAACAAAGGCATTACTTCACTAAAAAGTTGTTTTTGATGGAAATTCAAACGTGTGGGGTTGTAACAAAGTTTTCAAGATATATAACTTTCTAAATACAGAAATTCAACCAGTAAGAAATACAGCCGACTCTCTTTCTGTATTTAGAAAGTGAGATCTCTTAAACTTGATTGCTGACATGCAAAACATTTTGGGACAATGTTAACAATGGACTAATGAAACAAATACCAAAAGATAGTTTTGGGATGGAATTTTCCTTTAATAAGACATTGACTCAAATCTAGATTGTGTCTTAGATTTCGAGAAAATGTACAATTTAGGATACATTTTTTCACTCCCATTGACTTCACAAACCCCAGTCTGGTCTAGTAGAAAGAAGAGGAAGGGAAGTGCTACTAAGGTTCCCAATAGTACATTTTGGTAGACAGAAGGTGCTCTTTGGTAAAAGGGGTGAATTGGTCATCAAAAAGAAAGGAGGACCAAGGCCCTCTTCATATAATTAATTAAAATGCCTTTATTTGTATAGAAACAAAGTTTTCAAAATCCGCCGCGTTTCAGGTGCATGGCCTTCATCATGGAGTACAAAGAAATAATACAATGTCCTCTTTTGAACAGCTTTTCCAATTAGCTCTAATTTGAAGAGGGAGTGGTTACAAAATTGATTGGAAACACCTGGTAAGCAATACTATAAACATTAAAAAGTGAAATATTGTAGCTATGTTATCAAAAAAAATTAACTCCAAGCTAGAAGTATCAGAATGCCTAGAAAGGTAGTTCTAGCCTTAAATATGACTGGGAGAAGTGTCAAGGAAAAGAAAGCAATATATTCCATACTACACTAGAACACGGCAAACATTAACAACAACAGTCTAAACATAGCTGAGGGCAATTGAGCAAAATATCCACTAGATGACAGAAAATGGACCCATCACGACCCTACAGGAAGGGTGAGAAGTCCATATCTTCATTTAAACCAGGGTATTTAGTGGCCTGTAGTTTGTAAATACATATCTTCATTTAAACCAGGGTATTTAGTGGCCTGTAGTTTGTAAATACATATCTTCATTTAAACCAGGGTACTTAGTGGCCTGTAGTTTGTAAATCCATATCTTCATTTAAACCAGGGTACTTAGTGGCCTGTAGTTTGTAAATCCCCAAACTTTCCTTTTGGTTAAACTGTTTAAGACGGCCCTCTTTTCTAATTGAGGCCGGAACATGATCAATACCCATAGCTTGTAGGGAGGCAGGGTTGCCATTGTGTAAGGACTTGTAGTGTCTTGCCATGGAGTATTCTTCATTGCCTATCCGTATGGCGTACTTGTGTTCCGCTAAGCAGTCTTGAAGGTGTCTCTTTGTCTGTCCAATGTAGAACACATTGCACTGTGGACATTCCAATCTATAGATGACATGAGTGGTTTTGCAGTTAATGAAATGTGGCTCAGGGAAGACTTGGCGTAGTAGCGTATCACTTTGGATGATTTCCCCAATTATTTTGACTGAATTAAAAATAAAAATTCACCTTTATTTAACCAGGTAGGCTAGTTGAGAACAAGTTCTCATTTACAACTGCGACCTGGCCAAGATAAAGCATAGCAGTGTGAACAGACAACACAGAGTTACACATGGAGTAAACAATTAACAAGTCAACAACACAGTAGAAAAAAAAGAGTCTCTATACATTGTGTGCAAAAGGCATGAGGAGGTATGTGAATAATTACAATTTTGCAGATTAACACTGGAGTGATAAATGATCAGATGGTCATGTACAGGTAGAGATACTGGTGTGCAAAAGAGCAGAAAAGTAAATAAATATAAACAGTATGGGGATGAGGCAGGTAAAATTGGGTGGGCTATTTACCGATAGACTATGCACAGCTGCAGCGATCGGTTAGCTGCTCAGATAGCAGATGTTTGAAGTTGGTGAGGGAGATAAAAGTCTCCAACTTCAGCAATTTTTGCAATTCGTTCCAGTCACAGACAGCAGGGAAGTGGAACGAAAGGCGGCCAAATGAGGTGTTGGCTTTAGGGATGATCAGTGAGATACACCTGCTGGAGCGCATGCTACGGGTGGGTGTTGCCATCGTGACCATTGAACTGAGATAAGGCGGAGTTTTACCTAGCATGGACTTGTAGATGACCTGGAGCCAGTGGGTCTGGCGACGAATATGCAGCGAGGGCCAGCCGACTAGAGCATACAGGTTGCTGTGGTGGGTGGTATAAGGTGCTTTAGTAACAAAATGGATGGCACTGTGATAAACTGCATCCAGTTTGCTGAGTAGAGTATTGGAAGCTATTTCGTAGATGATATCGCCGAAGTCGAGGATCGGTAGGATAGTCAGTTTTACTAGGGTAAGTTTGGCGGCGTGAGTGAAGGAGGCTTTGTTGCGAAATAGAAAGCTGACTCTAGATTTGATTTTAGATTGGAGATGTTTGATATGAGTCTGGAAGGAGAGTTTACAGTCTAGCCAGACACCTTGGTACAAATCTGTCGTTCTGCCCCTGAACAGGCAGTTAACCCACTGTTCCTAGGCCGTCATTGATTCTTTTAATGTTCTCTGCTTCAGTGCTGTATTTTGTAACAAAATACACTCTCTCTTATGTATCACAAGGCTCTCCCCTTCGCAACAAGTTCTCTCTGTCATGTAATCCAGACCTTTTAAAAAAATATTTGTTTAACCTTTATTATACTAGGCAAGTCAGTTAAGAACAAATTCTTATTTTCAATGACTGCCTAGGACTGCCTAGTGGGTTAACTGCCTGTTCAGGGGCAGAACGACAGATTTGAACCTTGTCAGCTCGGGGGTTTGAACTTGCAACCTTCTGTCTTCAACCAGAAGGCCCTACGGAGGATGGTGCAGATGGCACAATACATCACTGGGGGCGAGCGACCTGCCCTCCAGGACATCTACACCAGGCAGTGTCTGAGGAGGGCCCAAAAGATAGTCACCCGAGCCGCGGACTGTTCACTCGGTTACCATCTGGCAAGAGGTGTCGGAGTATTGGGTCACAGACAAAAAGGCTCAGAGACAGCTCCTACCACCAGGCCATCAGACTGCTGGTAGGAGGCCATCAGACTAAACCTAGCTGTCTCTCTGCACAGACTATCTGCACCTTTGACCTGCACAGACTATTTGCATCGAAGAGACTATCAGCACCTTAGAAATTACTTGCACTGACTACACACACACACAACCCTTACACACAACCTTACACACAAACACCCATAATCACACACACACAGTCAATGCTGCTATTATATTCTATAATATTGATTCCACAACACACTTAATACACTACATTACCTAAAGTATGTGGACACTTGTTTCCCGAACGTCTCATTCCAAAATCATGGGTATTAATATGGAGTTGGTCCCCCCTTTGATGCTATAACGGCTTCCCCTCTTAAGGGGAAGGCTGTCCAATAAATGTTGGAAAAATGCTGCAGGGACTCGTTTCCATTCAGCCACAAGAGCATTAGTGAGGTCGGGCACTGATGTTGGGCGATTAGACCTGGTATGCAGTCGGCGTTCCAATTCATGTTTGATTGGGTTGAGGTCAGGGCTATGTGCAGGCCAGTCAAGTTCTTCCACACCGATCTCAACAAACCACTTCTGTATGGACCTCGCTTTGTGCAAGGGGCATTGTCATGATGAAACAGGAAAGTGCCTTCCCCAAACTGTTGCCACAAAGTTGGACGCACAGAATCATCTAGAATGTCATTGTATGCTGTAGCGTTAAGGTTTCCCCTCACTGGAACTAAAGGGCCGAGCTCGAGCCATTAAAAAACAGCCCCAGACCATTCCTCCTCCTCCAAATTCATTGGGGCAGGTAACGTTCTCCTGGCAGCCGCCAAACCCAGATTCGTCCGTAGGACTGCCAGATGGTGAAGTGTGATTCATCACTCCAGAGAACGCATTTCCACTGCTCCAGAGTCCAATGGCAATGAGCTTTACACCACTCCAGCCGACGCTTGGCATTGTGCATGGTGATCTTAGGCTTGTGTGATACTCAGCCATGGAAACCCATTTCATGGAGCTCCTGACAAACAGCTATTGTGTTGATGTTGATTCCAGAGGCAGTTTGGATCTTGGTAATGAGTGTTGCAACCGAGGACAGGCAATTTATACATGCTACGTGATTCAGCACTCTGCGGTCCCGCTCTGTGAGCTTATGTGACCTACCGCTTCGCGGCTGAGCCGTTGTTGCTCTTAGACATTTCCACTTCATAATAACAGCACTTAACAGGGCAGCTCTAGTAGGGAAGAAATTTGACGAACTGACTTGTTGGAAAGGTGGCATCCTATGACAATGCCACACTGAAAGTCACTGAGCTCTTCAGAACGGGCCATTCTACTGCCAATGTTTGTCTATGGAGATTGCTGAATCCATTAACTTGAAGGGGTGTCCTCATACTTTTAGTTTAATTGTAAATAGGTAAATAAAGCATTATTACTATGCAGACTACCTCTTCTATTACTTCATCTACTTGTTACTTTTTACTTGACTCTTTTGATTGTTATTGATGATTAATGTAATGTTTTGTTGAGGAAGATAGCACATAAGCATTTCGCTGCACCTTTATACCTGCTGTAAACTGTGTATGTGGTTTGAAAACTCTGTGGCAAGGTACTGAGTAATTGACTGTGGCCCTGTCCGCAGATGTGGTGCTGAAGCGCTGACCACGGCGCTGTTCACAGTCATGGTGCTGAAGAGTTGACGGTGTTGAAAAGCTGACTGTGGGGCTGTTCACGGATGTGGTTGCTGATTCAGCATTAATCTTTTTGCTTTCAGCGCTGACCTCGGTGCTGTCCACGGTGCTGAATGTTTACTTATGCGCCCAAAAAGTGATACTGTTGGTATTGCCTGTAGCTTCTCCCGGGTAGATCAATGCAGTCTGCTTGATGTATAGCCCACAAAATGTGCAAAAATATAAACCCATACAGGGAGTGACCAACGGGTGTCGCAAACGCTCTGAAGAAAGCATGATTTGATAAATATATCAATGCTCAGGAGAAGGGATTCCGCATTGAATAATTTAATAAAAAAATGTTGGGATAGAAATTGAGTGATATGGCTAGCAAAAATATATTCCGTAGTTGACTGCTCTTATTTTCTCTTTCTGGCTAGTTAAGAGGTGCACTTCTGTAAGCACATAAATAGGCTAATTATAGGACTTAGCCTATTGCTAACATATGGATATTTATTGATCAGTCCATCGATGGTGAAACATGCGATAACAGGCTATCACTGTGCAGTAGATGAACATGCATAGAGGCACATCAATGTGAGAGTCCATGCAGAGTAGTAGGTCAGGCTAAAGTAAATAGACTGAGTAGGAGTAGTCCTAGTACTCCAGCAAGCAGCATAGGTTGGCTATAGGGAGCAGTGTGCAGACGTCGCTCGCCGCATGTGCACGCCTGTGTGTGCACGCAGACGAGGGGAAAAAGCTGATTTGATATAAATAGCACATGTTCAAATTAGCTCGCTTATTCCGGGCACGCACGTTGGATGCTTTATACTCTATGGATAATATGAGAAGGAGAAGAGGAATGTGGCTATAATTAATGAATAGTCTGCTCGTTTTAGTGGGGAGATTTTAAGCAAGCAAAACAAGAGACCTGTCTAGTAATGGAGAACCATGCAGCAGAGCTGCTACAACAGCAGCAGAGCTACGAGGACGTTCGGAAAAGCGGGTATCTCCGTAAACAGAAATCTATGCACCGGCGATTTTTCGTTTTGAGGGAAGCCTCGGAAGAGGGCCCTGCCCGTCTAGAATATTATGAGAACGAGAAGAAATTCCGAAGCAAGTCACCTGTCCCGAAAAAAGCGCTGAATCTGGAGACTTGCTTCAACATCAACAAGCGGGCGGATTCCAAGAACAAGCACATGATAGTGATGTATACCCGCGGGGAGAGCTTTGCCATTGCAGCAGACAGTGAGGATGTCCAGAATGAATGGTACCAGGCCATGCTGGACCTTCAGTGGAAATGTAAGCCATACAAGGGTTTACTATGCCCAATATTCTCCTTGCACGTTTAGTCTGCATTGGCCAGTGTTGGTCCAGCTAGACATTCTGGATTGACATCAATTTCACATTCAGATCTGTAACGCGATAACATGTTTTTGATTTTTTATTGTCCATCACACGTGCGATGCTCTTTGTAGAAATTTGGCTATATTACCTTAAATACAGGATATTGCTATTATAAATATTACATACAGGCCTATCCAATGAACAGTTGCATATCAGTCCAAGAGAGGTGGTGGACCACTGCATGCGGTGTGTCTGAGCAGTAGCTTATCTGAATCATTTATTGGTATATTAACCAATCTTTTGTACCATTTTCATTTTGCTGCATGTTAGCCTACACAATTATTGCAACGTGCATGAACCAATAGGATTTTTTCTTCGTATTCGCGACCAAATAGGCTGCAGCACAACATCGTTCAAAGCGTTTACTGCAGAGGACGCAGCCATGCACCCGAGTGCTCTCTGTTTTTGTTTTTCTACACGTCCCTCTGCATGTCGTGCGCATAACCTACATTTCTGTGCTATGGCGTTGCCTGGCAGGGAGGAATCCGCAGCGTCTGCGTGCTTTCATTGGAAAACTGGTTTCTATCGGTTTCCCTCGTGTTTAGGTTGTTATGCTGTGACACTAACCCCAACCCTGCTATCGTTTCAGTAGTAATATGGAATCAATAATCTTAATAATGATTGTAATAATGTGGCTATATTTGATTGCATATATGATTTGTATTATTTCTTCTTTATTTTACACCTCTGGTTATGGTATTTTTTTAAATGTTAAATAGGCCAATGTCATTAACGTCTATAGACTACAGCTTTTACACAAATGAAACAGTAGACCTAGGAATAGATGTGGGTTTCTTCAGGGGAGCAATAATGTTGCTAAATGAAACACATCTGGAGTTACAATGCGATGGTTAGTATTTTATATTTACATTTGACATTTTAGTAATTTAGCTGTCTCTTCTTACTCGAGCCATTCGGGTTAAGTACCTTGCTCAAGGGCACATCGAAATATTTTTCAGCTAGTGGGCTCAGGGATTCGAACCAGCAACCTTTCGGTTACTGGCCCAAGGCTCTTAACCGCTAGGCTACCTTTTGTAATAATCTGTAGTTACAGAGTATTTACATGTTGTAGGTTATAAAGATTGATCATTTTCATGATTATTAAGTCTTTATTTATTTTATTGTACTAACCCAATAATATTTTTTAAAGAAATGGTGTTGAAGAACGGCCTTATTCACACAATATCAAATGTCAATCCACCACACGCTCTAAACCATCATGCAACAGGATAGTTTTTTGTTAAGTGAGTGTTTTTGTTCAATGAATGTTTATTATGAATGCATTCATGAAACAGAGCCTGCATGGATGAATGATGAGGCTTGTCACATATTTAACCAGTCAGAGTTCAGTGTCTAAATGTGCTGAATGTGCTACAACTGTCCGTCACTTTAACCTTGACAATATATGAATATTGTATACAATATTTTTGTCTCCTGACTGTCAACTCTCGTCTTGTGCTACCCCATGATTCCTCCGAATATTGTCAATTCTATTTCCAACATTTGTCTGGCTTTCTCTGTCTCTATATCTATTTGCATAGTTTTCTGTCTTGTTGTTTATTGAGATGTGTCTTCATTCTGATCTTCTGCAGGTAAAAACCCAGAGGACTGTGGTAGTGGTGGAGAGTGTGGACTCCCCTCTCCTCCAGGCCCCACCTTCAAGGAGGTGTGGCAGGTCAAGGTGTGGCCTAAAGGGCTTGGCCAGGCCCGAAACCTAGTGGGCATCCACCGTCTGTGCCTGACCGACAAGACGGTCAACTTTGTCAAGCTCAACTCTGACGTGGCCGCCGTGGTCCTACAACTGATGAACGTACGTCGCTGCGGCCACTCAGAGAACTTCTTCTTCATCGAGGTGGGCCGCTCGGCCATGACGGGGCCTGGGGAGTTCTGGATGCAGGTGGAGGACTCGGTGGTGGCCCAGAACATGCATGAGACCTTGCTGGAGGCCATGAAGGCACTGAGTGAGGAGTTCCGCCTGCGCAGTAAGTCTCAGTCTGTGGGTGCTACAGGCGGCGGGGGCACCGCCTCCAACCCCATCAGTGTCCCCACCCGCCGCCACCACCCCAATCTGCCCCCCAGCCAGGTGGGCTTTGGCAGACGAGCCCGGACTGAGACCCCTGGAGCAGGTGGGGCCAACTGCACCAGCACTTCACCAACGCCACGCCACGGGTTCCCCAGGGCACGCACAGCCAGCATCGGGGGAAGGACGGAGGAGGGTGGAGGTGGAGCCAGAGGGGCATGGGCAAGCTCCAGTCCCAGCCTGAACGGATCTTGTTCCACTACACCCACCCTGAGACCTAAGCCCACCAGAGCTCCAACCCCAGCTAAGATCACTCTCAGCCTGGCCCGCTACACCCCCAACCCAGCCACCTCCCCAGCCCCAAGCCTCTCCTCCAGCTCTGGTCATGGCTCAGAGTGTGGACTAGTCGGAGGGGCAATGGGAGGTGTAGCGATCTGTTCTTACACCCGCGTCCCTCAGAGAGTATCTATGTCGGGTTCCCCTAGTGACTACGGCTCCTCAGACGAGTATGGCTCCAGCCCTGGAGAGCACTCCCTACTGGTCCCCAGTCTACCTGGAGGGTCCAATGGTGGAATGGGACACCATGCTCATGGAGAGGGCTCTTCCAGCTACATAGTGATGGGCCAGAGAGAGAGCCTCCCTGGGTCCCATCAGCGTCCTCAGGGCCGCAGGATGCTGCGGCGTTCCTCCAGCAGGGAGTGTGAGGCAGAGCGCAGACTCCTCAGCAAGAGGGCCTCCCTGCCCCTGACTGCCCATGAATGCCTGGCCCCTCGTAGGAAGGAGGAAGAGGAGGATACGGACCAAGAGTATGCCGTCATGTCACGGAGTGTTAGCAGGGACGCCTTTGTGTCACGGCGGCACGGATCAGGAGGCTTCGCAGCAGGGGGCTTGGAAGCAGGGGCCGTCGTTGGGGAGACCCAGGTGAGGGTTGATGTGGTCCGAGGAGAGGCGGGAGGAGGGGGACCAGTGGACAGTGGCTACATGTCCATGTTACCTGGAGTGACGGCTCCTCCTTTTTCCCTCTCCCTGTCTGTGGCCGTGTCTGACGTCAGCGCCAAGCCTGGGGCTGATGATGAGTACATGGCCATGACCCCCAACAGCAGCGTGTCCCCCCCCAGCACATCAGTCTGCCTGTCTCCGAGGGCTACATGGTCATGTCCCCCAACAGCAGCTGCTCCCCAGACATGCATGGAATGGCCATATGGGGGAGCCGGGGCAGCATGGAGAGCCGGGCTGGCAGTGACTACATGAACATGTCTCCTATCAGCATCCGCTCGGCTTGCAGCACACCCCCCTCGCAACCCGAACAGAACCCGCTACAACACAAGATGGTCTACTCCTACTTCTCTCTGCCACGATCCTACAAACACACGCTCTCCACACGCTTTGAGGATGACTTGGATCAAGGGAAAAGGAAGGAGGGGGGTCATAGTGACCAAGACAGTGCTGGAAATCGGGGTGGACAAGTGGGCTACAGCAAGAGGGACACAGCCACAGTTGGCCCTGCAGGAGGCTGTCAACTCTCCCTCTCCTCTTCCTCCTTCTCTTCCAGCTCAGCTAGCAGTGAGAGCCTGGAGGATCGGCCCATGTCAGTGGCAGCTGGGGGAGGGCTACGACTAACAAGAACAGGGCCAGGGTTCAGGAACGGGGGAGCGCGCTCTAAGGATGGATCCTATCAGCAGAAACGTGTATCGCATGGCCCAGGGGGCCAGCAGAGGAAGCCTCGTCCCCTCAGTGTGTCTGTGGACATGTCTAAAGCTAACACCTTGCCCAAGGTTAAGGAGAACCTCTTCCCCACAGAGTCTCAGAGCCCTGGGGAGTATGTCAGCATAGTGTTCAGGGGTGGTGACGTGGGGGGTAGGAGAGGGGGCCAGTGGGGGCCAGAGCACGGACTGTCAGTGACCCATGGAACCCAGAGGCCCCATCACCGTCCAGCCCTCTGCCACGGTGGCTCCACCAACCTCCCCCGCAGCTTCTCTGCACCGCTGGCCACCTCTGCTGCCTTGGCTGCCTCTACTGAGTACGTCAACATGGATTTGGGGTTGGGAAACTCCCCTTGCCCCTCCACTGGGACCCCTGTTAAATCACCTTTTTGCCCGCCCCCAGCTATTGCCCCCAAGCCCCCAGTTGTGGCCCGTAATAGGCCCTCTCCTAGGGCAGCAGAGGGCAATGTAGGTGGGCATAGGGCTGCAGTGCCAACAGACTTACCCACTTCATATACAAACTACATAGAGATGGCCTTCAGAATAGTTTCAGAGCCTAACCCTGCAGCGCCCGCCATGCATGCTGCCCAAGCTTCATCAATGGAGCAGGAATCAGGCTTGGACTTCCCCTCAGCAAGGTCCTACTCATCTCCTGACCAGAACCAGAGCAGCAGGCTGGCCAGAGACAGGGTTGGTAGGGGCGACCAACTGGGACGGAGACGCCACCGCTCTGAGACGTTCATCATTACTCCTCCCCCTCTCCCCCTCCAGCTGTCCTCCTCAGGCTCCTTGTTCTTAGATAGTGCCCAGGCAGCAGCACCTCATCGACAAGGAGGACTAGAGAGGGGTTCACCATGGGAGAATGCCCAGTCAGATGCAGCATCCCAGGCTTCGTCCTCTGGGTCTTCTAAACAAGGCCTTAACTACATTGATCTGGATCTGGCCTTTAATAAGGACAGCTCTCAGAATGAACTGGAGGGGGGAGCCACTGCCCCCCATAACATCTTTGCTCCAGTCCACAATGGGGCTGGTGGGGGAGTCATGATGGGAGACATTACTGGTTTGGGGAACAACCCGGGCTACGCCAGTATTGATTTCTTCAAATCAGAGGAGCTGAGGGCACTTCACCAGAGCAGCAGGAACGATGTAAAAGGTAAAGGTACTCAACACCTGTTCTCTCTCTGTGTTATCACTCAAACACACACTAATGGGTATGTTAGTCATTTATTTGACCAAAAAGAGGGTGTCTTGTCCTGCTCCTTAAATCTGCTCCTGCATTTATCCCAGTCATCAGCAACAGAGCATTGTGGTACATTGTCTGACATCAATGTGTGCGTAAATACAATGATAATTTAATATGGTCAATAAAAAAATGTATATATACAGTACCAGTCAAAAGTTTAGACACATCTACTCATTCTCGGATTTTTCTTTATTTTTACTATTTTCTACATTGTAGAATAATAGTGAAGACATCAAAACTATGAAATAACATATGGAATCATGTAGTAACCAAAAAAGTGTTGAACAAATCCAAATATATTTTATATTAGATTCTTCAAAGTAGCCACCCTTTGCCTTGAAGACAGCTTTACACACTCTTGGCATTCTGTTATGACGCTGTGTGTCAGATAAAGTGTTACCGATGTTATGGAGTACATTTCTTGTACACAATTTCTTCAAATCAAATTTTACACATGCACTGTAAAATGCTTCTTTACTTCGTTACAAGCCATTAACCAACAATGAGAAAGAAAAATAAGAGTTAAGAAAATATTTACTAAATAAATTGAAGTAAAGAAATGTATACAAAAAATTGCAGGGTTTTTATTTTACCTTTATTTAACCAGGCAAGTCAGTTCAGAACAAATTCTTATTTTCAATGACGGCCTAGGAACAGTGTGTTAACTGCCTGTTCAGGGGCAGAACGACAGATTTGTACCTTGTCAGCTCGGGGGTTTGAACTTGCAACCTTCCGGTTACTAGACCAACGCTCTAACCACTAGGCTACCATCTGAGGCTCAGAGTTGAGGTGTTGGCTGGCATCCTCACTTAAAATGACTTCTGCCTCCCTTGAGTTGAAAAAGCATCTTATATCACCATCAGAGTTTGCAAGGGCAAAGTCATCTTTATACAGAGGGAAGCATGTAACACAAATACTCCTTTCTCAAATAAACCCGGTCACCTTGTTGTCCTTCTCTGAGCAGCCTGGTCTCCTAGAATACACGTAACATAGTAAACTTAAATCCGTGACACTCAAATTATTATGATTTGTTACATTTGATATGGTCACATAAAACAGATGGTTACTTAAGGAAAAATCTAAGTGGAGTGGATAGGTGGGCGTATAACGCAAATGTCTACCAACCCAAAGGTTGTGTTCAAATCTCATCGTGGATAACTTTAGCATTTTAGCTAATTAGCAACTTTGCAACTAACTAGCATGTTAGCTAACCCTTGCCCCAACCTTAACCCTTTTAACTAACCCTTCCCCTAACCCTAACTTTAACCCCTTTAATCTAACTCCTAAACTTAACCCTAACCCATAGCCAAGGTAACATTAGCCAGCTAGCTAGAATTTGTAACATATGATACATTTTGCATATTCGTAACATATAATACGAATTGTAATTCGTAACATATCATATGAAATGGGTGATGGACATTCACAAAGTAACACATCATACAAATTGTAACATAGCATATTAAATGGAGAGTCACGGATTTACGTACATAATAATACGAAATGCTATGAGATCAGGATGTTCTAGACAATGGATTGTGCTGGCTTATGAAAGCTAAAATGTAGCCCAATGATGGCTGGATAAATAATGGCTTCCATTGTATAGGGGTTGCAGTAGATCGGAGTGGCACTGGCACCGAACTATTATGTAAAATTATTAGCATTAATAGCCTAAGAACACAGCATGATTGCCTTTATAAATGCTATTGTTACTGTTGCAAGGACACCCTTTTCTAGAGTGTTTACTGCTGGTCTAATTAATGACTACTTCTCAGGTCAAGGAGACCCTTTAGGCTGACGTACCGTAAGCCGTGTATAAAGACCTGTGGGATACAGGTTAGGTTACATGATATCCTCCTTTAGAACCGGATGACTGAAGTTGAACGATAAACTATGACATGTCTGGTGGTCAGCAGGCTGTGTGTAGAACCATGTCATCCCCTGGGCCCTGACCAGTGTCAGTGGTTTTCATTACCTGTGGTAGAGATTGTTTGCTGTCAGCGTACAGTGGGGCAAAAAGGTATTTAGTCAGCCACCAATTGTGCAAGTTCTCCCACTTAAAAAGATGAGCGAGGCCTGTAATTGTCATCATAGGTACACTTACACTATGACAGACAAAATTAGAAAAAAAAATCCAGAAAATCACATTGTAGGATTTTTAATGAATTTATTTGCAAATTATGGTGGAAAATTAGTATTTGGTCAATAACAAAAGTTTATCTCAATACTTTGCTATATACTCTTTGTTGGCAATGACAGAGGTCAAACGTTTTCTTTAAGTCTTCACAAGGTTTTCACATACTGTTGCTGGTATTTTGGCCCATTCCTCCATTCAGATCTCCTCTAGAGCAGTGATGTTTTTGGGCTGTTGCTGGGCAACACAGACTTTCAACTCCCTCCGAAGATTTTCTATGGGGTTGAGATCTGGAGACTAGCTAGGCCACTCCAGGACCTTGAAATGCTTCTTACGAAGCAACTCCTTCGTTGCCCGGGCGGTGTGTTTGGGATCATTGTCATGCTGAAAGACCCAGCCACGTTTCATCTTCAATGCCCTTGCTGATGGAAGGAGGTTTTCACTCAAAATCTCACGATACATGGCCCCATTCATTCTTTCCTTTACACGGATCAGTCGTCCTGGTCCCTTTGCAGAAAAACAGCCCCAAAGCATGATGTTTCCACCCCCATGCTTCACAGTAGTTATGGTGTTCTTTGGATGCAACTCGGCATTCTTTGTCCTCCAAACACGACGAGTTGAGTTTTTACCAAAAAGTTCTATTTTGGTTTCATCTGACCATATGACATTCTCCCAATCTTCTTCTGGATCATCCAAATGCTCTCTAGCAAACTTCAGAGGGGCCTGTAGATGTACTGGCTTAAGCAGGGGGACACGTCTGGCACTGCAGGATTTGAGTCCCTGGCAGCGTAGTGTGTTACTGATGGTAGGCTTTGTTACTTTGGTCACAGCTCTCTGTAGGTCATTCACTAGGTCCCCGTGTGGTTCTGGGATTTTTGCTCACCATTCTTGTGATCATTTTGACCCAACGGGGTGAGATCTTGTGTGGAGCCCCAGATCGAGGGGGATTATCAGTGGTCTTGCATGTCTTCCATTTCCTAATAATTGCTCCCACAGTTGATTTCTTCAAGCCAAGCTGCTTACCTATTGCAGATTCAGTCTTCCCAGCCTGGTGCAGGACTACAATGTTGTTTCTGGTGTCCTTTGACAGCTCTTTGGTCTTGGCCATAGTGGAGTTTGGAGTGTGACTGTTTGAGGTTGTGGACAGGTGTCTTTTACACTGATAACAAGTTCAAACAGGTGCCATTAATACAGGTAACGAGTGGAGGACAGAGGACCCTCTTAAAGAAGAAGTTACAGGTCTGTGAGAGCCAGAAATCTTGCTTGTTTGTAGGTGACCAAATACTTATTTTCCACCATAATTTGCAAATAAATTCATTAAAAATCCTACAATGTGATCTTCCGGATTTTTTTTCTCGTTTCATCTGTCATAATTGAAGTGCACCTATGATGAAAATTACAGGTCTCTCTTATCTTTTTAAATGGGAGAACTTGCACAATTGGTGGCTGACTAAATACTTTTTTTGCCCCACTGTATGTCAAATAATGACTCCTGAGCCCTGTGTCAGCAGCATGTGCAGTATGTTACAGAGCCTGGAGAAAGGAGACAGGTATTTTTGGTTCTTTGATTTTCCTTACGTCAAAGGAAGTCCTATTCGCTTCGTTTCCTTAGTAATGCCACTGAAAGTGTTGTTGTTTTTATTCTGATCCTTCTGCCCCCACCCACCCTTGCCAAATTACCCTGTTCCACCCAGGCTGTTTTCACCTTCACAACCTATTTTCACACTCTTCTTCATCTCCTCCTTGTTATGAAGCCATTTCATCAACCCCAATGTGCTTATCCTTTAGTGTGTGATTAAACAGCCCACACAGCTCTTGTGTGGTAACAACAATCACCAAACATAAAGTGGTTACTCCTCTCAGTGCAACATTCAACACTCAGCCAGCCAAATACACTTGATCTATGGATTCTTGTTTTCACCCTAAAGCTTTCAGCCATGTCTGATGTGCAGCTTGGATTCCGGTCTGTGAGAAGAAGTGTTGAGCTGGCTGCCAGGCTGAGGGTTGTATAGCTGTCTGCCAGGCTGAGGGTTGTATAGCTGTCTGCCAGGCTGAGGGTTGTATAGCTGTCTGCCAGGCTGAGGGTTGTATAGCTGCCTGCCAGGCTGAGGGTTGTATAGCTGTCTGCCAGGCTGAGGGTTGTATAGCTGTCTGCCAGGCTGAGGGTTGTATAGCTGTCTGTCAGGCTGAGGGTTGTATAGCTGCCTGCCAGGCTGAGGGTTGTATAGCTGTCTGCCAGGCTGAGGGTTGTATAGCTGTCTGCCAGGCTGAGGGTTGTATAGCTGTCTGCCAGGCTGAGGGTTGTATAGCTGTCTGCCAGGCTGAGGGTTGTATAGCTGTCTGCCAGGCTGAGGGTTGTATAGCTGTCTGCCAGGCTGAGGGTTGTATAGCTGTCTGCCAGGCTGAGGGTTGTATAGCTGTCTGCCAGGCTGAGGGTTGTATAGCTGCCTGCCAGGCTGAGGGTTGTATAAAGAGAGTCTCTCATTTTCACAAGTGGGCGTTCAGAGAGCGAAGCTAATTGATTTGTCTGCTGGTAATGAGCCATTTCACATGGGTGGAGGTGGAGGGGCCAGGACTGTCGCCAGGTGTTTGTGTTAATGTGTGGGTGTCTTGTTGTCTTTTGGCTTTCACATGGCTAATACTGTAAGATGTTGTGTTTGTATGTTTTGTAGCGATGGATTCCAGAGTACATGATCCATTGACTGGAGGTGTTTTGTTAAAGGGAACAAAGCCTGCGTTGGAATAGAGGATGATGCAGGAGACGAGAGGGTTATGGTTTGGCATTGACATTTTCTTTACTGCCGTCAAATTGAGATATGAATAGTTGGGGCTGAATGATTTGTATTCAGTTGTGGATGTTGAAATATTGAATTATGGCAACAGAATGCAGATGATTTTGTAGTGGACATGAGTTGGACATGGTCACTTGTTTAGGTAGCTATGCCTGCAAACTTCGAAACCAGTGTCTGCCCTTGAGCCAACATGGAATTGCCTCTTGGTCTAATGGTCTAAGATGTTTGTTGCTCCTGTTGGAGACCTGGGTTCTTATCCCGCGTGTGTTGCACTTTGTAATCAAAAGGAATTAGAGAGAGAAGAGTGCTGAGCACTCTTGAGGAGTGTGGTAAGAAGTCCTTATTTCAGCTCTTTACACAAGTGCTTGTGTTGAGAGTTTCCAGCGCTAACTGAGGGAAGCATTAACTGTAACAGTAGAGGAGGCAGATGTGGCTGGTGGGCAGAACAGAGCAGAATCACTCTGATCTGAGGTGGATTCATGAATTCTTTTTGTCTGTGCTTCTTGTGCTGTAGATGAGTAGTGAGTGAGGGTAGGCTACCCTGTTTAAAAACGGTTTCTTCAGACAAATATTTAGTTATTTTCAAAATGTATAATGATTTGATTTGATCACATTATAACGGGTCTGCTGTTGTTATTTTGTTGACTCATATCTAGTGTAGCAGGAGTGGAATGTGTTGTGTTGTTGCCACCACTGAAACACTTCCCCAGCATGCCAAGCGCCCCTTGTTTTGTGTTTGGGTTTAGTGTTTACTCCCCTTTGCCCTGTTTGGCTCCAATCCTCATCCCCAAGCTGGTTGCTCCCAAGCAGAACCCTGATATCCTTCTGTGTCGTTCTACTTACTCTATAGTGATGCCCACAAACATCCACTTCAACACTTCCACGAGAGATTATTCGTCACAGTGGCCCTGTGACGATTCTCTTTTCTTCCTGAATGTTCTATTGTGCTGTGTGCAATTTGTGTGTTAACTAAACCTGCTTTACTCCAGTGATACACTCACAGATGTAATGTTAATTTATCTTTCAAAACCCATGCTTTTGTAATGCTAAATCCAAGACTTGTAAATCCAAGATTTGTTGCGGCTTTCAAAAATGTCACATGATGAAATGGGTGGGGGATTCCGTATAGCTCACTCTCAGACTGAAAAATATTCTAGTGGCATTGTTAAATGACCTGTGTACAGACAGAGAAGAAGACTAGAAAAACGTTCTATTGGCTACGAAGGTGTAAATCCTAGATCCAGACCTCTCTTTTTCGGTTTTGTTATGATTTGTTTCCTCTTTTCTTTCAGAATGTTAATGATCCATCTTCATCTGGACATGGCTCCTGGCGTTGAGCAGCACTGTCCTAACTAACCATGGTGGGATTGGTTGGCAACAGTCTGTTTATCTTCTGACCTTTCTCACTGGAAGAGGAGTAAGAGAGGTGAAGGCAAACCCATCAAATCATCATTAACTCTTTGTCATCCTGTCCAGTTGTTGCTATCCAATACTAATGTGTGCCAAAAGACTACTGGTCCAAACCAACACAACAGGGTTCGCTGAGGTAGAAGAATATAGCCAATCAAGATTACATTTTTTTTTCCTTAACATAATCTTATGGAAATTGTTATACAAATGTGAAATAGTAGAAAGGTACATACTAAAAAGTATATAGTATACATATGTTGATGAAAGCTACATAAATAAATACATCTATATATATATTATACTTTTTAAAAAGTGCCTAATGTTTTGTTTGTAGACATTTTTACACAGGGAATCTGGAACTGGTCTGTGAGAGGGAAAACTATGTTTATGTCTCAAATGTCATTTTTTGTTATATAGTAAGCATAATCAAACTGCCTTACTGTGTTTGAACTGTGCTAAAAGAATAGCCTCTTTACTTTATGCTGTGCCTCACTCTTCAGCCACAATGAACGCTCTCGTTTCCTCTCCTGCCTGAACCCTACCAGTACCAGCTGGAGCTAAGCCAAAAACCAGCGCTGTATAATGCCAACCACACACACACATTTGAATAGTCATCCGTGTGGTTCAGCTGAGTAGGTGAGGTTGATAGTCTTCACATTTACTGCTGTGACATTTACTACTTGTGTTTGCCAGAATATTATGACACTAACAGGCTGAGAATGGTATTGAATGTGTGATCAATGTGATTAAAGAATGCTGTGCGTGCAGGTGCGAGAGAAAAAGCATGATTACAGTGGTGCTGGATATCAGTTATTGAAGATATTTCCAGACCACGTTATGGCCTCCCACAATGATCAACAGGGTCATTGTTATTTATGGATTAATAATAGTCATTTCATTCCCACATGCTTTATAACCACAGTGACTGAAAATCATATCACACACACATCCCCTGTAGCCTGGTCCGAGATCTGTTTGTTCTTTCTTGCCAACTCAAGACAGCACAAACAGATCAGGCACCAGGCTACGTCCTCTGTGCATCCGAAAAAGACACTCAAGTGCCTGGCTGCCTGTGTTATTTGGTGTCCACACACTAACGGTTACCCTCACTCATTCTCACTAAGTCCCCCCCTTCCCTTATATCTTACTTCCCTTCCCGTACCAGTTAGATATTCTTGCAGAAAAAAACAAGTGGTATTTTTGATGTGGTGATTCAGTTTTATGAAATCCCTTTAACCATTTGAACATAGCCCATTACTGCCAGTATCTTGTGCTTTAATGCAGAGAACTTTAGTGCCAAAATCCTGTATTACATAGGCTGAGTTCACACGAAAGCCCAATTCTAATCTATTTTTCAGTAATTGGTATTTAGACCAATCAGATCAACTATGAAAAAAATCTGATGTGAAAAGATCTTATGTCATCGGTCGAAAGACCAATTTGTGGAAAAAAACATCAGAATTGGGCTACCTGTGTAAACACAGCCATAGATCAATGGATTACTCATACTTCACTATGGTAGACTTACTCTGTTTTTGATCTTAAGTTTGTCTCACCATACAGGCCAATGGCATTGCTTGTTGTGACTTTTATAATATACCATTCTTTTTATTATCTTAAATATATTATTATTAATTGGGGATTTCCATTAATGAGCTTCTCTTACCTCATAATCATGTCTAAAGAATTTGAACAGACGTGACAGTTGGTCTTAAATCCCCAAGGTCGTCTGAGAAGGTCTCCTACGTTTTGGTTCACTTAACTACCAAGGCCAAGTCCAGTTAAGAGTCTTTCGGTTGGACTGGGTATCGTTAGACCATCTTTTAATGCCTTATTATTTTCAATATTAACTCTCACATAATACCACACAGCAGCTGTATAAAGGCGCTTTGCATTCTAGAATAACCAGAATTCTGACAAGTCTGAAGATTCTTAGTTTGGTGAACTGCAGAGACGTGTACAAAGTGATGTAGAAATGAGACATACAGTACCTGTCAAAAGTTTGGACACACCTACTCATTCAAGTTTGGACACACCTACTCATTCATTTTTTTACCATTTTCTACATTGTAGAATAATAGTGAAGACATCAAATCTATGAAATAACTTATAGGAAATCATGTAGTAACCAAAAAAGTGTTAAACAAATCAAAATATCTTAAATTTGAGATTCTTCAAAGTAGCCACCCTTTGCCTTGATGAACGCTTTGCACAATCTTGGCATTCTCTCAACCAGCTTCATGAGGTAGTCACCTGGATTGCTTTTCCAACAGTCTTGAAGGAGTTGCCACATATTCTGAGCAGTTGTTGGCTGCTTTTCCTTCCCTCTGCGGTCCAACTCATCCCAAACCATCTCAATTGGGTTGAGGTCGGGTGACTGTGGAGGCCAGGTCATCTGATGCAGCACACCATCACTCTCCTAGGTCAAATAGCCCTTACACAGCCTGTAGGTGTTTTTTGGATCATTGTCCTGTTGAAAACAAATGATAGTCCCACTAAGCACAAACCAGATGGGATGGCATATTGCTGCAAAATGCTATTGCAGCCATGCTGGTTAAGTGTGCCTTGAATTCTAAATAAATCACAGAAGGTGTCACCAGTAAAGCACGCCCACACCACTTCCTCCATGCTTCACCGTGGGAACCACACATGCGGAGATCATCCGTTCACCTACTCTGCATCTCACAAAGACAAGGCGGTTGGAACCAAAAATCTCAAATTTGGACTCATCAGACCGAAGGACAGATTTCCACCGGTCTAATGTTCATTGCTTGTATTTTTTGACCCAAGCAAGTCTCCTCTTATTATTGGTGTCCTTTTAGTAGTGGTTTCTTTGCAGCAATTAGACCATGAAGGACTGATTCACTCAGTCTACTCTGAAAAGTTGATGTTGAGATGTGTTTTACTTGGACTGCAATCTGAGGTGCAGTTAGTTGCAGATTCCTGAGGTTGGTAACTCTAATGAACTTATCCTCTGCAGCAGAGGTAACTCTGGGTCTCCCTTTCCTGTGGCGGTCCTCATGAGAGCCAGTTTCATCACAGCGCTTGATGGTTTTTGTGACTGCACCTGAAGAAACGTTCAAAATTCTTGAAATGTTCGTGTTGACTAATCATCATGTCTTAAAGTAATGATGGACTGTTGTTTCTTTTTGCTTATTTGAGCTGTTCTTGCCATAATATGGACTTGGTCTTTTACAAAATATGGCTATCTTCTATATACCAACCCCACCTTGTCACAACACAACTGATTGGCTCAAATGCATTAAGAAGGAAAGAAATTCCACAAATTAACTTTTAACAAGGCACACCTTTTAATTGAAATGCATTGCAGTGACTACCTCATGAAGCTGGTTGAGAGAATTCCAAGTGTGCAAAGCTGTCATCATGGCAAAGGGTGGCTACTTTGAAGAATCTCAAATGTAAGATATTTTGATTTGTTTAAAAAAATTTGGTTACTACAGGATTCAATAGGTGTTATTTCATAGTTTTTATGTCTTCACTATTGTTCTACAATGTAGAAAATAGTAAAAAAAATATAGAAAAGCCCTTGAATGAGTAGGCGTGTCCAAACTTTCGACTGGTACTTTATATACTGAGACCCCTCACCGTATCAAAGGTTATACCTGTTGTTGTGGGAAAAGGGTATTTGAAGTACAATCAGGGTAATGTTTCCTGTTAGGAGAGAGCTGTGTACTTATTTTAATGCTCTTAATAATACTATGACCGACTGATGTATTCTATTGTAAAGAGGAGAAGGACAAGGATCTATGTGTATGCACAGAATTTCTGTGTATAAGGGGGTAGGCTTCAGGGGAGGGATATGGGCATGAGGTTCATGGAAATGTTATGGAAAAGATTTCTGTTCAAAACAGAATAATGTTGATGATTATTGCCTGTGATGTAAACAATGTCACTTTGTTTCTTTAAAAAGCTAAGAAATGAAATGGAATGAACAAACTTTGTGTCACATGTCTGTTTCCTAGATATATGACAGTGTTATTCAGATCTAATGATATAATTCCCTAAACAAACAAAGTATTCAGTCAGTCTAGCCCAGGGGTGTCAAACTCCTCCCATGGAGGGCCTAGTGTCTGCTGGTGTTTGTTTAGGTCTCAATTGAAAGGAAAAACCAACCAGGCGAGGGGAGTTCCTTACTAATTAGTGACCTTAATTCATCAATCAAGTAAGGGAGGAGTGAACCTGCAGATACTCAGCCCTCCATGGAATGAGTTTGACAAGTGGCCTAGACTCTAATAAGCCATCAGTGAGTACACCGTGAAGGAAGGATAAAAGTCACGATCAATCCGATGTCTGTATTGGCCGTGCAGCATTTACAGTGATATGGCCTCTGCAGAGGTCAGGGTATTCATTCTTCTTGCGCTTTGCCGAGCAGCGCAAAACTGTTGTGAATGAAGTTGTCAACAAAGTGAGTTTGTGTTCATACAGGACCTTCCGCCTTCACCGACCATCAACCAATCATGCCAATGCGGAGCTTCACGGAGCCCTCCGTATTGTTACAAAATGTGAGGCACACAGCGATGCGGTACAGAGCTCAATTTGGCCTCTGCATGCCTCCCGAGGCTCCGCAAATGCCTCACGCCATCCGTATTGCGCCTCCGACCACATTTGCAGATCATGCATAAATGAGCTTTAAGGCTGGGGGACAAAGGCGGTGCTGCTTGGCTGTATGTGTGTATAATCCCAGTCTCCCTAAATACAGACAGTCCCAGTCCTTCCTCCACCTTATACACATACAGTATGTCACCTCATAGCATCAGAGGCTTCTGAATCCACACAACATACACACAGTGTTGGTAAGGACTATGTAAGGGTGGTTGTAACACACAAATACACAGCTATTTCTTCCCAAACCTTCTTTCACTATTTGAGTGGAACTTAATGTGATTTAGCATACAATATAAACCCGTGATTATGGATGAAGTTGTACAATAGGAAAAACAAGAAGAGGAGATACAATTGAGACTGTTTAATGTTTCAGCTCAGGTCTATCTGAAGACATTTCACGAAGATACATTTTTATGGAAAGTGTTTCGCTACTAACTAATTTTAGTAAATGTCTCAACATTTACAGTTATTTCTTCATACAGTCTACTGTGGTTTGGACTAAAATAAAAGTACATTTTTAGATGAGAATATATCTGAAGTGTTGGGCTCCCGAGTGGCGCAGCGGTCTAAGGCACAGGCAGTGCAAGAGGTGTCACTGTAGTCCGTGGTTTATAACCAGGCAGCATCACATCCAGCGGTGATTAGGAGTCCCATGGGGCTGCGCACAATTAGCCTAAAGTCATCCGGGATTGGCTGGGGTAGGCTGACGTCATTGTAAATAAGAATTTGTTCTTAACTGACTTGCCTTGCTAAATTACTATTCTTTTTTAAAACAGATGTTTCAGCTACATTTTGTAGTGCTTCAGTCATCATTTGAATGATGATGAGAAGCCTAGCAAGCTTATGGTTTTATCTACAGGTCAGTGACTTCTTCTGCATGTAAAGAAAACGTGTGCATGTTTCATTAATGTTCTCCTGTGAACAGAATGTTCTTTGCAGACCTTATTGAATCTCTACAATTACATAGCACCCTCTTGTGTTCACTGACACAAGCGGTTGCCCTGCAATGCAGGATGGAATCAAAGCATATTAACTACCAAAATTAAGCAAGACATTTTGGTCATTAAAACAAGGACATTGTTCAAGAAAATAAAAAACTATTCATATTGTGACAAAAAGTGAAAAAATTCAAGGAAAAGCTGCTTTCCTTCCTGAATGGAATACATTCGATCTTAATGATTTCCAGAGATGTGTGGTGGAGAGGCCTTCCTCTCACACACCCACCCCTGGCTCTCCATGTGGTCTGGACTCATTGAGGGCTGGGTGGGATCACCAGTCAAGAGGGCACAATCAGCATAATATTCAGAATCATCCTGAGGAGGATCAAACAAAGGTTAAAATTAACTTATTACAAAACATTTCCTTAATGAAGTACTGTACATAATACAAAAAGGATTATGAGAGATTGGATTGTTCTGAACCTCTGTGGCACCATCTGCAGAACCCTCGGTCATATCCCTCAGCTCACGGACCCAAAGGTGCTGTCCTCTGGCCCTGGCCACCAACCAAACCTATGTATTCAAACTCATGCGTTTAATCTTTATGAATTTTACAACTTTAGCTCAGTATAAATATTTTTGAACTGAAAATGTATGACCGGACACTGAAAGTTAATTGTATTCTATATACTTACACTGCAAGCATATACAATTTCACAGACAGAGTATACATGCTGTATACATACATACCGTGTTATGTGGCTGCAATGTGGTCAGAGTAGCGTTGTTCTGCTGACAGAAGCTATCAGCAGCTAAGCAATCCCCCACACTCTGCCAGAATAGATAGAACCCATTGTGATGGAGATGCCACCCTTCTTCATTCTGTCTGAAATCTGAACATAAGCATACTCTTATTGGCAGTTAGGGCTCCTCCATGCTGTTGAAATATCCCAGTGTGAAAGGTAACCACGTCAAATGTGGTGAATATATAATGTTAGTGGTGAATCCTAACTTCCAGTTAAATCCATTTTTTTTACATCATGCATTAATGTCAATGAGAGACTAAGTGAAAATGTGACTTGGAAGTTAGGATTCGCCAGTAATGAAATAGAACACAGTACTTTCTAATTAAACAACTACAACTACAGCAAGACATTCCACATGTTGTGTTTCATCTTGATCTACTAAATAGAGGTCATTTGTGTGATTTATTGAACATATATAGTACAGTAGCCATATGAAGTCACCCACCTCCATTTGTAGATGACAATGACCCGGCGAAATGGGAATCTAGCAAAAAATAACAACAAAGCTGCTCTTTTAAAAAATATGTATTTAATCCTGAGACGACTAATAGGTTGAACAGGTTTGGGTCTTGTATAGTTTAACCGACCAATAATATTCAGGTTTCAGAGTATGAACTACAAGAGTAGAACACTTGGTTAGGAACAGTGGTTGGTGACAGACATAGCTGTCTTTTACACCCAAACCCCAGCTATACTTCATTTTTAGAACCTCACACAATAAACATCACATCAAATCAAATATTCAGTAGTGCATATTGTTGATTCAATTACTTACAGTGAACTCCAACAATTGCCAGAATGATAATCAGTAAAAGTGCATTGAAGAGGAGTAGAGGGAACACAGGCGTTTTCCGTTGCATCCTGTTATGTGGCTCTGAAATGCAGAAGTGACACAATTAGATTAATACTGTCTCGTCAATAATACTTGATTATTAGTCATGCAGGACTACATAGTCATTTAGTAATTTAAAGTCACAACTGACCGATTTCATTTGAGTGTACTAGAAAATATGAACAAAATACTCACTTGCCTGTCTCTGTATTGACGGTATGTTTGGAGACCGAAGAGACTGGTAGATGTTTTCTGTTCCAGGTGTCCCTGCACCTGGGGTCTGTAACCCTGTGGCATCCTCATAATCATTCATTGGAATGCTGCACCTTTCAGACAGCTCCATTGCATCCCAATCTAAGTCAAATACCTAACTGACAGAGAAAGCAGAAGCATGAATTTTCTTTCAACATTCGGGACCACAACCACAAAACTGAGTCATTTTTTCCCTCTTTGCACTTGCTATCTTGTGACGAAAGCAAAGTTGCCATGTCCGCGATTTTTCTGCGAATTGGTCTACTTTGAAAAAGATGTCGCAGATGAAAATGTCTTTGTGGCGAGTTTAGGCATACTTCTCAATTTCACCGCAACCGACATGCCATTTCTCTTATATGCTATATATATATATATATATCAGGCAGTGAGCATGCTGTTATTGGGTGAGTGAGTGAGTGAATGGTGGGGGAGGGGTGTGTTTATTAATATGTTCATAAAACATATTAATGCCCAATAACTGATATAACAGCGACAAGAATTTAAAAAGGACTTTAGGCGCACAAGAGCTCTTTAGGTACATTCGCTCAGAAGTGGTTTAAAGTCAAATGTTTTACTCATGCACAGTTCTAGGGTCTGGAGCGCTGCGCGTGTGGAAATTGGAAATGGAAGTTATGGAACTCCCTAGCATGCTTCTGTTATGGGAAAAAGTCCACAATGAAAATTACATTAAATGTGCAGAATGATAGGCTACATTTTCCTCAGTTGGCCATCAAATAGACTATTCATTTATATGCCATTGTAGGCTACTGTAACCTCATATTTGATACAATAAATATGTTGAAATTAAGATATCACTGGAGTCATCGCAAATCAGTTTGTGCCAGTTGTGTAGCGTACCTGAAGCTGGCAAACATATTTAATAAACAGCATATTACTCTATTGTTGTAGCCTTGTGTTATTATGCAAATATTAATGGCCATGTTTAGTTAATTCAATTCAAATCAAATTGTATTTATCACATATCCCTGAATACAACAGGTGTAGTAGACCTTACAGTGAAATGCTTACTTACAAGCCCTTAACCAACAATGGTTTAAGAAGTTTTAATAATAATAAAAAAAATGTGTTAAGTAAAAAATAGAAGATTAAAGTAACAAATAATTAAACAGCAGCAGTAAAATAACAAGCAAGGCTATACACAGGGGGTACCGGTACAGAGTCAATGTGCAGGGCCACCGGTTAGTCAAGGTGATTGAGGTAATAAGTGCGTGTAGGTAGAGTAGAAGTGACCATGCATAGATAATAAACAGAGAGTAGCAGCAGTGTAAAAGAGGGGTCTGGCTAGCCCTTTGATTAGCTGTTCAGGAGTCTTATGGCTTGGGGGTAGAAGCTGTTAAGAAGCCTTTTGGACCTAGACTTGGCGCTCCAGTACCGCTTGCTGCGCCGTAGCAGAGAGAACCGTCTACGAGGGATGGCTGGAGTCTCTGACAATTTTCAGGGCCTTCCTCTGACACCGCCTGGTGTAGAGGTCCTGGATGGCAGGAAGCTTGACCCAAGTGATGTACTGCGCCAATTATCAATTAAAATTATCAATTGAGATCATGGTCACAGCTCTATTGCAAATGTATCATTCTCTGCATTTAATGTCAGTTTCATCGTGGACATTTCCCTGAAATGAGATGTTGGCCTATCAGTGGCTATAGGCTACCTGCATCTAGCTCAGCAAACCATGGCAAAGTTGAATTACAATTATAAACCCACATTTTAGTCAGTAGCAGTGTCTATTGAAATAAAAATGAAATCTCGCAAATAGGCCATTTATACCAGTTTGTAGTCTCAACATCTGACACATAATAACTAATAATAACACATAATAACACATCATAACACATAATAAAGGCCCAGTTGCCAGAAAATAGGCTAACATTCTTTTTAAAAGTTTGTCTAGTGTTTCTCGCATAGACATTTCGAGATCTTCCATCCAACTTTCATCACTCAAACTCTCCTGTCGGATTTATGTATACAATGCATTCAGAAAGTATTCAGACCCTTTTATGTTTTCCACAATTTGTTACTTTACAGCCTTATTCTAAAATGGATTAAATAAGAAATATCTGAATACTTTCCCGAGGGCACTTTATAGGGTCACTCCTGTACTCATCATATCAGATGACACACCTCTGCAGCCCCCACCCCACCCCACCCCCACCTGGGCCCCAAGGAGATGAGGGGATGTGGGGGGGGACATGAGGTACTGTGGGGGTGGTGTTGGGTTAGCGTGGGGGGCTTTGGGGGTGATGGAGGGGGTCAGGGGTTCTTAGATAATCAGTGGCGTCTAATGACCCCTCCAGAGAGACTGTGCCTTAATCCACTACACCCTAGAGAGCTAATGGGGTTGCCACACACACTCACACGCACAGACACAAACACACACACACACAGATACACAGCGCCTCGCCCCCACACACATCTGTGGATAAGGTCGTTGTTGCAGTATGGGGCCAAGCTGCCGCCAAATCACCTCAACTCGTGTGTGATTATCATTTTGCTGGGTCTGTTCACACATCAGACCAACACTTCCTGTTATGCCAACAGCACACACATGCATTTTCAATGACAACCATAAGGCAACACAGGCATGTGGGTGTGATCACTGCCCCACCGTATCATAATGTGATAAACACAGTAGCCCAGTGGTGGGGAGAGGGGATGTGATAAGGAATGAGGCTACAGAATAATAGGAAAAAGTGTTCTGAGGGAAAAGAGTAGGGAAGGTAGTATGGCTGAAGAGAGACAAGACTTATACTTTTTTTAAACTAGGTAAGTCAGTTAACAAAATCTCATTTACAATGACAGCCTACACCGGCCAAACCCAGAAGACCCTGGGCCAATTATGCACAGCCCTATGGGACTCCCAATCACAGCCAGTTGTGATACAGCCTGGATTTGAACCAGAGTGTCTGTAGTGATGTGCTTAGCACTGAGATGCAGTGCCTTGGACCACTGCACCACTCAGGAGCCCCCAAACAATAGGGGATAGAGGAGGGTAGTGTGGCTGAAGAGAGACAAGACAATAGAGGATTGAGGGAGGGTAGTGTGGCTGAAGAGAGACAAGACAATAGAGGATTGAGGGAGGGTAGTGTGGCTGAAGAGAGACAAGACAATAGAGGATAGAGGAGGGTAGTGTGGCTGAAGAGAGACAAGACAATAGAGGATTAGTGTGGCTGAGGAGGACAAGACAATAGAGGATTGAGGAGGAGGGTAGTGTGGCTGAAGAGAGACAAGACAATAGAGGATTGAGGGGGTAGTGGCTGGCAAGACAATAGAGGATAGAGAGAGTGTGGCAAGACAAGACAATAGAGGATTGAGGAGGGTAGTGTGGCTGAAGAGAGACAAGACAATAGAGGATTGAGGGAGGGTAGTGTGGCTGAAGAGAGACAAGACAATAGAGGATAGAGGGAGGGTAGTGTGGCTGAAGAGAGACAAGACAATAGAGGATTGAGGGAGGGTAGTGTGGCTGAAGAGAGACAAGACAATAGAGGATTGAGGGAGGGTAGTGTGGCTGAAGAGAGACAAGACAATGAAGAGAGACAAGACAATAGAGGATTGAGGGAGGGTAGTGTGGCTGAAGAGAGACAAGACAATAGAGGATTGAGGAGGGTAGTGTGGCTGAAGAGAGACAAGACAATAGAGGATAGAGGAGGGTAGTGTGGCTGAAGAGAGACAAGACAATAGAGGATTGAGGAGGGTAGTGTGGCTGAAGAGAGACAAGACAATAGAGGATAGAGGAGGGTAGTGTGGCTGAAAGAGACAAGACAATAGAGGATAGAGGAAGTAGTGTGGCTGAAGAGAGACAAGACAATAGAGGATTGAGGGAGGGTAGTGTGGCTGAAGAGAGACAAGACAATAGAGGATTGAGGGAGGGTAGTGTGGCTGAAGAGAGACAAGACAATAGAGGATAGAGGAGGGTAGTGTGGCTGAAGAGAGACAAGACAATAGAGGATTGAGGGAGGGTAGTGTGGCTGAAGAGAGACAAGACAATAGAGGATAGAGGAGGGTAGTGTGGCTGAAGAGAGACAAGACAATAGAGGATAGAGGAGGGTAGTGTGGCTGAAGAGAGACAAGACAATAGAGGATTGAGGGAGGGTAGTGTGGCTGAAGAGAGACAAGACAATAGAGGATAGAGGAGGGTAGTGTGGCTGAAGAGAGACAAGACAATAGAGGATTGAGGGAGGGTAGTGTGGCTGAAGAGAGACAAGACAATAGAGGATTGAGGAGGGTAGTGTGGCTGAAGAGAGACAAGACAATAGAGGATAGAGGAGGGAGGGTAGTGTGGCTGAAGAGAGACAAGACTGAGGAAGTGTGGCTGAAGAGAGACAAGACAATAGAGGATAGAGGAGGGTAGTGTGGCTGAAGAGAGACAAGACAATAGAGGATTGAGGAGGGTAGTGTGGCTGAAGAGAGACAAGACAATAGAGGATTGAGGGAGGGTAGTGTGGCTGAAGAGAGACAAGACAATAGAGGATTGAGGGAGGGTGAGGGAGGGTAGTGTGGCTGAAGAGAGACAAGACAATAGAGGATTGAGGGAGGGTAGTGTGGCTGAAGAGAGACAAGACAATAGAGGAGTGTGGCTGAAGAGAGACAAGACAATAGAGGGAGGGAGGGTAGTGTGGCTGAAGAGAGACAAGACAATAGAGGATAGAGGGAGGGTAGTGTGGCTGAAGAGAGACAAGACAATAGAGGAGTGTGGCTGAAGAGAGACAAGACAATAGAGGGAGGGTAGTGTGGCTGAAGAGAGACAAGACAATAGAGGATAGAGGGAGGGTAGTGTGGCTGAAGAGAGACAAGACAATAGAGGATAGAGGAGGGTAGTGTGGCTGAAGAGAGACAAGACAATAGAGGATAGAGGAGGGTAGTGTGGCTGAAGAGAGACAAGACAATAGAGGATTGAGGAGGGTAGTGTGGCTGAAGAGAGACAAGACAATAGAGGATTGAGGGAGGGTAGTGTGGCTGAAGAGAGACAAGACAATAGAGGATAGAGGAGGGTAGTGTGGCTGAAGAGAGACAAGACAATAGAGGATAGAGGAGGGTAGTGTGGCTGAAGAGAGACAAGACAATAGAGGATAGAGGAGGGTAGTGTGGCTGAAGAGAGACAAGACAATAGAGGATAGAGGAGGGTAGTGTGGCTGAAGAGAGACAAGACAATAGAGGATAGAGGAGGGTAGTGTGGCTGAAGAGAGACAAGACAATAGAGGATGAAGAGAGACAAGACAATAGAGGGAGGGTAGTGTGGCTGAAGAGAGACAAGACAATAGAGGATAGAGGAGGGTAGTGTGGCTGAAGAGAGACAAGACAATAGAGGATAGAGGAGGGTAGTGTGGCTGAAGAGAGACAAGACAATAGGGGATAGAGGAGGGTAGTGTGGCTGAAGAGAGACAAGACAATAGAGGATAGAGGAGGGTAGTGTGGCTGAAGAGAGACAAGGGAGTAGAGTTAGAAGGGGTGGGGTGGACGGAAGGGTGGAGGAATAGAGTTGGAGGGATGGAGGGGCTGGAGGGGTGGATGAGTAGAGGCGGAGAGGTATAGGGGTTGGAGGGATGGAGGGCTAGGCTGTGGTGGTGACATTGTGACTGTCTGTCCCCAGAGAGATTTCTCTGAGGCTATGGGTTTGAATGGACTCCTTCCAAGGGGTAAGCTAATAAGTAATCTAAGAGCCACACACACACACACACACACACACACACACACACACACACACACACACACACACACACACACACACACACACACACACACACACACACACACACACACACACACACACACACACACACACACACAGTACACTCGCTTATTTAGGCTATGGGGTCCATTTTGCATGAAATAAACAAGGGTTAGGTCCTGCCCATAAAAGGAAAGCAGGAAATCACAGCTTGCTTTTGCGACAGTATGGATTTGAATCAGCTTGAGTGCTGTTGTAATATGAAGACTAAAGAGTACTAAGTACTAAAGAGGACCTGATGAGTACTAAAGAGGAAGCCTTCACCCGCTCTCTTATTTAATGGACATTTTAAAGGATCTCAACCCTGTTTACAAGCAATGCTTTACAAGAAATTCCATAAATTGCTTGAGAGCCAAACAAAGCAAGTAACAAAAAGCAGATATCCTCCTTAAGTTGTATATGTTGTCATGAGGTATTTTTGCCTTTTGTCCAGGGTTGCCAGGTTAAGCAGAAGTTTCTAGAACAATGACCCCTCAAAACCCTCCCACAAGCCCAAAAACAAGCCCAAAAACTGAAATACCTTATTTACATAAGTATTCAGACCCTTTGCTATGAGACACACAATTGAGTGCAGGTGTATCCTGTATCCATTGATCATCCTTGAAATGTTTCTTAAACTTGATTGGAGTCCACCTGTGGTAAATTCAATTGATTGGACATGATTTGGAAAGGCACACACCTGTCTATATAAGGTCCCACAGCAAAAACCAAGCCATGAGTTCGAAGGAATTGTCCGTAGAGCTCAGAGATTGGATTGTGTTGAGGCACAGATCTGGGGAAGGACACCAAAACATTTCTGCAGCATTGAAGGTCCCCAAGAACACAGTGGTCTCCATCATTCTTAAATGGAAGAAGTTTGGAACCAAGATTGAACTCTTTGACCTGAATGCCAAGCGTCATGTCTGGAGGAAACCTGTTGCCATCCTTACGGTGAAGCATGGTGGTGGCAGCATCATGATGTGGGGATGTTTTTCAGCGGCAGGGACTGGGAGACTAGTCAGGATCGAGGCAAAGATGAATGGAGAAAAGTACAGAGAGATCCTTGATGAAAACCTGCTCTAGAGCTCTCAGGACCTCAGCCTGGGGCAAAGGTTCATCTTCCAGCAGGACAACAACCCTAGGAAATACGGCCAAGACAAGTCTTTGGGACAAGTCTCAATGTCCTTGAGTGGCCCAGTCAGAGCCCGGACTTGAACCTGATTGAACATCTCTGGAGAGACCTGAAAATAGCTGTGCAGCAATGCTCCCCATCGAACCTGACAGAGCATGAGAAGATCTGCAGAGAAGAATGGGAGAAACTCCCAAAATACAGGTGTGTCAAGCTTGTAGCGTCATACCGAAGAAAGCTTGAGGCTGTAATCGCTGCCAAAGATACTTTAACAAAGTACTGAGTACTTAAGTGTCTGGATACTTATGTAAATGTGATATTTAACTTTTTTTTAAAATATAAATTAGCAAACATTTCTGTAAAACAGTTTTTGCTTTATCTTTATGGGGTATTGTGTGTAGATTGATGGGGGGGTGATTATTTAATCCATTTTTTGAACAAGGCTCTAACCTAACAAAATGTGGAAAAAGTCAAGGGGTCTTAATACTTTCTGAAGGCACTGTAGCTATATCCTGCAGAAGGGGTCTGGAGGGCTTTGAAGAGATTATTTAGATGAACAGTCCTCCATGCACCAGTCACCTCTCACCAGAAGGTGGCAGTCGAAGAAGCTATTTCAAGAGGTAGTTTGAAGGGGTTTGGAGGTGCATAGGGTTTTAAGGAAGACACTTGATTTCCCATCAGCCATATCAGAAATCAGTCCCTAATTAGGAGGCAGATTAAAATAGGTAGATTGCAGCCCTTGACGACTGGACCTGTGCACACCTGCCTGCTCCCATTGACCTGGTTCAAGATATATTGTCATCTTTCCAACATCCTCTCCCCATACAGTCCTCCCTGCACCAGTTCCCCTTCCCCACCAGATGGCAGACAGAGATCGATGATGTACAGAAACCCTGGATTGAAGCAACGATACAGAGCAACAGTAATGGTGCACTTTTATAAGCACAAGTCTATGGGGAAATGAATGTCATTTTTGTATGGGTTTTTGGATAAACACTGAAAATAAGGTCTGTGTTAAACAGGCTTAGGAGATCTTATACGTTTAGTTCTGTAAGATCATGTTCGTCAGCTAACATCACTTTTGTAAATTTTGAATAATTTATCTAACCAAAGAAGTACATAAAGCACATAAAAGCTTCATATTTCATAAAGATCTGTTTAACTGATTGATATGACCTCATAGAACAACAGGTATAAGATCTCGCAAGCTTGTCATTTTTTTTTTTTTACAATGGAGGAGTACCAAAATGGCTGCAAGGTGGCTTCAATACAGCGCCCCCTGTCAGTCATCCAAGCTATATACACATCATTGATAGACACACAGATACTGTGTTTGGCAAAGGGCCATGTTTATATTAGGGACAAGTTATTCTGCTAAATTTGCACCTGATGTTCTCCTTAATGAAGACAGAGGAAAAGCCCCGTAGAGAGCTGTGCTAGAGCCACGTCTCAGGACAGAATGTCATAATAATAGGCAGTAATTAAGACATCAGTATGTACACACGACACACACACACACAACAGACACACACACATACAGTTGTGAGAGGATAAATTGAACAAAGCCCTTTCCTCAGCCCTGATTTGGAAAACAAATCAAGTATGATAATAAATGCATCTGTCAACTCTAATGTATTTACGTATGTCGTTCATTGTCAGATTGTCCATCTCTGACACAATATCATATTTTAAGGTGTTATTTTCAACTGAGGGTGATATGATTCTCTTTTTGCATGAATCAATCTAAGTAGAATATTGAACAAAACTAGACTATTGAACGAAACAGTAGACCATTGAACTTAACAGTAGAATATTGAACAAAACAGTAGAATATTGAATGAAACTGTTCTTTTCAATATTAGAGTATATACAATATGAGCAAGAGTTGTTATGTGGGTGTGTGTGTGTTTGTGCTCTATGTCAGGCAGTGTTCATTAGGCTCAGAGTAGAGTATAGGTTCATCGGTCCTGGGGCTTTCCTGTACTAATCACCCTGCTGCCATTAGGAAGTGTCCATTAGTCTGCTTTCTTCCCCTCAACAAACCACTCCCTCTTCAGTACACCTCAGAGACACACAGTCTCTCTCTCTCTCTCTCTCTCTCTCTCTCTCTCGTCACACTTTCCCTGTTCCTTTAGATCAGTACCTGTGGTAGCTTTGTCAAAGAAATGAAAGGTCTGATGTTAAACAAATATGCAGTGTAAGTGGCGGTTCAGCACCACTGAAGCGGACAGCGGCGTGATCGGAATTCCAAAGTTCAGCACCACCACTTCAGTACCAATTCTCAAGCTATAAATATGGCCTTGAGTTTTTCCTGTTTAGGTCACATGGTCTGACAAAAACCCAGGGTTCAATTCATGAAGTGTTCCTGCACTGCATATCAGTGAATGGGACCCAGCCCAATGCTGCAGTGCAGGGCCTTTATTTGCTGTAACAGTGCTTTGTTACTGTACAGCCAGCATGTTTTACATGAAACCCTCTACACCTGAACAGCCCTTTTCTCCACCCCTCTATCCTTCAACACATCCCTCCTCCAACCCCTCCACCACAACCCTGTTCCACCGTAGAGCGAGATATGAAGACAAGACATCACTTTTTCATCAGGAGGAGTGAGATCAAACTCTTGGCCTCTTCCTTCCCTGCGGTGGAATTCCCACACAGTGTTGGCTTGATGGGATACATTTTTCATAGGGCGCCATGTGCTGCTGTGTCACTCCTAGCTGCGGGGCATTGGAAAGGCGTATTATATGAAGAAAAATATGAAATATTAAAGTCTCACTTCACCGAGCGGAGAACACTAGGAGCCACTTGTATCATGGTCCCAAAATAAAGAAGAGTATAGAGAAGAGAGAAAGAAAGAGGGGGATCAGCAGAGCCACGGGAAGTAGGGGTGCTGAGAGTGCTGCAGCACACCCTGAACATTTTTTGAAGAAGAAAATTGCAGCACCCCAACCCCCAAACGACTTCCTTTGGCTATGGGGATCAGGGGTAGAGTTCAGAGGACATAAATCAGTGGTCAGTGGATGGGGTGTGTGCAGAAGATAAAAACACACCCGGGACATGTCCATATGACAAATTAGCCTGTATGGGACATGTCTCCTCTCCTCTCACAGCATTACCATAACGATCTGTCTATCTGGGATATTACTGGTGCCTTAAGAATATACAGGTGTGTGTGTGTGTGTGTGTGTAGTGAAGAGAGTAAGCACACAGTCAGTCTGTCTGTCACTGTCAATACACTGCGGTAGGATCAGAGCAGGTACACAGCGCTATACCATATAGCCGTCAATCACAGGAGATCACAGATGCTGAGGGACTCTCAGTGATCCACCAATGACAGGCCATCAAACTGATGACACAAGCATAACCCGACATAACCCCCTCTGGCATAAAAAAATATGAAATTGAAATGATATATTGTACTGTTAAACACACGCATGCACACACATAAATTGCTAATGAATTCTACAAATCACTATACATATGCTTATTTTTTACATATGGTGACCAATACTGTGTAAAAAAAATATGGATGAAACATTCGATTTTAGAGACTCATTCACCTTGAATGCATTTTTTAATTACAGTAGTCTGTAAATATTCTATGATCCTTTTGTAGGTTTACACTAATTCATAACTCACTTAAATGTTATTAAATATAACATTAAAAACATTTCCCTGAATGCATCAAACACTACAGAATGGAAGGACCAACCAATCTCATGAAGAAAATACTGTTTGAGTTGCAATCAAGCTAATATTTTAAATAGTAAGTTTATTCTATGCAGTAATAAGTGGCAGATGCTTTTGGTAAAGGACTAGTCAAAGGAATGAGACATTCATGCTTCCTTTCTCAGTTGAATTTATTTGAATTCAAATGCTGCTTCCGGTAGGGAAGCAGAACACAAACACACACACAAATCGCTATGGCCATATGACACAGAAACCGCCTACCGCTGAGAGTTGACACAAGATGGGGCTTGAACAGTGGGAGAACTAACAAGAGAGAAAGACAGAGAGAGTGAGAAGACAGAAGAGTGAATGAAAGAGTATCAAATCAAATGTATTTATATAGCCCTTTGTACATCAGCTGATATCTCAAAGTGCTGTACAGAAACCCAGCCTAAAACCCCAAACAGCAAGCAATGCAGGTGTAGAAGCACAGTGGCTAGGGAAAAACTCCCTAGAAAGGCCAAAACCTAGGAAGAAACCTAGAGAGGAACCAGGCTATGAGGGGTGGCCAGTCCTCTTCTGGCTGTGCCGGGTGGAGATAACAGAACATGGCCAAGATGTTCAAATGTTCATAAATGACCAGCATGGTCAAATAATAATAATCACAGTAGTTGTTGAGGGTGCAGCAAGTCAGCACCTCGGGCGTAAATGTCAGTTGGCTTTTCATAGCCGATCATTAAGAATATCTCTACCACTCCTGCTGTCTCTAGAGAGTTGAAAACAGCAGATCTGGGACAGGTAGCACGTCCGGTGAACAGGTCAAGATTCCATAGACGCAGGCAGAACAGTTGAAAATGGAGCAGCAGCACGGCCAGGTGGACTGGGGACAGCAAGGAGTCATCATTCCAGGTAGTCCTGAGGCATGGTCCTAGGGCTCAGGTCCTCTGAGTGAGAGAAAGAGAGAAAGAGAGAATTAGATGAGAGAGCATACTTAAATTCCCACAGGACACCGGATAAGACAGGAGAAGTACTCCAGATATAACAAACTGACCCTAGCCCCCCGACACAAACTACTGCAGCATAAATACTGGAGGCTGAGACAGGAGGGGTCAGGACACACTGTGGCCCCATCCGATGATACCCCCGGACAGGGCCAAACAGGAAGGATATAACCCCACCCACTTTGCCAAAGCACAGCCCCCACACCACTAGAGGGATATCTTCAACCACCAACTTACCATCCTGAGACAAGTATATACTGTACTCTATATCATCTACTGCATCTTGCCATCTTTATGTAATACATGTATCACTAGCCACTTAAAACTATGCCACTTTATGTTTATAAACCCTACATTACGCATCTCATATGTACATACTGTACTCTATACCATCTACTGCATCTTGCCTATGCCGTTCTGTACCATCACTCATTCATATATCTTTATGTACATATTCTTTATCCCTTTACATGTGTGTGTATAAGGTAGTAGTTGTGGAATTGTTAGGTTTGGTTACTCGTTGGTTATTACTGCATTGTCAGAACCTGAAGCACAAGCATTTCGCTACACTTGCATTAACATCTGCTAACCATGTGTATGTGACAAATAAAATTGGATTTGATTTGAGTATAGCCCACAAAGATCTCCGACCGGGACAACCCAAGGGGAGGCGCCAATCCAGACAGGAAGATCACGTATCAGGGAAGGAGAGGGGTGATTGACTTTCATAATAACACAGCAGCTGAAAATTAATCAATCAGTCAATCAAATGTTACTTATAAAGCCCTTTTTACGTCACCAACATTAGAGTTACCCGGCCTAGACCTCAAGGAGCAGGCTGAAGCAAAGAAAACTCCCTAGAAAGAAAAATAAATATTGAGAGCAATCAGACTCAAACGGATAAGATGGACAGGATAGGCTGTGTGTAGATCCAATGGAGGTAGAGGTCACAGGTGAGGAGGGATCAGCAGCATGACCAGGTGGACTTAGGACAGGCACATCAGGGTGTCGTGTCTTCAGCAGCTGCAGTAGGAACAAAGAGAGAGAAAGACAGAGTTAGTGGCAACATGCCGAAGACCACACATAAGATAAAGCAGGTAGAACCCCAGCACATAAACTATTGCAGCTTAAATACTGGGAACAGGGGCGGTCAAGAGATCATGGATCCGTCAGAGTCACCCCAGATGGAGCCAATCAGGAAAGGATTAAGGTTAGGGTTATGGTTAAAGGTTAGGGATGAACCATGATGTGGACACTCCAAAAAGGGTTCTTTTGCTGTCCCCAAAGGAGAACCCTTTTTAGATCCACACAGGGTTCTACATGGAACCCAAAAGGGTTCTACCTGGAACCAAAAGGGTTCTCTTATGAGGACAGACGAAAAAACCTTTTAGGTTCTAGAATACACCTAGATAGAGTGTAGGGTTAGGGTTCAAGTTTGTTTATTTTGTGATATACACATGATATACTGTACATGCTAATGGAGTACACAGTGCAACAACATGCTTACTTGCAGGCTCACCACTCGACATTACAACAACAATAGGAAAGTAAGTAGGCTAAGTGTATAAAAGAGTAATAACAATAAATGTTCAATGAATAGAAATAGGATAAACATTGAGCAAAAATATAATACAAGAAGGAACTCAAACAAATTAAAGTAGGACATTTACATTTACATTACATTTACATTTAAGTCATTTGGCAGACGCTCTTATCCAGAGCGACTTACATATGTATATTGTGCAACAGCTTGTGGAGTAATAATAAGTCCAGTAGCAGCAGTCATGAAGTGGCCGTGTAGCATTGATGTGTGTGAATGGGAGTGTTTGTGTGTGTGTTTGAGCCTTTGTGTTGACGTGTGTTAGTGAGTGCATGTGTGCTAAGGTGCTGGGAGTGAGTGTAAGAGAGGTTATTGCTATGGTTGGTGTTGAACAGTGATGTGGACATGAAGGTAGGGTTAGGGTTAAGGTAGGAACCAGGATGTGAGACCATGATGTCTGTGTGTGTCTGAGGGTAACACAAGTCAGTCAACCAGTATCTGATGGCTGCATCCGGAGACTCCCAACCTTGAGCCTAGGCACAGACTTAGCAGAGACCCTAAGACAGCATTTAAAGAAACCTTAAATGGGCAGTGCAGTCAAAAACATAATTTTTCCATATTTTCCTGTGTTTTATAAATATAGTGTGAAATTGTGTAAGTTATGATAATGCACTTTTAGTGTAAGAGCTGTTTGAAAATGACATCACCAGGCACTATAAGTTAATAGATCAATAACAAAGAGAGTTTGCCCTCCTCTCTGCCAATAACAGCTAGTTTTCAGGTTACACATCGCTAATGTTTGGCTCCTCCAATATGGCCCCTCTCTCAGACTACTCCCAGACAGTCCTAGCAAAGCTAAGAAGCTATTTTGGTTTCTTTTTGACCATTTTAATTGAGAACAATCACAGCAAGCTTAATTGTTACCCATAAATGATTTGATATTGAGATAAAAAACGTCTGCATAGGCCCTTTAAGCCTGAAGCAGGGAGTGGTGAACATGTCTTTGTTGGTAGATAGCTATGAGCTTGGGTCTGGGACTGTTGGTCTTCTAGGAAACCAGAGAGCAGGGTCATATCAGAACTAACTGGGCTGGATCTAAGAGATGAGATTTCTGAAGGTGGCAGATGTTTTATTGACTACTGTTCCCCCTGGAAGGGATGGGTTGTGTAATAACCCACCTACTGGTTTACACACTCAACACTCCTCCCCTGACAGAAGAACATGCCCTGATATCAAACCAACTTCAATAAAACTCAGAAATAAATAAATAATTTCAAAAACAATTACTTTGCCAACATATTTGCATACTATATTGTGTAGCATCAAATGGTAGCTAAGTGTATTCCACAGAATAAGGTCTGATTCCTCTTTCTCTCAATCTGCTGCATCAACGGCTCACTTACTGGCACAACCATCTCACCCCATAGAGAGAGTGTGTGTGTGTGTGTCCCCTCTGCTGCTCATCCAGAGAGGACATCCCTCCACTCTATGCTCTCTGCTCCAGGGCCCAAACTCCCCTCCAAGTCCTGTGATCACACACCTGCTGTTGGCATGGTGGAAAGAGTGTGTAGGGGGGAAAGGAAGAGGGGTACACAATGGAAACAGATTGTGCTATTGTCACAGTAAGGACTGTAGCAAAACAATATACTAGTCCCCTGTCCTCCCCCCTCATGCCCTTTTCAAAGAATGTCAGCTTGAGTCTTTTATCAGCGTCTGTGGGGGGTTGGAGGTAAATGGTAGGCAGGTAGGTGACTAAATGATGCAGATCTGGTCTGGCTGTTCAGGGAGCAGTGGCCATGACAGCTTTAAAGCAGACTGTGGTTACTGTGTTGAGGGCCATCCCTGATCTTATCAATTCTCTCATTTGACTAAATTCCAGAGTGTAGAGATACAACAACTGATCATTTCACATAAGAGGTATTTAAACAAAATATTAAACATTATATATATATATATATAGTTTATTTTTTATTGTATTTTTAAATGTGTTATTATTGGCACGTCCACATCCTCTTAGGGGGACAAAAGTAACTGTTATGTTAGTTTTCCAGCGTTTTTGATACATGTACATATTACATGCCACTATATATTTACATAAACTGGGGAAGAGTGATTTAATATGGTACTTAAATTAATACGGGAACAAGTTTGTTTGTCCTTTAGATACTATATAAACAAATGTAAACATGCTCAGTCAAGTTCTTTAGACACAGCTATTGCTGTCACAAATCAACTCAACAAAGCTTGGTGTCTTCCATCAATGTGAAATTCAAATAAAACCCAATGATGAACTCCAAACGACCATCTAAGTGGTGCAAATGTGTGTCTGTGTGTGATTGTCCCAGGGGATTGTCTGCTCTGTGATCCAGGAGATGTGGTGACCGCGACGGGCAGAGACGACAGTGCTAGGCTAACGAGTGGGGAGCTCCATCCATCTTTCCCAGCCAGGTTATTGATCGGGAGGGAAATCACACAAAGCTGTTTTCCGACTGATCCCTGACTCCAACAGCCTGGTGACAAGGCTCCCCAGACACACTCCCTGTCCTGGGAACGCCTAGGATTTAGGAATGGGAACAATAAGTACCGTTCCCAATGAAAAACTTTGGGTGCATCTCAATACTCTAAAGTTGCTTCCTCTCCTTGTTGCTTCTCCTTTATTTTGCTTGTACTGATCTGATTTAGCCAGAATAAGTGACGTCAATATAATGGATGCATGCTACGCCACGTGTCTGCTTTCATCTGTACAATTCGTTGACATCAATACAGATGAAGGAAAGGAGACAAGGAGGCGTGTAATACCAGCACTTTAGAGTCCTTTTTTAAATGTGTTCCTTGATTTGGTTTATTGGACCCATGCCCCATTATTCATCCAGTTTGGTTGCACTTCAGAAAGGTTTCACTGGTTTATACATGAATCATTAGAGACATTTCCCTACCAGGTCAGTCAATAGTGGTCACATATGATCTGCACCTAACACTTTAGAATGGCTTCCTTTATTGGCATTCACTTTAAAACCAGCATATAATTAGAGCTATTGACAAGCAAAGAACAGCTACTATTATTCATCTTCACTATAATCAGAATTACCATTCTGATGCAAATGTTTGTGGTTCACCATGATCCTCCATGGAATGTGTTATTATGGTGCTAGAGATGACCCAGCTCAAAACATGGAAATAAATCCTACATCTATTTACAACAGCAGCAGCAGATAATAGTATAGACAGTATGGTGTGTTCACCAATGGGTATTGTAGACTAAATAACAATATGGTGTGTTCACCAATGGGTATTGTAGACTAAATAACAATATGGTGTGTTCACCAATGGGTATTGTAGACTAAATAACAATATGGTGTGTTCACCAATGGGTATTGTAGACTAAATAACAATATGGTGTGTTCACCAATGGGTATTGTAGACTAAATAACAATATGGTGTGTTCACCAATGGGTATTGTAGACTAAATAACAATATGGTGTGTTCACCAATGGGTATTGTAGACTAAATAACAATATGGTGTGTTCACCAATGGGTATTGTAGACTAATAACAATATGGTGTGTTCACCAATAGGTATTGTAGGCTAAATAACAATATGGTGTGTTCACCAATAGGTATTGTAGACTAAATAACAATATGGTGTGTCCATTAAATGGTATTGTAGACTAAATAACAATATGGTGTGTTCACCAATGGGTATTGTAGACTAAATAACAATATGGTGTGTTCACCAATAGGTATTGTAGGCTAAATAACAATATGGTGTGTCCATTAAATGGTATTGTAGACTAAATAACAATATGGTGTGTTCATGAATGGGTATTGTAGATTTAATACTACTGTTATTTAATAATGTTATTAATAATATTAATAATGTTATTTAATAACGATATGGTGTGTTCATGAATGGGTACTGTAGATGAAATAACAATATGGTGTGTTCATGAATGGGTACTGTAGATGAAATAACGATATGGTGTGTTCATGAATAGGTATTGTAGATTTAATACTACTGTTATTTAATAATGTTATGAATAATATTAATAATGTTATTTAATAACGATATGGTGCGTTCATGAATGGGTACTGTAGATTTAATACTACTGTTATTTAATAATGTTATTAATAATATTAATAATGTTATTTAATAACGATATGGTGTGTTCATGAATGGGTATTGTAGATTTAATACTACTGTTATTTAATAATGTTATTAATAATGTTATTTAATAACGATATGGTGTGTTCATGAATGGGTACTGTAGATTTAATACTACTGTTATTTAATAATGTTATTAATAATGTTATTTAATAACGATATGGTGTGTTCATGAATGGGTACTGTAGATTTAATACTACTGTTATTTAATAATGTTATTAATAATATTAATAATGTTATTTAATAACGATATGTTGCGTTCATGAATGGGTATTGTAGATTTAATACTACTGTTATTTAATAATGTTATTAATAATATTAATAATGTTATTTAATAACGATATGGTAAGTTCATGAATGGGTATTGTAGATTTAATACTACTGTTATTTAATAATGTTATTAATAATATTAATAATGTTATTTAATAACAATATGGTGTGTTCATGAATGGGTACTGCAGATGAAATAACGATATGGTGTGTTCATGAATGGGTACTGTAGATGAAATAACGATATGGTGTGTTCATGAATGGGTACTGCAGATGAAATAACGATATGGTGTGTTCATGAATGGGTACTGTAGATGAAATAACGATATGGTGTGTTCATGAATGGGTACTGTAGATGAAATAACGATATGGTGTGGTCATGAATGGGTAATGTAGATGAAATAACGATATGGTGTGTTCATGAATGGGTACTGCAGATGAAATAACAATATGAAAAAGTCAGTTGGTCTACTGGAGATGTTCCACAGACATGGACAGACAGTACAGACAACATGCAGAGACAGTAAGGTCATTAATACTGTTGAGTCAGGTCAGAGACGGTAAGATCATTAATAGTGTTGAGTCAGGTCAGAGACGGTAAGGTCATTAATACTGTTAATAGTGTTGAGTCAGGTCAGAGACGGTGAGATCATTAATAGTGTTGAGTCAGGTCAGAGACGGTAAGGTCATTAATACTGTTAATACTGTTGAGTCAGGTCAGAGACGGTAAGATCATTAATACTGTTGAGTCAGGTCAGAGACAGTAAGGTCATTAATACTGTTGAGTCAGGTCAGAGAAAGTAAGGTCATTAATAGTGTTGAGTCAGGTCAGAGACGGTAAGGTCATTAATACTGTTAATATTGTTGAGTCAGGTCAGAGACGGTAAGATCATTAATACTGTTGAGTCAGGTCAGAGACGGTAAGATCATTAATACTGTTGAGTCAGGTCAGAGACGGTAAGATCATTAATACTGTTGAGTCAGGTCAGAGACGGTAAGATCATTAATACTGTTGAGTCAGGTCAGAGACGGTAAGATCATTAATACTGTTGAGTCAGGTCAGAGACAGTAAGGTCATTAATACTGTTGAGTCAGGTCAGAGACAGTAAGATCATTAATAGTGTTGAGTCAGGTCAGAGACGGTAAGGTCATTAATGCTGTTGAGTCAGGTCAGAGACGGTAAGGTCATTAATACTGTTGAGTCAGGTCAGAGACGGTAAGGTCATTAATACTGTTGAGTCAGGTCAGAGACGGTAAGGTCATTAATACTGTTGAGTCAGGTCAGAGACGGTAAGGTCATTAATACTGTTGAGTCAGGTCAGAGACGGTAAGATCATTAATACTGTTGAGTCAGGTCAGAGACGGTAAGGTCATTAATAGTGTTGAGTCAGGTCAGAGACGGTAAGGTCATTAATACTGTTGAGTCAGGTCAGAGACGGTAAGATCATTAATAGTGTTGAGTCAGGTCAGAGACGGTAAGGTCATTAATACTGTTAATACTGTTGAGTCAGGTCAGAGACGGTAAGGTCATTAATACTGTTGAGTCAGGTCAGAGACAGTAAGGTCATTAATACTGTTAATACTGTTGAGTCAGGTCAGAGACGGTAAGGTCATTAATACTGTTGAGTCAGGTCAGAGACGGTAAGGTCATTAATACTGTTGAGTCAGGTCAGAGACGGTAAGGTCATTAATACTGTTGAGTCAGGTCAGAGACAGTAAGGTCATTAATACTGTTGAGTCAGGTCAGAGACGGTAAGGTCATTAATACTGTTGAGTCAGGTCAGAGACGGTAAGGTCATTAATACTGTTGAGTCAGGTCAGAGACAGTAAGGTCATTAATACTGTTGAGTCAGGTCAGAGACGGTAAGGTCATTAATACTGTTGAGTCAGGTCAGAGACGGTAAGATCATTAATACTGTTGAGTCAGGTCAGAGACGGTAAGGTCATTAATACTGTTGAGTCAGGTCAGAGACGGTAAGATCATTAATACTGTTGAGTCAGGTCAGAGACGGTAAGATCATTAATAGTGTTGAGTCAGGTCAGAGACGGTAAGTTCATTAATACTGTTAATACTGTTGAGTCAGGTCAGAGACGGTAAGGTCATTAATACTGTTGAGTCAGGTCAGAGACGGTAAGATCATTAATACTGTTAATACTGTTGAGTCAGGTCAGAGACGGTAAGATCATTAATACTGTTAATACTGTTGAGTCAGGTCAGAGGTCATTAATACTGTTGAGTCAGGTAAGGTCATTAATACTGTTGAGTCAGGTCAGAGACGGTAAGGTCATTAATACTGTTGAGTCAGGTCAGAGACAGTAAGGTCATTAATACTGTTGAGTCAGGTCAGAGACGGTAAGGTCATTAATACTGTTGAGTCAGGTCAGAGACGGTAAGATCATTAATACTGTTGAGTCAGGTCAGAGACGGTAAGGTCATTAATACTGTTGAGTCAGGTCAGAGACGGTAAGGTCATTAATACTGTTAATACTGTTGAGTCAGGTCAGAGACGGTAAGGTCATTAATACTGTTGAGTCAGGTCAGAGACGGTAAGGTCATTAATACACAGTAAGGTCATTAATACTGTTGAGTCAGGTCAGAGGTCCAGTAAGGTCATTAATACTGTTGAGTCAGGTCAGAGACGGTAAGGTCATTAATACTGTTGAGTCAGGTCAGAGACGGTAAGGTCATTAATACTGTTGAGTCAGGTCAGAGACGGTAAGGTCATTAATACTGTTAATACTGTTGAGTCAGGTCAGAGACGGTAAGATCATTAATACTGTTGAGTCAGGTCAGAGACGGTAAGATCATTAATACTGTTGAGTCAGGTCAGAGACGGTAAGATCATTAATAGTGTTGAGTCAGGTCAGAGACGGTAAGATCATTAATAGTGTTGAGTCAGGTCAGAGACGGTAAGATCATTAATACTGTTGAGTCAGGTCAGAGACGGTAAGGTCATTAATACTGTTGAGTCAGGTCAGAGATCATTAATACTGTTGAGTCAGGTCAGAGACGGTAAGGTCATTAATACTGTTGAGTCAGGTCAGAGACGGTAAGGTCATTAATACTGTTGAGTCAGGTCAGAGACGGTGAGGTCATTAATACTGTTGAGTCAGGTCAGAGACGGTAAGATCATTAATACTGTTAATACTGTTGAGTCAGGTCAGAGACGGTAAGGTCATTAATACTGTTGAGTCAGGTCAGAGACGGTAAGGTCATTAATACTGTTGAGTCAGGTCAGAGACGGTAAGGTCATTAATACTGTTGAGTCAGGTCAGAGACAGTAAGGTCATTAATACTGTTGAGTCAGGTCAGAGACGGTAAGATCATTAATACTGTTGAGTCAGGTCAGAGACGGTAAGGTCATTAATAGTGTTGAGTCAGGTCAGAGACGGTAAGGTCATTAATACTGTTAATACTGTTGAGTCAGGTCAGAGACGGTAAGATCATTAATACTGTTGAGTCAGGTCAGAGACGGTAAGGTCATTAATACTGTTGAGTCAGGTCAGAGACGGTAAGGTCATTAATACTGTTAATAGTGTTGAGTCAGGTCAGAGACGGTAAGGTCATTAATACTGTTGAGTCAGGTCAGAGACGGTAAGGTCATTAATAGTGTTGAGTCAGGTCAGAGACGGTAAGGTCATTAATACTGTTGAGTCAGGTCAGAGACAGTAAGATCATTAATAGTGTTGAGTCAGGTCAGAGACGGTAAGGTCATTAATACTGTTGAGTCAGGTCAGAGACGGTAAGATCATTAATACTGTTGAGTCAGGTCAGAGACGGTAAGGTCATTAATACTGTTGAGTCAGGTCAGAGACGGTAAGATCATTAATAGTGTTGAGTCAGGTCAGAGACGGTAAGATCATTAATAGTGTTGAGTCAGGTCAGAGACGGTAAGATCATTAATACTGTTGAGTCAGGTCAGAGTCATTAATACTGTTGAGTCAGGTAAGATCATTAATACTGTTGAGTCAGGTCAGAGACGGTAAGATCATTAATAGTGTTGAGTCAGGTCAGAGACGGTAAGTTCATTAATACTGTTAATACTGTTGAGTCAGGTCAGAGACGGTAAGATCATTAATACTGTTAATACTGTTGAGTCAGGTCAGAGACGGTAAGATCATTAATACTGTTAATACTGTTGAGTCAGGTCAGAGACGGTAAGATCATTAATAGTGTTGAGTCAGGTCAGAGACGGTAAGTTCATTAATACTGTTAATACTGTTGAGTCAGGTCAGAGACGGTAAGATCATTAATACTGTTGAGTAAGATCATTAATACTGTTAATACTGTTGAGTCAGGTCAGAGGCGGTAAGATCATTAATACTGTTGAGTCATTCATTAATAGTGTTGAGTCAGGTCAGAGACGGTAAGGTCATTAATACTGTTAATACTGTTGAGTCAGGTCAGAGACGGTAAGATCATTAATACTGTTGAGTCAGGTCAGAGACGGTAAGATCATTAATACTGTTGAGTCAGGTCAGAGACGGTAAGATCATTAATACTGTTAATACTGTTGAGTCAGGTCAGAGACGGTAAGATCATTAATACTGTTGAGTCAGGTCAGAGACGGTAAGATCATTAATACTGTTGAGTCAGGTCACTGTTGAGTCAGGTCAGAGACGGTAAGGTCATTAATACTGTTGAGTCAGGTCAGAACGGTAAGATCATTAATACTGTTGAGGTCAGGTCAGAGAGGTCGGTAAGGTCATTAATACTGTTGAGTCAGGTCAGAGACGGTAAGGTCATTAATAATAGGTCATTAATACTGTTGAGTCAGGTCAGAGTCATTAATACTGTTGAGTCAGGTCAGAGACGGTAAGGTCATTAATACTGTTGAGTCAGGTCAGAGACGGTAAGATCATTAATACTGTTGAGTCAGGTCAGAGACGGTAAGATCATTAATAGTGTTGAGTCAGGTCAGAGACGGTAAGATCATTAATACTGTTGAGTCAGGTCAGAGACGGTAAGGTCATTAATAGTGTTGAGTCAGGTCAGAGACGGTAAGGTCATTAATAGTGTTAATACTGTTGAGTCAGGTCAGAGACGGTAAGGTCATTAATACTGTTGAGTCAGGTCAGGTCAGTCAGGTCAGACGGTAAGGTCATTAATACTGTTGAGTCAGGTCAGAGACGGTAAGTCATTAATATTGTTGAGTCAGGTAAGAGACGGTAAGGTCATTAATACTGTTGAGTCAGGTCAGAGACAGTAAGATCATTAATAGTGTTGAGTCAGGTCAGAGACGGTAAGGTCATTAATACTGTTGAGTCAGGTCAGAGACAGTAAGATCATTAATAGTGTTGAGTCAGGTCAGAGACGGTAAGGTCATTAATAGTGTTGAGTCAGGTCAGAGACGGTAAGATCATTAATAGTGTTGAGTCAGGTCAGAGACGGTAAGGTCATTAATACTGTTGAGTCAGGTCAGAGACGGTAAGGTCTGTTGAGTCAGGTACGGTAAGATCATTAATACTGTTGAGTCAGGTCAGAGACGGTAAGATCATTAATAGTGTTGAGTCAGGTCAGAGACGGTAAGATCATTAATAGTGTTGAGTCAGGTCAGAGACGGTAAGATCATTAATACTGTTGAGTCAGGTCAGAGACGGTAAGATCATTAATACTGTTGAGTCAGGTCAGAGACGGTAAGATCATTAATACTGTTGAGTCAGGTCAGAGACGGTAAGATCATTAATACTGTTGAGTCAGGTCAGAGACGGTAAGATCATTAATACTGTTGAGTCAGGTCAGAGACGGTAAGATCATTAATAGTGTTGAGTCAGGTCAGAGACGGTAAGGTCATTAATACTGTTAATACTGTTGAGTCAGGTCAGAGACGGTAAGATCATTAATACTGTTGAGTCAGGTCAGAGACGGTAAGATCATTAATACTGTTGAGTCAGGTCAGAGACGGTAAGATCATTAATACTGTTGAGTCAGGTCAGAGACGGTAAGATCATTAATACTGTTGAGTCAGGTCAGAGACGGTAAGGTCATTAATACTGTTGAGTCAGGTCAGAGACAGTAAGGTCATTAATAGTGTTGAGTCAGGTCAGAGACGGTAAGGTCATTAATACTGTTGAGTCAGGTCAGAGACGGTAAGATCATTAATACTGTTGAGTCAGGTCAGAGACGGTAAGATCATTAATACTGTTGAGTCAGGTCAGAGACGGTAAGATCATTAATCATTAATACTGTTGAGTCAGGTCAGGTCAGAGAGGTCATTAATACTGTTGAGTCAGGTAAGGTCATTAATACTGTTGAGTCAGGTCAGAGACGGTAAGGTCATTAATACTGTTAATACTGTTGAGTCAGGTCAGAGACGGTAAGATCATTAATACTGTTGAGTCAGGTCAGAGACGGTAAGATCATTAATTGTGTTGAGTCAGGTCGGTAAGTCATTAATCATTAATACTGTTGAGTCAGGTCAGAGACGGTAAGGTCATTAATCTGTTAATACTGTTGAGTCAGGTCAGAGACGGTAAGATCATTAATACTGTTGAGTCAGGTCAGAGACGGTAAGATCATTAATACTGTTGAGTCAGGTCAGAGACAGGTAAGATCATTAATAGTGTTGAGTCAGGTCAGAGACGGTAAGGTCATTAATACTGTTGAGTCAGGTCAGAGACGGTAAGATCATTAATACTGTTGAGTCAGGTCAGAGACGGTAAGATCATTAATAGTGTTGAGTCAGGTCAGAGACGGTAAGATCATTAATACTGTTGAGTCAGGTCAGAGACGGTAAGATCATTAATACTGTTGAGTCAGGTCAGAGACGGTAAGTAAGGTCATTAATCATTAATACTGTTGAGTCAGGTCAGAGACGGTAAGATCATTAATAGTGTTGAGTCAGGTCAGAGACGGTAAGATCATTAATACTGTTGAGTCAGGTCAGAGACGGTAAGATCATTAATACTGTTGAGTCAGGTGCGGTGTTGAGTCAGGTCAGAGACGGTACTGTTGAGTCATTAATACAGTGTCATTAATACTGTTGAGTCAGGTCAGAGACGGTAAGATCATTAATACTGTTGAGTCAGGTCAGAGACGGTAAGATCATTAATCAGAGACGGTAAGATCTGTTGAGTCAGGTCAGAGACGGTAAGATCATTAATACTGTTGAGTCAGGTCAGAGACGGTAAGATCATTAATACTGTTGAGTCAGGTCAGGTCAGAGTCGGTCAGAGACGGTAAGATCATTAATACTGTTGAGTCAGGTCAGAGACGGTAAGATCATTAATACTGTTGAGTCAGGTCAGAGACGGTAAGATCATTAATACTGTTGAGTCAGGTCAGAGACGGTAAGATCATTAATAGTGTTGAGTCAGGTAGTAAGGTCATTAATACTGTTGAGTCAGGTCAGAGACGGTAAGATCATTAATACTGTTGAGTCAGGTCATTAATACTGTTGAGTCAGGTCAGAGACGGTAAGATCATTAATACTGTTGAGTCAGGTCAGAGACAGTAAGGTCATTAATACTGTTGAGTCAGGTCAGAGACGGTAAGATCATTAATACTGTTGAGTCAGGTCAGAGACGGTAAGATCATTAATACTGTTGAGTCAGGTCAGAGACGGTAAGATCATTAATACTGTTGAGTCAGGTCAGAGACGGTAAGATCATTAATACTGTTGAGTCAGGTCAGAGACGGTAAGATCATTAATACTGTTGAGTCAGGTCAGAGACGGTAAGATCATTAATACTGTTGAGTCAGGTCAGAGACGGTAAGATCATTAATACTGTTGAGTCAGGTCAGAGACGGTAAGATCATTAATAGTGTTGAGTCAGGTCAGAGACGGTAAGATCATTAATAGTGTTGAGTCAGGTCAGAGACGGTAAGATCATTAATACTGTTGAGTCAGGTCAGAGACAGTAAGGTCATTAATAGTGTTGAGTCAGGTCAGAGACGGTAAGGTCATTAATACTGTTGAGTCAGGTCAGAGACGGTAAGATCATTAATACTGTTGAGTCAGGTCAGAGACGGTAAGGTCACTGTTTAGACGGTAAGGTCATTAATACTGTTGAGTCAGGTCAGAGACGGTAAGTCATTAATACTGTTGAGTCAGGGTCATTAATACTGTTGAGTCAGGTCAGAGACAGTAAGGTCATTAATACTGTTGAGTCAGGTCAGAACGGTAAGATCATTAATACTGTTGAGTCAGGTCGGTAAGGTCATTAATAGATCATTAATACTGTTGAGTCAGGTCAGAGACGGTAAGGTCATTAATATTGAGTCAGGTACGGTAAGTTAATACTGTTGAGTCAGGTCAGAGACGGTAAGGTCATTAATACTGTTGAGTCAGGTCATTAATAGTGTTGAGTCAGGTCAGAGACGGTAAGATCATTAATAGTGTTGAGTCAGGTCAGAGACGGTAAGATCATTAATACTGTTGAGTCAGGTCAGAGACGGTAAGATCATTAATACTGTTGAGTCAGGTCAGAGACGGTAAGGTCATTAATAGTGAGTCAGGTCAGAGACGGTAAGGTCATTAATACTGTTGAGTCAGGTCAGAGACGGTAAGATCATTAATACTGTTGAGTCAGGTCAGAGACGGTAAGGTCATTAATAGTGTTGAGTCAGGTCAGGTCAGAGTCAGGTCGGTAAGGTCATTAATACTGTTGTTAATACTGTTAATGCTGTTGAGTCAGGTCAGAGACGGTAAGATCATTAATCATTAATACGGTGATCATTAATACTGTTGAGTCAGGTCAGAGACGGTAAGGTCATTAATACTGTTGAGTCAGGTCAGAGACGGTAAGATCATTAATACTGTTGAGTCAGGTCAGAGACGGTAAGATCATTAATACTGTTGAGTCAGGTCAGAGACGGTAAGATCATTAATACTGTTGAGTCAGGTCAGAGACGGTAAGATCATTAATACTGTTGAGTCAGGTCAGAGACGGTAAGATCATTAATACTGTTGAGTCAGGTCAGAGACGGTAAGATCATTAATAGTGTTGAGTCAGGTCAGAGAGGTCGGTAAGATCATTAATACTGTTGAGTCAGGTCAGAGACGGTAAGATCATTAATACTGTTGAGTCAGGTCAGAGACGGTAAGGTCATTAATAGTGTTGAGTCAGGTCAGAGACGGTAAGGTCATTAATACTGTCAGAGACGGTAGATCATTAACTGTTGAGTCAGGTCAGAGACGGTAAGATCATTAATACTGTTGAGTCAGGTCAGAGACGGTAAGATCATTAATACTGTTGAGTCAGGTCAGAGACGGTAAGATCATTAATACTGTTGAGTCAGGTCAGAGACGGTAAGGTCATTAATACTGTTGAGTCAGGTCAGAGACGGTGAGGTCATTAATACTGTTGAGTCAGGTCAGAGACGGTAAGATCATTAATACTGTTGAGTCAGGTCAGAGACGGTAAGATCATTAATACTGTTGAGTCAGGTCAGAGACGGTAAGAACATTAATACTGTTGAGTCAGGTCAGAGACGTAAGTAAGATCATTAATACTGTTGAGTCAGGTCAGAGATGTTAAGATCATTAATAGTGTTGAGTCAGGTCAGAGACGGTAAGATCATTAATAGTGTTGAGTCAGGTCAGAGACGGTAAGATCATTAATACTGTTGAGTCAGGTCAGAGACAGGTCATTAATAGTGTTGAGTCAGGTCAGAGACGGTCAGAGAGGTCATTAATACTGTTGAGTCAGGTCAGAGACGGTAAGATCATTAATACTGTTGAGTCAGGTCAGAGACGGTAAGGTCATTAATAGTGTTGAGTCAGGTCAGAGACGGTAAGATCATTAATATTGTTGAGTCAGGTCAGAGACGGTGAGGTCATTAATACTGTTAATGCTGTTGAGTCAGGTCAGAGACAGTAAGGTCATTAATACTGTTGAGTCAGGTCAGAGACGGTAAGGTCATTAATACTGTTGAGTCAGGTCAGAGACGGTAAGGTCATTAATACTGTTAATATTGTTGAGTCAGGTCAGAGACAGTAAGGTCATTAATACTGTTGAGTCAGGTCAGAGACAGTAAGGTCATTAATAGTGTTGAGTCAGGTCAGAGACGGTAAGGTCATTAATACTGTTGAGTCAGGTCAGAGACGGTAAGGTCATTAATACTGTTGAGTCAGGTCAGAGACAGTAAGGTCATTAATACTGTTGAGTCAGGTCAGAGACAGTAAGGTCATTAATAGTGTTGAGTCAGGTCAGAGACGGTAAGGTCATTAATACTGTTAATACTGTTGAGTCAGGTCAGAGACGGTAAGGTCATTAACTGTTGAGTCATTAATAGTGTTGAGTCAGGTCAGAGACGGTAAGGTCATTAATAGTGTTGAGTCAGGTCAGAGACGGTAAGGTCATTAATATTAATAGTGTTGAGTCAGGTCAGAGACGGTAAGATCATTAATAGTGTTGAGTCAGGTCAGAGACGGTAAGATCATTAATAGTGTTGAGTCAGGTACGGTAAGGTCATTAATACTGTTGAGTCAGGTCAGAGACGGTAAGGTCATTAATACTGTTAGTGTTGAGTCAGGTCAGAGACGTCATTAATACTGTTGTAAGATCATTAATAGTGTTGAGTCAGGTCAGAGACGGTAAGGTCATTAATAGTGTTGAGTCAGGTTGAGTCAGGTCAATACTAAGGTCATTAATACTGTTGAGTCAGGTCAGAGACGGTAAGGTCATTAATAGTGTTGAGTCAGGTCAGAGACGGTAAGGTCATTAATAGTGTTGAGTCAGGTCAGAGACGGTAAGGTCATTAATACTGTTGAGTCAGGTCAGAGACGGTCATTAATACTGTTGAGTCATTAATACTGTTGAGTCTGTTCAGAGACGGTAAGATCATTAATACTGTTGAGTCAGGTCAGAGACGGTAAGATCATTAATACTGTTGAGTCAGGTCAGAGACGGTAAGATCATTAATAGTGTTGAGTCAGGTCAGAGACGGTAAGATCATTAATACTGTGGAGTCAGGTCAGAGACGGTAAGGTCATTAATAGTGTTGAGTCAGGTCAGAGACGGTAAGGTAATTAATACTGTTGAGTCAGGTCAGAGACGGTAAGGTCATTAATACTGTTGAGTCAGGTCAGAGACGGTAAGGTCATTAATACTGTTGAGTCAGGTCAGAGACGGTAAGGTCATTAATACTGTTGAGTCAGGTCAGAGACAGTAAGGTCATTAATACTGTTGAGTCAGGTCAGAGACAGTAAGGTCATTAATACTGTTGAGTCAGGTCAGAGACAGTAAGGTCATTAATACTGTTGAGTCAGGTCAGAGACGGTAAGGTCATTAATACTGTTGAGTCAGGTCAGAGACAGTAAGGTCATTAATACTGTTGAGTCAGGTTAGAGACAGTAAGGTCATTAATACAGTTGAGTCAGGTCAGAGACAGTAAGGTCATCAATACTGTTAATACTGTCGAGTCAGGTCAGAGACAGATGTGTCAAGGTTTTGTAGAATCATGGTGCATTATCTCACCCACAGGGGAACCTACTCAACACCTTTAGGGACCCAACAAAACACAATGGAATCACCTAGTGCCCACACACACACACACACCTTTTCAAATCCCCCGCCACACTTGCAGGCTGCTCATGCAAGACAAAGTAGGCAGGATGTCACGTTCTGACCTTAGTTCTTTTGTTATGTCTTTGTTTTAGTATGGTCAGGGCGTGAGTTGGGTGGGTTGTCTATGTTCGTTTTTCTATGTTGTGTTTGGCCTGGTATGGATCTCAATTTGAGGCAGGTGTCGTTAGTTGTCTCTGATTGAGAATCATACTTTGGTAGCCTTTTCCCACCTGTGTTTGGTGGGTGATTGTTTCCTGTTTTGTTGTTTGTCACCATTCAGGACTGTTTCGTTTTCATTCACTTTGTTATTTTTATATTTTGTTGTGTTCAGTGATTATTAAAGTATCATGGACACTTACCACGCTGCGTATTGGTCCGATCCTTGCAACTCCACCTCAGAAGAGGAAGAGGAAAGACGTTACACAGGACACGCACACCTTTTCAATTCCCCCGCCAATGCTCAGGCATGTCATGTGATACACACACGCCAGGCTGGACACACACACCTTTTGAAATCCCCCGCCAACACTCAAGGTTGGTCATATGATACACACACACACACACACACACACACCTGACAGGACACACACACACAAAATGAATGCTGGGAACAATGGGTACAGACACACCACACAATGCAGAGGAGATAAGAGAGGAGTTGGACGGTTTGGACTGACATGATTCCTCTGGCCCCAAGACAAAGACACACTGGGAAATAAAGGATTTACACAATCCACACCAAAACAATCCACTCCACACCAAAACAACCTGTTGGAGTCTCAAACTGAAGTTACATTAGAGAGAGACAGATTGATGTGAAAGAGAGAAAGATAAAGAGAGTGATATGACATAAATAAGGAGAGGGAGTGATAGAAAGAGAGAATGAGCAATACGAAAGAGAGAACAATGAAATATAGATAAATGGCAGTCTATTGACTCTAAGCAACAGTATAGAGCACTATGGAGCATTACCCATAGCAATGGGTGGAATTTGTCATCACGTGTAGCAGTGTGTGTGTTCAAATCAAATTTTATTTGTCACATACACATGGTTAGCAGATGTTAATGCAAGTGTAGCGAAATGCTTGAGCTTCTAGTTCCGACAATGCAGTAATAACCAACGAGTAATCTAACTAACAATTCCAAAACTACTACCTTATACACACAAGTGTGAAGTGATAAAGAATATGTACATAAAGATATATAAATGAGTGACGGTACAGAGCGGCATAGGCAAGATGCAGTAGATGGTATCGAGTACAGTATATACATATCAAATGAGTATGTAAACAAAGTGGCATAGTTAAAGTGGCTAGTGATACATGTATTACATAAAGATGCAGTAGATGATATAGAGTACAGTATATACGTAGACATATGAGATGAATAATGTAGGGTATGTAAACATTATATTAAGTAGCATTGTTTAAAGTGGCTAGTGATATATTTTACATCAATTCCCATCAATTCCCATTATTAACGTGGCTGGAGTTGAGTGCTTACCGCCCAAATAGGTCCACAGACGATGCAATCTCAACCACACTGCACACTGCCCTAACCCATCTGGACAAGAGGAATACCTGTGAGAATGCTGTTCATCGACTACAGCTCAGCATTTAACACCATAGTACCCTCCAAATTCATCATCACTACACAAGTGTTTGTGTAGTGAGGCTGGCTCTAAGGCGCACAGACATTTCCGTATGGCCCAATGACAAATGTCTTGCTGTGGATCACTTGTAGAACACTCGGCTGACCTGCAGGTTCTATTGTTCTCTTCCAATCAGGCACAGTGGGAGAGGGGCCCCAGGGTCATAGACAAGCCTTGTTCTCCAGCCGACACACCCCTTGAACACTCCCCCCACCCCGTTTTTTTATTTATTTTATTTCACCTTTATTTAACCAGGTAGGCTAGTTGAGAACAGGTTCTCATTTGCAACTGCGACCTGGCCAAGATAAAGCATAGCAGTGTGAACAGACAACACAGAGTAAACAATTAACAAGTCAATAACACAGTAGAACAAAAAGGGGAGTCTATATACATTGTGTGCAAAAGGCATGAGGAGGTAGGCGAATAATTACAATTTTGCAGATTAACACTGGAGTGATAAATGATCAGATGGTCATGTACAGGTAGATATATTGGTTTGCAAAAGAGCAGAAAAGTAAATAAAAACAGTATGGGGATGAGGTAGGTGAAAATGGGTGGGCTATTTACCAATAGACTATGTACAGCTGCAGCGATCGGTTAGCTGCTCAGATAGCAGATGTTTGAAGTTGGTGAGGGAGATAAAAGTCTCCAACTTCAGGGATTTTTGCAATTCGTTCCAGTCACAGGCAGCAGAGTACTGGAACGAAAGGCGGCCAAACGAGGTGTTGGCTTTAGGGATGATCAGTGAGATACACCTGCTGGAGCGCATGCTACGGATGGGTGTTGCCATCGTGACCAGTGAACTGAGATAAGGCGGAGCTTTACCTAGCATGGACTTGTAGATGACCTGGAGCCAGTGGGTCTGGCGACGAATATGTAGTGAGGGCCAGCCGACTAGAGCATACAAGTCGCAGTGGTGGGTGGTATAAGGTGCTTTAGTGACAAAACGGATGGCACTGTGATAAACTGCATCCAGTTTGCTGAGTAGAGTGTTGGAAGCAATTTTGTAGATGACATCGCTGAAGTCGAGGATCGGTAGGATAATCAGTTTTACTAGGGTAAGTTTGGCGGCGTGAGTGAAGGAGGCTTTGTTGCGGAATAGAAAGCCGACTCTAGATTTGATTTGCGATTGGAGATGTTTGATATGAGTCTGGAAGGAGAGTTTACAGTCTAGCCAGACACCTAGGTACTTATAGATGTCCACATATTCAAGGTTGGAACCATCTAGGGTGGTGATGCTAGTCGGGCATGCAGGTGCAGGCAGCGATCGGTTGAAAAGCATGCATTTGGTTTTACTAGCGTTTAAGAGCAGTTGGAGGCCACGGAAGGAGTGTTGTATGGCATTGAAGCTCGTTCGGAGGTTAGATAGCACAGTGTCCAAGGACGGGCCGGAAGTATATAGAATGGTGTCGTCTGCGTAGAGGTGGATCTGGGAATCGCCAGCAGCAAGAGCAACATCATTGATATATACAGAGAAAAGAGTTGGCCCGAGAATTGAACCCTGTGGCACCCCCATAGAGGCTGCCAGAGGACCGGACAGCATGCCCTCCGATTTGACACACTGAACTCTGTCTGCAAAGTAATTGGTGAACCAGGCAAGGCAGTCATCTGAAAAACCGAGGCTACTGAGTCTGACGATAAGAATATGGTGATTGACAGAGTCGAAAGCCTTGGCAAGGTCGATGAAGACGGCTGCACAGTACTGTCTTTTATCGATGGCGGTTATGATATCGTTTAGTACCTTGAGTGTGGCTGAGGTGCACCCGTGACCGGCTCGGAAACCAGATTGCACAGCGGAGAAGGTACGGTGGGATTCGAGATGGTCAGTGACCTGTTTGTTGACTTGGCTTTCGAAGACCTTAGGCAGGGCAGGATGGATATAGGTCTGTAACAGTTTGGGTCCAGGGTGTCTCCCCCTTTGAAGATGGGGATGACTGCGGCAGCTTTCCAATCCTTGGGGATCTCAGACGATATGAAAGAGAGGTTGAACAGGCTGGTAATAGGGGTTGCGACAATGGCGCGGATAGTTTCAGAAATAGAGGGTCCAGATTGTCAAGCCCAGCTGATTTGTACGGGTCCAGGTTTTGCAGCTCTTTCAGAACATCTGCTATCTGGATTTGGGTAAAGGAGAACCTGGAGAGGCTTGGGCGAGGAGCTGCGGGGGGGGAGGCGGAGCTGTTGGCCGAGGTTGGAGTAGCCAGGCGGAAGGTATGGCCAGCCGTTGAGAAATGCTTGTTGAAGTTTTCGATAATCATGGATTTATCGGTGGTGACCGTGTTACCTAGCCTCAGTGCAGTGGGCAGCTGGGAGGAGGTGCTCTTGTTCTCCATGGACTTCAGTGTCCCAGAACTTTTTGGAGTCGGGGCTACAGGATGCAAACTTCTGCCTGAAGAAGCTGGCCTTAGCTTTCCTGACTGACTGCGTGTATTGGTTCCTGACTTCCCTGAACAGTTGCATATTGCGGGGACTATTCGTCTTCCCAGTTGAACTCCCGTCACCTCCCATTTACAAACATACAGGCAATGGAGTTAATTACCAGATATAGAGAGAGGAACAGAGAGAGAGGAGGAAAAAGGTTGATGAGAGGGAAAGAGAAATATATACAGTTGAAGTCGGAAGATTACATACACTTAGGTTGGAGTCATTAAAACTCATTTTTCCACCACTCCACAAATGTCTTGTTAACAAACTATAGTTTTGGCAAGTTGGTTAGGACATCTACTTTGTGTATGACACAAATAAGTTTTCCAACAATTGTTCACAGACAGATTATTTCACTTATAATTCACTGTCTCACAATTCCAGTGGGTCAGAAGTTTACATACACTAAGTTGACTGTGCCTTTAAACAGCTTGGAAAATTCCAGAAAATGATGACATGGCTTTAGAAGCTTTTCATAGGCAATTGACATAATTTGAGTCAGTCAATTCGAGGTGCATCTGTGGATGTATTTCAAGGCCTACCTTCAAACTCAGTGCCTCTTTGCTTGACATCATGGGGAAATCAAAAGAAATCAGCCTGTAACGTTCGTCGTCTTCCTCTGATGAGGAGTAAGAAATGTCAGACCAATGCGCAGCGTGGTGAGTGTTCATCCTTTTAATAAACTGAACTGAACACTAAATACAAAGTAACAAAAGAGAACACACGAAACAGCTCCGTCAGGTGCGACACACACTAAACAGAAAATAATCACCCACGAAACACAATAGAAAACAGGCTACCTAAATATGGTTCTCAATCAGGGACAATGATTGACAGCTGCCTCTGATTGAGAACCATACCAGGCCAAACACAGAAATAGCAAATCATAGAAAAACTAACATAGACAACCCACCCAACTCATGCCCTGACCATACTAAAACAAAGACATAACAAAAGAACTAAGGTCAGAACGCGACACAGCCAAGACCTCAGAAAAAAATTGTAGACCTCCACAAGTCTGGTTCATCCTTGGTAGAAATTTCCAAACGCCTGAAGGTACCATGTTCATCTGTACAAACAATAGTATGCAAGTATAAACACCACGTACTTTGGTGCAAAAAGTGCAAATCAATCCCAGAACAACAGCAAAGGACATTGTGAAGATGCTGGAGGAAACAGCTACAAAAGTATCTATATCCACAGTAAAACGATTCCGATATCGACATTATCTGAAAGGCCGCTCGACAAGGAAGAAGCCACTGCTCCAAAACCGCCATAAAAAAGCCAGACTACGGTTTGCAACTGCACATGGGGACAAAGATTGTACTTTTTGGAGAAACGTCCTCTGGTTTGATGAAACAAAAATAGAACTGTTTAGCCATAATGACCATCGTTATGTTTGGAGGAAAAAGGGGGACGCTTGCAAGACGAAGAACACCATCCCAACCATGAAGCACGGGGGTGGCAGCATTATGTTGTGGGGGTGCTTTACTGCAGGAGGGATTGGTGCACTTCACAAAATAGATGGCATTATGAGCAAGGAAAATTATGTGGATATATTGAAGAAACATCTCAAGACGTAAGTCAGGAAGTTAAAGCTTGGTCGCAAATGTATCTTCCAAATAGACAATGACCCCAAACATACTTCCAAAGTTGTGGTAAATGGCTTAATTAAGGACAACAAAGTCAAGGTATTGGAGTGGCCATCACAAAGCCCTGACCTCAATCCCATAGAAAATGTGTGGGCAGAACTGAAAAAGCGTGTGCGAGCAAGGAGGCCTACAAACCTGGCTCAGTTACAGCAGCTCTGTCAGGAGGAATGAGCCAAAATTCACCCAACGTATTGTGGGAAACTTATGGAAGGCTACCCGAAACGTTTGACCCAAGTTAAACTATTTAAAGGCAATTCTACCAATTACTAATTGAGTGTATGTAAACTTCTGACCCACTGGGAATATGATAAAATAAATAAAAGCTGAAATAAATCATCTCTACTATTATTCTGACATTTCACATTCTTAAAATAGTGGTGTTCCTGACTGACCTAAGACAGGGAATTTTTACTAGGATTAAATGTCAGGAATTGTGAAAAACTGAGTTTAAATGTATTTGTCTAAAGTGTATGTAAACTTCTGACTTCAACTGTACAGACAGACAGACAAGACAGACAGACAGACAGACAGACAGACAGACAGACAGACAGACAGACAGACAGACAGACAGACAGACAAGACAGAGGATCAATGAGAGAGAGAAACAGACACAAAGGGAAATAGTGAATGAAACCTGACTATACAGACAGACACTGTACAGACTTTGTTGATCAAGCTAAAAGCACAGCAGCACAAACACGGAGTACCACACAGAGTAGCAGCTGACCCTAGGCCCATTGTGTCCCGTCAGTGGGGGTGAGCTGTAATGAATATAGGCTAAGCTGGTAATTGGTAAGGCAGGGCCCAGCCCTCTCAGCCTCTCTGCCCAGCCGACAAAACCCTGAGCTGGGCTACAGCATGGCCACGCACGGCCCACAGCCAGGCCTCCCAGCCAGGCCTCCCAGCTGACGCAGCAGCTCCACACCACTATGGGCCTGGGAGGGACACCCCATCGCCCATCATATGGCATGCTTGGAGGGGTGGGGGCGGGAGGAAGAGGAGAGGAGGAGTTATATGAGCACACCTACAAAACCAGAGATAGTCATCATCACCTTTCTCCCTGGTTTCATCCCTAAGGGGATGTTTTATTCCCCTCTCCCGTCTCTCTTTCACTGGATCCCTCTTTCATTCATGATATCTTTGGCATCCCCTCTGTGTGTCTGGGAACATAAACATCACTGATAATCTGCATCTTGCTGGTATTGCTGGGGTGATTGACTCCATGCTGTCAGGCTAAACATATTGCTAAACAAAGCTGGTTTTGACTGTACCTTTGTCTGACAATTGTACAGGTGTTTTCAATCCCACATACTGTGGCAATTATACCTTTATCAACTCCAAAAGGCCTGGACAGAGAGACACACAGCAGGTCTACAATGAATCCACCCAGGACCGAGGCAGCATCCAGGCCTCTTGGCCTGTGGAATGGCCTCTTGATTGTGAGAATGTGTAAGGAACAAAGAGCATCCATTATACATCAGTGCTATCACTTATTCATCCTGCTCCCTGTCTGTCTGTAAACATACAGCCACTCTGTGTGTGTGTGTGTGTGTGTGTGTGTGTGTGTGTGTGTGTGTGTGTGTGTGTGTGTGTGTGTGTGTGTGTGTGTGTGTGTGTGTGTGTGTGTGTGTGTGTGTGTGTGTGTGTGTGTGTGTGTGTGTGTGTGTGTGTGTGTGTGTGTGTGTGTGTGTGTGTGTGTGTGTGTGTGTGTGCGTGCGTGCGTGCGTGTGTCAGTTTAAAATATTTATCAAATAACATTGTTAACCTGCACTGTGAGTATAATAACACTTTCAGAGAGAGAGAGAAAGAAGGGAAGGAGAGAAAGACAGATAAGGATTTTGTGAGACAGAAAAGAAAGACAAAGAAAAAGACAAAAATAAAAAATACTGTTGGATTAGTAAAGAGGGTGTATGGAGAGATAGAGAGAGAGAGAGAGTGAGTGTGTTTGTGTGTGTGTGTGTGTGTGTGTGTGTGTGTGTGTGTGTGTGTGTGTGTGTGTGTGTGTGTGTGTGTGTGTGTGTGTGTGTGTGTGTGTGTGTGTGTGTGTGTGTGTGTGTGTGTGTGCGTGCGTGTGTGCGTGCGCGCCTGTGCGTGCGTGTGTGTGTGTGTGTGTGTGTGTGTGTCAGTTTAAAATATTTATCAAATAACATTGTTAACCTGCACTGTGAGTATAATAACACTTTCAACACTTTTTTGTTTCAAATTATTTGCTCTTGTGAAATCATATCACAATAATCCGAGATTTACCGCTATTCGAATAACTAATTTAATTGTTAGGATTTGTTGAATCAATAAATATGTATGATCTTAATTTGATTTGCCCCAACAAAGAGTGTATCAACCCATACACACAATATACATGAATTATAATACACATAATAATTCACATTTCCAGTTGCTGCAGGATTATGTTCCTGTTGTAGCAAACTGGCTTAAATGACATCTGTACGTTATTGGATGTTTTGTAGTTCTGTAGAGACTTCTGCTATAGGAGCAGCTTGTCATCAGTTACTGTCTGATCCAACAGGCTTCACAGTTCTATCAATGCTCTTCTCTCTTCTTAATGGTCTCTGAACTGCTGATATGAACAAAAGGCATTAATGCACCTGGCTGTGAGATGGTCTGTTGATGTATGGATCATATAGAGTCTGCAAAAGGGATAGACACACTGGGTCATTTTCTACTGTTGTTGTTTTTCATTATTGAAGTACTGTCTGTCAAATATCAATATGGTGCATTATATCCCTGCACTTCATTTGAGGGAGAATACACAGGAGAATAGGGTAAAGGAGCGTTCTTAGAGAGCACTAGATTACTAACCCTGTGTTATGGATTCAAAGATGTTACAGACATCACACTTCCTACCTACCTCAGACAACACTGACCTCAAATACCAAATTCAAATACACTAAGGTCGTTGCTTCTTGCTGTGTATGGACAACCAAGCATAACAACTGCACCAAAACAATCTGCTACACAGTGACATTCATGAGTTAACCCCTGCAAAGCCCTTCCCTGACTAGTCCAGACCAGCAGAAGAAGATTATGGGCTGAACACTAAAGCTGTCAGACAGCCAATCAATATCCTCCTCCATAGTATGACTAACACTCCCATTATTGCCATGACAACATATAAGTGTTGGGTGTCCCCAATCAAAGCCATTACACTACATAACATTTTTGGTTTATCTACATACAGTATCCTTAATTATTTGATTAATAATTCAACCATTTGATTGGCTGGTAACGATCAATAAATCAATTAACGAGTTGTGTTTGTTTTTCTCCTCTCTGGGGTCTGGGAGGACAGCTTGACTGACAGATAGAAGCTAGTAACTGTAGTGTATTGTATTATAGTCAGTCACCTCAGGCCACAGGCTATACTGAGCCTCTACTGACCAACAGCACCTGTCAATCAACAAGCACTGTATAGTCTATCTATTATATAGTCTCTCTGTGTGAGCTCTGAGTGAGTCTCAGTGGGTGAGGGGTGTAAGGTTAACACACAACGTATGTGCATAGCACACACAAGTACGTAGACACCACAAAGGCACAAGCGTGTAGAGTATATACACACATGTGGCGGCAGGTAGCCTAGCGGTTAGAGTGTTGGACTAGTAACCGAAAGGTTGCAAGATTGAATCCCTGAGCTGACAAGGTAAAAACCTGTCGTTCTGCCCCTGAACAAGGCAGTTAACCCACTGTTCCTGGGCCATTACTGAAAATAAGAATTTGTTCTTAACTGACTTGCCTAGTTAAATAAAGGTAAAAATAAAATAAAAATATGCAGTACATTGCTTGTTCTGAACAACAGAGGGAAGGGGCAGGTTTGGTAAGGGACTATAGAAAGGCAGAGAGAGCTGTGGAGAGAGCGAGTGAGGCAGGGGAAGACAGCAGGGTGGGTGAGCTTGCTCCCTCATTGCGCTCTGCTAAGTGGAATAAGCTTTTTTTCTTTCATCCTCTGTTTTCTTTTTCTACCTTGCTCTTCATGAAATATTCACCACTCCATTCCCCGCTAATTGTTCCCAACAAGACGGAGTGCCCTGCCTGCTGGAATTAAATTAACCCATTAGCGGCTGTCTCCGTCAGAGCAGCCAACCCAGGAAGAGTGTGTGTGCTTGTGTGTGTGTGCGCGTGTGCGTGCATGTGTGTGTGTGTGAGTAAGTAGCTTTCTTTCCCCTGAGTTACACACGCACACGCATGCACACGCAAACGCTCTCTACCAACTGTCTCACACACTCTCTACCAACTGTCTCACATACCCAAGAGAGCCCAGGTACAGTCAATAAAAATGAGTGCTGCCAGGTGCTGTACTGTAAAAAACAACAACAACAACAAAAACAAACTATAAAGCACAAATACTGAACATTTACACAGGTACACACACACACCCACCCACAATAACAATCCTGACATACCCCAACCAAAAACCCTGGACGAACGGAGATATCCATACCATGCTGAGAGCCTGTAATGCAGCATTCAATGTCAGCAGAATGAACCCCGATGACTCGGTGGCGGGTGACGCATACAAGGCAAGCAGGTACGAGCTCCGCAAATCTATTATGAAAGAAAAAAGACAATAGCGGCTTCAACTTGAATTGATATTTCACAACTCAGACTCATGACGCATGTGGCAAGGACAACAAACCATCATGACTACAAAGGCAAATCCGTCTCTATGGTGACCACCAAAGCCTCCCTCCTAGCTGAACTTAACACATTCTATGTTCGCTTCGAGGCAGACAATACCGAGTCATCCAGGGAGACTCTGGACGACCAGGTGCTTTCGCTCTCCCAGGCCATAGTCCCCACCTGCTTCAAGGAGACCACCATCGTCCCAGAGCCCAAGAAAAACAAGGTGACATGCCGCGTCGCACTCACCTCGGTCATCATGAAATGCTTCCAGAGGCAGGTCATGGCCCACATCAAGGCCAGCATACCAGGCACATTGGACCCACTCCAATTTCCTTACCGCTCCAGTAGATACACGGAAGATACCATTTCCATCGCTATTCACATGGCCGTAACACATCTGGAAAAGAGGAACACCTATGTGAGAATACTGTTCATTGGCTAGTTTAGCATTCAACACTATTGTTCCATCCAAGCTCGACACCAAGCTTGGAGCCCTGGGTCTGGACACCACCCTCTGAAACTGGGTCCTGGACCTCCTGATGGGCAGACCACAGGCTGTGAAGACTGGCAACCACACCTCCTCCACACTGACTCTTAACACAGGGGCTTCCCAGGGGGTGTGTCCTCAGCCCTCTGCTGTACTTCCTCTTCAGCCATGAACGTGTGGCTTTGCAACTCCATCATCAACTTTGCTAACGACACCACGATTGGAGGCCTTATAAACAACGAGGAGTCAGTCTATAGAGGGGAAGTAAGTGAACTGGCATTGTGGTGTCAGGACAAAAACCTCTCACTCAACGTCAGCAAAACAAAGGAGTTGATTGTTGACTTCAGGAAGCAACCGCAAGGCCCTCCAGCGGGTGATGAAGACAGCCTGGAACTGTGCTCCCACCCATCCAGGACATCTACTTGAAACGGTGCCTGAGGAAGCCCTGCAGCATTAACAAGGACCCCACACACTCCAGCCATGAGCTGTTCACTCCCTTACTGTTGGGCCGCCGGTATCGGAGCATGAGGTCTGATACCAGCAGGCTCAGAGACAGTTTCTATCTGCAAGACAATCAGTCTGCTGAACACTTGAACTGGACTCGCCGCACCTTAGCACGCATACCCTCACTCACTTTCACACACACACACACACACACACACACACACACACACACACACACACACACACACACACACACACACACACACACACACACACACACACACACACACACACACGCGCGCACGCACACAAATAACTGCTGCTGCTACCAGTCTCTTATTATGACTTCTAAATACTGCACCATCCCGCCTTCCCTGATACATGTGTAAATATTGGTCTGTAAATTTTGTCTTCCTGTATTATACTTATGCTAAAATGTTTATTCTATTCTATTGAGCCATTTACTTTGTTTGTATTCTTATATTTGATTATTTATTATTGTTGTTGCAGAGGAACCTACAGGTAAGCATTTCATTGGGCGGTGTATACCATGTATATCCTGTACATACGACTAATGCAACTTGAAACACACAGGCCCCGACGCTTTTTTAAATTTTTTACCTTTATTTAATTAGGCAAGTCAGTTAAGAACAAATTCTTATTTTCAATGACGGCCAAGGAACAGTGGGTTAACTGCCTGTTCAGGGGCAGAACGACAGATTTGTACCTTGTCAGCTCGGGGGTTTGAACTTGCAACTAGTCTACTAGTCCAATGCTCCAACCACTAGGCTACCCTGCCACCCAAGGTATCAAGTGGAGTGCATGCCTACTTTCCTAATAAACGATGAGGAAATCCTCATTTAGCATACTTAAACCCCTCCCCATCCCCATGCAGCCCTACACACAGAGTCATCCCCTCAGCACAGCAGAGGTCAATAGTGGTGTGTTGACAGCCTGAAGCATCCTCTTAGTCCCTATTTAAGACGGTCCGTGCCACACTCTCATATTAGTCTCAGGAGACAGAGATGGAGGGATCATGGAGAGGAAAATGGAGAGAGAGAGGGGGATTAGATGAACATTAAGCTTATTTTGGGTGTGCGCAAAGGAGGGAAAGGGTATCAGTGGACTGCTCAGTGTGACAACATATTGGGGGAAATAGTTAACTACTGTTCAATACTTTTGTTGGTATGTTGTTTTTAGAAATAGGCAGAATATGTGTACATGTGGGAGAAAGACATGCTGGGCACATTTGACTTTGACTCTAACCCTTTTTGCTATGACATTCCCACAAGAAAATAAAAGTAAAACACAAAGTAATATGCAATTCAATAATAGTCTACCACACCCAGTGGTGAAAAAAGTACCCAATTTTCGTACTTGAGTAAAAGTATACAGTACATACCTTAATAGAAAATGACTCAAGTAAAATTGAAGTCATCCAGTGAAATACTACTTGAGTAAAAGTCTAAAAGTATTTCAATTTAAATATATTTAAGTATAAAAAGTAAATGTAATTACTAAACTATACAAAATTGAAGGTAAAAGTATAAATATTTTCAAATGTCTTATGTGATGCAAACCAGACGGCATCATTTTCTTGTTTTTATTTTATTTACGGATAGCCAGGGGTACACTCCAACACTCAGACATCATTTACAAATGTGCAAATTTAGCATGTGTTTAGTGAGTCCTCCAGATCAGAGGCAGTAGGGATGACCAGGGATATTGTCTTGATAAGTGTGTGAATGAGACAATTTTCCTGCCCTGCTAAGCATTCATAATCTAACAAGTAGTTTTGGGTGTCAGGGAAAATGTATACAGTAAAAAGTACATCATTTTCTTTAGGAATGTAGTGAAGTAAAAGCAAAAGCTGTCAAAAATATAAATAGTAAAGTAAATTACAGGTACCCCAAAAATGACTTTCAACTTGTAACTAGTACTTTCAAGTATTTTTTACTTAAGTACTTTACACCACTGAACACATCCATCTCATGTATTAAAAAAACATCCATGGAATAAACATTTTCTAAATAACAGCAATATTTGTAGCAGCATGTGGTGGTGGCTCATGTTCCATATCACCCTATCTCTTGGCCAATTTGTGAACAAACGAGGACAGTAAATGTGTTAGTGTTGTGTGCCATCTGAGACCCAGGGGACCATGTACAGGACCAGGGGACACCCAGTGTTTTACTGCTCCAGAGTGGGGCTGAATGGCATAACCAGCCCCTGGTGCTGCAACCAGCTCTCACAGTCTCACGTCAGAATCCATGTTTCTGGGTTTAAAACTTCTTCAGGATTGGTGGGTCCCCTACGGGACGGTTGAGCTAGCGTAGGCTAATGCGTTTAGCATGAGGTTGTAAGTAACAAGAATATCTCCCAGGACATAGACATATCTGATATTGGCAGAAAGCTTAAATTCTTGTTTGTCTAACTGCACTGTCCAATTTACAGCAGCTATTACAGTGAAATAATACCATGCAATTGTTTGAGGAGAGTTCACCGTTTTAAACATGAAAAGTTATGAATAAACAAATTAGGCACATTTGGGCAGTCTTGATACAACATTTTGAACAGAAATGCAGTGGTTCATTGGATCACACTAAAACTTTGCACATACACTGATGCCATCTAGTTGCCAATATCTAAATTGCACCTGGGCTGGAATAATACATTATGGCCTTTCTCTTGCATTTCAAAGATAATGGTACAAAAAAATGAAAAACAACTGTTGTTTTTTTCTTTGTATTATCTTTTACCAGATCTAATGTGTTTATATTCTCCTACATTCCTTTCACATTTCCACAAACTTCAAAGTGTTTCCTATGCAAGAAAATGCATATCCTTGCTTCAGGGCCTGAGCTACAGGCAGTTAGATTTGAGTATGTCATTTTAGGTGAAAATTGGAAAAAAGGGGCTGATCCTTAAGTCAAGGTTAAATTTAGTCATTAAAGGTTCAGTTCAGGCATTAACTCCAAATTCTTATTGTTAGGTATTAACTCCAAATGGTTAAGGTTAGGGTAAAGGTTTGGGATAGGCTTAAAACAGAAATATCAAAACAACTTTCTATTTCTGGATTCGAAATTGCAACCTTTGAACTCAGAAGCAGATGCTTATGCCCACCCTCCATCCCTGTCCACAACGCCCTGGAGAAACCAAAACCTACTTGAAGGTAACAACCCTCACTGTTGCCCCTAGTGGCCGGTTTCCACATCATCTCCTGAAGTCCTCAGACATGGTTTGAAGTCGAATACGGACTTGTACCACAGGTGACCTGGCTGGGTATGCCTACTATATACTACTGATCTGCTTCCACAGGTGGAAAGTGAGAGAGACTGGTGGGGTCTCACTGGTTCAACAAAATCAAGGATCAGTTGAATAGTAAAGGTATAGAATTGCATTTTTCTAGATTTTGAATATATTATTATCAATACATTATTGTTCACACCCAGCAAACCAGGAATATTCTCAGAACATTAGCTAAGATGACCAAGTTCTTGATAGGGTTTTATTTAACATTAGGATGACAACATCCCCAAAACATTCAAAAAATGTTTTAAATGGCATAATTTTTATTTCTCCCAACATTCACTAAAACATGTGCACGAACATCTGTAACAGCCACCACATAACATTCCCCCAAAGTTATCAGGTTTCCAGGTAATGTAATAGCACAATGTAGCAGTAATGTTTTCCCCACAAACCAAAATTGGGTCTCAGAACATTTGTTGCGTTGTGTCAAATGGTCCCATAACAAAGAAAACTGTCCAGTTGTGCTGACATTCAGATATGGTTCATATCAGGGTGCACCAATCATCCCCTTAAAAATGTTGCAAGAATGCTGACAGAACACCTGGTCTTTAAAGGTACCCAGAACATTTAATTTGGTTATGGGAGTTATCTGGGATGTTGCAATAATATTCTTGTTGCACAGATCTGTAAGTCGCTCTGGATAAGAGCATCTGCAAAATGACTAAAATGTAACGGGACATGTTTTGGAAAAATAGATTGTGTGATGTCAACACAATGTTCTCACCAGACTGTTCCCACAATCTAATGAAACATTCTGGGAACCTGTGAGGTTGACCATGCGGTAGGATTCTACAGTGAGGAGGCAACAGCAGTTCTTTACTCTTCTTGCCCAGAGAGAGGCTTTTATTAGCCAGTGGAGGCTCCTCAGAGTAGGGGGACCATCCTACTCAGTGAATTTCAGAAAAAGTTATCATTTTTAGGTAAAACTATACAGAATATATTCACACCACCAAAAAAACACTGTTTTGCAATAAAGGTCTACAGTACCCTCAACCGCACTCTAGGAGGCCCATGGTTCTCACCCCCTTCCATAAAGAGTAATTATGACAACTTCCGGAGGACGTCCTCCAACCTATAAGAGCTCTTGCAGAACTAACATGTCCACCCAATCCAAGGATCAGAGATTTAATCTAGTACTGAAAGCATATGCTACAGCTAGCTAGCACTGCAGAGCATGAGTATTTGACTCAAAGAGAGAGAAAGACAATAGTTTAACAGTTTTGAAAATATATAAATAAATTATTTATTGTGAAGGTGTAGGCTTTATTACATGGATTTATTAGACTTTTTAAATTGTAGATATTCCAAAGATCAGTGGCTTGCATCAGTGGCTTGAAGGCTCTGTGTGGAAGCCAGGAGATGCTAAATGTGTTTCTGTTAATTAACGGCCAATTTGAGACCGACAGTTATTTGTTTGACTGGACAGCATGACTGGACAACATGACTGGACAACATGACTGGACAACATGACTGGACAGCATGACTGGACAGCATGACTGGACAACATGACTGGACAACATGACTGGACAACATGACTGGACAGCATGACTGGACAACATGACTGGACAACATGACTGGACAGTTTTTGCATTATTAGAACATTTGCCGCAACCTAACCAATGTTCTGGGAACTTTTACAGAACAAATGTTGGTTTGATGTGTATTTTTTTTAAGTAAATGAAAAAGGGAGACATAGCTAGAGAGAGAGAGAGTGTGTGTGTGTGGTGAGTGGGAGAGAGAGAGAGAGAGAGAGTGTGTGTGTGTGGTGAGTGAGAGAGAGAGAGAGAGAGAGAGAGAGAGAGAGAGAGAGAGAGAGAGAGAGAGAGAGAGAGAGAGAGAGAGAGAATACACATCCTCACCTCATCACTGCTACCTGATGCTAATGAACACCTTGTTAGAAATTAATTAACCCTCTTCTCTCTGCTCTCTTTTCTTTCTTTTATCTTCTTCTCTCTGCTCTCTTTTCTTTCTTTTATCTTCTTCTCTCTCACTCTCTTTTCTTTTTTTATCTTCTTCTCTCTCACTCTCTTTTCTTTCATTTATCTTCTTCTCTCTCACTCTCTTTTCTTTCTTTTATCTTCTTCTCTCTCACTCTCTTTTCTTTCTTTTACAGTTTTTTTCGATTGCTAAACGACAGTGGACACAACTGGAGTCACATGTGCAAAACTCTAACTACAGTCTGCACAGCAGCAGTTCAAGTGGACCAAACTCTAGTTCGTTTTTCATTGCTTGAACACAGTTTTCAAAACTCTACACACTTATCCCATGACTTTAACCACAACCTGCACAACACTGTGGATTTACAGCACTTTGTTCAAATGCTAACACACTGCTGTCAAAACTGTGAACCACACATTCAAAACGGAATAGATTTCAGCCTTGTGCCTTTCAAACACTGCTGATTGCAATTTCAGCTGAAAGGCTAAGCAGGTGTCTTGTTTTAGACTTGTTAGTGAACACACACACACATATTACAGTATATATAGGTAGAGCTCAGAAAGACTCATTTTGGAAATGGAACAAGGAAGATGGGTTCGTGGAGGGAGAAGGGTGGCAGGGAGAGGGCGGATGCGTGGAGGAAGACAAAGAAGACAAAGAGCTGTTATTTCAGATGAAATAAGGGCTACACTTATAGACCATGTCGTGAACCATGGTCTCTCATTGAGAGGCAGGGTTGAGGGTGCAACCCAATCTGCAAAGATCCACAGTGGCATCTGTAATGCGAATTTTCCATCATACAAACAGGTGAGGGTTACATCCTTACAGTAAATGAAAACATTACAGGAATCTATTTTGTATTGCAATTATAGAATATTTACACAGATATATATTACAGTAAGTTTGACTGTAAAATATATTTTTACAACAGGACCCAAAGGCTGCCCCCAACAGGGGGAAGAGGAAAAATATTTTCAGATGCGCAGGAAAATGCTATTGTTGACAAGGTTGTTGTCAACAATGCAATAAAACTGCGGGAGATTCAAGATAGTGCTGGCTGATAATGATATATTTGAAAATGTTAATTCTGTCAGCACAACAACTATTGCTTGAGTCCTAAAGAAACACCAAGTTACAATGAAACAGTTATACACTGTACCGTTCGAGAGAAACAGTGAACGGGTAAAAGAGCAAAGATACCAATATGTCCAGGTAAGACGTCTGAGGTTACGTACACAGCTATACAAAATATTTACAGTAAAAAAAAACACTAGCATTTCTACAGTAAAACTGTGCACTTACTGTTTTTCAGAGAGTAATGGAGGTGGAAGCACTGGAAAGACCACATTCATTTGTATTTATCGATGAAGCTGGATTTAACCTTGCCAAAACACGGCGCAGAGGAAGGAATGTTATAGGTCAAAGGGCCACTGTGGAGGTTCCAGGCCAAAGGGGGAAATATCACCATGTGTGCTGCAATGGCCAATGATGGTTTGCTTCACAACACACCACTCATTGGCCCATACAACACAGAAAGGCTTATAGCTTTCCTAGAACAGCTCTATGACCAGCTAGTGCCAGCAGAACAGGGGGAGCCAGTAAGAAACGCCCAAGTTTTTGTCATAGTTTGCGATAACGTTGCTTTTCACCACTCTGCAGCTGTCACAGATTGGTTTGCAGCACATCATAGATTTATGGTTTTGTACCTGCCTGCATATTCACCCTTCCTCAACCCAATAGAGGAGTTTTTCTCTGCCTGGAGGTGGAAAGTGTTTGGTCACCACCCACATGACCAAATGTCTCTTTTGGAAGCCATGCATGCCGGATGTGAGGACACTAGTCCAGAGGACTGCCAGGCACTCCAGAAGGTTCTTCCCCAGGTGCATGGCAAGAGAAAACCTGTGGCCTGATGCTAGAGAGAGGCAGGATTAGCCCCTCAATTATTTGTTCGAATTACAGTATGTACTTTCAGTTTCTACCTTTTTTTCTCATTTCTGTAATTCCGTAAATTACTACAGACTATTGAAGCAAACTGCTAATTTTAATTTACCTTAAAGAATTGTTATGTTCTAAAAATAAATAAAAAAATCATGTGAAAGAATGTCACTCCTTTCTTTGAAGAAAATATTACTTTGTATGAAGTCACTGAAATTGTTCACAGTTTGTATTTTCTGTATTGGTGTTTGATGCTAGTGTTTTTACTCTCAGTGTGTTCTGAGTGACAGTGTGTGTTATCTCAGTGAGGGTTGTGCATAGTGTTTGGCTGCACTGAGCGTGTTTTGAGCCATGTGTTAAGAGTTGTGTTGCTTGGAATGAGTTTTACAGGTGATGTGAACTGTTTAGCTCAGGTGACTGTTGGTAGTGCAGACTGTAGTTAGAGTTTTGCACATGTGATTCCAGTTGTGCCCACTGTCGTTTAGCAATCTAAAAAAACTGTATCTTCTTCTCTCTCACTCTCTTTTCTTTCTTTTATCTTCTTCTCTCTCACTCTCTTTTCTTTCTTTTATCTTCTTCTCTCTGCTCTCCTTTCTTTCTTTTATCTTCTTCTCTCTCACTCTCTTTTCCCTGTCAGTGTCATTTATACACCTCAGGTCTAATTTTCTCCCCATTCTGTTAGTTCATTTTCATTGTGGTGAAGAGATTACATTTATTTGATAAGCGAGGCAATCTTTAAATATTAATTATTCATTATTTACATTCATGTGGCAAAACAAACCCTGCTTAATGATTTATGAGCTTTAGACTCAGTTCACTTCCTATTTCACTGTCCAATGAGATTCAGAAGAGGAATTAGGAGAAGTGTTAAATAACAACAAAAAACACAGCCTGTACACATACGGTTATCTGTGTGTGTGTGTGTGTGTGTGTGTGTGTGTGTGTGTGTGTGTGTGTGTGTGTGTGTGTGTGTGTGTGTGTGTGTGTGTGTGTGTGTGTGTGTGTGCGTGTGTGTGTGCGTGCATGTGTCAGTTTAAAATATTTATCAAATAACATTGTTAACCTGCACTGTGTGTGTGTGAAAGTGAGTGAGAAATTGAGTATTGAATATTGAAAACTGAAATTGAATATTAACACATGTATCAGGGAAGACAGGATTGCTGGGGAAGTGCCTAAATTGTGCAGTATTTAGAAGTCATAATAAGAGTCTGGTAGTAGCAGCAGTTGTGTGTGTGTGTGTGTGTGTGTGTGTGTGTGTGTGTGTGTGTGTGTGTGTGTGTGTGTGTGTGTGTGTGTGTGTGTGTGTGTGTGTGTGTGTGTGTGTGTGTGATAATAGAGATTGAAACAACAACATGCATGCAGATAGGTTCAGAGCGAGAGACACAGAGACACAAAGAAACATAAAATGTAGAGAACGAGTGACGGAAAGAGGGGGAAAAAGAAAAGTGAGGAGAGATGATGTACTGCTGTAGTCCCTAGTGTGTCTGACCTTAGGATCTCCCTGCTCCTCCATCTTGAGTTACAGCCATGTGGAGCCTTATGAACTCTGACCCTGTGATGACCTTGGGCTCTCAAGGACACAGCACTACCAAGGTCACATCCACAGTGTGTACAATACCAATAACTTACTCAGTACTTATGGATAGTTTATCTGAGTGTTGTTTTTCTATGGTCTTTCTTTTGAAGCCACTGCTGTCTCTACGCTTGTAATGAAATGCTCAATTTAATCCAAAGAGATTCTGTGCCAAATACAGTATGTCACTCCTGGATATATTATAATCACTTTAGTATTATATACTTTTCCGTTTCTTATACAACTGTCAACACACATTGTTCTCTAATCATCTGTAACAGAACACATCCCTCCACTGCCTGCAGCCTACAGTGTCAGCCACCCTTTCCTTCACCAGACCAAACCACCTGCTTCAAACTCACAGTCCCCAGTAACCTTCCACCCCTTTCCTGTTCTCCAGTGTCCTACACTGTCCTAACACACACACACACACACACACACACACACACACACACACACACACACACACACACACACACACACACACACACACACACACACACACACACACACACACACACACACACACACACACACACACACACACACACAACACACACACCTCCCTTCCTGGGTTAAAGTTTAGTAAACAGAGGTGCTGTTGGGGGGTGCTGTTGCCTGAGAGACATGTCATAAGAGGAACAGGTGATGTGTGTGCATGTGTGCATTTGGTGTCAGATTCACCTCCCCTCGCTTCTCTTTCTACATTCTCTTCTTCTCTCTTCTCCTTTATTCTACTCTAGTCTTCCTCTCCTCTCACATCTGAAATTAGACCTATCCATCAGTATTGGATCCAAAACAAACAAACAGTGACCACTGTATCCTGAGCTGATCCGGGGAGGAAACGTGAGACACTGGACCCAGAAACTGAGCATCAGCTACTCCACCCTCTGTCTGTCTGACTTCCTATGGGACCTACAGTATGAGTGTGTGTAACATACTGTCACCCTATAACCCTACTGTGGCACACAAACCATCCTTTCACCCCCAGGAAGAAGTTACGTATCATAGCAGTGATTTCTACAGTAAATAAAATGTGTTAAAACTGATTTAAAATAACAGCTTTGAAAAGGAAGGGTTCCCATTACTCTGTATTATACATTTCTTCTATTAATAGATGATGAGGACTAACTGGTAGTCATTTATCCTATTCCCTATGGCCAGGGCTCTGGGGTGACAATCATTGTCATCCAGTGTATTAATTTGGTGTTCAGACTATGTAGAGTGCTGACTGAAGGACTTAACTTATGGCATTATACAAATACAGACAAAGAAAATCAATAGGTGGCAGTTAGGGGGTCAGGCAGGCCACTGAAGGGCTGAGGGGGGAGTGGGGTTAGGGCAGAGAGAACGACAGGGGAAGGAGAGAACGACAGGGGAAGGAGAGAACGACAGGGGAAGGAGAGAACGACAGGGGAAGGAGAGAACGACAGAGAAGGATTTTGTGAGTCAAAAAAGAAAGACAAAGAAAAAGGGGGCAGAAATAAAAAATACTGTTGGATTAGTAAAGAGGGTGTATGGAGAGATAGGGAGAGAGTGTGTGTGTGTGTGAATGTGTGTGTGTGTGTGTGTGTGTGTGTGTGTGTGTGTGTGTGTGTGTGTGTGTGTGTGTGTGTGTGTGTGTGTGTGTGTGTGTGTGTGTGTGTGTGTGTGTGTGTGTGTGTGTGTGTGTGTGTGTGTGTGTGTGTGTGAGAATGAGAGAGGACAGAAACAGAAAAGTACAGTGTGAAAAAGGGAGCCAGGTCATGGGAGGGTGGTAGCTTGCTAAGTAAGTGACAGCAGTGAGAGCCTGGGCAGTGAAACAGTAGCCGACCCCGGTGGTGGACCCACACAGGCTGCATAGCAGATCAGGGACAGGGGCTAGGCTAGGGGAGGGAGGGCTGGGAGGGCTGGGGGAGAAGGTGGGAGAGGGGGCCCTGCTCCAGGGAGGATAATTGGAGCAGCCCAGGCAACATATGGCTGAGCAGGGCAGCCTGCTGCTGCACCAGCTGTGGACTGGTGCCTCGGATCACAGAGCCACTAAAGAGCCCCTCTCTCCTCCCTCTCTTTTTTTTTGGACCAACCACCCCCCCCCCCTCGCTCAATCCGCAAACACTTATTTAAATGACAACTCTTATTGGACCCCCCTCCTTCTACGCTGTCTCACACACACACACAGGCGCACACACACAGGCACACACACACAAACCCCTCTCTGCCTTGCATGCCCCCAGGCTGCTCTTAATGCAGAGGGACAGGGGAAGAGGAGGAGGAGAGCAGAGAGATGGAGAGAGAGAGGGGGCAGAGAAAAAGAGAGGGAGAGAGGTCGGATGAGTCAGAAAGAGAGGGGTGTGTCACTAAATGTCTAAATGTAGTTGTAGTTTTTATCTCCCTTGCCCTGTTTTTACAGTACACAGCTACCTTCCTCTCTCTCTTTCCTTCTCTCCTTCTCTCCTTCATTTATATCTCTATGAAGATAGATCACAGCCTATAGTAAAGGTAATGTAATATGGATGAGTCTCCTCAAAGGCTTCAAACTGGCAGGGGACTCGCAAAGAAAAGGGTGACTTCACATAGTCAACCGTTTTAGCTGTTCTTGCTCTGTGTGTGTTCATATTTCATGATCAAAAAGGAAGACTGCGTGTGCGTGTGCGTGTGCGTGTGCGTGTGCGTGTGCGTGTGTGTGTGTGTGTGTGTGTCTGTGTCTGTGTGTCTGTGTGTCTGTGTGTCTGTGTGTGTGTGTCACTACAGAGAAAGAGTGAACACTAACACAACAGATAGAACCACAACATCTCATTACAATAATTTCAGGTCAGATGTTTACTTTAGGTAGGTTCTGATTCTGGTTCTGAAGGTGTGGGGTCATCTCTATGCGACTGAAATTAAGATGACACTTTCTGTAAGTTACTATATGTACGTATTTGGGAACAATATCCTATTCGACTGAGTTTGATTGCCTACATCTTGATTGATCGACAGGACATGAAAGTTAAAAGGGAATTGTTGGTTCAAGAACTCAGAGGAGTTGATGTAGCAGCACAAGCGGTGTCTGTCATTGATCACATACCTGAGCAACAGATAAAGAAAGTAACAGAGCCACATACACACATGCTCACACATACACACACACACACACACACACACACACACACACACACACACACACACACACACACACACACACACACACACACACACACACACACACAGGGGAATCCTTCAGAAGTGCCAGTGTACAAGGGATTGCTATCTTAGCACCATCAAGTATTAATCATGTTTTAGGAAGATGAGCGAGAGAGAGAGACCGAGACAGAGACAGAGACAGTGAGAGAGAGATAGAGAGAGGTAGAGATAGAGAGGGAGAGAGAGATAGGTAGATAGAAAGAGGGAGGGGGAGAGAGGGAGAGAGAGGGGGAGAGAGATAGATAGAGAGCAAGAGAGAGAAATAGGGAGGGGGGAGAGAGAGGGAGGGAGAGAGAGAGAGAGAGAGAGAGAGAGAGAGAGAGAGAGAGAGAGAGAGAGAGAGAGAGAGAGAGAGAGAGGGGAAGGGCGAGAGAGGCCCACACACTTCCACACAAGAGAAAAACAGCCATTGTTCCAATAAATGAACCCAAAAAGAGAAGAAAAGGTTTTTGAATTATTGATAATGATCTGATGTTTAATAATTCATATGAACAAATCAGGGAAGGTGGGAAGTTATTAATGTTTTAAGTGGATAGGGCGCACCTTGGCCTACGGGTCTGTGGGCCCGCGAACTGACCGCTGGGCTGGGACTGAGCAGGTCTATGGCGGGCCTATAGCCCTGGCGGGGGTTCTAGAGGGTGACCCCTCATTGACAGTAACACACAATTAATATTAGACACATGCACAACAGCACTCCAATTCAGAATGCACATATACAACAGTGCAGCCATGTGGTAACATTGAGGTTCACTGTCAGCTACTATAAGTAGATAAACATATCTATGTGTGTGTGTGGTTGTTAGGGTTGAGGTGTATATGTGTGTGGTTGTTAGGGCTGAGGTGTATATGTGTGTGGTTGTTAGGGTTGAGGTGTATATGTGTGTGGTTGTCAGGGTTGAGGTATATATGTGTGTGGTTGTCAGGGTTGAGGTGTATATGTGTGTGATTGTCAGGTTTGAGGTGTATATGTGTGTGGTTGTCAGGGTTGAGGTGTATATGTGTGTGGTTGTCAAGGTTGAGGTGTATATGTGTGTGGTTGTTAGGGTTGAGGTGTAATTTGTGTGGTTGTCAGGGTTGAGGTGTATATGTCGTTGTCAGGGTTGAAGTGTATGTGTGTGGTTGCTAGGGTTGAGGTGTATATGTGTGTGGTTGTCAGGGTTGAGGTGTATACTGTATGTGTGTGGTTGATAGGGTTGAGGTGTATATGTGTGTGGTTGTCAGGGTTGAGGTGTATACTGCATGTGTGTGGTTGTCAGGGTTGAGGTGTATATGTGTGTGGTTGTCGGGGTTGAGGTGTATATGTGTGTGGTTGTTTGGGTTGAGGTGTATATGTGTGTGGTTGTCAGGGTTGAGGTGTATATGTGTGTGGTTGTCGGGGTTGAGGTGTATATGTGTGTGGTTGTTTGGGTTGAGGTGTATATGTGTGTGGTTGTCGGGGTTGAGGTGTATATGTGTGTGGTTGTTTGGGTTGAGGTGTATATGTGTGTGGTTGTCAAGGTTGAGGTGTATATGTGTGTGGTTGTTTGGGTTGAGGTGTATATGTGTGTGGTTGTCAGGGTTGAGGTGTATACTGTATGTGTGTGGTTGATAGGGTTGAGGTGTATATGTGTGTGGTTGTTTGGGTTGAGGTGTATATGTGTGTGGTTGTCAGGGTTGAGGTGTATATGTGTGTGGTTGTGTTGGTGTATATGTGTGTGGTTGTTTGGGTGTAATTGTGTGTGGTTGTCAGGGTTGTGTGGTGTATAGGTGTAATTTGTGTGGTTGTCAGGGTTGAGGTGAATATGTGTGTGGTTGTCGGGGTTGAGGTGTATATGTGTGTGGTTGTTTGGGTTGAGGTGTATATGTGTGTGGTTGTCGGGGTTGTGGTTGTTGTTTGGGTTGAGGTGTATATGTGTGTTGTCAGGGTTGAGGTGTATATGTGTGTGGTTGCTAGGGTTGAGGTGTATATGTGTGTGGTTGTCAGGGTTGAGGTGTATACTGTATGTGTGTGGTTGATAGGGTTGAGGTGTATATGTGTGTGGTTGTCAGGGTTGAGGTGTATACTGTATGTGTGTGGTTGATAGGGTTGAGGTGTATATGTGTGTGGTTGTCAGGGTTGAGGTGTATACTGTATGTGTGTGGTTGTTAGGGTTAGGTGGTGAGACAAAAGTATACTGTTGCAGTTAAATAGTTGGTGGATATGCAGCTGGCCTATGAGACATACACACCACAAACACAAACACACACACAAACACACACACACCTCCCTTCCACACAGATTGAATTAACAGCCAAAAGAAACCATGAGCACCTGTGGAACCCCGCCCCACACTTCTCCCTCCCTCTCTCCCCTACCCCCCCTTATCGTGGATCCGAGCGCTGCAACCCAGGTTCCCAGGCATCGACCACACAGTTGCCAAGGAGGCGTTGTGCATTATTAATGGAGTGTGCTCTGTTCTCCCATGGAGACGAACCACCCAACCTGTGCCAGGTCTGGTCCACGGACCATGACCCTTCATTAGAAACATTCTATCTATGGTCTTTACTCATCATATAATGAATTATCTTATCCGATATGTGTTTTCACTCGAGGTAGAAGATCTAAAACCAGATTACCCTAACCTCCAATCCTAACTTTAATGACCATTATGTGATTTAATGATCTGGCCCTGAATCACAGGTAAAGGTATTTTCCTGTACAACATTGCATGTTTTCCTATTTCCCCAGCTACCTGGAGGACAGGTGTTAACCAGCCGGCATCACTCACCTGTTGTGCCCCTGGCGTCTCCGCCCTCTAAGTCTGTGTGACGCAGCTGTTCCCTCAGTCAGTCAGTCAGTCAGTCCACCCGACTCCCTGTCCCTCTGTCTCTCTGTACCTTCACCATCTCTGGATCCCCCATAGGGTTGAAAAGGCCCGACGGCCTCCAGGACAAGCACGGTATAGAGACAGACGGGCCTTCTTGGAAGTAATATCCATAAGCAGGTCTGCCAGCTCTAGTACTAACAACAAGAATTCTAGCTGCATCCATAGCCAACGCAGTAAAAGGACCCTAGGCCCAGCTTAGCTACACCAAGCCTAGCCATGCCTAGTCGAGCCGCAGAGCGAGTGGGCACCTCTGCTTTGAAAGGCAAGCAGGAGAGTGTGTGAGGGAGAGAGGAGGGAGGCTGGAAGTTTATAGGTTCTCCTTCCCTGAACCAGGGGACTGACTGGCTGAATAAATAATACAACAGATATTCCTCTGATGAAGTCTCGCCGCACCAGTCATCATTATTTCATTGTTGCTGTAATGAGAGCAGAGCACCATCACTCCCTCGACACCCCGGGCCACTCTGCCTGCCAGGTAGGGGGTAGAGTAGAGAGCTGCACCAGGCCGCCCTACAGGCACATACGGCCTTCATAGACAGACAAACCCTTCGTAGAGCACTTTGACAGGGACATATATCTAATAACACAGAGTACTGGTCCAGGATGGAGATGACAGAGTCTCCTAGTGTATCACAGCTGACGAGTCAGACAGTACAGGTCTGACTCAGAGCCGCGTTGGTGAGAAACTCTGAGGTGCACGGAAGGTCACAAGACCCCCAAGTACAGCAGCTTCAGACAACCATAAATATGTCACAACACTCTCATGACTGTGTGATGAATTGACTCTTCTCACCCGTCTCTTTCCCTTTTGGGGTGGGGGATGTCGATCGGGTGGTGACAGGATGTGTATTCTCACTCAGATCCCAGGGGGGTGCTGTACCTTTGGGCTCTATCAAAGGAGGGTGACAGAGGGGGTCCCATAAGCCCCTGTCAGACGGGACTGGGTGCACACTGCCGCCCAAGCGCTGTGGAGCAAGCCGAGCTCCGTTCTTTAATCCTGTTAGGACTGTGGAGGGGTGCGGCGACACACAAAGACAGCCCATCCCACACCAGCTGGGGTCCTCTGTATGTACCCCCATACACACAGATAGATGCAAACACACACACCGCTCCAGCCTCCCCTCTGGGCTCCTGAAACCTAGTGACTGGAACAGGGTTAAGTCCAGAGGACGACAGATATAGTGAGCCCCAACTCCCTGGAACCCTTCAGAAAGAGAGTCAGACACAGAGAGAGAGAGAGAGAGAGAGAGAGAGAGAGAGAGAGATTGTGCTGTATTACCAAAACACTATCAGTTGACTCCTTCATTCTCTTACTTATTAACCACATCATTAGTGTTCAAACAGTCCTAATACACACACACACACACACACACACACACACACACACACACACACACACACACACACACACACACACACACACACACACACACACACACACACACACACATTCACCAATAATCAACACAGCAGGTATTTGATGAAGCAGGCTGCTGGTACAGACAACAAGAACATAACAAAAGAAGCAAGTGGAGCGATGTGTGTGTGTGCGTGAGTGTTTGTGTCATTGTGTGTGTGCGTGCCTATGTGAGCAGTGGGGTGTCTGAGTTGCAGTATTACTGAGACTGAGAGACAGTAGTCAGCAAGCCCTCTCACCCCTACCCAATAATGACAGTGATCATCTCACAATGAGGAGAATTGTTCTGTCCCCCCCCTCAGCCCAACAACAGATTTGAGATCAAGACCAATAGTATTTCACTAAATAAAGAAGAAGAATCAAGCAAGACAAACACATGTGGATTTTGTTTCATTGCTTTTCACTCTTTTTTCCTCTTGCGTGTGTGTTATGGAGTTGGGTTTTCAATTATGTAGATGTCATCCGACACATCTGTTTCACCATGGTGTCTCATTGTTGTCTTGTTTCCTCACTGTAGGAAACAGAGCTAAAATAAAGCCACTCTGTTCTGTTCTCCACATCTTTGAGAGAAGACACCAGAGTAGGTAGAGGCTCTGTCTCTCTGTTCTGTTCTCCACCTCTTTGAGAGAAGACACCAGAGTAGATAGAGGCTCTGTCTCTCTGTTCTGTTCTCCACCTCTTTGAGAGAAGACACCAGAGTAGGTAGAGGCTCTGTCTCTCTGTTCTGTTCTCCACCTCTTTGAGAGAAGACACCAGAGTAGATAGAGGCTCTGTCTCTCTGTTCTGTTCTCCACAGTTTTGAGAGAAGACACCAGAGTAGATAGAGGCTCTGTCTCTCTGTTCTGTTCTCCACAGTTTTGAAAGAAGCCATCAGAGTAGATAGAGGCTCTGTCTCTCTCTCCCCTGTCTGACACATCAGAGACAAGAACAGGATTAATTGAAATGTACATTTCATTACTCTCCCCTTCCTTTCTTCACTGGCATATTCACATCATTTTGTTTGTTTATTTGTTTTTCCTTTGTTTCACTGCTCTCTATTGTTGTAGAACAAATAATGTAGATTTTGTTTGTATGCATTTTTTGTATTCTCCTGCATTCAAAGATTGTATTGTTTGATGCCTGCTTCCTCAGAATTCCACACAGTGTTGAGAAGTTTGAAGTCACAAAGTGGGGAAGTTGGAATGCAGGAACATGGAGAAAAATAGATGATAATTTACACAGGTCACAATCAAGTCCCTGTCATCTTCATCATCAACATCCTCATTATCGTCCTCCTCATCATCATCCTCATTGTCCTCATCATCACCATCCTACTCATCATCATCCACATCCTCATCATCCATGTCCTCATCATCGTCCTCATCACCCACATCCTCATCATCATCATCCTCATCATCATCGTCCTCATCATCCACATCCTCATCATCGTCCTCACCATCATTGTCCTCATCGTCGTCCTCATCATCCACGTCCTCATCATCATCGTCCTCATCATCCACATCCTCATCATCATCGTCCTCATCATGAAACTACTCCTCGTCTTCGTTCGTAAGATGTACACAACAGGTGGGACATTTCTCTCCATCCTATCTTTTTCATTCCATCACCCTCTTGCAAGTAAGCATTTTGTCAGATGGTGTATAACGTGTATCCTGTACATAGACTAATACAACTCCTCCACCCATCCCCTCCCAGGTCTGTGGCTTTGGCGATCCAGGTCTGGGGACATGGGTCTGTTCTCAGCACGGCACAGCAGTGGCCCCTTGCCTCCGCACTCTGGAACAAGTAAACAGGCCTGTTCTTTATAGCTTTTACACGTCAATCCTCCAGCACATTCTCTTCATGTCCAAGTGCTGTAGGGCTGACATGCATCATTAATGAGCACTCAGTTAATCTAGTGATCCATACCAGAATCCTCTCTTGCTCTCTTGGTCTCTCTCTCAATTAGCTAGCTGGGCCATGGCAGATAGACCTGGGACAGAGAGGAACAATGTGGAGGAGAGGAAGATGAGAGAGAGCGGGTAAAGAGAGAAAACATTTACAAGGAAAGAAATAGAGCTGGTATTGCAAACGTATTGATGGAGCGGAGGACCAACTTTTAAAGTGGTCCGAATTAACTTTCTAGAGGATGTATGTTTTATTGTGATGTATGGATACTTTAGGCTACGGTAGACGACATCACGACATCAGCTAATACAACAGTGCTGTGATTGGGTCCCACTGGAGTGAAAGCCTCACACACCATAACAAATGTCTAACTGATTCAGTGGATTAAACTTTGCGCTGTACTGTAACAATAGGGCATCAACCGACACCCTTTCCTCTTGTGTTAGATAGGTGGGTTAATGGCGAGGACAGTAGACCTGTCCCTGAATCCCTCCTGTGTTCCCCAGTGCTTTAAAACGTCCTGCTTCACTAAAACACCGCCAATACTGTAACTGCATTGTACATCCTGTCCAGGTCGCCTTACAGATCTGACCTCATGCATATTTTAGTGCTCTTCGCCCCCAAACCTGTCCTGTAATGACGTTTCCCTGTGAACCATTCTGTTCCAGTGTACATCATTGTCCCATGTTAGGGCAGAGGTGCTTAAGACCACCACATCCTCTCTCTCTGCCTCTTTCTGTCAGTCCCCCCCCCCCATCTCTGACATGCCTGTCCCTTGGGACCTGGGGGGGGATGCTGCCCACTGCCCCACTTTGGCACCTGCGGAGCCAGGTCAAGTACACAGGATCCCTCCATCTCCCTCTGCTCTGGGAGAGAGGAATAGCCCTCTTCCAGCTTTGTATCTATAATTTGTGCTGTCAGTCAATGAAATATTTACCAGGAACCCTAAAGGCAATTACATTAAAGAGTGTGGTTAGACACCCCCTTCCCCTCAGCAGCCCCTCCGCGTGAACCTGCCGATTTGGTGAATGGTTACAATCTACAACCTTAGATTTTATACACCATCAATAATTCAACCTGCTTAAAAAAGAGGGGAAAATGGTAGGAAAGAGACAGAGGGGATTAAGGGGAAGTGAGGTGTGTGTGTGTGCTCTTTGAATTTGTCCATTTGCTTACCGTAGCAGAAATGTGGTCTTGTGGCAATGTCTTTACTCTATTGTTGAGAGGTGGACTGTATAGCCCCTCTCTGCCCCCCCTCCCTCCCCTCCCCCTTTCTAATGACATACTGTAATGTAACCACACACACACACAAACACACATTCATGGAATGGTGAGTGCAAAAATACTGTAGTTGTCATATTTCAGAATGTTAAGTGCTTTAAAATAAACAAACAATGAAAATGGAAGAACATAAACTGTTATTGTAGTGTTTATGCTATGAGAAAGCCATGAGGGAGGAGGGAGGGGGAGGGAGGGAGGGAGGGAGGGAGGGAGGGAGGGAGGGAGGGAGGGAGGGAGGGAGGGAGGGAGGGAAAGAAAGAAAGAAAGAAAGAAAGAAAGAAAGAAAGAAAGAAAGAAAGAAAGAAAGAAAGAAAGAAAGAAAGAAAGAAAGAAAGAAAGAAAGAAAGAAAGAAAGAAAGAAAGAAAGAAAGAAAGGGGAAAAGGAAGGGCGGGACAGAATGGACAGAGAGACAGTGAGCTGGCAGAAGAGTAAGAGCCCATTAAGAAACACTTTGGTATTTCAAGCAGATGCCAGAGCAGTATGATTCAGGACTAGAGCAGTGTGACTCGGGACCAGAGCAGTGTGATTCGGGACCAGCGCAGGTTCTCTCTCTCTCTCTCTCTCTCTCTCTCTCTCTCTCTCTCTCTCTCTCTCTCTCACCAACACACATATGTGATGTTGACAGTGGGGCTGGCAGGCAATGGGTGTTAGCAGGATTATTTACACAGTCATAATTTACAGCTGAGAGCAAGAGATCAGGATCATGACGTAAATGTGCTTGTGTATCTTTTACTTCTGCCTACCTGCCTCTCTGCTCCATTCTGCCAATCCAAGTGTCTATTTATGTCTGTGTGTGTTTCTCTGCCTTTTAAGTCATTCTCTTTGTTTGTCCATCAGTCTATCCCTCTCTCCCTGTCCGTCTGTCTGCTCCTCTACAGCTGGGCGGTTCACAGCCAACAGCCTAGCCTGTCTGTCTGTCCCAGAGGAAAGCCTCTCCCAGTGGAGGTGATGTATATTTGATGAGCGGGTGCCGCAGTCTTGCCGGAGAGGAGAGACATTTGCCGGGGGACAATGGCTGCAGCCTGAGCCTGCTACACCCCGACCGACACCATCACCACACTCAGGTTTCTGTTTCTGACTCACAGTCACATAGACTCCCTGTCCTATTATGCGGCCTACGCTCTGACAAGGCTGGGGTTTCACAGTTCTCTCTGTGTCTCCCTGACACGCACATGCAGGTCTGGGGTTTCAGATCCCCAATTAGAGCGATGGACGAAGCACAGACAATTAGATTTTTTAATAATACAGTAAGACTTCTTGTTGCACTTTTTCTTTCTGGTGCCTGGTGCTTGTTTCAATGGACACCAAATAAATGACCAGGTCATTGCTACTGTACATAACTATTGTTTCAGCATGTCATTTCTATGACAAACACCAGGTAAACAGCACATTGTAAGCATAACAAGACATATATATAGAACCTCTCTATAAAAGTTCACTATTTGGTTTTCCTGAGGTTGTCTCATTACTGACATGATGTGTATAGGAGCAAATGTCAGGAGGAAAGCCCTAGTTCTGTAAATGGGGTCCCTAGGAGAGCCCTACCCCACCAGGGGAAGGGAAAGACAAGTGCAGGGTGGGGGAACCATGCCTAGAGTGGGGGTCTATCTCCATCACTTCAGCCTTCTTGGATATACGCTGTGATTGACAGGTCTTGCTCCTTTGACCTGAGGTTCAACAGTAAAAATGTCATCATCCTCTCTGTGCTTTATATCCATTCTGACCTGTTTATTCTTTAATTGGGGATCCATACGGTGGTTCGAGCCACAAAGTAAATGAGCAATGATTAATTGATGTATTAATTGCTAGGAAAGCAAGGGGAAGGTGTCAGGGAGCATTATTGTGTGTGGTCGTCCATCTATTATTGATTTAAATCAGGAGCCTCTCTGAATCCACTGTTCACTGGAGTTATTTCACTGGTATGATATTGGTATTTAATTTCACTTAGGATATTACAAATTACTTTTCTTCACCTCATGCCATTTTAACTAAAATGCAGGGACTAAAATTACTTTTTTCATTCGAGCTTTGAATGCTCATTTGAAATTAAAAAAGCTTATGATGAGGTTATTACAGAAATTGGGACATAGAATAAAATCCATCCTATCCATCAGAAAACACAGCAACCTGCGCAACGCGTGGTGGGCGTGTTGTCCGTATGACAACCAGCCAATACCATTGCACCTGTCAAAATCCAGACTCCAAACGCATTGCATTGGAGTGGGTGGTGGTTTTGCCCTCAAGAGGTGTGGCTACACACACATTTCCCAGTAACATTTGGAGACAATAGGGAAAGGAGGGGGCGATTACCCATCTTTGGGGCGGGGCCAGTAAGACGTTATTTAACAGGTGGCTGCTAGGTATCCATACTACATACAGCCATTTACAACCAAAAGCAGAGGAGTCTGACTGGATAGAGAGAGATCTACAGGGGAGAAGACAGGAGGTTTAACCCTGTCATCATTACCATCACTACCATCACCTCAACCAACCAACCAACCGAACTTTCTATCAATTTGTTTAATCCTGAGACGATTCTAGTGACAACGGACCAACACGGAGCAAAACGAGGAAGACGGACAACGACCCTCACTAACTTCTGCAATCATGATGTCAATGAACAGCAAACAACCTTTCAGTATGCACCCCATACTGCACGAGCCCAAATACACGCCTCTGCAATCAACCTCAGAGGCCATCCGGAGGGCATGCATGCCCACTCACTCGGTGAGTTATCGTCTCATTCAAATGATCCAATTAGCAATAATGAAAAGTAGCCTTAAATGAAGGCGAGCATGCATGGGATATGGAGAATTGGGTGAACCCGAACGCTAAACGCTTATATATTATATGCCAAATAATGTGATTTGCCTGATCAGATATTTCGTATTGCTCATATGTCAAACTCTTCTCATTCCAAGGTGCAGAGAAATGATTTATCTTGAAAGATTCTTCCTTGACGAATAATCAAATGTGACGGTTGAATATTTGGATGATACCAGGCTGATATAGTCTTTGAGTGATATGAAATTAACTCACCCGTTTGGATATTTGGACAATTTATTTTAAGAAATGTGCCTTATTAACCGTTCCCCTCTCTGCCTCTCCTGTTCCTCTCCATCTCACAGCTGCAGAGCAACATCTTCGCCGGCTTCGATGAGACTTTACTGCAGAGGGCGGAAGCGCTGGCAGCGGTGGATATCGCAAAGAGCCACCCTTATAAACCAGACGCGACCTACCACACCATGACCACGATGACCAGCATGGCCTGCACCCCCACCTCATCCTCGGCCCACCTCCACCACCCGTCCGTGCTCACCTCGCACCACCACCACCATCACCCCCATCACCAGGGCTCTCAGGGTCTGGATGGTGACCTGCTGGACCACCTGACCCCCGGCATGTCTGTCTCCCTGGGAGGAATGCCCAGCTCCGACGTCTGCTCCACTGCCTCCCATCCACACGCTCACATGTCCGCCATAAATCACATGCAGCAACACCACCACCACCAACAGGCAATGAACATGCACCCCCACAGCATGGGCTCGCACACCTCGCTGGGCGGCGGCGTGGACTCAGAGCCAGACCCCCGGGAGCTGGAGTCGTTTGCAGAGCGGTTCAAGCAGAGGCGGATCAAGCTGGGGGTGACGCAGGCGGACGTGGGCTCTGCCCTGGCGAACCTTAAAATCCCCGGGGTTGGTTGCCTCAGTCAGAGCACGATTTGCCGGTTCGAATCGCTCACCTTGTCTCATAACAACATGGTGGCCCTGAAACCCATCCTGGAAGCGTGGCTGGAGGAGGCGGAGAGGGCGCAGCGGGAGAAAATGACCAAGCCAGAGATTTTCAACGGAGGAGACAAGAAGAGAAAACGCACCTCCATCGCTGCTCCCGAGAAGCGCTCCTTGGAGGCATATTTCGCCGTGCAGCCGAGGCCCTCGTCTGAGAAGATTGCAGCAATAGCCGAGAAACTGGACCTGAAAAAGAACGTGGTCAGGGTGTGGTTTTGCAATCAGAGGCAAAAGCAGAAAAGGATGAAGTTTTCTGCGACACACTAGGAAAATACAGAGCAAAACTTTCCTCGAATAGACAAATCCGAAGCAAATAAGCAAACGGCTACGGTCCATCGAGGCTAGCAGACAAGATGGGTTTCGTCCCTTTGAATTGGGATAAAGACTTGACAACCAACATCCACCGGGGCAAAACGTATACCTTTTGAAATTGAAAACTGAACGTCGATGAATACAATACAGTGAAATAGGAGATCGACATCATTATACTCCATGGAGGCGGAAAAGAGAAAACCCACCTCTTAACTCATGGCAATTATTGTACAAAAATGGAAATCGAATAATAATTGTTATTATTCTCTTGAGTCAGAATAACTATTTTATATTTATCATTGTACATATTTGTGAATATGCTACATTTCACCTGTGTGTGAAGAGCGCATCGAATTCGTTCTTTTTTCAAAAACCGAATTGTTGTTTGCGGAAGATAACTGATGATTAGGGCGTAATGTTGTCATCATTGTATGTGTCTCAGAGATGGTTGGCTCTCCGTAACACGGGGGTATAGTTGTAATCATTCATTGCATGGTTTACTTGTAGGGCGTTAGCTGTGAGTTAATAGTTCTAAAAGCCCATCTGAATGCATTGCAATAAGAGAGCATACACACGGGCAATCGCACGTACACGCGGACATACACAGTATAGTCTACTATCTGTCTACCTCATTACGCTAGTGTTGGCACATTCATGGTCATTTTGGACTGTAGGAGTATAAAACACAATAAACTAATCGTTTCTTCGTTTTTTTGTTTTATCCACGAAGTTATGGTTGAATTAGATGACTCACAGAAAGAAAACATGGTGTATGTCTGTACTAATTTCACTGCAATGATGCTTTGACAATCAAATTATTTTGAATAATTACTTTGTAAAACGTCCATTTTATGTCCTCACATGAAAACGAAAATATTTTTGTTCTTTTAAAAATTATTATTATTAATAATAATATTGGTAAATGAATGGAAATATTGGTTATGTTGTATTCCCAGAGTTCAGTGCACTTTGTAGATATTCTAAACATGAGGAATTGTTGACTTATTTATATTTTTTACCGTTTTACTTAGTTTGGTTTATTATTATTTACCTATTTATTTATTTATTTTAACTTAACTTATTTAAAATACAACGTATATTTCATTTGTGAAGGTGTGCTTAAATGTGTCTGTGTAAGCGACAGAAACTAAAATAAACCATGCACGTTTTACCTCATCTTCTCCTATCAGTTTTTTTAAAGTAAATTTATCAACAGTCTCAATTCGATGTCTGTTCGTCTGTTAGAACGGAGAGCATCTGGTTCTTTGAAATGGGAGAACACACTCGGGGTGGGAGGTTGACGGATCAGTTGTGGAACCATTTTAAGCTATTTCTGAGTGGGCTATGGACAGGACTTTATAAAAGCGACGTCAATGATCAAAGCAAATGATCATATGCATGATTCAATTCGATGTTGATCAATGTTTACTTTATTATGCTCCTTTTTAATTCAGAATCAGTTTTTTTATTGATCTGATTGAATAAGAAATAACACTTAGTTAGAATATGTAATCATTGGGAGGGCATATATTAGACTAAGCTAGTCCATGTGTTATTATGACGTTACATTTTTCCCTAGTACCTATAGAAAATCCCACATCAAACGTTAAGAAGAAAACAATTTATTCCTCGGACGTCAAAATAACTTTGAAATAGACCCAAGTCTCGTCATAAACTGGGGCCTTCAAGGGTTTAGGTCATGAACGTAAGGACATCAGACCAAATACACGTTGCTTTGAATTATTTAAAGGTAAACTGAGGATGGCACCATAAAATGTTCAATAGTTTATTTATTCGTTGATGCAGTCAGATTCAGGCCAATAAGACTGGACTATCACTTTGAAGCAAAACAACATTTAGAGGAAAGTTCAGAATGTAAAGTGTACTACAACCGTTGGAGTAAATGCATTGGTAATCAATCAATTATGAATATCAGCTTCTCATTTATTTTGACAAGTCCTTTCCACATGTGTGCATAATCATTGAGTTCCAGCTCGTTCATCCCGACCCTGCAGTCCGTGTGGAGCCTCTGCAGTCAGATGCGAAAGAAGAGAGACATGACAGACGTTGACTGACATAGTTTATCAGTCCAGAAAATGTCAGGGGTTCCAGGGCTCTCCCTCGTGTTCAGCAGGTGGTTTCATGCCTGTAAAACTCGTTATTAATGAATAATAAATACCAGCTGTTATGATACTATTGATTTTTGTATGTTTGTTAAGAAGGAGATCTCGCGCAGAAGGAAATGGTAGTGTTGTCCAACATGCGCCCGGGTCCTCTCCCCTCGGAGCAATTCAATACAATCATTCTGTTAGCAGACGGAACTTTTTGATGTGACACATCAGGAGGGTTGCCACTAAGGACGAAATAGACTGGGGTGAATGAGGAAATGTTACAATAGAAATAATGATACAAAAATAAAATTAAAAAACAATGGCAGCATAATATCACTAACAGCAGCTACACTTAAGCAATACAATCAAAATAGCTGGTTGCAAAATATATAGGCCTATGGAGCCACCCCAGATTTGTCCCCTAGGGGACTTGGCAGCCCCTACATCTCAAAATATTAATTAATATTTCTCTTACAGTTAATTTAGTTAATAGCCCATAGCATTCCAAAGTTAGAGCTGAAAGTCTGGCACCAGCGCCACTATCGCCAATATTGCTGCCATTTTAGGTTACTGGCATGTCAGGTTAGCTCAATCGCCAATTTCTCAGCCTCTGAGTGTCACAGGAACACAACATTTTGACCGAATAACAAAAAAATCATGACAACTTGCTATGAAAGACATTGATCAAAATAACTTTAAAAACATGAAAACAGGAAAGTCAATCAAATTTTACGAAATGCATGTGTGAATTGTTTGTAATATCTGCTTATTTTGGGGAATTTGAATAATGTACTTGTGCGTTAGAGAAGGTTAATTAAATAAAAAGTGTTAGATAGTATCTTTACAACCATTATTAGCAATTTGGGGTAAAAAAAAATAATACACCATGTGGGCGCTTTTAAGCAAAACATATGTTGGCGCTTTTAAGGGTTATTTAAACTGGACTCCAAAGTTCTGGTATATGACAGGCTTTAAATGCAGACCTTTAATTCTGAATATTGCATTCAGGACAGAAACTCCTCACCCATAGCCTATAATGAATGTGCTTTCTCAATATTGACAAATATTTTGCCCTACTATCGAAAGGCATGTGCCGGTATGCTGACCTAACAAAGAATGTAGTACATCACTGCGTCAATTACTTATTTATAATTGAACCGTACTCCAATTGATGCGTATAAATTATATATAAATAACCATTTATAATCAAGGTTAGCTGTGTATCGAATTTAACTGTTGGTGTTGGCTCTGGAACAGCAAGTATAAGATATAAATTGAAGAATCATGAATAATAGCTTTATCAAGCTATCTGGCAGTCATGCAGTTCAGGATGTAGCCTACAAAATGCTTAAAAAGATGATAAAAATACAGTCATTTTTAGATCACTATACTCTGGCGCTCCGAGTCACTGTTCTAAAGTCATAGTGCATGCTTGTTTCAGGGGTGACCTGGCCGCTCTTTAAAAGGGAAATCCCACCCCTTTTCAAACTCATATTCATTATCTCCAGCACAATACCAGTGTCTACATTTGTGAAAAAGGCACATTTCGAGGTTTTGCAGAAACACATATAAAGTTCGAAAGTTATACCCCATGACGTCATCAAAAGTTAAACAGTGATTTTCAAAAGCTATAAGATTCACGGTGACATGGGGAACAAGAAAAGACCCTCCCCCTGGCTACAAACTCATTGCAAGTTTTGAAAATCACTGTTAAAAAAAAACTTTAATCCTACCCTGTGATGTCACAGAAAAGCATGTTTTATTACCTTTCTTCTTATCTTTTTAATCACAAATCATAGAAATGCGCTGTTTTCACATAGACACTGGTTTCGTGCTTGATATATAATATGAGGTTGAACAGTGGCGGAATTACCCTATAAGTACCCCACATAGTTTCATGTTTGTTTTTCATTTGTCCTATAGATCTAGGTAATTGTAGGCAGCCTATATTAATGCTAGTTATATAGCCTATGATGTTATTTGCATATTCCGAGCCCGAGCTCTATAGCCCAAACCTGCACACGTTGATTCTATCCGAGGCCTAATTTGTCTCTGCCGAGTGGAGCAGATAGTCCTGGATGAGTGAATCCCAAGACAGTCCTCGTTAATTGTGTGACTTAAATAATTAACACGTGGAAGGCCTTATTGTCTCGTTTTTGTTTTCCTGTACAATCCAAAACAAGAGCATTGCTACGCAAATCAGATTCCTTCCGCTCAAACCGGCAGAGGCTGATGTGAACACACGGATAACTTTTGTCAGCCAATGTTGGTAAAGGGCACGCACACAACAACACACAGTTTCAAGCACATAGCTTCATCACCAATACACTGTATATGTTTATTTTGTATGATTAGGCCTAAAACACAGAATTGCTGATATTGTTATGTCTGGATGCTAGATTCATTTATAAGGCTAACATTTGTTTGGCCAAGACCATTATATTACAAACATGATGCAATCAACTGCCGCTGCTACACCTTCATATCCCACACTGATCGAATAATGTCTGCCAAACCTCAATGTGATGATTTGTTCATAGGGGAATTCAGGCTATACGGCTTCACTCAGCGGAATACACCTGTCAGTCTACATCTTCAGATTCGCATGGCCTTTAAAAAGCATGTACATTATTTACTAACCATTCAAAGAAAATACCATACGCCTATGATAGATGTCAAATATACGGAGTGGAAAAACGACACTTTCAGTCTTGCGAGTGTATTTTGTAACAATGCATTATAAGGGATAAGACTGCGCAAACATATAAGCATATAATTCTACACGTTAGGATTCATCCCCCTGGTTCTTCTCTGACTAGTGTTTCCCATGAAGCGGAAAGCACATTTTCATAAATAGACCTTGGCCAAGCGCTGCGTATGAAATTTTAATGAAGCCCGAGTCTTGAGTGCAGCGCCAGGGCCTTGGAGATTCGTTGCTCTGTTACATTACTATGGCTTTCTCCTCGCTCGCAAACGCACACAGCAGCCACTACTGTAGCGCGAGGCCGGCTGCACTATCGACAGCCTGGTTTGGGGAGGGGGCTGATTTTCGGTATATTTCTAGTGTCTTTCTTAAGGGGCAGGCGGACACACACACACACACACACACACACACACACACACACACACACACACACACACACACACACACACACACACACACACACACACACACACACACACACACACACACACACACACACACACGTCATAGGAAGTGTTCAATCCCAGCGATGCAATATTTATCTGCGACGTTAATATATAAACCCCGCGTTCATCAGCGCGTTTGGGGGCTTGGGCCTACATTTAGGCAGGAACAAACACACTAAACGCGAATAATTTGGAAACCTGCACCATTGCTGCGAAGCCACGAGAACATGGGTGTTTTGCCTGTTGCGAGGGCAAGAAAGGAGGCGCATAGGCCTGGCTCCACTATAACGCGCTGATAAAATGCTTTGCAGGAATGGAGGTGAGACTAAGTGGAGATCAAATTGATGTTGACAATATGAACAATCGAATATCTTTGTAGCGTTTTTTTGCTTCTGGTTCGAATAAGAGGGCATAAAATAAATAACAAATAGGGCCTATGAATAATTTGATCTCTCCCGAGCATGTCAAGACACGCAATATGCTGAAAATATGCATATTCGACAGCAATTAAAACATGGCGTCATAATAGGGAACATTGTATAGCAAATCAAGCCTAATTAACGTCAGGGGCGGGCCAGGCGGCTGATCAAACGCGGGAGTTATGAGTTTTAATGGGCTCAGAACATCCCAAATAATGCTGAGGGAAACCTTATATGCGTCTCATTCTGAAAGAACAATGTCTTTATTGTAAATCAACAGATCTCAGGGAAATGAGGCCGTATTCCACTAGGACTAAAACTGTAAACTGAGTAAACATTTAGATATTTTAGTAGACGCTCTTATCCAGAGTGACTTACACGAGGAAGTATGGCAAAGTACCTTTCTCATGGGCACATAAAGATATTTTTCAACTAGTCTGCTCGGGGATTCGAAAAAGCGACCTTTCGGTTATTGGGCCGCTAAACTATACCTGCCGACATACAACAAACATACAAAATACAGTCACTGTAGAATGAATAAACTATAAGGAGGTACATGGATAAACGATTTTAACTACTTAATACTTGTAATAATATAGCTTAACTAATATGAGGATCGCAAGCCTTTCAAATAATTATATGAAGACATATCTCCGATTGGCCTAATAAAATGTCTTCCTTATCTCAAACTAAAGTGTATGCTGGACGCCATTGACATATCATAAGGCTATCTTTCAATTATGAATAATTTGAAAATATGATCAATATTTGAAAATATGATCAATTTAAAACTGCAAAGATTCTGGGATACACAACATCAATTGATGACATGCTCTTAGTCTATGCATTCAAATGATGATATCGACAGCATAAAAACACACAAGACTCCAACTCAATGACAACATATCTTTCTCTGCTATTCAAACAGGTTCAGATATTTAAGCCTTGGCTGGACTCTCGTTCAATGACCCGTGTGTGGAGCGCCCGCATTCTAGGTGAAGAGTTATAGGCTTGGGAAACATGTTGATTTCATGGGGATGGATTCGGGACTCCTCCGGAGTATAGGATCTTTCCATACACACTGAAACTGGATATCTTGCTTACTCCACATACACTCTCCGAACCACATAGGCTGTAGGCCTAGCAGCATTCGCAAAGCAGGGATATAGTCAGTGACAGGGATGACTGAGTTTGGCCCATATAACAAGAAAGGTACATAAATGTCTAAATTAGTTATGTGGGCTAGAACTAAATATTTTTCAAACAACACCACATTTTGTTTGCAGGTAAAAGTACATTAAAAGGGCTTTCAAATCATGTGTGTGTGTGTTTTTTGTTGTTGTTTTTTTGTTTTATTTTCAAATACATTAAAATATGCTGCACCAAACAAGTAAAATATAAAACAGAAATGAAGAGAATAAAGAACTAGGTGTGAAATAGATTCAGGCTAAATGTATTCAATGTATTATGTATTAACATAATCTTAAAATATTAATAGAATAACAATACGAACTATTATTATTGCTATTATTAGTGCATGCATCAATATTGCTTGTTATTGTCTAGATAATTCAGCACCTAGTTATAGCAACTATAAGACATGCTCCACACTGCCGACCAGTTACAGCAACATGCTGCAGGTGCTGGAACGAACTTCAGGTAAATAAAAACACACACACACACACACACACACACACACACACACACACACACACACACACACACACACACACACACACACACACACACACACACGAAGAAATATTTTTAGAATCATTATATAATATATAATAGAATAAAGTATATTATATCCTTATTCCTCGTGGCCAGTCACCATTAAAAAAACTTCCACGCTCTTCATGTCACTTAACATACGATAAAGTGAATACATCATGGAGGTGGTGCGGCAGGTAGCGTAGTGGTAAGCGCGAGCCGCCAAGGTAAAACAAATCTGTCGCTCTGCCCCTAAACAAGGCACTGTTCCCCGGTAAACCGTCTTTGCAAAAAAAAATTTGTTCATAACTGACTTGCCTAGTTGAAAACAGGCGCAACTTTAAGTTTGTTCCACCTGAGTCAGAGACCACTATCATGACACACCAAATGTGTTTGATGGATCGTGGGAAAAGAGCAGGGATAGGCTTTTGTAGCTTTTCCAAGCAATGTCCTCCAATGGTGCGACTGCTGTCGGCATCCAAAGATTATCCAACTTGAAAAAACGCTTGGAGGTAAGGATGACAGCAGTGGCGTAGTCTATGGCGATAAGGATATAATTTAGTATTGATCTCTACATAACGCATTGATGTGAATCACCCCGCAGCTCTCTAATTTAGCTTTTTTGCGCCTTACGGATTGTGGTTCATAAATCTAAATATATCGAAAAGTTTAAGCTAAAAGTTTAATCATTGTTTTTGAAAGCAGTGGACAGCCAGTGAAAAATGCGCTCTTGCAACAGCTGCATCGTGTGGATCCCAGCATATGGAATGAAAGTAGGGCTTTTATTAATCAATCTAACTAATGCCGAAAAACAAATACATCCATAGACCTAACGGACACATGCTCAAACTCACACACTTTGATAGACTTAAAGGGGAAGTCTGTAGTTGCTTCATCCATTTTTTAACTTATAAATTACATATATTAATGTGAAGATATAATGTAATCTTATTATTTATTTGTAAAACAAACAGTAGATTGCGATGAGTTAGAAGAACACATAACCAACCCATAAAGTACAATTTAACGTGCATGTATGGCCAGCTATGTCAACTTTATAACATTGATTATCCTGCAATAGATGTCGTTCAATTGGTAACATACCCCTTTGTCTTCTTCTAAAAATGAATCTAAAAGTAACTGAATGTAATCAGATTACGTTAATGAGTTTTGGTAATCCAAAAGTTACGTTCCTGATTTCAATTTTGGACAGGTAACTAGTAACTGTAACGGATTACATTTAGAAAGTAACCTGCCCAACCCTGCCTATAGGCAGGTCTATGATTAAATTCAAGAACGTTTCTGATATTGAGTACTAAAAGGCCTATGAATGTCCAGGTAAACCTTTAAGAATAAACATATTCGATTATTTAAATATGGATGCATTGTACAACATAATAAGTAATTAATGTCAACGAATATCTTCTGCTACAATGTAATTTAGGTGGCTTGGCTAAAAACTCTTACCGGATGCTGCTTTATTTGGTTATAATAGAATGCTTACTTTTCATTGGTAACCCGTCTTATAATGCACTCTATTTGATCAATTTGAATATTATAACCTAACATTTCTGAAAACGTATGAATTAGCTAGGCTTTCTACATATGTAGGCTACTTATTATGGTTGCAGTTAAAAATATTTCTGTATCACAGGCAAAAATTAGCAACCACATAAATCCCCAAAGCAGCCCAAATATTTTAACCCGAAAGGGAATGTGACTAAAAAAAAACAGATCTAAATTTTAACTCCGATTGAATTTTAAGAAATGTGTTGAAAGTTCAAAGAAATGTGTATAGCCTTCTAATCATATGTCATAAATAATGTATTATAAACTGACAAGATGCCCCAGTCTACCACCGTCCAGTGCAACATAAACCCGTTTACAGCCGGACACCAGCTAAACACATCCGTTTAGTTAAAGTACAATTTTAATGAAATGAAATTAATTGAGGATGGTTATTTCTGGTTAAGCATCTCGGAGTAAATAGATGCAGTGAGGACTGACATCCTCCTCTCATGTGCTGAAAGGCCATGCTATCGCAGGGCAATCGATACAAATTCAATGAGCTGCTAAAGGAATGTTCAAGGGTTAGCAGGCACATAACCATGTATATGAAAATATAGGTTATATACTGTAGATAATTACACATATCAACATTAAAATAACGTCCTATTATTTAAAACATATATTAGGTTATTTACATACATCTCTATAAGAATGTTTACAATTAGAAAATCATGATATCACTATCAGTTTGAATAGAAAAATAGCAGATATAAACCATAATTACAGTTTATCGGTACTCTTTAAACGCACCACACTGACAGAACCCAGCACTGTGTGTGTGTATGTGTGTGGGTCTGTGTAAGGAGCTATGTGTACGGGGCTGTGATGGGGGGTGGGTATTCGTTCTCTGTTGGCCACATTTCTCTGCCCTATATATTTCCGCCTCGCTTCCCATAGGGAGAGCCCAGCTCATCCAGCCCAGGCCAGCCCGGCCCGCCTGCTTGCCTCTGCCTCTGCACTGCTCTCAGCTAGAGGGAGAGCTGACCGGTTGAAGAAGCGCTACTTTCTTGTCTTCGTGATGAATAATGCAGAACTCGGAGGCCAGCAAATTTCCAGTGAAATACCAATTTGATGAACCAATGTTTCCACCCTCCGCCAGCTCCACTCAGTGCAGGGGAGTGGGACAGGATCAGCAAGCACAGCAATTAAAAGAGGAGAGCCGCGTGGTCAGTGCAGGGTCAGCGGAAGATACGGCCAAGTACTGTACACACAAATACTGCTCTTTTACATATATCTATCATAACAACCTGCTCTGACAAAATAATAGGCCTCCACTGAGTCTATACCACCACAGTAACAGCAGTAAAAGCACTGTTCATTTAGAAATTCAATGGTTTGAGAAGATTTAAGAATTTTGAGGTGTTCCTTTGCATTTGGGAAAAGGGTAATACGTCTTTGTAAATTGAATGTGTACTCACTTCTTCAGACCCCACTACACAGCTGGTAGGCCAGCCCGTCGATGATGGGATGGAAAAGGTTATTTGGTATGCCTCCAACCCCGACTCACACCTCTATATGAAATACATATCTGAAACCTGACGACTAGAAAAAAACATGAAGAAAATATAATTGGGCTAAAGAAAATTGACAAGGCTTTGGCAAATTAGTGAGGTTTGAAAACAAAGTCATGAAGGTCTAATTTAAAAAGCCTTGAATCCGAGTCGTTTGCATCTTGAAATGTGAGTCTGAGGTCTGATGAGGCATCTGACTATCTTGGGATGGATGATTTATACATATAAAAGTTAATTCTGGCATGGAACCCCACTGTTGGTGATTCAATACCAATCTTACATTTCGTTTTAGTTGCATCAGCATCGTGCAAATCTGAAACCGCTTTACAATTACATTTAATATCTTTGAATATGTAGCGAAGTTTTATTCAAATTCTTTGCCCCCCCCCCCCCAAAAAAAAAAAAACTAACATTGCAAAGTGAGTCAATCGAATGTAATAGGCCCAATGTTAGTCCTCGGTTATGGTGATGTTCATGAAATACAACCAAGAGACACATTTCACTCAAAATAAAGGCTACCTAAACTACCTGTCCACAGCTCACATTGTAAAGTCATTATTTTACACAAGTGCTCTGTAGCTTATAGGCCAACAGAAAACGTACATTTGGAAAACAGATATGAGCTATAGAGATACTGAGGTCACCTCGGGCAGGGACCATGTAGATACACAACAAACAACACCAGAATAAACAGGTTGAATGGAGGGATCTAAAACGGGCTCTTGGGGCTTTTAAGCCCTGAACAAAGCCTGACAGGTACAGTTGTCTCCCAATCTGCTTGCTGCACCCAAGACCAGAGCCAATTGCATGCAAGGAGCCACGAGCCATCAAGCCACATTCAAATAGAGCCAAACAATTTACCCCTACCTACATGTCCATATTACCTCAATTATCTCAGCTAACCTGTACCCCAGCACATTGACTCGGTACCGGTACCCCCTGTATATAGCCCAATTATTGTTATTGTACTGTGTTACTTTTTAAAAACTTTTGATTATTTAGTAAATATTTTCATAACATATTTACCATTTGATTTGCTTCGCTTTGAGAAAGCTGAAGCCTAGAGGAAAAAAGATAATATAGCTAGCATCTTTCAAAATTAATTACATTTTATACTGATATATCACTGTTATTATATCAGACTGATTTGTTGTAGATATGCAGTTATATATGCTAGTTTTTAGCTTGCATAACTGATGTGTGCATAATTATAAGGGACACTTCATGTTTTGTGGATAATATTTACATTTACAGAGCTCCACTCCTGGCAGGCTGATCAGATTATTGTTCAGCCTTAGAGTTTAAACAGATTCAATAGCAGCCTCAGAGGCTGATAAGTCAGGATGCTGCATTATAGGCTGTTTCATGAGCAAAGGTCCTTGCAGGCATATTAGCAGTCAAAGTGCCTTACAGGCTGATGCATATCTGATCCAGCGGTTGAGCTCTATTCCCGCTAGGCTGATCAGATTCAATAGAAGCCCATAAGTCAGGATGATGCCTTGTAGACTGTTTAATGAACACATTTTTTGTCTATCAATGTGAATGAGGTCAAGACTATTACCTGACCTTAATTGTAGTCATTCTTCAATCAATGATTGGATGTACTACTTGCCTAGTTAAATAAAGGTTAAATAAAAAATAGTACTTTGTTTCACTATTGCTTTTGTATTTCTCTTATACAGTAGATGTGTGATGGTTGATCATGACATGAAAGAAATAAAGGAAATCAAGTCAGTCTTCCCTCAGTCTGCAGTGCCACTTTGCTGGTTCCATGTACTACAAGTAAATATCATGAAACTGTCTGACAGCCTCCTTTCAAAATTCAGCATCACAATGATTATTTGAAATATTTACATATGAACGCTTGTCGGGCTAATTGCCAGCCTAATTGGTTTACATAGGATTGTAGTGATTGCAATTTGGAAGCAATTTAAATGGTCATGGCCTCCTGAGTGTAGGCATGGCCACCTGAGTGGAGGCATGGCCACCCGAATGGAGGCATGGCCTCCCGAGTGGAGGCATGGCCACCCGAGTGGAGGCATGGCCACCCGAATGGAGGCATGGCCTCCCGAGTGGAGGCATGGGCCTCCCGAGTGTAGGCATGGCCACCCGAATGGAGGCATGGCCTCCCAAGTGTAGGCATGGCCACCCGAGTGGAGGCATGGCCACCCGAGTGGAGGCATGGCCTCCCGAGTGGCACTAGAGGTGTCACTACAGCCCTGGGTTTGATCCCAGGCCGTATCACAACAGGCCGTGATCGGGAGTCCCATAGAGTGGCGCACAATTGGCCTAGTGTCGTCTGGTTTAGAGGAGGGTGTGGCCAGGGCTTTACTTGGCTCAACATGCTCTAGCGACTCCTTGTGGCGGGCTGGGCCACTGCAGGCTGACCTCAGTCATCAGCTGAACGGTGTTTCTGGTGCGACTGACTTCCGGGTTAAGTGGGCGGGTGTTAAGAAGTGCGGTTTTGCGGGTCATGTGTCGGAGGACACATGACTTGACCGTTGCCTCCTGAGCCTGTTGGGGAGTTGCAGCAATGAGACAAGATTGAAATTTGGGAGAAAACGAGGGTAAAATACAATTTATATATATATATACAGTTGAAGTCGGAAGTTTACACACACTTGGGTTGGAGTCATTATTAAAACTCGTTTTTCAACCACTCTACAAATTTCTTGTTAACAATCTATAGTTTTGGCAAGTCGGTTAGGACATCTACTTTGTGCATTACACAAGTAATTTTTCCAACAATTGTTTACAGACTATTATTTCAGATTATTTCACTTATAATTCACTGTATCACAATTCCAGTGTGTCAGAAGTTTACATACACTAAATTGACTGTGCCTTTAAACAGCTTGGAAAATTGTGGAATATAATGTCATGGCTTTAGAAGCTTCTGATAGGCTAATTAACCTCTACAGGGTTGGTGGGTCCCCCTTGGAATGTTTGAGCTAACATAGGCTAATGCGATTAGCATGAGGTCGTAAATAACAAGAACATTTCCCAGGACATAGACATATCTGATATTATCAGAAAGTTTAAATTCTTGTTAATCTAATTGCACTGTCCAATTCACAGTAGCTATTACAGTGAAAGAATACCATGCTATTGTTTGAGGAGCACAGTTATGAACTTTAAAAGTTATTAATAAACCAATTAGGCACATTTGGGCAGACTTGATACAAAAGAAAAATGCATGTTTTTTTCTTTGTATTATCTTTTACCAGATCTAATGCATTATATTCTCCTACATTAATTTCACGTTTCCACAAATTTCAAAGTGTTTCCATTCAAATGGTATCAAGAATACGCATTTCCTTGCATCAGGTCCTGAGCTACAGGCAGTTAGATTTTGTGTATTTAATTTCAGGCGAAAATTTAAAAAAAAGGGTCTGATCCTTATTCAGTGCACAGCCAGAACTTAGAAAATAAAATATAATCTACCAATGAGGGTTTTATTGATTTGTTGAATCACGGCTCTTTGGAGAATGTTCAACGCCCCTCTGAATTTGATGGAACTGAAGTAATTACAGTGTAAGGAGTCAAAGAAAAATCCTCAAGTCATTCAGGATTGTATTCATTAATAGTTAGTGTGCTCATTAATATATCTGGCTGTTTATGTTCTTATTAGCGCTTATCAATTCATTATTAATGGCTCAAGTAGAATACAAAGGAGGAGAGAGTCTGAGAGGGGTAGCCTACTGTGGGTATTTATCGTAATCCAGATATTTGTTTTCGGTGTGTGGTGACCGACATATGATCACTTTTGAATCCCAGTGGCACCGCCCGTTTTAACACAGGCAGGCCCTGCACACGCATGCACGCACGCACACACACACACACACACACACACACACACACACACACACACACACACACACACACACACACACACACACACACACACACACACACACACACACACACACACACACACACACGTCTCGACCCCGCCCTGTGCAACTGGGCACTGGACTTCCTGACGGGACGCCCCCAGGTGGTGAGGGTAGGCAACAACATCTCCACTCCGCTGATCCTCAACACTGGGGCCCCACAGGGGTGCGTTCTGAGCCCTCTCCTGTACTCCCTGTTCACCCACGACTGCGTGGCCACGCACGCCTCCAACTCAATCATCAAGTTTGCGGACGACACAACAGTGGTAGGCTTGATTACCAACAACGACGAGACGGCCTACAGGGAGGAGGTGAGGGCCCTCGGAGTGTGGTGTCAGGAAAATAACCTCACACTCAACATCAACAAAACTAAGGTGATGATTGTGGACTTCAGGAAACAGCAGAGGGAACACCCCCCTATCCACATCGATGGAACAGTAGTGGAGAGGGTAGTAAGTTTTAAGTTCCTCGGCATACACATCACAGACAAACTGAATTGGTCCACCCACACAGACAGCATCGTGAAGAAGGTGCAGCAGCGCCTCTTCAACCTCAGGAGGCTGAAGAAATTTGGCTTGTCACCAAAAGCACTCACAAACTTCTACAATCGAGAGCATCCTGGCGGGCTGTATCACCGCCTGGTACGGCTCTCCAGAGGGTAGTGAGGTCTGCACAACGCATCACCGGGGGCAAACTACCTGCCCTCCAGGACACCTACACCACCCGATGTTACAGGAAGGCCATAAAGATCATCAAGGACAACAACCACCCGAGCCACTGCCTGTTCACCCCGCTATCATCCAGAAGGCGAGGTCAGTACAGGTGCATCAAAACTGGGACCGAGAGACTGAAAAACAGCTTCTATCTCAAGGCCATCAGGCTGTTAAACAGCCACCACTAACATTGAGTGGCTGCTGCAAACACACTGACTCAACTCCAGCCACTTTAATAATGGGAATTGATGGGAAATGATGTAAAATATATCACTAGCCACTTTAAACAATGCTACCTAATATAATGTTTACATACCCTACATTATTCATCTCATATGTATACATATATACTGTACTCTATATCATCTACTGCATCTTTATGTAATACATGTATCACTCGCCACTTTAACTATGCCACTTTGTTTACATACTCATCTCATATGTATATACTGTACTCGATACCATCTACTGTATCTTGCCTATGCTGCTCTGTACCATCACTCATTAATATATCTTTATGTACATATTCTTTATCCCCTTACACTTGTGTGTATAAGACAGTAGTTTGGAATTGTTAGTTAGATTACTAGTTGGTTATTACTGCATTGTCGGAACTAGAAACACAAGCATTTCGCTACACTCGCATTAACATCTGCTAACCATGTGTATGTGACAAATAAAATTTGATTTGATTCACACACACACACACACACACACACACACACACACACACACACACACACACACACACACACACACACACACACACACACACACACACACACACACACACACACACACACACACACACACAATTTGAATTCATTGTGGGAACGCTTGTTGGTAATTCTGTTTAACAAAAGGTATTCTTAGAAGGTGAAATATTTATCCCTTGTATGAATAAGAATTGTTTTTTTAGGGTTGTCCTCTGACAACGCCTGGTATAGAGGTCCTGGATGGCAGAAAGCTTGGCCCCGGTGATGTACAGGGCCGTACGCATTACCCTATGTAGTGCCTTGCGGTTGGAGGCTGAGCAGTTGCCATACCAGGCAGTGATGCAACCCGTTAGGATGCTCTAAATGGTGCAGCTGTAAAACCTTTTGAGGATCTGAGGACCTATGCCAAATCATTTCAGTCTCCTGAGGGGGAATAGGTTTAGTCTTGCCCGCTTCACGACTGTCTTGGTGTGCTTGGACCATGTTAGTTTGTTGGTGATAGGGAAGCCTAGGAACTTGAAGCTCTCAACCTACTCCACTACAGCCCCGTCGATAAGAATGGGGGCATACTTGGTCCTCCTTTTCCTGTAGTCCACAATCATCTCCTTAGTCTTGATCACGTTGAGGGAGAGGTTGTTGTCCTTGCATCACACGGTCAGGTCGCTGACGTCCTCCCTATAGGCTGTCTCATTATTGTCAGTGAACATTGTCACTGTTGTGTCATCAGCAAACTTAATGATGGTGTTGGAGTCGTGCCTGGCCGTGTGGTCATGAGTGAACAGGGAGTACAGGAGGGGACTGAGCACACCCCTGAGGGGCCCCCGTGTTGTTACCTACACTTACCACCTGGGGGTGGCCCATCAGGAAGTCCAGGATCCAGTTGCAGAGGGAGGTGTTTATGTCTATGGGTCCTTAGCTTAGTGATGAGCTTTGAGGGCACTATGGTGTTGAACACTGAGCTGTAGTCAATGAACAGCATTCTCACATAGGTGTTCCTTTTGTCCAGGCGGGAAAGGGTAGTGTAGAGTGCAATAGAGATTGCATCATCTGTGAGTATGCAAATTGCGGTATGCAAATTGAAGTGGGTCTAGGGTTTCTGAGATAAGGGTGTTGATGTGAGCCATGACCAGTCTTTCAAAGCATTTCCTGGCTCCAGACGTGAGTGCTATGGGTCAATAGTCATTTAGGCAGGTTACCTTACCTTGGTCTGCTTGAAACATGTTGGTATTACAGACTCAGACAGGGAGAGGTTGAAAATGTCAGTGAAGACACTTGCCAGTTGGTCAGCGTATGCTCGAGCACACGTCCTGGTAATCCGTCTGGCCCAGCGGCCTTGTGAAGGTTGACCTGCTTAAAGGTCTTATCGGCTGCGGAGAGCATGATCACACTGTCACCCGGAACAGCTGATGCTCTCATGCATGTTTCAGTGTTGCTTGCTTCTAAGCGAGCATAGAAGTTATTTCGCTTGCCTGGTAGACTCATGTCATTGGGTAGCTCTCGGCTGTGCTTCCCTTTGTAGTCTGTAATAGTTTGCAAGCCCTGCCACATCCGACGAGCATCGGAGCCGATGTAGTACGATTCAATCTTAGTCCTGTATTGACGCTTTGCTTTTTTGATGGTTCATCGGATGGCATAGCAGGATTTCTTATAAGCTTTCGGGTTAGAGTCCCGCTCCTTGAAAGCGGCAGCTCTACCCTTAGGTCAGTGTGAATGTTGCCTGTAATCCATGACTTCTGGTTGGGGAATGTACGTACAGTCACTGAGGGGACGACATCCTCGATGCACTTATAGACAAAGCCAGTGTCTGATGGGGTGTACTCCTCAACAGGGGCGTGAAAAAAACCTACCAGGTCCCTAACAAAGAAATCAGAATGTTTCAGATTAAAATAACGCACTGAACAATATGTGTTATTAAATGTACTAACTATTACCTTCTGCTACTCTATACTACAATTGTGCAGATTCTAGTTTCCACCTTCATCCTTTGCCTTTATTAACAGTATTGCAAACATTTTTGGTTCCTAATGTTAAAAAAAGCTGTCTGTGTCATGAGATTTTCATGATGCTTTATAATAAATAACTACACAAATGGTGATCCATGTTTCAGATTAAATCATTTATTACCAATTCTTATTGTCACGTTCTGACCTTTATTTCCTTTGTTTTGTCTTTATTTAGTATGGTCAGGGCGTGAGTTGGGTGGGCAGTCTATGTTTGTTTGTTCTATATTTTGGGTATTTCTATGTTTCGGCCTAGTATGGTTCTCAATCAGAGGCAGGTGTCATAGGTTGTCTCTGATTGATAATCATACTTAGGTAGCCTGGGTTTCACTGTGTGTTTGTGGGTGATTGTTCCTGTCTCTGTGTTTGCACCAGATAGGACTGTTAGGGTTTTCCACATTTCTTGTTTTATGTAGTCAGTTGTTCATGTGTACAGTACGTATTAAAAAGAACCATGGACACTTACAACGCCGCATATTGGTCCTCTGATCCTTTTCGCCTCTCCTCTTTGGAAGAAGAGGAGGAAATCCCTTACAGAATCACCCACCACAACAGGACCAAGCGGCGTGGTAAACAGCAGCTGCAGCAAGAGCAGCAGCAGGAGAAGGGACAGCAACGACAGAAGCGGCAACAGCAACAGCGGCGCAATGAGGAATGGACATGGGACGATGTATTGGATGGCAAGGGTTGCTACACATGGGAGGAGATCCTGGCGGGAAAGGATCGCCTTCCATGGGAACAGGTGGAGGCAGCGAGGAGAGCAGAGGCAGCCGGAGGAGCCGGCGATATGAGGAGGCAGCACGGCAGTGCAACAGGTACGAGAGGCAGCCCCCCATTTTTTTTGGGGGGGGGGCAGACGAGGTGTGGTACTAAGCCAGGTAGCAGACCTGAGCTCACTCCTCGTGCTTATTATAAGCAGCGCATTACTGGTCAGGCACCGTGTTATGCGATTAAGCGCACGGTGTCGCCAGTACGTGCCCATAGCCCGGTGCGCTATAGGGCAGCCCCCCGAAAGTGCCATGCGCGTGTGAGCATCGAGCCAGGGCGTATGGTGCCTGCTCAGCGTGTCTGGTCGCCGGTGCGCAGTTTTGGTCCAGGGTATCCTGCACCGGCTCTGCGTACTGTGTCTCCGGGGCGCTGGGAGGGTGCAGTGCGTCCTCTGCCTGCGCTCCGCTCGTGCCGGGCAAATGTGGGAGTGGAGCCTAAGGGAGAGGTGCGTGTAGTAAGCACTAGATCTCCCGTGCTTACCCACAGCCCGGTTCAACCTGTGCCTGCACTCTGGAGGGTCCGGGCTAGAGTAGTTGTCCAGCCTGGGGAAGTGGTGCCAAGGTTGCGCACCAGAGCTCCAGTGCTCCCCCACAGCCCGGTCCTTCAGGTGCCTCCTCCTAACACCAAGCCTCCTGAAGGTCTCCCCAGCCTGGTGGTTCCTGTGGCAGCCCCACGCACCAGGCTGTCTCTCTGTCTCCTCCCTACAGGTGGTCCCGTCTGTCCGGCGCTGCTGCCGGAGCTGCCCGCCTGCCCGGCGCTGCTGCCTGAGCCTCCGCCTGTCCGGCGCTGCTGCCGGAGTCTCCCGCCTGCCCGGCGCTGCTGCCGGAGTCTCCCGCCTGCCCGGCGCTGCTGCCGGAGCCTCCCGCCTGCCCGGCGCTGCTGCCGGAGCCTCCCGCCCGGCGCTGCCCGGCCCGGCGCTGCTGCGCTGCTGCTGCCGGAGCCTCCCGCCTGCCCGGCGCTGCTGCCGGAGCCCCTGCCCAGCTGCCCGGAGGCGTCCGGCGCTGCTGCCGGAGCCTCCCGCCTGTCCGGCGCTGTTCCGGAGCCCCCTGCCCCCTCTGTCCAGAGCCCCTGCCCCTCTGTTCCGAGCCCCTGCCCCTCTGTCCCGAGCCGCTGCCCCTCTGTCCCGAGCTGCCCCTCTGTCCCGAGCTGCCCCTCTGTCCCGAGCTGCCCCTCTGTCCCGAGCTGCCCCTCTGTCCCTTACACTTATAAACAAGGTTTATCCTCTTCTGCCCTATGCATACTTCCTAAATATATGTCTAAATAACATACCCAAAATACAAATTGTTCCTGAACTATGTGGACTGCTGGCATAAATGTGGTACCTACAGAGAGCAAGCATCTGTGAAACTGCAACTGTAGTGTCAATACATTATGTGGTTCATTCCTGAGTAAATTCAACAGGAGATAAACCATAGCAGAAAATACTCTGAAACTGTCACAGCTTTCGTCTGTAGAAGGAGGAGCGGACCAAAATGCAGCGTGGTTGTTATTCATTTTATTATAATAAAGAAACTATACACGATAAACTAACAAAATAACAAACGTGCGAAAACCTAAACAGCCCTATCTGGTGCAAAACACAGAGACAGGAACAATCACCCAAAAACACACAGTGAAACCCAGGCTACCTAAATATGGTTCCCAATCAGAGACAATGACTAACACCTGCCCCTGATTGAGAACCATATCAGGCCAAACACAGAAATAGACAAACAAGACATCCAACATAGAATGCCCACTCAGATCACACCCTGACCAACTAAAACATAGAAACATACGCAAAACCTGAACCTATCGGGGAGGGTCTGGGTGGGCATCTGTCCGCGGTGGAGACTTTGGTGCTGGACGTGGCCCCCACTTCACCGCAGTCTTCCCCCACCTTGTCCGCTTCCGTGACCTCCCAGCCACGGCAACCCTACTTAACAACACGGGACAGAGGGGCAGCTCGGGACAGAGGGGCAGCTCGGGACAGAAGGGCTCTTCAGACTCCGGCAGCAGCGCCGGACAGGCGGGAGACCCCGGCAGCAGCGCCGGACAGGCGGGAGACTCCGGCAGCAGCGCCGGACAGGCGGGAGACTCCGGCAGCACCGGACAGGCGGGAACTCCTGGCAGATCAGCGCGGAGCAGGCGGGAGACTCGGCTGACTGGCGGATCGGACAGTCTGGCGGGAGACTCCGGCTGCACAGGAGAGGAGGAAGATCTCTGGCAGACCTGGAAGAGTCTGGTTGACTGGCAGATCTGGAGAGCTGGAAGAATCTGGCTGACTGGCGGATCTGGAAGAGTCTGGCAGACTGGCAGATCTGGAAGAGTCTGGCAGACTGACGGTTCCGGCAGATCCTGGCAGACCTGGAAGAGTCTGGTTGACTGGCAGATCTGGAAGAGTCTGGTTGACTGGCAGATCTGGCTGACTGGCAGATCTGGAAGAGTCTGGTTGACTGGCAGATCTGGAAGAGTCTGGTTGACTGGCGGATCTGGAAGAGTCTGGCTGACTGGCGGATCTGGAAGAGTCTGGCTGACTGGCGGATCTGGAAGAGTCTGGCTGACTGGCGGATCTGGAAGAGTCTGGTTGACTGGCGGATCTGGAAGAGTCTGGTTGACTGGCAGAACTGGAAGAGTCTGGCTGACTGGCAGATCTGGAAGAGTCTGGCTGACTGGCAGATCTGGAAGAGTCTGGTTGACTGGCAGATCTGGAAGAGTCTGGTTGACTGGCAGATCTGGAAGAGTCTGGTTGACTGGCAGATCTGGAAGAGTCTGGTTGACTGGCAGATCTGGAAGAGTCTGGTTGACTGGCAGATCTGGCTGACTGGCAGATCTGGAAGAGTCTGGTTGACTGGCAGATCTGGAAGAGTCTGGTTGACTGGCAGACCTGGAAGCGTCTGGTTGACTGGCAGATCTGGAAGAGTCTGGTTGACTGGCAGATCTGGAAGAGTCTGGCTGACTGGCGGATCTGGAAGAGTCTGGCAGATTGTCAGATCTGGAAGAGTCTGGCTGACTGGCAGATCTGGAAGAGTCTGGCTGACTGGCGGATCCTGGCAGACTGACGGCTCTGGCTGCTCCATGCTGACTGGCAGCTCTGGCTGCTTCATGCTGACTGGCGGCTCTGGCTGCTCCATGCTGACTGGCGGCTCTGGCTGCTCCATACAGATTGGCAGCTCTGGTGGCCTCTTGCAGACTGGCAGCTCTGGCTGCTCCATGCAGACTGGCAGCTCCTTGCAGACTGGCAGCTCCTTGCAGACTGGCAGCTCCTTGCAGACTGGCAGCTCCATGCAGACTGGCAGCTCCGGCTGCTCCATGCAGACTGACAGCTCTGGCTGTTCCATGAAGACTGACAGCTCTGGCTGCTCCATGCAGGCTGGCAGCTCTGGCTGCTCCATGCAGGCTGGCAGCTCTGGCTGCTCCATGCAGGCTGGCAGCTCTGGCTGCTCCATGCAGGCTGGCAGCTCTGGCTGCGCTAAACAGGCAGGAGACTCCGGCAACGCTGTAGAGGCGGAAGGCTCTGGCAGCGCTAAACAGGCGGGAGACTCCAGCAGCGCAGGAGAGGAGGAAGGCTCCGGCAGCGCTGGAGAGGCGAGGCGCACTGTAGGCCTGATGCGTGGTGCTGGCACTGGTGGTACTGGGCCGAGGACACGCACAGGAAGCCTGGTGCGGGGAGCTGCCATCGGAGGGCTGGTGTGTGGAGGTGGCACAGGATGGGTTAGACTGTGAAGTACTGGAGATCTTGAGAGCAGTGCTGGCACAGGACATGCAAGGCTAGGGAGGTGCACAGGAGGCCTGGTGCGTGAGGCTGGCACCAACTTCACTAGCCGACTAACACGCACCTCAGGACGAGTATGGAGCGCTGACCCAGGTGCCATCAAATCCCGACACGCTCCGTCGGGCGAATTCCATACTTAAAGCACCAACATAGCAACTCCCTCATTACTCTCTCCTCTAATTTCCCCATTAACTACTTCACAGTCTGTTTCGCTCACCTCCAACACCGGCTCTGGTTCTGGTCTCCTCCTTGGCTCCTCACGATAAACAGGGAGAGTGGGCTCAGGTCTGACTCCTGACTCTGCCACACTCTCCCTGAGCCTCCCCCCCCCCCAAGACATTTTTGGGGCTGACTCTCGGGCTTCCATCCGCTTCGCCGTGCTGCCTCCTCATACCAGCGCCTCTCCGCTTTCTCCGCCTCCAGTTCTTCCTTGGGACGGCGATATTCTCCAGGCTGAGCCCAGGATCCTTCTCCGTCTAATTCGTCCTCCCATGTCCATTCCTTTTTTTGTTGCTCCTGCTGTTGCTTTTGCCTGTTACCACGCCGCTTGGTCCTGTTGTGGTGGGTGATTCTGTCACGGCTTTCGTCTGTAGAAGGAGGAGCGGACCAAAATGCAGCGTGGTTGTTATTAATTTTATTATAATAAAGAAACTATACACGATAAACTAACAAAATAACAAATGTGCGAAACCCTAAACAGCCCTATCTGGTGCAAAACACAGAGACAGGAACAATCACCCACAAACACACAGTGAAACCCAGGCTACCTAAATATGGTTCCCAGAGGCAATGACTAACACCTGCCCCAGATTGAGAACCATGTCAGGCCAAACACAGAAATAGACAAACAAGACATCCAACATAGAATGCCCACTCAGATCACACCCTGACCAACCAAAACATAGAAACATACAAAGTAAACTATGGCCAGGGTGTGACAGAAACAGTATTTTTCCCATACCTGGGCAGGCTTGGGTAGAACAGATCAAGACATTTGTCCTTGTGTTTGTTCCCTGTAACAAAACTCAGAGGTTACACTGTGCCCTGAGCCCAGTGTCAAGCCTTCTTGTGAGTAAACTAATCTATAAAAGTAAAATTTTCTAGATAACTGGTTTTCAATTGAAAGGGTGGCAAGGCTGTTCAACCTGTCTTGGCACATTGTAGATCTTAGAAAGTTCTTTATAAGTTTCAGCTTACTGAAGGCACGTTCACCTCCAGCAACTGTTACAGGCATTGTACAGAAGATTCGCAGTGCAACGCACACCTCTCCAAAAATGCTCTGTAGCTGCATCTTGTGGATGGCATTTAGGATCTCTACAGGAGAAAGACCATCTGAAGAAGTGGCACTATATATCGGCTTCAGATGTCACACTTCATTTTCAAATCCATCTGTGAGATCTTTGGAGTACTTCTATCTCAATTTGTGGCAAGATACACAAATGTGGTTTTCAGTCATTTCCTAAATGTAAGTATTGGTGAAAGCTCCTCGCATGTAGCTGCAATCGTGTGGAACCGCATGTCCAAATGACTGATTATACTATCCAGAGCCACGTAAAACACTGTGTTGCGAAATCCAGTGTCTGACTTCTGTTCATTTGCTATGTCATCTTCAGTCTCATCAGGGAAACATTTCTTTTTTTCTGGCCGCTCCTCTGTTCACTGTGAAGCTGAGTAGTTACACCCATTTCATTTGCCACCATTGAGGCTTCTGCCAGAAGAGCGTCCCATTGATTATGCAGAGCCTGCATTTCTTCCTGTACTGCCTTAATGTGAGCTGCTCCAGTGTCCAGAGAAATATTTCCTGACTGAAGAATTAGGATTCTATTCTCAATACACTGCAAAACCTTTACTCAGAAAGTGAGCAGGAAAATTGCCTTGAAAGACACGAAGCAGCTTTTCAGACCATTTGCCTCAGATTTGGCTTCGTTTGTCAGGCTGCAGGTAGCAAGAAGCATGTCTAGGGCCTTGATGATAGACGGGACATGAGTTGCTACTGGTCGGATCGCAGCAATACGACACACTCCATTGTGTGTCTGAAAGGCTGTTAAGACAGCAGCCAGTCTTTTCCTTGAGAATGGCCCATCACTCTGGGCTGGAGCTGAACAGATTGTAAAGGCGCTTCACACAGTCAAAAAAGGTTGATACTTCTGGGCACGACTGAGCTGCATGTACACCACAAGATTAAGAGTACGGGAGGCACATGGTGAGTATGTGGCCAGTGGATTTTGCAGTATGTGTGCTTGAACTCCCTCACTTTCCCTGACATACTGTATTTGCACCATTATCATAGCCTTGACCCCGGCAATCTGCTATGTCAATACCCTTCCAATGCACTCAAAATAATTTCAGAAATTTCACTGCCTGTCTTTCTAGTCAAGTCTTTAAATTCAAGAAAATGTTTAATAATTTCCCAGTCACCTGTTCCCTGAACTTTATCTTTGTGTACATATCTCACCAATAATAAATGTAGCTCATTATGGGAAATGTCTGGAGTTGCATCACATATAACCAAGTAATGGATTGCATCTTCACTTTCATAAAGTATGGTTTTCAAAACCCTTTGACCACATATTCCTATGAACTTGTTTTGGCTCTCAGGGCTGAGGTAATGAGTCAGTCGTGCTCCTTTCTTTTTGTCCCTGCCTTTCTGTAAGTGCTCACATAATAGCGGATCATAATTTGACAACAGTTCCAGTAAGCCTAGGTAATGTCCATTATGGACATCATCAAGATTGAGTGATTTCTCCCAGAATGGCAGATCCCTGGATGAGTACATTGTCACATCCAAATTCCTTTCTAGAAGTGATCTGTTTTTATACATTTCTGACTGGATTTGTTTCTGCAGCTGACTGTCTAACCTGACGCTGTTGTTACGGTAAGGTGCACATTTTTCCATTTCCAGTAACAGTTCTTGTGAGACACACCATTCTCATGCTCTGGTCGTTTGTCATACATTCTCTGCCATTTCACTGATAATATCCTATAGCCATTGTCACTATTCAGAGAACTGGGTGATGGTTTACTTTGCTCATGAGAAAAAAGAACACATGGAATGCAATATAATGCCTTTACACTCTTACTATAAATAAGTCAGTCTCTCTCACCTTTTCGCTTCTGTTTTCTCACTTACTGTACTGTAAATAGTTGGGATCTGGGGGCATGATTTTATACAGTTCTGTCTCCTCACCACACCTGTTGGCTAGTCTGCGAACATTAGCTTCTCTTTCATGGTCTTGTACTTTCTCTGGCCACAGTGCTGGATCATCTGAACAGGCAGTTAATCCACTGTTAACCCACTGTTCCTAGGCCGTCATTGAAAATAAGAATTGCTTCTTAACTGACTTGCCTAGTTAAATAAAGGTTAAAAAAAATTATAATACTAATAATCTAAAACCTCATCTTCCTCACTTTGAATCTGTCCAAACGCTTCCTTCCCTTATTACTTGCTTGTTCAATCTCTTCTGTCACTCCTTCACTGGTCCTGCTGCTACTCCTTAACTCCTCTTCCTCCTCCCTGCTCTCCTCTGCATCAGAGTCTGTCTGACAGCTTTCTGCTGACATTCTGCCTATCTGGGGCTCTCTAGTCAAATTAGGGATGATGACTCAGTCAAGTGTTGCTTAAAATAACGCTGGCTCAGGAAGCCATACTTCTTTTGCTAGCTAATAACATTAGGTTATTAGCTAGCTAACAAGCACGAATTAGCCAAGCAAGGTTAAAAATGCTGAACTAACTAACGTTAGCTAGCACCAGCTAGTTAGCACTAGCTAACTAACACCATTTCACTTGTTCCGACTTACTAAAGTGGAGCTCAAAGTAGGAATTGACTGAATAAACCATCAATGAATTAGCTAGCTAACGTTAAAAACTTCTTATGGCTGGGGGCAGTATTGAGCAGCTTGGATGAATAAGGTGCTCAGAGGTGCCCAGAGTAAACTGCCTGCTGCTCAGTCCCAGGAGCTAAGATATATGCACATTATTAGTATATTTGGATAGGAAACACTCTGAAGTTTCTAAAACTGTTTGAATGATGCGGCAGGGTAGCCTAGTGGTTAGAGCGTTGGATTCGTAACCAAATGTTTGCAAGTTCAAATCCTTGAGCTGACAAGGTACAAATCTGTCGTTCTGCCCCTGAACAGGCAGTTCACTGGTCCTAGGCCATCATTGAAAATAAGAATTTGTTCTTAACTGACTTGCCTAGTTAAATAAAGGTTAAAATAAAAAATAAAAAATATATGGCAGGCAAAAACCTGAGAAAAAGGTTTGTAGTTTTTCAACTCTTGCCCTGTCGAATACACAGTGGGATATTGGTCATATTGCACTTCCTAAGGCTGCCATTAGATGTCAACAGTCTTTAGAACCTTGGTTGATGCTTCTACTGTGAAGTGGGGGCGAATGAGAGGGGAATGAGTCAGAGATCTGCCAGAGAGCCATGAGCTGGCCATGCTCATTCACGTGAGAGCAAGCTCTGTTCCATTGCATTTCTACAGACAAAGGAATTCTCCGGTTGGAACAATATTGAAGATTTATGTTAAAAACATCCTAAAGATTGATTCTGTACTTCGTTTGACATGTTTCTACGACCTGTAATAAAACCTTTTGGAGTTTTTGTCCGTACTTTCCGCTGGACTTGCACGCGCGTCGTGAGTTTGGATTTGTTTACCAAACGCGCTAACAAAAGGAGGTATTTGGACAAAAATTATTAACTTTATCAAACAAATCAAACATTTATTGTGGAACTGGGATTCCTGGGAGTGCATTCTGATGAAGATCATCAAAGGTAAGTGAATATTTATAATGCTATATCTGACTTCTGTTGACTACACAACATGGCGGATATCTGTGTGGCTTGTTCGGGCTCTGAGCGCTGTACTCAGACTATTGCATGGTTTGCTTTTTTAGTAAAACTTTTTGAAATCTGACACAGCGGTTGCATTAAGGAGAAGTTTATCTAAAGTTCCATGTATAACACTTGTATTTTCATCAACATTTATGATGATTATTTCTGTAAATTGATGTGGCATTCTGCAAAATTACCGGATGTTTTTGGAACTACTGAACATAACGCACCAATGTATACTGAGATTTTTTATCTATGAACTTTATCGAACAAAACATACATGTATTTTGTAACATGAAGTCCCATGAGTGTCATTTGATGAAGATCAAAGGTTAGTGATTTATTTCCCTCTATTTCTGCTTTTTGTGACTCCTCTCTTTGGCTGGAAAAATGGCTGTGCTTTTCTGTGAATAGGCACTTACCTAACATAATCGTTTGTGGTGCTTTCGCCGTTAAGCCTATTTGAAATCGGACACTGTGGTGGATTAACAAGAAGCGTATCTTTAAAATGGTGTGAAATACTTGTATGTTTGAGGAATTTTAATTATGAGATTTCTGTTGTTTGAATTTGGCGCCCTGCACTTTCACTGGCTGTTGTCATATCGATCCCATTAGCGGGATCTCAGCCATAAGAGTCTTTAGCCAAGTTAGCTGTCTGGCTAGCTCGGTTAAATCACTGGCCTGGGTCGCTATTCGCTTCTAGGTTGACGATTCTCAGTAAACGTGCCTATAGTATAACTTAAAATCACAAAATATTTTACTTTCAATGCAAAATCATCATGAACTAATGAATATTTGCGTTGTAAGAATTCTCAACTTTCTCTCACCGCTGCCACTTTCTTAATGCGAGGGTGGAAAAATAAATAATTTCAACCGGTACTTATCAAAATATCCTGGATATTCCAATTAACACTGCTGGGAGCTGAACAACGTGAACTCTGCAATTGAACAGCAGACTCTATTGTCAATTTACACTCGTGGTGTTTCTCCTGTAAAATTCAAAACTGGAACATCAACACTTTGACTCCAAAATCATTAACACCCAAATTTTAATAATGGCGATTTTGCTGTTCGGTAAACCACCCACAGTTGCTGTTTCATTCATTGTTAACAGACTGTCCTTCACTTTCTCAGTGCATGATCAACCACATAGGCCTACCTCATTCTCAGTGCATGATCAACCACATAGGCCTACCTCATTCTCAGTGCATGACCAACCACATAGGCCTACCTCATTCTCAGTGCATGACCAACCACATAGGCCTACCTCATTCTCAGTGCATGATCAACCACATAGGCCTACCTCATTCTCAGTGCATGATCAACCACATAGGCCTACCTCATTCTCAGTGCATGATCAACCACATAGGCCTACCTCATTCTCAGTGCATGACCAACCACATAGGCCTACCTCATTAATAGGAAGTGATGGTGGTGAGAAAAAGTATTTTGAACAGAAAGGAATATATACTGTATGAGAGCCAAACTCATTAGAGAGTCAAACTCTTAAATTAGGGCAGAGATTAAGATGAAGCAGTAGCCTACATGGTCTAGATGACCAGACATATTTTATTCCTACTGAATGTATTACCTCAAAGGGGTTTTGTCAATGAAGCCATTTATCTACTCACCCAGTCAGATGAACTGTGGATACCATTTTTATGTATCTGCGTCCAGTGCAGACATAAGCAACCACTTAGGGGGCTCTGGCCGCTAGGTGCCAAATAGTGTCCACCTGCCAAAAAGTCCCGCCCCATTCCCACTATGTAAACAAAACTGATTTCTGCGACAATTTCACTGCTTAAACAGGTTTTGTTTAGATAATAAGATGAAAACATTATTTCAAACTACTTTTGGGTCCACTGTTAACATTTCAACAACATGAAATTCATGTCTTAAACATTTCTACGTTTCAGAAATAGCCAATGCAAATGTTTAATCTGCTTGACACATTAATATTACCTTACAGATCACAAAGTTGGCTCATTTCTGCTCCATTCATATGCAAATATGTTTGATTCATACACTAGCTTGTCTGGCTGGCATGTTTTTATTTTGAGCTTCCCTCCCCTTGTCTATACTGAAATAATATTATTTCTGTAGTTGTCACGCCCTGACCATAGAGAGCTGTTTATTCTCTATGTTGGTTGGGTCGGGGTGGGATTTAAGGTGGATTATCTGGGGTAATTGTATTTCTATAGTGGTCTGATATGGTTCCCAATCAGAGGCAGCTGTTTATCGCTGTCTCTGATTTGGGATCACATTTAGGTAGCCATTTTCCCATTGTGCTTTGTGAGATCTTGACTATGTTTGTGTGTAGTTGCTTTCTGCACTGCATGTAGCTTCACGTTTCGTTTATTCGCTTTATTGTTTTTGTGATTTAAGTTTCCCTTCTAAATAAAAGGATGGAAACATACCACGCTGCATCTTGGTCCACTCATTTCAACGAGCTTGACAGTAGTCCTCTTTTATGTGAAAATGTGTTCTATCTTGCTTAGCTCATTATTACATCATTGTGGTTGAATATACTCTACATGCTTGTAAATGATACAAGACAGTTACATGTGCTATGTACAGTGGCGTATTTAGGTATAGGTGACATGGGCAGCCGCCCAGGGCAGCATCATACCAGGGGTGGCACGGGACGCCGGCACAAAAATGGGGGTGTTCGCCCAGGGAGCCATACAAGCTAGAACCGCCACTGGCTATGTACTTACCAACCAACTTATCAACTTTCACACAGCCAATGTCTGCAAGAAAACAAATCTTGATATAAATTAAAAACATTATTATTACAACATGATTAAGATTATTTGCAATATCACAAAATGTACAATAAGATGTAATAAAGTAAAATACCTACCATCTTGATGTGGGTAGCCAGCCAAGCAGTGACAACAAGGGTGGGGGAAAACAACATCAGACAAAACAGATGATGGACGACAGACACGACTGACACACACATTCACACACATTGACGACATGAGACAAACAAGACATGTGAAAGGCTTGCCGCATCTCCTGCACCGGGAAACCTCCGTACCTTCTCTCATGTACTTCCGGCAAAAGCAATGGGCGCTGACCTCTGTTGTATAGGGTGTGGACACCTTGGTAGGCCTGGACTTGGGACACCTGGATGTGGGACGCCTGGACCCAGGACGGGGACTGGAATTGGGACTGGGAAATGGTGCTTGGCGCCAAGCCTTAAAACAAGACAAAAAATTTTTTCTCATGGATCTCTGATGGTATCGTGCCATGGAGGGTTCCTCATCTCTGCAGAGAGTAAGACTGCAATAGCAAAAACATTGGTCTGAATCATGACACGCTTACCGTGGTGAAACAACTTTGATGGGTTTCTACTCCACCGTCACAGTCTTCACCCTCTCAAACTTCTGGCAGGCTAGACAGGTACTGACCTTTAAGCACAAAGTTTCACATTTTAACATTGTGTTCACTGAAAGCATAATAAAAATAAACAAAGGGTTATTTCAATGACCCATCTGTCCACATCCTTGACAATCCCACGCCAGAAGAAGCGTAGGTTGATTTTGGCAGTCATGCGCTTCACTTCGGAATGGCCAGCATGCATCTTGGTCAGAAAAGCCTCCTTCTCCTCCTTAGTGAAAATCACCCTCCTGTGTGGCTGGCCATCCTTCCTAAGTAGGAACATGTGATTACCTAACAAGCAGTGGTGTAAAGCATTTAATTAAGTAAAAATACTTTAAAATACTACATAAGTCATTTTTTTTGTGTACCTGTACTTTACTTTGTTTATATTTTTGACATCTTTTACTTTTACTCCACTACATTCCTGAAGAAAATAATGTTCTACTCTTTATATTTTGAGTGCTTAGTAAGAATTATCCAGTTCACACACTTATCAAGATAAAATTCCTGATCATTCCTACTGCCTCTGATCTGGCGGACTCACTCAACACAAATTCTTAGTTTGTTAATCATGTCTGAGTGTTGGATTGTGCCCCTGGCTATCCGTAAATTTAAAAAACGAGAAAATGGTGCCGTCTGGTTTGCTTAATATCAAGAATTTGAAATTATTTATACTTTTACTTTTGATGCTCAAGTATATTTTAACAATGACATTTACTTTGGATACTTCAGTATATATTAAACCAAATACTTTTAGTCTTGTACTCTTTCTATTAAGTTATCTTTATTTTGACTCAAGTATGACAATTAGATAGTTTTTCCACCACTGGGGATGTGAACGTGGGGTTGGCGGTTGCCTAGACAGGCAAAGCTGTGTCAGTCTCTCTAGAAACTAATTAGCCCAATTAAGCCTTGGAGTGCTAGTCACACGTTCACAATCCTCAGCATTACTGCTGGAGAATGCTTCTTTGCTCTGCTCTGCTCCAGCCTCCATTAAGTGTGTGGATTATGCATAGTATGGCAGATCTAATATTAATAGCTTTTATTGGCTTGATACTAGCATATTCATGAGCGTCACCTAATGGACTAATGGGGGTTCAACATTGACAGATGGACAGACAGCTTCTGAGGGATAGACTCACTGTAGGAGTGTGTTTCACCACAAAAATACTTGCTCTTGTTTATTTAAAGTGGCCCTCCAGTCACCTTTTCACCTACCTCATTTTACACCTGATTTATCATGATCTACCAGCTCTCCCAGTCTCACATCAGAATTAGACGTTCATCCATGTTTCTCAAACGTAACAGTTTGAAGTTGATCCAAACATCAAATTTCAAAGTTGTTAAGGTTACATTTAGACTTTAAGTCTGAATTTTTAAGGTTGGGGTTAAAATTTCTGCCTAAATAGACACACCCAAAAGAAACTGCTAGGTGTAATTACGTGATTCTGACATGCAAAAATGTGGTATATTTGGAAAGAAGACATCTGGGAGATTAGAAGATAGATAGGAGTTACATAGTTCAAAATGCCCAAGATCAAGCACACACAAAATAACAACTTTTTATTTTTTTTATTTTGAAAGTCAATCTTCATTGACAAGCTATAAGTTCCTTATTGATGACGAGAGCTGTAAACACATCAGATGGCTTCCACAACAAGTGAATAATATCCATTTTTTTTGGTGATAGACCTAACAACTAGAAATGGGCAGATGTTTTAGTAAGTAGGGTCAGGTGTGGTTACGGGACGTTTCCAAGTCTCTGAGCCAGGAAGCAATGGTTTGCGTTACGCATTAAAGGTTCTAGGCCTTTCTTTGTCCCACCCAGGTCAACTGCATATCCCTGGAAAGCTTGTCATTGGCTACAAGACTGTCAAGGTGCCATAGTAGCCAATCCCCTGTGTGATGGATGCCTACAGCATGTAAGCAGGCAACATCATGTTGTTGATGCAAAAATGTATTGTCAATTGGTGGTCATTCGATTTTGCTATTAAGTAATACATCATCAGATAACATTGGCAATAGGCTAGATTTGTTCAAACCAACCTGATGTCTAAAACTTTTTATGGATCAGTAAAAGTTTTAAACATCAGGCTTCTTATGGACGCTAGCGTCCCACCTCGACAACTTCCAGTGAAATTGCAGAGCGCCAAATTCAAATTAAATTACTATAAATATTTAACTTTCATGAAATCACAAGTGCAAAGCATCAAAATAAAGCTTAACTTGTTGTTAATCCAGGCGCGTGTCAGATTTCAAAAAGGCTTTAGCAAACCATGCGATTATCTGAGGACAGCACTCAGCACACAAAACATTACAAACAGTAACCAGCCAAGTAGATTAGTCACGAAAGTCAGAAATAGAAAAAAACCCGAATCACTTACCTTTGATGATCTTCATATGGTTGCACTCACAAGACTCCCAGTTACACAATAAATGTTTGTTTTGTTCGATAAAGTCCCTCTTTATATCCAAAAACCCCCATTTTGTTGGCGCGTTTTGTTCAGTAATCCAATGGCTCAAATGCAGTCACAAGAGGCAGACGGAAATTCCAAATAGTATCCGTAAAGTTCGTAGGAACATGTCAAACAATGTTTATAATCAATCCTCAGGTTGTTTTTAGCCTAAATAATCGATAATATTTCAGCCGGACAATAGCGTCGTCAATATTAAAGAAAAACAAGAAAGGTGTGCTCTCGGGATTGCGCACCAAACAGGTTGGGGATTTTCCACTGGCCTCTCATTGAAACTGCTCATTCTCCCTCCTTTTTCAGAATAAAGGCCTGAAACAATGTCTAAAGACTGTTCACAGCTAGTGGAAGCCATAGGGAACTGAATCTGGGTCCTATCCCTTTAAATGGTGGATAGGCTTTTAATGGAAAAACACCCATTTCAAAATAATAGCACTTCCTGGATGGATTTTCCTCAGATTTTCACCTGCCATTTGAGTTTTATTATACTCACAGAGATTATTTTAACAGTTTTGGAAACTTTAGTGTTCTCTATCCAAATCTACCAATTATATGCATATCCTAGCGTCTGGGCTTGAGTAGCAGGCAGTTTACTTTCGGCACGCTTTTCATCCAAAATTCCGAATGCTGCCCCCTTTCCTAAAAAAGTTAATTAGATACTCCCATGTAGCTATAGCTCAAACACAGGCCAAATCAAAGCTTACCTTGTAAGATGTTTGCTGTTTGGTGAAAACATTGTATAAAATTCATATTTTACTCTCGGGGTTGGTGATCAATAACGGTAGGTCACAGGCAGACAAATAAGATATTCTCATGATTTCTGGAGTCCCAGCTTTCAGTGTGTATCAACGTATTCTGTGTTTTTTTTGTTTATGCTTCACAACAGGTAGCAGCCATCGTGAAATTAGGTCATCGGCTTGGCCCGCCCTTATAAATTAGTATGCCCATATATGGTAGTAAGTCACACAAAATATTTGAAGGCACCAATCAATAGCCAAGATATTCAGCTTTCCGCAGACACCCTGCTTTTGCAGATAGGGGCTACCATTCTCATATCAGACTGAATTGAATAAACAAATCAAAATAAACAAAATCTAATAAGGTCCCCAAATATGGGGACTTTACATTTGAGGCATTAACTCACAATTCTTAAGGTTAGGCATTAACTCTGAATGGTTAAGGTAAGGGTTAAGGTTTGGGATAGGCTTAAAACTAAAATAAATAAATACACTTTTTATCATTGGATTCAAACTTGGAACCTTTGGAATCAGTGGCAGATGCTTCCAACCCATCCACCATCCCCTTCCACAATCACCTAGCAAAACCGAAACCTACTTGAAGGTAAGAGCGGGTGGGGGGGCTTTCCTATTGTTCCAAAAGGAAAGGGGGAGGCCAATGACAATGCCCTACTTGTTGAAGTTACCCTTTAGTGTGTGTACTTACTTTTCAAAAGTAACAGTTCAAAAACTGCTACAGGACGTCTGTAAGATACATAGATTTAAATGCAAAACCAATCTACTCCACTACAGACTCCTCAAATACGTGCAGAGTGTCTGTAATATGATGGTTATAATGTTGAACAATTGACTGCACATCCAGTTAAAAAGTGAGGGTGCAATAAAGAACATGGTCCCTTGATATATCCCCCTGACACTGTCAGTTCACATATTTTCTGTTGCACAAATCCTTCACTCCATCGGGTACAGGAAAAAATAATAAAACCAACATCAGCTTGTAAACTTGCAAGCCAACATTTCTGCAGTCTGCTGGGTGAAAGGTAGGGTGTAGAGAGGGGGGCCTACTTTCCTGCGTCAGCCCCATCCAGCTTCATCCCCAGGCCATGAGCGGTGGGATAGGATGGGGTATAGGGAGGGTGGAGTGGGTGTAGTGCACCGGCGGTGAGCGGGAGGAGGACCAAGAGAGGAGTGAACGTCCTCCCTGATTAACTCTGGCCTGTGTGAGTGCACTAATGCATCTCTCTATTAGCATGTTTTCCTGGATGCCACAGGCAGCGCCGCTCTCCTTCCTGCTTGACATGTCACTATTCATATCAATCACACCGCCTCCTGGCATTCGTGTGGTGTGTGTTTGAATGTGTGTGTGAGAGAGAGAGAGAGAGAGAGCGTGTGTGTGTGTGTTTGAGTGAGTGTGAGCAAGTGTGAATGCCTGTGCGTGTGTGTGCCGTGTTCCGCCTTGACTGCACCTCTCTACACACTTTACATGCACTCAGTCAGATCCAGCGAGCAGGCCTCCCAGTGCGGCCCCCTAGGGGGAGGGAAGGTGGGGCCAGACCACCTGCACATCTGCACCCATGTCCCCTTGGACGGAATGTTCCAGCATGGAACATGTCTGTGATCCAGGCTCCGACTCCCAGAAAGAATAATCACTCCTCAGAATCCTCAGAGAGGGACAAAGAGAGAGAAAGACTGGCTCCTTAGATTATTACGACATCAGCTTAGTCAGGCACAAGACATTGTTCTGGAATGTAGTAATGGTGCACTACCCAGACGTCCCACATCTGTGTTTTCCAACCACAGTTATTAAAAAGTTATTTAAAAAGACACTGAGACATGAAGGTCAAAGCCAGTTCTTCCCAAATCAGCTCTGTGTAAAACTATTGTTTAGCTGTACATCATAAAATTTGAATCTCTCTAAGTAGCTCTGCTAAGAACAAGAGTCAAGTCTCATCCTGGAGTAAAAGAGAGATAAAAGGATATATTTAATCTCGCTTCATAAAGTTATGCAAGATTTATCTTTGCAGAGAATCAGCTACAGTTTTGAGTAAATATTTAAGATCTTTGCTCAAGTAATCCTTCGAACAAAGTGTTTGCAAAACGAATCAAGTGTCTCCAAAGAGAATGAGCACTGCAGAGAGATCATGCAAGTGTCTCATCTTCAGTTCTTAGGACAGGCAGCATGGATGGATAGATTAGGTTTGATCTGCAGCATTATCCCCTGGGTGGGGGGAACTTTAAGAAGTTGAGCCGAATGGGTGCAAAGCAGCCCAGTGCATCATGCTCTAGTGGAGAGACTGCAGCACAAGTGAACTTCACAACACTGTAGAGGAGTAAGAGAGAGGGAGGGATGAATGCCTGAAAAGGGAAAAAGGGTTGTAGGTAGAGAAGAATAGAGTGAGGGAGCCCTTGACTGTTCCTATAGTGCTGACCTGTCAGCCCTAAGAGCTTTGTTATCATATTCACTCCTTCTCCAGCCTTCTCTCAGAAGAAGAACAGAACAAGGGGTACGAGAGCAGAAGGGAATGAAAGAGTGCAGCCACGGAGAGAGAGAGCCACAGAGAAAGTCAGGCAGCCAGCAAACAAGGGAACGAGTGGGAGATGGGAGAATGAAAAAAGCTAAATAAAATTCTCTTTACCTTCTCCTCCATCCCTCCCCCCCCCCCCCCCCCCCCGTACTCCCACCCCCATTATTTCTCTTGCGTTACTTTCTTCTGAAAATCGCCCTGAGGCTAAGCACTCTCCTGGGTGGCTAGCCCGGAGCCAGCCTTGTTTTCACGCACTAATAATAATTTTCGCTGGTGGAGAACTAAGGCTTTTAAGGGATCAACCCCAATTCTCCCCAGCCTCCCTTCTTGGGCCCTCTGTCCTCCTACTGCACCTCCACGCGCCTCATGCCCTGTTCTCATCCCCACCACCCCTACATCTGGGAACACCCCCCCCCCACCTCCACCACCCCTGACCTGACCCCACCCTCTTCCGTGCTCATCCTCACCCTCTCTCCCCCCTCATTCAAATCCCGGTGTTTGCCTCCAAAACTTGATCAGAGCCTCCCGTCCACTCCCAAGGTCCCAACTCAGAAGGCCTTCACCAGGCAAAGTTGACAGAGAGAGATGTTATTAGAGCTGTTTCACCCACAAAGAGAAATGCAGCTAGAGCTACTGTTGTAGACAGAGGTGTTGGTGGTGCTAGGAAGGGTTTTATAAGAGCTATTCGTGGTGGATTCATGCATTTTGAAGAGATGTACTCTGCTGTCATATTTGAAGCTGCCGCCTTCCATATGCAGTTTCATGCCTCACTCCACACAAATTCAGCCTTGTCTCGGGCCATTATTATTTTATATTTTACTATCAGCTGTAATACACCTCAGTGTGAGAGGAGAGCAGCAGGAGCTGGCCTGTGCTGAGACTGAGGCTAGGGCTAGGCTGGGAGGCAACAAGGAGCTGGGCTGGGGTAGTCAATCAGTACTCGCTTGCACCAAACATTATATAGGAACACTGCCGAGCCCGAATAGAAGACCCCACCACCACCCTCACTAACCCTTTAATGATTTTCACAAACCTGTATTCTTGTCATAATCGATATCCAATGATGGTGGAGTCCTAGCTGCACAAAAAATGTCCACAGCATGAGGTACTTGTTCTGATGCCTCTACTTTAGCTGAACACAGCCAACCATATCAGTCAGACAACTCAGAGGAGAGAGAGAGAGAGAGAGAGAGAGAGAGAGAGAGAGAGAGAGAGAGAGAGAGAGAGAGAGAACAGGCACTTTTCTAATCAGTTATTCCATGCCTCTGTGGAGCTTTGAGGAGCACGTAGCAGGGGTAGCAGAAACCAAAGTTGCTGTTAGTTAGGACAAGATGGGGAGAACCAGAGCCAGAGCAAACCTGGACAGAAACACTCAGAGAGACACACCATTCAGCCAGCAACCACCACACCACTGGGGACGGATCATCATGGGTACCAACTCCAGCGAAGTGTAGTTTACAGTATGTCTGTGTCTTTTCATATTGATCTAGGCTCTGGGGCTGCGACACTGTGAATAACAGGTACAGGTACCAACCGCTACTGTCCTGCCATCCAGGGGGCGATCTTTTATTTAGCCACTGCAGCAGCCGGCTCCCACCTATGAATTATGCAAGTGCCAGGCCCCTGTAACAAGCACCAGCTCGACTCTACACCTTGTGTGTGGCTTAAAATATAGATAAAAGCTGAACAGCCAACTACAAACAAGTTATTTTTTTAATGACAGAGGTGAGCTGGTGAGGAGAGAGTCCACAGCAATTAGGGAGGAGAAGCAGGGAAGCATTGCACTGTGGGTCTGGGTCTAGCTCTCTCTGCTCTGCTACTGCGGAGAACAGTTCACAGCAGAACAGAGCAGAGCAGAACAGAGGCTGAATGAATCAAATGAAAACAGCAACAACAACTATAAAAAAGTAAATTTTCTGATCATTCTAGAGTGCTTTTGCAGTGTTTGAACATTTGTTTGAGATTCGGTTTTCATAACAAATGTTACGCAACATCCGTTGGAACCAGAAAGGAAGAGGAACATAATATGCAGTGGGTGTTACATTGAGTTGGCCTGTGAGCTGTGAGTCTTGCTCTCATTACTTTCTTATTATGTAATGTAACACAGAGAAAAGATAGTATACAGTCTAAAAACAGACTCAGCTAATCAACCACAATTACTGAGTTACTTTCTTTGACCAAATGTAATAATCTTGATTTTAAGAGTCCAAAGCCTCTATGTTCCTATTTATTGTTAACTTATTTCTCACATGACGCAAACACACACTAATGTGAACATTTCTGGCATGTCAGACCTTGTAGAAATCCCACTTCTGTAAAAAGAAATGTTATGTGCCAAGTAGAGTTCTTGTCTAATAGTTATACATACATCATTAATGAATCATTGACTAGTAGACTTTTTACTCCAGACTTGCCCCCTTTTTGAATATGGTATGAATAGGAACATGTTGAACATGTTGCACCATAAGGGGCCTGTTAGCCTGTTCCACTGTAGGAATAAATCACAGCTGAAACTAAGACAAAGCCATGATTGCATTATCTCCACTGCTCAGACCATAATAGAGGACTAATGCAAATCAAATCAAAGTTTGTTGACCGCGTACACAGATTTGCAGATGTTATTTCAGGTGCAGCGAAATGCTTGTGTTTCTAGTACCAACAGTGCCGTATATTACATAGCCATACAAAACAATACGGACAAAATCCAAAAAGTTAAAATAAGGAAATAAAGAAATATCAGAACGAGCAATGTCAGAGTCCTGGATATGTACATATACAGTCGTAAAGTTACTTACACCTTAGGCAAATACATTTAAACTCAGTTTATTACAATTCCTGACATTTAATCCTAGTAAGAATTCCCTGTCTTAGGTCAGTTAGGATCACCACAATATTTTAAGAATGTGAAATGTCAGAATAATAGTAGAGAGAATTATTTATTTCAGTTTTTATTTCTTTCATCACATTCCTAGTGGGTCAGAAGCTTACATACACTCAATTAGTATTTGGTAGCATTGCCTTAAAATAGATTAACTTGGGTCAAACGTTTCGGGTAGCCTTCCACAAGCTTCCCACAATAAGTTGGGTGAATTTTGGCCCATTCCTCCAGACAGAGCTGGTGTAACTGAGTCAGGTTTGTAGGCCTCCTTGCTCGCACACGCTTTTTCAGTTCTGCCACAAATGTTCTATGGGATTGAGGTCAGGGCTTTGTGATGGCCTCTCCAATACCTTGACTTTCTTGTCATTAAGCCATTTTGCCACAACTTTGGAAGTATGCTTGGGGTCATTGTCCATTTGGAAGACCCATTTGCGACCAAGCCTTAACTTCCTGACTGATGTCTTGAGATGTTGCTTCAATATATCCACATCATTTTCATTCCTCATGATGCCATCTATTTTGTGCACCAGTCCCTCTTGCAGCAAAGCACCCCAACAACATGATGCTGTCCCCCCGTGCTTCACGGTTGGGATGGTGTTCTTCAGCTTGCAAGCCTCCCCCTTTTTCCTCCAAACATAACGATGGTCATTATGGCCAAACAGTTCTATTTTCTTTCATCAGACCAGAGGACGTTTCTCCAAAAAGTACAATCTTTGTCCCCATGTGCAGTTGCAAACCATAGTCAGGCTTTTCTATGGTGGTTTTGGAGCAGTGGCTTCTTCCTTGCTGAGTGGCCTTTCAGGTTATGTCGATATAGGACTCGTTCTACTGTGGATATAGATACTTTTGTACCTGTTTCCTCCAGCATCTTCACAAGGTCCTTTGCTGCTGTTCTGGGATTGATTTGCACTTTTCATCTCTTGGAGACAGAACGCGTCTCCTTCCTGAGCGTCATGACGGCTGCGTGTTCCCATGGTGTTTATACTTGCGTACCGTTTCTGGTACAGATGAACGTGGTCCCTTCAGGCGTTTGGAAATTGCTCCCAATGATGAATCAGACTTGTGGAGGCCTACAATTTTTCTTCTGAGGTTTTGGCTGATTTCTTTTGATTTTCCCATGATGTCAAGCAAAGAGGCAGTGAGTTTGAAGGTAGGCCTTGAAATAGATCCACAGGTACACCTCCAATTGACTCAAATTATGTTAATTAGCAGAAGCTTCTAAAGCCATCATTTTCTGGAATTTTCCAAGTTTAAAGGCACAGTCAACTTAGTGTATGTAAACTTCTGACCCACTGGAATTGTAATACAGAGAATTATAAGTGAAATAATCTGTCTGTAAACAATTGTTGGAACAATGACTTGTGTCATACACAAAGTAGATGTCCTAACCGACTTGCCAAAACTATAGTTTGTTACAAGAAATTAGTGGAGTGGTTGAAAAACAAGTTTTAATGACTCCAACCTAAGTGTATGTAAATTTCTGACTTCAACTGTATTACTGCATATACAGTACAGTTCAAAAGTTTGGGGACACTTATGAATAACCTTGTTTTTGAAAGAAAAGCACATATTTTGTCCATTAAAATAACATCAAATTGGTCAGAAATACAGTGTAGACATTGTTAATGTTGTAAATGACTATTGTAGCTGGAAACGGCTGATTCTTAATGGAATATCTACATAGGCGTACAGAGGCCCATTATCAGCAACCATCACTCCTGTGTTGCAATGGCATGTTGGAGTCGCCTCTTCACTGTTGACGTTGAGACTAGTGTTTTGTGGGTACTATTAAATGAAGCTGCCATCTTCCAACTTGCAACCTTTTATTGTGTACCTAAAGCAAATAAGCCTCCTCTTTGCCCCCAAATGAGCTGAATGTATTGACAGCTGCCATAAACTCTCTGAGAGACTCATATATAGGATTCAATAAGGGTTGTGTTCAAATCTAACACTCCCCAATCTCTGGTTTTACCCTGAGTAATACTACTCTACTGGGAGAAGCCAAGGTTTGCCACAAGGAGATCTACACTTGGAAAATGTCTGTGGAAAATGTCTGCTGCCTCTCTCTGGTCTATGAGCTTATCAAAAGGAATTATGGATTCCCTGCTCCTTTTAAAGAGATCTCCTCTGAGCTCTCCCATCCTTCTCCCATTCCACACTCCTCACACTTGCACTAGCAATCACACTAAAACACTGACTGATGTTTCCAGTCTCCCTTTCTCACTCACTCACTCACTCACTCACTCACTCACTCACTCACTCACTCACTCGCTCGCTCACTCGCTCACTCACTCACTCGCTCGCTCGCACGCTCGCTCACTCACTCACTCACTCAACTCACGCTCCCTTCTTTCTCTTGCTCTCTCTACCCTCTCTCCTTCCCCCTTTCTGCTCTGCAGGAATTCAAATTCAATTCCAGCTGATGGGTGAGAGTCAGACAGACCGTCAGACAGTGCCAGCTGGGCCCAGATGTGGAGCTGCACCAGAGAGACCACCAAGCCCTCCTGGTTGGAAAGGATCTGTCATCCGGCGTCTGTCACTGTGACAGAGGGCCTCCCCACGCTGGAGAGACCTGGGCGTGCAGCTCTCCCAGGGGCCCAGTGGACAGACCTGATGGGTAGGCTGGGTCCATTAGGCTGGGCCTACTGGTGCAGAAGCCATAAAGGCATGTGGGGCTATGGTCTTGGTGGTGGTAGTGGTTTGGCACATGGATGGCACAGCTGTCCTTCTACCTTTCAACCCCCCTACTGCCTGTCATCTCCTCCATCCCCTACGCCCCTGTACTGTGACACACATAACACTCAGCACCACGCTCCTTTGTTGTGTAGTATTCTTCACCATTTTAGCAGATGTGCCACTGCTAGCCAGCAAGACTAGCTTACCCCCATAGTCAATCAACCTAACTCCTATAATCTAAGTGGCTAACACACACTCACAGACACACCACCATGCACGCATGCATGCATGCACATGCGCTCATGCACACAACACACACACACACAAACTGAAATACACACACCGAATGCGCACACCCACATTTCAATTTCCATTTCTGATTTCTGACCCACTGTAATTTGTGGTATAGAGAGAGTGGGTTTACTGCAGGCCCCGTCACCTGCAGCAACACAGACTGCCTTGAATTATTAATCCCTAATATCATTATGTAGTCACTACTTGTCATAACAATCTAGCCTGGCAGAGGGAAACTCAATCTGCAGCCGCCCAGCACAGACAATGATCTTTAATTATTCATACAGACTAATTGGCTACAGGATTTGCGGGGCACAGTTACTTTTGTTCCTCTCATAGCTACTGCTGCTCCTTCAAGAAACAATATTATTAGAGGCCAACCCTCCCCTCGCCCCCATGTCAGCGAATTAGCAAGGATGTCAACCTCTCTCCCCCTCTCCGCTTTCTCCCCTATCTCCCCTCTCTCCCGTCTCTCCCCTCCCCTCTCCTCCCCTCTCTCCTCATGGCTCCACCTTGACATTGGTTAATTAACACACGCTCAGACAGACAGACCATCACCCCACTCTACATGGCTGCTACTCAGCTCATCTCTATTTAGCTCACGCTGCACCCAGGCCCATGCCAGCTATCACCACCCGCTTGTGTGCATTAGCCAGGAGGACAAAGCCTGGGGTAAAGAGACCTGGAGGTACAGTGAGCTACATAACTGTGTCTGAATGCAGTTTAATACGGGTCAGTCTGTTACAGCTACTACACAGTGTTCCACCAGGACTCCTACAGTGCGTCAGACTCAATGTGACCATTTCAATGGACAAAAAACACCTGACCTTCAGCATTTAGCTCATTACTTTTTCTTGACTGGATATTTGCTTAGCTTAGCATAAATGATGTTGCATTATCATCATGCCCAGTAGACAGCATGCACTGTGGCCTCCCCTGTACCACCCGACTGAAAAACACTGTGTTAAAGTGTTATGTAAGTATGTTAAAATAATATATATACTGAATTGATGTGCTGTACTTTAAAAAACAATAGGCCTACTGCTTACAAATCTATGAGGAAACGCAGATGATCTTTGAATGCCAGTCTGAGAAGTAAAGTATATACAGTACCGGAGTAAAGTGGAGGTCAGGTTAGACAGGTGGGCATCAACCTTCAGACAATCAACACAAATACACGCACGCATGCCCACAGGCAGGCACACACACACACACACACACACACACACACACACACACACACACACACACACACACACACACACACACACACACACACACACACACACACACACACACACACACACACACACATACACTCTTCATCCTCTTCAAAGACATGGGTTATTGACCTCTTCACCTCCTGGAGAGAGAAATATGGTACTCCATACAATACTTCCGTTCTTCTACAAGACCTCACACCCAGGACCCAGACCTAACCAGCCTCAATAACCACAGCACCCAAACAGATGAAGAGTAAGGTGTGTTTGTGTGTGCTACTGAGGTCATCATGAGGTTACAGATCTATACTTTCATCATGGCCAGATAGAGTAAGAAGAGACAAAGTTTAGAATATTTTGACTGTAGAATGTGTAGGAATTACAAAATAATAATTGCATGATCCTCCCCAGAACAGCTCAGAGGTTGATAAGTGACTGTTGACATGCAGGCAGTGGAGACAGACTCTCACAGAGACATAGAAGCAGGGGTTAAGCTGTAGCTGTCTCTCTTTCCCCTCCTCTCTCAGCCGAGGATCATAGATTGTAGATCCCTGTGGCTCAGTTGGTAGAGCATGGCGTTTGCAACGCCAGGGGTGTGTGTTCTCCCTATTCCAAGGTGCTCTGGATAAGAGCGTTTGCTAAATGAGTAAAATGTCAAAGATGGCAAAAAACAGCCTCAGCTTTGAATAGTAACAGTTACAATATTCAAACCTTGTCTGCAAAATGAGACAGCATGCATATTTTATGAATCAAGTCTTTTTGAAAAATTAAAGCTTTGTACAATGGTATCATTGCCTGAGACTTCCCCTCCTATCTCATCACTGCATCTCTCTCTCTCTCTCTCTCTCTCTCTCTCGCTCTCTCTCTCTCTCTCTCTCTCTCTCGCTCTCTCTCTCTGTGTATATTTCTCTCTCTGAAACTTTTTGCCGTAGCAAAATCCAATGGCACTTCACAGCAAAAAGGTAGGGTTCTGGGCAACACCCAACACTGTTAGAAATACAGCTAAACCCATCAAATGGAAGCTTACATTTCTTCGCCAGCTGAAATATACATTTTCTTTAAACATGTCTGTCAAATGCCAAGACGGCAACACTTTGAAAGTAGGCCAACACTTTACTATTACAGACAGTCAAACGGAGAGTAAAAACAAATCTAGCAGTGTGTCCCTTAATGGGTGCCTGCCAGGCAGCCTGTGGATGGTCCTATATGTCTGATTCTATGTATGTGGTCTCTCCCAGATCCCAGACAGGGGCTTAACGGGAACGTGTCAGTCAGTCACACTGTGGCCATTCTCTGGTGTACAGAAACCAGGAGCAGAGTGGCATTGCATCATCCTCCATGGGACATCCTGCTACACACAGAGAGAGTGAGAGACAACGAGAGACAACGAGAGAGCGAGACCCACTAAGTAGATCCACTAAGAAGCTTGCTATATGATACATCGTGCCCCCTCCCTTGGAACACACACACACACAGGGGGACACAGGAGGGACAGACCTCTCCAAATGATGTGCAAATACTGCCCCTCTCCTTCCCCCAATGGAATAACTGTGTCACAATCAAGAGCCACTCCAGCCATAATCAGCTTTTTAGGGGTACGCCGCCGATGCTCATTTACATAATCGTGTCGACAGGTGTGGAGAGGGTGAAAGAACACCAGAAAAGGGGAGGGGGGAGGAGTATAGTAGAGGTGAAGATGGAAATGGAGGGAAGAGGAGGAAGGAGAGGGGCAAAAGAGGGGGAAGTGAGGAAAGGGGTGGAAAGCAGTGGACGAGTGCTCTTTCTTCTGTTCTTTTCGTGGTTATTGGGCACAGAGCCCTGATTGGACCTGACAGTCACCCCCTCTCTCACCCCCACTCACCTCCTCTCCACCACTTCCCCTATCTATCTATCAGCAATCATTAGACACCAGCCAAAAGGAACGGAACACATTTAGAAATCGAAACCATCTCTATCTCGCTTTCACACACACACCACCACCACATCTATCTCTCTCTCTCTTACAGTCCATTGCCCCATCTCTCTCACACTCTTTCCTTATTTCTCCTTCCTCTCTCCCTTTCCCTTTCCCCTCTCTTCCATTCTCTTTTGCAAACAGTGTGTCACTCAGCAAGGCGTACGCCTCAGACATTAGAGAGCTGGTGGAGCTGTGGTTCAGGACCCGAGCCATGGCCCTGCGTCAGTGCCCGCATGCAGAGTGGGACAACCACACACAATCTCATTCCGACAGGCACTTCCCCCCAAGCCTAATTGAAGGGCCCTTTTAAATCCCCACAGAGAACCAACCAGAGAGTGTAGGCAGGAGCGGCCATGAGGGAGAGCGAAGGTCCGTTTGGAGGAGGGCCGAGGCTTGGGTGTGAGCTGGTCAAGACTCCCAAAGCCCCCTGGTTCAGGATAAAGAACATTAAAATAATCAAATAGGAACATATCCTGCTGTGTCCTTGCAAGATGGCGCCTCAATTTGAGTTCTTAGGAAATTATGTAGTATTTAATTTTTTTTTATGTATAATTTCTTACATTGTTCCCCAAGAAATCTTTAGTCTTATTACATACAGCCGGGAAGAACTATAGGATATAAGAGCGACGTCAACTTACCAACTTTACGACCAGGAATACGACTTTCCCAAAGCGGATCCTCTGTTCGGACCACTACCCAGGACAATGGAGCTAATTCCAGCAGGCGATCCAAAACAACGACGCCGCAGAAGGGGCAGACGAAGCGGCCTCCTGGCCAGGCTCTGTAGACGTGCACATCGCCCACCGCTCCCAAGTATACTACACGCCAATGTCCAGTCTCTTGACAACAAGGTAGATGAAATTCGAGCAATGGTTGCCTTCCAGAGAGACATCAGAGATAGACTCTGTTTCACAGAAAATGTCTCTCTCAGGATATGTTGTCGGAATCGGTTCAGCCACCGGGCTTCTCCATGCATGGCTCAGACAGAGATAAACACCTCTCTGGGAAGAGGAAGGGTTAGGAGTGTATGCTTCATGATTAACAACTCATGGTGTAATCATAACAAGGAACTCAAGTCCATCTGCTCACCGACCTAGAATTCCTTACAATCAAATGCCGGCCATATTACCTCCCAAGAGAATTCTCGTCAGTTATCATCACAGCTGTGTACATTCCCCCTCAAGCAGACACCAAGACGGCCCTCAAGGAACTTCACTGGACTCTATGTATACTGGAAACCATATATCCTGAGGCTGCATTTATTATATATGGGGATGTTAACAAAGTAAATTTGAGAACAAGGCTACCTAAATTCTATCAGCATATTGATTGCACTATGCGTGGGGGTAATACACTCGATCAATGCTACTCTAACTTCCGCGATGTATAGAAAGCCCTCCCCCGCCCTCCCATCGGCAAATCCGACCATGACGCCATCTTGCTCCAGGATGTACCAGTGACAAACAGGATGTACCAGTGACGAGAACCATTCAACGCTGGTCTGACCAATCGGAATCCACGCTTCAAGATTGTTTTGATCACGCGGACTGGGATATCGTCCAGTCAGCCTCAGAGAAGAACATTGACCTTTACGCTGACTCGGTGAGTGAGTTTATAAAGAATTGCATTGGAGATGTTGTAGCCACTGTGACTATTAAAACCTACCCTAACCAGAAACCTTGCATGGTTAGCGGCATTCACGCAAAACTGAAAGTGCGAACCACCGCATTTAACTATGGAAAGAGATCTGGGATCATGGCTGAATATAAACAGTGTAGTTATTCCCTCCGCAAGGCAATCAAACAAGCAAAATGCCGGTACAGGGAAAAAGTGGAGTCGCAATTCAACGGCTCAGACACGAGATGTATGTGGCAGGGTCTACAGGCAATCACGGACTACAAAAAGAAAACCAGCCATTTCATGAACACCAACGTCACGCTTCCAGAAAAACTAAACACCTTCTTTGCCCGCTTTGAGGATAATACAGTGGCACCGTCGCGGCCCGCTAACAAGGACTGCACCCCCCTTCTCTCCTTCTCCGTGGTCAACGTGAGTACACGTCATAAACATATTAAAACCTCACAAGGCTGCTGGCCCAGACAGCATCCCTAGCCATGTCCTCAGAGCATGAGCAGACCAACTGGCTGGTGTGTCTACAAACATATTCAATTGCTCCCTATCCCAGTCTGCTGTCCCCACAGGCTTCAAGATGGCCATCATTGTTCCTGTACCCAAGAAGGCAAAGATAACTGAACTAAATGACTACCGCCCTGTAGCAATCACTTCTGTCATCATGAAGTGCTTTGAGAGACTAGTCAAGGACATATCACCTCCACCTTACCTGTCACCCTTGACCCACTTCAGTTTGCATACCGCCCCAACAGGTTGACAGACGATGCAATCCCCATTACACTGCACACTGCCCTATCCCATCTGGACGAGAGGAATACCTATGTAAGAATGCTGTTCATTGACTACAGCTCACCATTCAACACCATAGTACCCTCCAAGCTCATCATCAAGCTGGAAGCCCTGGGCCGCCCCCAGGTGGTGAAGGTAGTAAACAACATCTCCACTTCGCAGACCCTCAACACTGGGGCACCACAAGGGTGTGTGCTCAGCCTCCTCCTGTACTCCCTGTTCACACACGACTGCATGGCCATGCACGCCTTCAACTAAATCATCAAGTTTGCAGACGACACAATAGTAGTGAGCTTGATCACCAACAACAACGAGACAACCTACAGGGAAGAGGGGAGGGCACTCGAAGTGTGGTGTCAGGAAAATAACCTTGCACTCAACGTCAACAAAACAAAAGAGATGGTGGACTTCAGGAAGCCGCAGAGGGAGCACCCCACTATCCACATCGAAGGGACAGCAGTAGAGAAGGTGGAAAGTTTTAAGTTCCTCAGGGTACACATCACAGACAAACTGAAATGGTCCATCCACACAGAGTGTGGTGAAGAAGGCGCAACAGCGCATCTTTAACCTCAGGGGGCTGAAAAAATTTGGCCTGTCACCCAAATCTCTGACAACCTTTTACAGATGCACAATCGAGAACATCCTGTCGGGCTGTATCACAGCCTGGTACGACAAGTGCACCGCCCTCAACTGCCAGGCTCTCCAGAGGGTGGTACGGTCTGCACAACACATCACCAGGGACAAACTACCAGCCCTCCATAACACCTACAGCACCCGATGTCACAGGAAGGCCAAAACGATCATCAAGAACAACAACATCAAGAACAACCACCACCAATTTGATTTGATCTGATTTGAGCCACTGCCTGTTCACACCGCTACCATCCAGAAGGCGAGGTCAGTACAGGTGCATCAAAACTGGGGCCGAGAGACTGAAAACAACTTCTATCTCAAGGCCCTCAGACTACTAAACAGCAATCACTAATTCAGAGAGGCTGCTGCCTACATTGATAAATGGATCACTAGTCACTTTAATCAATGCCACTTTAAATAATGTCACTTTGATATCATGTTTAAGATAATGTTTACATATCTTACATATCAAAGTCATCTCATATGTATATACTGTATTTTATACCATGTATTGCACCTTGCCTATCCCGCTCGGCCATCGCTCATCCATATACAGTGCCTTGCGAAAGTATTCGGCCCCCTTGAACTTTGCGACCTTTTGCCACATTTCAGGCTTCAAACATAAAGATTTAAAACTGTATTTTTTTGTGAAGAATCAACAACAAGTGGGACACAATCATGAAGTGGAACAACATTTATTGGATATTTCTAACTTTTTTAACAAATCAAAAACTGAAAAATTGGGCGTGCAAAATTATTCAGCCCCCTTAAGTTAATACTTTGTAGCGCCACCTTTTGCTGCGATTACAGCTGTAAGTCGCTTGGGGTATGTCTCTATCAGTTTTGCACACTGAGAGACTGAATTTTTTTCCCATTCCTCCTTGCAAAACAGCTCGAGCTCAGTGAGGTTGGATGGAGAGCATTTGTGAACAGCAGTTTTCAGTTCTTTCCACAGATTCTCGATTGGATTCAGGTCTGGACTTTGACTTGGCCATTCTAACACCTGGATATGTTTATTTTTAAACCATTCAATTGTAGATTTTGCTTTATGTTTTGGATCATTGTCTTGTTGGAAGACAAATCTCCGTCCCAGTCTCAGGTCTTTTGCAGACTGCATCAGGTTTTCTGCCAGAATGGTCCTGTATTTGGCTCCATCCATCTTCCCATCAATTTTAACCATCTTCCCTGTCCCTGCTGAGGAAAAGCAGGCCCAAACCATGATGCTGCCACCACCATGTATGACAGTGGAGATGGTGTGTTCAAGGTGATGAGCTGTGTTGCTTTTACGCCAAACATAACGTTTTGCATTGTTGCCAAAAGGTTCAATTTTGGTTTCATCTGACCAGAGCACATTCTTCCACATGTTTTGTGTGTCTCCCAGGTGGCTTGTGGCAAACTTTAAACAACACTTTTTATGGATATCTTTAAGAAATGGCTTTCTTCTTGCCACTCTTCCATAAAGGCCAGATTTGTGCAATATACGACTGATTGCTGTCCTATGGACAGAGTCTCCCACCTCAGCTGTAGATCTCTGCAGTTCATCCAGAGTGATCAAGGGCCTCTTGGCTGCATCTCTGATCAGTCTTCTCCTTGTATGAGCTGAAAGTTTAGAGGGACGGTCTTGGTAGATTTGCAGTGGTCTGATACTCCTTCCATTTCAATATTATCGCTTGCACAGTGCTCCTTGGGATGTTTAAAGCTTGGGAAATCTTTTTGTATCCAAATCCGGATTTAAACTTCTTCACAACAGTATCTCGGACCTGCCTGGTGTGTTCCTTGTTCTTCATGATGCTCTCTGCACTTTTAACGGACCTCTGAGACTATCACAGTGCAGGTGCATTTATACGGAGACTTGATTACACACAGGTGGATTGTATTTATCATCATTAGTCATTTAGGTCAACATTGGATCATTCAGAGATCCTCACTGAACTTCTGGAGAGAGTTTGCTGCACTGAAAGTAAAGGGGCTGAATAATTTTGCACGCCCAATTTTTCAGTTTTTGATTTGTTAAAAAAGTTTGAAATATCCAATAAATGTCGTTCCACTTCATGATTATGTCCCACTTGTTGTTGATTCTTCACAAAAAAATACAGTTTTATATCTTTATGTTTGAAGCCTGAAATGTGGCAAAAGGTCGCAAAGTTCAAGGGGGCCGAATACTTTCGCAAGGCACTGTATTTATATGTACATATTCTCATTCACCCCTTTAGATTTGTGTGTATTAGGTAGTTGTTGGGGAATTGTTAGATTACGTGCTAGATATTACTGCACTTTCGGAACTAGAAGCACAAGCATTTCGCTACACTCACATTAACATCTGCTAACCATGTGTATGTGATCAATAACATTTGATTTGAGATATAGGCTACATGATGTTTGCTGCTGTTTCTGTATGCAGATTACCACACTGAACCTCCATGGTGCTGCATATCCTACCATTTAAAGACGTTGTACATCAATGTTTCTGCCAATGGCTATGACATTCACATTGGTACTATGCTACATGCATATGTCCAATGTTCATTCTAGGGGATACTCAGGAAGCTCCAACAATTTAGCCCATGCATCTTCCTTAAAATGTAAAAACCCAATAAGGCTTCCGGATGGCATGTGGAAGGGTGAAAGCAAGGAAAGGGATAAGGGTTAGTGGGAGTAAGGAGCAGGGAAAGGTTGTGGAAAGAAGACGGGGACAGGGATATGGAGGGGTTAGGCTGAGGATATGGGGTATAGGTGTAACGGATGTGAAACGGCTAGCTACTTAGCGGTGGTGCGCGCTAAATAGCGTTTCAATCGGGGATGTCACTTGCTCTGAGACCTTGAAGTAGTGGTTCAAGGTTCCCCTTGCTCTGCAAGGGCCGCGGCTTTTGTGGAGTGATTGGGTAACGATGCTCCATGGGTGACTGTTGTTGATGTAGTGCAGAGGGTCCCTGGTTCACGCCCGGGTATGGGCGAGGGGACGGTCTAAAGTTATACTGTTACATAGGCATGGATGAAGAAGAGAAATGGAGGAAGAGGAGGTAGAGGTAAAAGAAGGCGTAAGAGTTCGGTTTCCGAGAATGGAGGGGTTGAGTGCCAATCCCCATCACTCCCAGCATGAAGCCACCACGGTGTGCCTGGCCCGCATGGAGTGCACTGTGATCTGCAATCTGCAAACATTACTTCCCCTCCCTGGTACCCACTGGGCCCTTCCCAGGGGGAGGCATTAACAAGCCCATCTAGTTAAATGTAGCTCCTGCATTACCTAATGTGCTGGCCTACTGCAGGGTATGAGACAGGCCCATCTATTATTGATCCCATGGAGGAGCATCTCTCTCTGTGAAGAAGCTACAGTAGAGTAGAGTAGAGCAGGGCTGCGTGGAGGCTGGCGGAGCCTGACAGATCGGAGGGAGTCAGCCCGCTGCTTTGTTGTGAGTGGGCTAAGTTAAAGAGATGTTTAATAGAGTAGAGGGTTCTGCAGTCCTCTCTCTCTCTATCTCACTCACTCTCTCTCTGTATCTTTATTTCATAAAGACAAGGTTTGTGAGCATCGATCATCTCGTTCTTTCTTTCTCACTATCTCCCCTGTCAGAGGCTTGATGATTCATCACTCATATCTCTGATTCCTATCCCTCTTCATGTTCTTTCTTCTCTCTCTCTCCCTCTCCCTTGCTTTCTCTCACTCACTCCATCTCTCTGGTGGGTATGAACATTTTTTTAATTTCACAGAAGTCATTGGAGGTTTGTTTGGTAGCTTTTTTCCCCTTTCATTTCTGCCCCTCGCATCAGCGATCTTCATCTAGCATCAGGGCCGGGCTCCAGGCATAAGCAACATAAGCGGCGCTTAGGGCCCCTGGCCGCTACGGGGCCTACGACCCGATTATTTATATCTTTTAGGAACTCATTCAGGGTGTCAATTTACTGTTGAGAGTTAGAATAGAAGAATACACAAGGTGTAATTTTAAAATTTGGTCGTGCATCAGCAGTTTTTAGCTATGTATCAGGTCAGTTAGCAATTTTTAGGTTGGTAAGTTAGTCTAGCCAGCTATCTAAACTTGTTGTAATCATGTCCGACTACCAACCGGGCACCTCCAGTAGGTCCCCATTTATTTTTTTAGTCTGACTCAGATATAATTAAAATGGAATAAGTCATGGCATAATGTATATAATTGCAGGAATTTAGATGTAAAACTGCAAATTTTTTCTCTCCGCCCCATGGTAAAATTTGTACAATTGCCAAAAACGTGTTTTAAAACTGCAATATTTTCTCTATGCCCCATGGCAAAATGTGTAGAATTGTAGGAAATTAACTTAAAATGTTGTCTCCGTTGTCAGTGCCCATATTGCCAAGGTCAGATCCTTAGGAATGAATTTAAGGGAGACATTTCCCTCCTCTAGTTCCTATTGCAGTTGTTATTGTAAGGAAAATCACATTGATTCCATTTCCAAGTTGAGTGCTCAACAGAACAGAGCTACTGTAGTAACAACTACTCATGCATTTCATGAATAATGATAGCTTAAGCTTACAATGTATTTTTCTGAATCATTAATGGATGTGTGTCTTGGAGTAATACAACTAACAGCTACAACAATGCAATACAAAGTACAAAGAAATAACATTGTCCATGTTCACAAAACTAAATGTGCCACGTGATTCTTCTCCTCACAGCACAGACTCTGCCTAAATACGATAATGCTAAACACAATCACAAAATGGTGAATTTGTAGTGTTCCACTTTTACTGTGTGTTTGTGTGTGTAGGTTTGTGTGCGAGTGTGTGTGTGTTTTTACAAACCCACACTTGTCTGATCAGACACTGGCTTGCCTTTGCCGTGTATTGATTAGTTAGCCCAGCGTTGTCTGGTTCAATTCCAGCTAAATTAAAAATTAACTGTCACATTTTTGTGCAGAAAACACATCAATAATTCAGCTCACTCCCTGGTCTCCACTGTCCCCCCCCCCCCCCCACACACACACACACACACACGTTCTTCTATCCTCGTGGGGACCTAAAAATGATTTCCATTCAAAATCCTATTTTCCCTAACCCCTGACCCTAACCCTTACCTTAATCCTAAACCTAACCCCAAACCTAAACACTAACCCCTTACCCTTACCCTAACTCTAATTCTAACCCTAATTCTAAACCTAAACCTAACCTGTAAGCTTAAAGTAGCTTTTGTTCTCATGGGGAAGTGGGAAATGTCCCCACGTGGGAGAATTGTCTGTGTTTTACTATCCTTGTGGGGACAAACACACACACATACACACGCATGCACACAAATGCACGCACGAACACACACACACACACCCTGAAAGTGGAGCACTACCCTGTCATCACAGTAAACTGTGATTTTAGGGGACCCTCATCCTCTCTTCTCTTGGGCACATCTCAGAGTTATTACTGGAATGTTCCAACACCCCTCCCCTCCCCTCCTCTCCCTTGTTATTGATTTCCATCCAAAACAAGCTCATGATCTGGGGTGCTACGCCTCGAAGAACAATTAATTGTGCATGTGATCGATGTCCGTCCAGGAATCAATACGGTCTTGGCTGTGGATGGCGACATGCACAACGCAGGCAGGCTGCACCTGTGGTGATCAATGGCTTGGAAAGCCCCACTATACTACAGTATCCACAATTGTCCCTGTCGTCAACCTCACACTGTACATAGATCATTTCAACCACCCCATGGTTTATGAAGTTAGTCTCATTAAGATAAAATCTATTTACCAAGAGATCACTAATACTGTATCATTACTGTAGAGTACATCAACAGAGCAGATTAATGGACAATTAATCAATGATCCTGCTCATCTGTTTCATTAATACTCATCTTCTGAACGATTGAATACATTTGACATATTCAGTCAGGCCCTGACGGTTGTACTGTATAATGTAGATACAGTATGTATATTAAGATGCCTTGATCCATGTTGCCCCTGCTACTCATTTGGCGCCATGAGGTACTCAGCCACAAAGTTACAGAGTGTTGACATACTTCATCTCAACAAAAAGCCTCTTATGACACAATAATGTGCTCTCTATCTTCTCCAAGAGGTCCTTTATTGACAAATCAATACTGGATAGAAAAGAGCGGTTTTATGATCACTCAGTGTGTGTGTGTGTGTGAGCGAGCGCTAAGGCAGTCCGAGGCTAGTATTGATTTTGCCTGGGCAGACCTGGATGCAGGATTGTGCATTCTGATTACTGCCATTAGGGCTGAGCAGGGGTACACCACCTTTAGCTCCAGGACCTGCCTCACACAACCAGCAACGGCAATCTATAAGGCAAGAGGCATAATCCACACACACATGCATACACACGCGCACTTGCACAGACACGCAGTCTCTCTCACACACACACACCTTACTTTTGCTCTCACATTAAGAATCACATATTTCTGTTCGCAAAAAAAAAATCTACCTCCAAATGTTGCTTTTGAGATCCTCTTAGATATATATGGCCAAAGCAGCATTACAAACTTGGAATTTAGTTTTGCCATTAAATCATTGGTTTGCATTTCAGATTTTGGGCTGGGCTGTGAGGGCTTGTTTCCAGCCAGGTTAGGAGAGATCAACACATTAGGCTCAGATTCAGACCTGGACAACCGCATCAGATGCTATTCAGATCCTCCAAGGCCATGGCTTGACAATTCTGTATTTTGCTGAACACAACATCGCTCTAAAATTCCTCATATGTTTTTCTAGTTACTAGTTAGGTAAAACAGACCCATGTTCGACCAGAGGGGAGGTACAGTAAGGAGGGCATTGGGGGCATCTACCTGTCTTTCTCCAGTTCCAGTGGGGAGTGAAGGGTTTTAGGCAGCAGGTCTGGGATTAGAGTAGGATTCGCTAGCTCAGTGGGGTAGCTATAGCTAAACTAGCTAGTGTACTGAGAGTTAGGTTAGCTGGCTCAGTGGGGATAGATACAGCTAAGCTAGCTAGTGTACTGAGAGTTGGGTTAGCTAGCTCAGTGGGGTAGCTAAGCTAGCTTGTGTACTGAGAGTTGGGTTAGCTAGCTCAGTGGGGATAGCTATAGTTAAGCTAGCTAGTGTACTGAGAGTTGTGTTAGCTAGCTCAGTGGGGGATAGCTATAGCTAAGCTAGCTAGTGTACTGAGAGTTGGGTTAGCTAGCTCAGTGGGGATAGCTAAACTAGTCCCCATTTTTGGTGGCATATCCCTGGCTGGAGCTGTCCTCGGAAATGTCCCCGTTTGTAACTGTGCGTTAAAAACAGACCGCAAAGTGAAATAATATTTTACGTGGTAAGAAAGACCGGGCAGCAGAGCCTACCGGTTACGTCTCAATCATGTTGTGCTTGTTTTGGCCAACAGATGGGGCTGGTTGCTATATCAGCTTCATTCACTCTTCTTCTTTTACTAACTACTTGCTCAAGATAGTTTTAGAGAAAACTGCTGTGGAAAACTCGGTCAGAAGCTAACAAGTGTCAAGTGAATCCACAACATCACCACAAACGTCTTTTCAAACCAGGTCAGTAACAATCGTTTGAGATACTAGCTAGTGATGTTATAATGTTACAATTTATTATATAGATAGATCCACAAACTGAACTTTGGCTGGCCTTTGTCCATGAAAACCTGACATATTCAGTGACACTATCAAGATGCTTGAAGGCCAGTTCTATGAAACGTTGAGGCAGAATTGACGTGATGACAACTTCATTCCAGTTTTGGTCAGAGGACTTCTGAGAGAGCTAGAGGAAAATGGAGCAATGTCTAAAGAGAGCTTTCTCAAAACATCCCAATCATTCTTTACTATGGCTGTGAACTACTTGCAAGCATGAGGAAAGCACACATATAATCTAAAAGATTTACATTGTCTCCTTTTAAAAAAGGCAACCTCAGCATGAAGAGATCCAGAAGGCAGCAGCCACACTGCAGGAAAAATGCCCCAATGTGACCATCAATGAGGATGCATTGTTTGACGAGGTTACTGGCCTGCAAGAGTACCTAAAGGGGGGATCGCTTGAAGAATGGAAAACATCTGAGACACCGCTTAGTCAGAGATGGAGCACGGTGGTTACCCACTTTAAAGAGAATGACATCCCACACACTAACCTGGCTAGATTAGCGTCTGTTGTGAAGACAAACTTCAACCTCCCCTGTGAGGAGTTCATGGAGAAGCTGGCCAAAGACAGAAAAATCCTGAAAATACATTCCTCTGAGAAATATCCACATTAGGTTGGTATAGTATATTATGTTACCAATCTCATCATCGTCTTATTTCTTTATTATGCTGTTAATTATTTCACATATACTATTGTCTGTTTTTTCAATTTTGCTCATTTTCTCTTCTGCTCTTATTCTACCCAGACTACCAGGACCACTGAAAGGCTGTTCAGATCAGACAGTTCTGTCTTGTGTATCAGTGTATCTGTAATATAGTTGTTTTCTCTCAGTGGGCCTGTTAGACTAAATACATGAAACCGGAATTGTCCCCCTTTTTTAGTTCATAGATAATAACATGGGATATTTTAATGATATATTGACCGCCGAGCTGGAAATGTCCCCGGTTTTCATTTCAGAAATCTGGTCACCTTAGGTTAGCTATCTCAGCCATTTTCAGTGCTAATAGACAGACAGCCCACTGACTCTTCCCGGACCTGCTCCCACTGGACAGGCTGACCAAGCAGAGGGAGAGATAATGAGAAGGAGAGGGACAGGGTGGTAGGGGTGAGAGGGGTGGCTTTGGAGTGCTGCCCAATGGAGAAATCAATGCTCCTCAGAGCCCCAAAAAAGGAGGGGGTAGAGGGGAATACGAATTGGAGTAGAGAAGGAGAGGAGGACGAGAATAATAGGAGGAAGAGGAGGGGGAACGGCCACCCAGCAGAGAAGAAGGGGGAGAAGAGAGAGGTGTACACACTTACTCTCCACTTGGATACCCTCTATTCTCTCCTCCAGCCCTGCAGTCTCTACCTTGTCGGGCCAACCTGTAGCCCCTCTGGTTTAAAAGTGGCCGGAGGAAATGGAGAGCGAGAAATCTAACTATTTTCAGCTCCCACTGAAACCCCCAACAACAACAACCTGTGATGACTTCAACACAGTGGAGGATGGCGAGGCCTGGGCTGTGAAATATTGATGAGATGTAAAAAATAAATACAAATCTGTGATGTAATTGTTTCTTTTCTCCCTTTGCCCTGCCATCATCGATGCCATCACCTGGTTGACTCGCTGCCTTTCTATCACACACACTTGCAGCAAGACCCTTCAGGCTCTAAAAGTGCCTGCTGACACTCTCATACGCTGGCCCATTGGCCATCTCTGGCAAAGGTGGCGTACACACACTCAGACACTAACACACATACACACACACACACACACACACACACACACACACACACACACTCAGACACTAACACACACACACTCAGACACTAACACACACACACACACACACACACTCAGACACTAACACACATACACACTCAGATACAAACACACTCAGACACTATCACACATACACACTCAGACACTCACATACATACCCTCAGCCAGGCAGGCAGCAGCTCTAATGGCATAGACAGGGTTGTGAAGCACAAAGAGAGAAAAGGCATACAGTGAGAGATGGAGAGGGACTGTGCTGGGTGACGTGATAAGGCCATTTAAGGCCCGTCTGCTAATCTGGTGGTTCAAGGGCAGGTGGTCCATCCCAGTATACTATAACTTCTGCAAAATCAAAGAGAGGTAGAGGAAAGAGAGGGACCACAGCAGATGATAATGTACAGTACTATACGGAGTCATGATTGCATGGAACTCCCTTCCATCTCATTTAGTGCAAGCATCACCTCCCCCCATGTGACCTACTTGTGTGTATGTACTGGCATGAATGTGGAACTGATAGATGCAAACACACACACTACATAAATTGTAAAGTCTTGTCTGTAATGTATTTTTTCTTACGTGTCAGACCCCAGTAAGACTAGCTCTCTCGCTCTCTTGCTGTCTCGCTCTCTTGCTGTCTCGCTCTCTCTCTCTCTCTCTCTCTCTCTCTCTCTCTCAGGGGAACATGAGTTGTAAGTCTGTCATGACATTAAAGTGTTCCAGTGAGCAGAACAGCTCTCAGGAGATGACTTTCTACAGTATGTGAGTCAGACCAAGAGGACAGGCCAGGGGAGGGAGCTGGCAACATGAGTCATTCAAAGCAAGAGAGTCGGAGTCTGTTAACCCTGTCTCCAGGCTAACCCATGGATTGTCTTTAAAGCAAAGGATGAGTAAAAGCAGATGATGGGGAGAAAGAGATGGGGAGGTTAAGAAAATAGAGGGAGACAGAGAGAAATGGAGGGATGGGATGGGGGTTTGAGAGAGACACTGTTTTTCTGCCATCAAAAGGAACATACCAATTAGGATACTGGAATCAGTAATAGAACCCATTGCCCTTCATGGTTGTGAGGTCTGGGGTCCGCTCACCAACCAAGCATTCACAAAATGGGACAGGCACCGGATTGAGACATCAGATTATGCATGCAGTGCAGAATTAGGCCGATACCGGCTAATGACCAAAATACACAAAAGAACCGTTAAATTCTATAACCACCTAAAAGGAAGTGATTCCCAAACCTTCAATAACAAAGCCATCACCTACAGAGAAATTAACCTGGAGAAGAGCCCCCTAAGCAAGCTGGTCCTGGGGCTCTGTTCACAAAAACAAACAGACCCCACAGAGCCAAGTACAGAAGCACAATTAGACCCAACCAAATCAAGAGAGAAAACAAAAAGATAATTACTTGACATATTGGAAAGAATTTACAAAAAAAAGTGAGCAAACTAGAATGTTATTTGGCTCTAAACAGAGTACACAGTGGCAGAATACCTGACCACTGTGACTGACCCAAAATGAAGGAAATCTCTGACTGTGTACAGACTCAGTGAGCATAGCCTATTGAGAAAGGCAACCGTAGGCAGACCTGGCTCTCAAGAGAAGACATGCTATGTGCCCACTGCCCACAAAATGAGGTGGAAACTGATCGGCACTTCCTAACCTCCTGCCAAATGTATGACCATAGAGACACATATATCACTCAAATTACACAGACCCACAAAGAATTTGAAATCCAACTTCCATATCTATTGGGTGAAATACCACAGTGTGCAATCACAGCAGCAAGATTTGTGACCTGTTGCCACAAGACAATGGCAACCAGTGAAGAACAAGCACCATTGTAAATGCAACCAATATTTCTGTTGATTTATTTTCCCTTTTTTTCTGTAACTATTTGCACATCATTACAAAACTCTATATACAGTTGATGTCGGAAGTTTACATACACTTAGGTTGGAATCATTAAAACTAATTTTTCAACCACTCCACTAATTTCTTGTCAACAAACTACAGTTTTGGCAAGTCGGTTAGGACATCTACTTTGTGTATGACACAAGTAATTGTTCCAACAATTATTTCACTTATAATTCACTGTATTACAATTCCAGGGGGTCAGAAGTTTACATACACTAAGTTGACTGTGCCTTTATACTTGGAAAATTCCAGAAAATGATGGCTTTAGAAGCTTCTGCTAATTAACATAATTTGAGTTAATTGGAGGTGTACCTGTGGATGTATTTCAAGGCCTACCTTCAAACTCAGTGCCTCTTTGCTTGACATCATGGGAAAATCAAAAGAAATCAGCCAAGACCTCAGAAGAAAAATTGTAGACCTCCACAAGTCTGGTTCATCCTTGGCAGCAATTTCCAAATGCCTGAAGGTACCACGTTCATCTGTACAAGAAATAGTATGCAAGTATAAACACCATGTGACCACGCAGTCGTCATACCGCTCAAGAAGGAGACGCATAATGTCTCCTAGAGATGAACGTACTTCATCTGGTGCGAAAAGAGCAAATCAGTCCCAGAACAACAGCAAAGGACCTTGTGAAGATGCTGGAGGAAACGGGTACAAAATATCTATATCCACAGTACAACGAGTCCTATATCAACACAACCTGAAAGACCACTCAGCAAGGAAGAAGCCACTGCTCCTAAACCGCCATAGAAAAAGCCAGACTACAGTTTTCAACTGCACATGGGGACAAAGATTGTACTTTTTGGAGAAATTTCCTCTGGTCTGATGAAACAAAAATAGAACTGTTTGGCCATAATGACCATCGTTATGTTTGGAGGAAAATGGGGAAGCTTGCAAGAAGAAGAACACCATCCCAACCGTGAAGCACAGGGGTGGCAGCATCATGTTGTGGGGGTGCTTTGCTGCATGAGGGACTGGTGTACTTCACAAAATTGATGGCATCATGAGGGAGCAAAAATATGTGGATATATTGAAGTAACATCTCAAGACATCGTTCAGGAAGTTAAAGCTTGGTCGCAAATGGGTCTTCCAAATGGACAATGACCACAAGCATACTTCCGAAGTTGTGGCAAGATGGCTTAAGGACAACAAAGTCAAGGTATTGGAGTGGCCATCACAACGCCCTGACCTCCATCCCATAGAAAACGTGTGGGCAGAACTGAAAAAGCATGTGCGAGCAAGGAGGCCTTACAAACCTGACCCAGTTACACCAGCTCTGTCAGGAGGAATGGGCCAAAATTCACCCAACTTATTGTGGGAAGTTTGTGGAAGGTTACCCGAAAAGTTTGACCCAAGTTAAAGAATTTAAAGGTGATGCTACCAAAGACTAATTGAGTGTATTTAAACTTCTGACCCACTGGGAATGTAATGAAAGAAATAAAAGCTGAAATAAATCATTCTCTCTGCTTTTATTCGGACGTTTTACATTCTTAAAATAAAGTGGTGATCCTAACTGACCTAAAACAGGGAATTTTTACTAGGATTAAAATGTCAGTGAATTGTGGAAAACTGAGTTTAAATGTATTTGGCTAAAGTGTATGTAAACCTCCGACTTCAACTGTACACATAATATATTTTATTCTTCTGGAACTTTTGTGAGTAATGTTTACTGTTCTTTTTTTATTGTTTATTTAACGTTTGTTTATGATCTATTTCAGTTATTTTGGCAATGTGAACATATGTGCTCCATGCCAATAAAGCCCCTTAAATTGAATTGAAATTGAAAATGAATTCATAGTGAGAGAGAGAGAGAGAGAGAGAGAGAGAGAGAGAGAGAGAGAGAGAGAGAGAGAAGGAGGACAAGGCCCACCACACTCAGCTACAGGAAAGACTGCAATCAATAATTTACATCATCTGTCACCACGCGCTCCACTGGACCACTCAACAAACAGAGCAGACAAATTAAGGCAAAAACACACACATGCAAGAGCTGCACACACACACAGACACGCAGACTCACAGACACACACTCCACTCTCCACTGCACCCGTCCAGACCACCTCTCTACTTCGCTCACAGGCAGCAGCAGAAAATAACAGATTGAGCAGAGTGCACCAGACCCCTACTATCCATAACGCCTGTTTCATTTTCAACACACATTGCCATTTTAGCAGTCTAGACTCCAGACGCTGGGAAATTGCCTGTTTCTGAGCCTTTTGTCTCTTACAGCAGCCATGTTATATTCATATATGTCAATGTTGCGTGTGCTTTAATATTTGATATATTCCTATCCCTGTAGTATTTCCTAGAGTGTATGATTAGACTTGTCAGGGGGGGACAAACAGTAAAGGGATAGCCCCATGGTAAATGAACTGTATGTTTGTTTTAGAAGATGAAACTAGTGAAACCATCATTTACAGCAGCTATGTATTCTGGTTCTCTCAGACTGCATTATACTGAATAGTTATGGACTGAGATGGTAATATTCTTACTTTATAATACCTTTCATTAATAAGTCATTATACAGGCTTATAACTTTCTTGATTGCTTTCTAAGTGCTATAATACTCATTCACTATTAGTGCATTATGCAAGAGAGGCTCATTATGCAAGAGAGGCTTATTTACTACTGCTTATTAATGAAAAGTATTATTGAGTTTTGTAGTTATTTTCTTGAATTGAAACCAACAGGCATGCTAGTCTGTGATGAGTAGACTAATTCCAGAAGACTAAAGCACTGTGAAGCAGACAGCAGATTAATGGGTCCGTCAAAACAAAGATCCCTCAAAAAGTAGTTAAAACACTAGCAGAGTAAAAACAAGAATGTCTGTCCATTTCTAGAGCAAAGTTGTTAGTTGTGACAATTTGGACCTGCGCCGATCGCCCCTAGCACACGTACTTAAAAAAAAATGTTTTATACTATCACTGACATTATAGAGGACAAATGTACTTACTATGACTGAGATGTGGTTGTCGCACCAAGCTATCTTAAGATGAATGCACTAACTGACTAAAATAAGTATTTAAAGTTGCATTTGTATTAATGTGCAGATGAGAACTTACATTTTTTGGTTATGGATCAAATCCTGTTAGCGGGATGAATTTGACAAAATCCGGTGAAATTGCAGAGCGCGAAATTCAAAAATAATTATTAGAAATATTTAACTCTCAACATTCACAAGTGCAATACACCAAATTAAAGCTTAATTTCTTGTTAATCTGGCTACCATGTCAGATTTCAAAAAGGCTTTACGGCGAAAGCAAACCATGCGATTATCTGAGGACAGCACCCCATCAAACAAATGCATGACAATCATATTTCAACCCGCCAGGCGCGACACAAAACTCAGAAATAACGATATAATTCATGCCTTACATTTGAAGAGCTTCTTCTGTTCTTCTTCTGGCACTCCAATATGTCCCATAAACAACACAAATGGTCCTTTTGTTCGATTAATTCCGTCGTTATATCCCCAAAATGTCCATTTATTTGGCACGTTTGATTCAGAAAAACACCGGTTCTAACTCGCCCAGCATAACTAAAAAATATCTAATAAGTTACCGGTAAACTTTGTCCAAACATTTCAAACAACTTTCCTAATCCAACTTTAAGTATTTTAAAAGGTAAATAATCAATAAAATTTAAGACAGAACATGCTGCATTCAAGAGGATAAAATGAAAGTGGAGCGAGCTTCAGGTCACGCTCCCCAAACAAAAGAGTACACTTGGCTGTACACCTAGAAAGGAAAGGGCTACTTCTTAATTTCTCAAAAGAACAACATCGAAAAATGTCTAAATACATCTAGTGGAAGCTATAGGAACTGCAAGCATATTTCTATTTAATCGGGCTTGCCATAGGAAATCAATGGAAAACAGATTGACCTAAAAAAAAATCCCTGGATGGATTGTGCTCGGGGTTTCGCCTGCCAGATCAGTTCTGTTATACTCACAGACATTATTCAAACAGTTTTAGAAACTCCAGAGTGTTTTCTATCATAATCTACTAATATGCATATCCTAGCTTCTGGGCCAGAGTTGCAGGCAGTTTACTTTGGGCAAGCTTTTCATCCGGACGTGAAAATACCGCCCCCTTTCCCAGAGAGGCTTTTAACAACAGTGCTTCTTCATAGTCATGCATAGACCAAAGCCATTAGGTTGAATGTTCTGGAGTGCGCCCGCCTGTCTCTCATGCACTACTTTACCTGTGCAGTGTATGCATTGTTTGGGATAATCATTCACAATTTCCTACAAAATCTCCAATCACATCATACACAATTTCCAATCAGCATTATATTTGTTGATGTAAAATGAATGTTTATTAAACCTTGTTATTAAGATCAAATCCACATTAGTGTAAACAGCGTCACTGTTCGCAGCAGTGCCTTCATTATTGTTTTTGTTGTTGAACAGAAGAGAAATGGAGTAGAGCCTCTGACAGCGTGGTTAAAAAATGTGAACTACATTTTATGGTGTTTATTCATGCATGCAATAACATCAGACTTGGAAAAACTGTATTTGTTGTTTTCAGTAACTTCTTTGTTGTAATATCCCAAATGGACATGACAGTTTCACCAATGAAGGATCCCAAGTTTAAACTCTTGTTTGTTGATCGTGTAGAGGTAATGTGCTGTTACTTTTGCTCTTAGGTATTAGACTCAGTTGTGTGTCTTTCTCCAGGTTTTGCAGTGTTTGCATGTCTTGCCCTTGTAGTTGTTGGGTTACTACAATAAGTAAATTGGATCCTTTTTGTCCTGCCTTTTTTTTAAATCAATTGCAACCTTTGGCATTACAACATTTTTGCCTTGCATTCCTGGACTGTAAATTTGTAAATATCTTCATCATCACTTTAGAACTGTGGGCATACAACACTGTAAATAAAACCATCATTTTGATCATTCTGTACAACTCAGTTCGACAAAACCCAATTAACTAGGCTGCTGGGTCCATTATTCCTAACAGTAGTATTTTATTTTGAAGCAAAGTACATCCACGTCTGTAACTCTGTGTTGTTGTCATTCGTCCATGACATCACAAGTGCTGAACACCTCTCCAAAAGCATGATGTCATAGTGACCTGTATGAGGTCATTGGGATGGCATGATAGTGATTCCTCTGAGAATAGGATATAAGGAGACAATTAAAACAAGATGAGGAAATTACACATTATATTACCTGATAGTCTCCTCTCTCCTGCCTGTATGTCTGCATGACCTTCACATTTCATTAGCATAACCAGGTTCAACATTTTAATTTGATTTTGAATGTGATATTGAGTTTAGACTGACTGGTGTTAACATTGGTGGATGTGAGTTAACGAGCGAATCTCCAATTTCTCTCTCCACCTAACGCAGAACGTGCCTCCATCTCCAAAGCTACACACACACATACAAGTGTTGGAGAGAGGAATGAAATGCATGACCCCCAAATCTGATACACACACACAAATACACACACACATTACACACATTACACACACACACACACACACACACACACACACACACACACACACACACACACACACACACACACACACACACACACACACACACACACACACACACACACACACACACACACACACGTACGCACTCACAAACCGATAAACACCAACACAAACAAAGATCCTATAATCCAGATGACATGCACAACAGCCCCAGGGGAATTCTAATACAGGTTCTAAGTCCATATTGTAGTCCATATTGTAGCCCATATTGTATCCCATATTGAAGTCCATATTGTAGTCCATATTGTATCCCATATTGTAGTCCATATTGTATCCCATATTGAATCCCATATTTTATCCCATATTGTAGTCCATATTGTATCCCATATTGTAGTCCATATTGTATCCCATATTGTATCCAATATTGTATCCCATATTGTATCCCATATTGTATCCCATATTGTAGTCCATATTGTATCCCATATTGTATCCTATATTGTAGTCCATATTGTATCCCATATTGTATCCCATATTGTAGTCCATATTGTATCCCATATTGTATGCCATATTGTATAAGTCGCTCTGGATAAGAGCGTCTGCTAAATGACTTAAATGTAAATGTAAATGTATCCCATATTGTAGTCCATATTGTATCCCATATTGTAGTCCATATTGTAGTCCATATTGTATTCCATTTTTGTAGTACATATTGGATCCCATATTGTATCCCATATTGTAGTCCATATTGTATCCCATTTTGTAGTCCATATTGTATCCCATATTGTATCCCATATTGTAGTCCATATTGTATCCCATATTGTATGCCATATTGTATCCCATATTGTAGTCCATATTGTATCCCATATTGTATCCCATATTGTAGTCCATATTGTATCCCATATTGTATCCCATATTGTAGTCCATATTGTATCCCATATTGTAGTCCATATTGTATCCCATATTGTATCCCATATTGTAGTCCATATTGTATCCCATATTGTAGTCCATATTGTATCCCATATTGTAGTCCATATTGTATCCCATATTGTAGTCCATATTGTATCCCATACTGTATCCCATATTGTAGTCCATATTGTAGTCCATATTGTATCCCATATTGTAGTCCATATTGTAGTCCATATTGTATCCCATATTGTAGTCCATATTGTAGTCCATATTGTATCCCATATTGTATCCCATATTAGCCCCGAAATAGACAGACTCAGTACGGTGTCCATTATCTGTCAGGAAGTAAATTCTATCCAGTGCCTCATGACGTGCAGTCAGTTGTGAGGACATTAAATAAACAGTACAGTGGTCCATGGCTCTGTTCCTTTATCCACCACAGCTGTCTGATAGGATCATCAAATGTTACTGTAAAGACATGCAGGAGAAACAGAAAAGAAAGGAAAGACTTGAGAGTGATAGGAAAGAGACCGGGGCAGAGGTGAGCTCATGGGATGGTAACGGTTGACAAGCAGAGGAGATAATGACTTGTACTAATGGAACAGTTTCTCATGCTGCTGTTTTGCATAAATTACAACAATTAATAAAATGTAACTTCATTTTTGTTCTTGAATGATGTTGTTAAACTTCCTTTACCTTACCAAATCCTGACCAACACACACACACACACACACACACACATACACACACACACACACCCCTGTCCACTCAGCTACCCTCAGACCCCTGTCCCGGACCCCCAGCCATCCAGACACACCCCTCCGGGCCTCATCAATATTGTAGTTGGTACTTAACGGACAAAACACAGTAAAGACCGTGCCCAGGGCATCTGGGGAAGATGGGATAAGGGGGTCCTGCCCCAGAAAAACACCAGAAGATGTTCTCCCCTCACACACATGCATGTTTATGATAGTAAGTGTGTCTGCAACTTCAGGACGCTTTGAGTTGCTGAGCAGGTATATTGAATGTCATACAGTTATAACAGAATCGATAAAAAACATGGAAATCAAATCAAATTTGATTTGTCACATACACATGGTTAGCAGATGTTAATGTGAGTGTAGCGAAATGCTTGTGCTTCTAGTTCCGCCAATGCAGTAATATCCAACAAGTAATCTAACCTAACAATTTCACAACTCCCTCATACACACAAGTGTAAAGGAATTAATAAGAATATGTACATAAAAAAAACATTTTTCCATTATTAAAGTGGCTGGAGTTGAGTCAGTATGTTGGCAGCAGCCACTCAATGATAGTAATGGCTGTTTAACAGTCTGATGGCCTTGAGATAGAAGCTGTTTTTCAGTCTCTCGGCCCCTGCTTTGATGCACCTGTACTGACCTCGCCTTCTGGCTGATAGCGGGGTAAACAGGCAGTGGCTCGGGTGGTTGTTGTCCTTGATGATCGTTTTGGCCTTCCTGTGACATCGGGTGGTGTTGGTGTCCTTGAGGGCAGGTAGTTTGCCCCTGGTGATGCGTTGTGCAGACCGCACTACCCTCTGGAGAGCCTTACGGTTATGGGCAGAGCAGTTGCCATACCAGGCGGTGATGCAGCCCGAAAGGATGCTCTCGATTGTGCATCTGTAAAAGTTTGTGAGTGTTTTTGGTGACAAGCCAAATTTCTTCAGCTTCCTGAGGTTGTAAAGGTGCTGCTGCGCCTTCTTCACCACGCTGTCTGTGTGGGTGGACCATTTCAGTTTGTCCGTGATGTGTTCGCCGAGGAACTTAAAACTTTCTACCCTCTCCACCTGTCGATGTGGATAAGGGGGTGCTCCCTCTGATGTTTCCTGAAGTCCACGATAAACTCCTTTGTTTTGTTGACATAAACCCTGTTATGGCAAGGCGATCCCCGAGGGGAACTCCACCCCCCCATTCAGCTGAAAAGGTGGCGCGGGGAATTCAAAAATATTCTTTAGAAATATTTAACTTTCACACATTAACAAATCCAATACCTCAAATGAAAGATAAACATCTTGTTCATCTACCCATCATGTCTGATTTTTAAAATGTTTTACAGCGAAAACACAACATATATTTATGTTAGACCACCACCAAATCAAAGGGAAAACACAGCCATTTTTTCCAGCCAAAGATAGAGTCACAAAAGCAGGATTAGAGATAAAATGAATCACTAACCTTTTGAAAATTTTAATCAGATGACACTCATATGACATGTTACACAATACATTTATGTTTTGTTCGATAATATGCATATTTATATCCACAAATCTCGGTTTACATTGATGCCATGTTCAGAAATGCCTCCAAAATATCCGGAGGAATTATAGAAAGCTACGCCAGATAACAGAAATACTCATCATAAACTTTGACTAAAGATACATGTTCTACATATAATTAAAGATACACTGGTTCTTAATGCAACCGCTGTGTCAGATTTGTTTTTAACGTTACGGAAAAAGCCTACCGTGCAATAATCTGAGACAGCGCTCAGACGTAAAAGTATTTCTCCGCCATGTTGGAGTCAACAGAAATACGAAATTACATCATAAATATTCCCTTACCTTTGATGATCTTTCATCAGAATGCAGTGCAAAGAGTCCTAGTTCCACAATAAATCGTTGTTTTGTTCCATAATGTCCAATACTAGTGTCCAATTAGCTGCATTTGCTACCACTTTCAGCTCACGTGCCCAAATGCTGACGCTGGTCCAGGACAACTCGCACGAAAACTTCAAAAAGATATAATCCAGGTTGAATAAATTGGTCAAACTAAGTAGAGAATCAATCTTCAGGATGTTATTTTCATATATATCCAATAACGTTCCAACCGGATCATACGTTTTCAGCTGCAGCCAAATGGAACGACGGTGGCACCCACAGAGAAATGGGCCACAGGGAAATTGCATTCTGTCGGGACAGTGACTATTTCCACTCCCATTCGGTCAAAGTTCACACCAGAAGCTCCATTCCACGTTCTACTGAATCAGGACATCTAGTGGAAGGAGTAGGAAGTGCTACCAGATACATATCTTGTTGGGAAAGGAAGGGGCGATGACGTCAATGTTGACCCACATTCAGAATTTCACTTCTTGTTTGGAAGATTGCCTGCCCTATGAGTTCTGTTATACTCACAGACATAATTCAAACAGTTTTAGAAACTTTAGAGTGTTTTCTATCCAATAGTAATAATAATATACGTATATTAGCAATCTAGGACAGAGTGGGATGCAGTTCACTATGGGCACGCAATTCATCCAAAGTGAAAATACTGCCCCCTATCCTCAACAAGTGAGAAGTTATTTTCCTGACACCACACTCCGAGGGCCCTCACCTCCTCCCTGTAGGCCGTCACGTCGTTGTTGGTAATCAAGCCTACCACTGTAGTGTCGTCTGCAAACTTGATGATTGAGTTGGAGGTGTGCTGGCCACACAATCGTGGGTGAGCAGGGAGTACAGGAGAGGGCTGAGAACGCACCCTTGTGGAGCCCCAGTGTTGAGGATCAGTGGGGTGGAGATGTTGTTACCTACCCTCAACATCTGGGGGTGGCCCGTCAGGAAGTCCAGGACCCAGTTGCACAGGGCAGGGTCGAGACCCAGGGTTTGGAGGGTACTATGGTGTTAAATGCTGAGCTGTAGTTGATGAACAGCATTCTCACATAGGTATTCCCCTTGTCCAGTTAGGGCAGTGTGTTTTATTGGAGAAAAAAGTCAATGTAGACTTGGTTACTGATTACAGTTATTTTTTAATCATTGGATTATCAAGGGAACAAATGTAAATTAAGAAGTCCTTAGTCTGAGAAAGGCAGATACATATTTACAGTACCAGTCACCTACTCATTCAAGGGCTTTTCATTATTTTTATTATTTTCTACATTTTAGAATAATAGTGAAGCCATCAAACCAGATAGACTGGCGTATCGCTGCAGAATGCTGTGGTAGCCATGCTGGTTAAGTGTGCCTTGAATTCTAAATAAATCACTGACAGTGTCACCAGCAAAGCACCCCCACACCATCACACCTCCTCCTCCTTGCGTCACGGTGGGACCTACACATGCAGAAATCATCCGTTCACCTACTCTGTGTCTCACAAAGCCACAGCAGTTGGGAACAAAAATCTCCAATTTGGACTCATCAGGCCAAAGGACAGATTTCCTGTCTAATGTCCATTGCTTGTGTTTCTTGGCCCAAGCAAATCTTCTTCTTATTGGTGTCCTTTAGTAGTGGTTTCTTTGCAGAAATTTGACCATGGAGACCTGATTCACACAGTCCCCTCTGAACAGTTTGATGTTGAGATGTGTCTGTTACTTCTACTCTGTGAAGCATTTATTTGGGCTGCAATTTCTGAGCCTGGTAACTCTAATGAACTTATCCTCTGCAGCAGCAGTAACTCTGGGTCTACCTTTCCTGTGGCGGTCCTCATGAGAGCCAGTTTCATCATACCTCTTAATGGTTTTCGTAACAGCACTTGAAGAAACTTTCAAAGTTCTTGAATTTTTCCGGATTGACTGACCTTCATGTCTTAAAGTAATAATGAACTATCATTTCTCTTTGCTTACTTGAGCTGTTCTTGCCATAACATGTAGTTGGTATTTTACCAAATAAGGCTATCTTCTGTAAACCACCCCTATCTTGTCACAACACAACTGATTGGCTCAAACGCATTAATAAGAAGGAATGAAATTACACAAAATAACTCTAAACAAGGCACACCTGTTATTTTAAATGCATTCCAGGTGACTACCTCATGAAGCTGATTGAGAGAATGCCAAGAGTGTGAAAAGCTGTCATCAAGGCAAAGGGTGACTGCTTTGAAGAATCTCAAATATAAAATATATTTTAATTTGCTTAGCACTTTTTTGGTTACTAGATGATTCCATATGTGTTATTTCATAGTTTTGATGTCTTCACTATTCTTCTACAATGTAGAAAAAAGTTACAATTAATAAAAATCTTGGAATGAGTAGGTGTGTCCAAACTTTTGACTGGTACTGTATATTCTGAGAGAGGGAGAGAGAGAGAGAGAGTGAAAGAGAGAAAGAGCAAGAGAGAGAGAAAGAGAAGTAGGGATGTGTTTGTCCAGTGAAACACATCAACCCCTGCCTCTCTATCACTCTGTATTGGCAGTATTGGCTCAGTTAACAAAATCAATAAGGCTACGTGTCTGTGAGTGTGACTGAGCGTGTGTGAGTGTGTGTGAATCCAGGCAGGTGAGAGAGTAGAACAGACTCCCCAAGCAGGGCGTCCCTTCACACACATCAATTATTGAGGCGTCAGGACATGGGGAGCACCCCAGGGGTCAGGGGTCACACACCATTACTCCCTGGTCTTTCAGGGGCGCTCGACTGGAAGGGAAGAGAACGGAGTGCTCTCCGCCCCGCCGAGGATCAACGTCCAGGCCCTGAGTGTTGGCTCTGGGGTGAGGCCCTGACTCCCAACCATCACACACACATGGGCACACACACACACCAACTAACGCAAGTCTTGGTGCCGTAGACCAGTGAAATCACTTCTGTTCTGGAAGGGAGGTTTCTTCCCAGCTTGCATTTGGTTCCTTGGAAATTGGGAAATGTACATTTTTGCTTTCTCATTGGTTCTTGGAATGAAGGCTTAAGTTTCCTGAACGGTGAAACTGAATGTTTTTTAAACGTTCTTAGAACAGGAAAAAGAATGTTCTGGGAACATACATTTTTAGGTTGCAGGGAGGTTCTGAGAACAGATTAATACGGTTCCTTGAAAGTTTTCCTGGGAGGTTTTATTAACTTTCTGAGAATGGAAATTATAGGTTATTTGAAGGTAATTAATTTACTTTCTGAGAACATGTTTCAAAAAGACTTGGAATATCACACCTAGCTTGGTTAATCTTTTGAACTCCAAGCACAGATAGAACACATGGACATTTATTTGCTTAGGCATTAATTAAACACATTTCTTTTTTATTCTGCCATGGCGTCAGTGAGATTCTAAACCTGTTTTTTGTTTTCTATCCATGGAATTTGTCCAACGCGCCACCAGGACAAAGCTAGCATGTCATGTTTTTTTTACTTATACAAAGCTGTTCATTTCAGTCTATTCAAACAGACCCCATTTCAATAGAAACAAGCACTTATTATCAGGTGATATTATCAGGTGAGATCAGGTGAGGCCAATTAGTGGGCGTGACCAACACACCTGAACACACTTAACAAGATAGAGGATAAAGATAGTTTTGTCAATTCTGAGAACGGAATGTATGTTTTAAATAATATTCTTAGAAGGCTCTCTGAACGCTACTAAAGGTTTCTTTTGGTTTTTATGGGAAGTTTTTAACGTTCTCTGAACAATTTGAGTACATGACTTTAAATAGAATCATGAGGAAACCGGTAGGAAACGTGCTAGCAGGTTTGCTTTTAGGGAGTTTTCCTTTGCCACAATGCTGCTGATTGCTCATTGAGGGGCGGTGACAACAGTTGATGTAAAAATAAGCATACATTTGATTCATTTACTGTACTTTCAAACAAAAAACCTGCTCCGATGGGCATATTCTGCCCGAGACCAAAATCCACTTCCCGCTAAACCTCCTCTCCATCCTCCCCAACCTATCACTTTTCCTACCTCACCCACTTCTGGCCCCACTTCCAACTCTGGCTGGCAGCATTAAAGGTGAGGGGGCAAGGCAGGGAGGTCTGGCTGATGCATTTAGCGTTAAAGAGCCAGGGAGGCAGGCAGGCTGAGCCCAGCAGCGTGTAGCCTAGCTAGCTGCTTGTGTCTGGGACAGGCCTCATGAAATATTAACAGCCAGTGTCCCTTCTAGGAGCTGGCTCGCTCATTCTTGGTGGTGGGGAGCACCATTAATATTTTACATTGCAATCTACTGCTTGACAAACTCTCCCACATGATTGGCTAAAAGCGTTCCCAGCCCCTCTCGCTTAACAGCCACCCCTCCTCCCCTCTACGTTTTTTTTCTTCCCTTCTTCTTCTTTTAAACAAATTTAATTTGTGGGTGAATTAATAACGCCTGGTGATTTTGGCTACCCCTTCACTAACGGGGCCCTCCTGGGGCCAGGGTGGTCCCACTGAATGAAGTGGCATCCATTTTTTATGAAGAGCAGGTTATCGTATTTAACCAGCTTAAAACAGGCAGCAAGTGAGGAGATGGTTGCAGCAGAGAAACAAGCCACCCCTGTTCTCTTCTTCTGTTCCCCTCATTTACGCCCCTCCCTACTCTGACCCTGTCTACTTTACTTTCCACAGAAAAACAACCATTCTTCCCAGACACCCACCGGCCAACCACAACCATTACTGTACAGTACCCCCCCCCCCCCCCCCCAACCCATTAACCTGGTTAGGACTAAGTGCTGACCCTTATCCAGGTGTGGTGTTCCTCTCTCTCTCTTCCTCTCTCTATTCCTTTCATCCGCTCTCTATCTCTCTCTTCCTCTCTCTCTTCCTCGTTTCTGCTCTCGCTCTCTCTCTCGTGCGATCTCTCTCCCTCACTTGTTCTGTTTTTCTCTCTCTTCTCTCTCTGTCCATGTCTCTCTCTCTCTCTGGGCCTCTCTTTGTTATCTTACTCTCTATTTCGTCTCATGTAATTATTCAGCATGGGCTCCTTTATAGGCTTGATAAATGCTTAAAGACCAGCTATGATATGTTAGCTTACATTCCTTTGGGCTCTGGTGAGGGGAAGCTCACTGCACTGAGTACTCTCTTCACACACACTCTAGCTCAGACAAGTTCCACTTTCTAACCCTTGTTAATGGGACATAAATTCAACCAAAATGGCAATGGAGTAGAGTGGAATGGTTGACAGACACTGATCTAAGGTCATTTTTATGTATCTTTCCAACTAAGGGTTAAGATTTGGGCTGGTTAAGCTGATCCTAGATCTGTGTTTGTCAAGGGTACTTATGGACAACACAGAAGCCCATCAGTCATACTAACCAGCTTGGACAAGAGGAAAGAGGGGATGAAATAAGGACATCCTCCATTCATTCAGCATTCAGCCATCAGAGCTACAGCAAGGTTAGACTCAGTAAGAGGTTTGCATTTGTAGGGCTATAACTAAATAGTATGATTTAACCCTGTGTTAATCATATAGTCTACATCCTCCGTGCCTTTGTTTCCTTGTGAGTCTTCCAGTCTATTGGAGGTAAGCCAGTCGACCCTCCAGAGACAAGGAGCTTGCAATGTAACTGACCTTCAAGGCCTTGGGAGCCTGTTAGTCTGCTACCATATTGTCTAGGTTGTTAGCTGGGGGGACAGTGTTAGAATGACCCCCCCCCAATAAGAAAAGGAATGTCTGATTAACATATACAGTGGGGCAAAAAAGTATTTAGTCAGCCACCAATTGTGCAAGTTCTCCCACTTAAACAGATGGGAGAGGCCTGTAATTTTCATCACAGGTACACTTCAACTATAACAGACAAAATTAGAATTTTGATTTTTTAATGAATTTATTTGCAAATTATGGTGGAAAATAAGTATTTGGTCACCTACAAACGAGCAAGATGTCTGGCTCTCACAGACCTGTAACTTCTTCTTTAAGTGGCTCCTCTGTCCTCCACTCGTTACCTGTATTAATGGCACCTGTTTGAACTTGTTATCAGTATAAAAGACACCTGTCCACAACCTCAAACAGTCACACTCCAAACTCCACTATGGCCAAGACCAAAGAGCTGTTAAAGGACACCATAAATAAAATTGTAGACCTGCACCAGGCTGGGAAGACTGAATCTGCAATAGGTAAGCAGCTTGGTTTGAAGAAATCAACTGTGGGAGCAATTATTAGGAAGTGGAAGACATACGAGACCACTGATAATCTCCCTCGATCTGGGGCTCCACGCAAGATCTCACCCCGTGGGGTCAAAATGATCACAAGAACGTTGAGCAAATATCCCAGAACCACACGGGGGGACCTAGTGAATGTCCTGCAGAGAGCTGTGACCAAAATAACAAAGCCTACCATCAGCAAGAGCAGTGAAGATGAAACGTGGCTGGGTCTTTCATCATGACAATGATCCCAAACACACCGCCCGGGCAACGAAGGAGTGGCTTCGTATGAAGCATTTCAAGGTCCTGGAGTGGCCTAGCCAGTCTCCAGATCTCAACCCCATCTTTGGAGGGAGTTGAAATTCTGTGTTGCCCAGAAACAGACCCAAAACATCACTGCTCTAGAGGAGATCTGCATGGAGGAATATAACAAAGTATTGAGATAAACTTTTTTTATTGACCAAATACTTATTTTCCACCATAATTTGCAAATAAATTCATTAAAAATCCTACAATGTGATTTTCTGGATTTTTTCCCCTCATTTTGTCTATCATAGTTGAAGTGTACCTATGATGAAAATTACAGGCCTCTCTCATCTTTTTAAGTGGGAGAACTTGCACAATTGGTGGCTAACAATACTTTTTTGCCCCACTGTATATTGGGGTGCCCACTGTGATTTAAGGAGGGAGAGTCTCCTCTGCTGTATAACTAGTATGTTTAGACAAAGTCTGGGGGGTTAGGGTGAGAACAGCTTTTAATTTATTTTCATTATTTCCTGAATATTAAAACATGCAGTCTTCCTACATTGAAGCTGCTCAACATTTACATTACATTAAGTCATGTAACAGACTCCCATCTAGAGTGACCTACAGGAGCAACCAGGATCAAGCGTCGCGCCCAAGGGCACATCAACCAATCTCCTACATTGTAAATTTGGGACCCAAACCAACGACCTATCAACCACCGGCCTAAGCTCCCAAACACCAGGCCACCAACTATCCAAGATACCCCAACAGGTCCCCGAGAGCTGCCCCTCAACCACCCCCCTGGAAATTACAAAAAAACTCTCCCCAAGCCACCGCCCCCAATGCACCAACAACCAACAAAATGAACAAAAGACAAAACAGAGAAAAACGAAGGAAACCAAAAACAACAATGCAAAAACAAAATACATCAAGGACAACAAAAATCATAACTGTAATGCCAACTGAATACATTTGAATGCATGTAAAGCATTATTTACATGTGTGTATGTGTGTGTGTCGCTTGTGTGCACATGTGTGAGTTTGAGTGTGAGTATGTGTATATGCATGTGTACACGTGTACAAGCATCAGCCTCAGGATAAAGGCATTAGATGTGACAACATTACCCTACAGTGTCATTCAAACGTACCTATTTTTTGTTTATTTTTACCTTTATCTTTGACCGTCATTCTATCCCCGCCTAGCAACTTCTCTCCCGCTTGTCTCCAGTTCCACATCCCAACCCTTAGTTTCCCTCAGTCTATCCCACCTATCTCTGCTGGCCACCCTCTTCGGATTTCTACACGCCATATAAGTTTCAAACATGCTGTGATGTTTAACATACAATTTGAATCTATCTAATCACAGAGATTCCACAGATTGAGAGTTGAAGATAAGTACTTTTACTGAGAGTATTAGTATTTTAGTGATTGACTGACCAGGTCTCTCCAGATCTCCTAACAGTGCTATTTCGAGGGTCAATTTTACATTAATGTTATACTTTTTCAGCTATTCTTGACCCTGAGACCAGAAACAGGCTACTTGAGGGCAATACCAGAACATATGGTCAATTGAGTCTGTATCATCGAAACAAAATCTGCAGAGCTGTAATGACTGTCTGCACCAAATATTCAACATTTAGTTTGTGGCAAGAGTTCTGTACAATATTTTTTAGCTGAAACGCACAAAGTATTGAACCTTGTGTCATTTTATATATCAACTCATGCACCCAGTGCCATGGAATCGGTAGATCACAAATCTCTTCCCAGCTATTTTGCTATCTGTATGGCACAGCTGTCAACATCCTGGTCCTCAAATCAAACTGGTGTACTTTCCTATTTATGAGTATAACAGCTTTAATATTTAAGATAGATTGTGGCTTCTATCAATGTAATTGTCTGCATCAATGTAATTCTTTGAAAACCATCCAGCTTTGATTTATATTTGCCATATCTTTTTCAACTGTGCTGTGATGTTTTACAAGTTCTGAACCTTTCTTTTCTCATAGTTTTGACAGATTGTAAATTAAAGATGAAAATTTTTACTAAGATTATTTTTATATTATTGATTGAATGACTATGGCTTTTCAAGTCACCCAGCAGTGCTAATAGCAGAGTTCCTGTAGCTTTAGTGAAAGGCGTTTAGGTGTAGCAGGTCCGGCGGAGTCAGGCGCAGGACACAGAGATGAGTAATAAACGTAACTTTACTCATAACAACAAATATTCCCAGAAGGAAAATAATCAAGCTCACAAATGAGACCAACTTACAATGAACAAACACGCACAAAACCATGGGGGAAACAGAGGGTTAAATAAGGAACAGTTAATTATGGGAATGGAAACCAGGTGTGTACAATGAAGACAAAACAAATGGAAAATGACACGTGGATCGATGGCGGCTAGAAAACCGGTGACGTCGACCGCCGAACGCCGCCCGAACAAGGAGAGGGACCAACTTGGCGGAAGTCGTGACATTTAGGTAAATGTTGGGATTTTTCAGCTCTTCCTGAACCTGCAACCAAAAACAAATCTACATATGAGCATAACCAAAACAACCGATTTAAGGATTTAAGTCTCTTCGCAGCAAAATCTGCAGAGCTAGCGCAGTGGCCATTTAAAAAAATGGAACTGGAACTGTTCTCAGCTATCTTCATACATATCCATTATTAGAACCCTTCCCCTTGTTGCTATTGTGTCACCTAAGGAGAAAAAACACAGGTGAGTGTCACGTCTAATCAAGGTGGGTGGAATCAGGTGCAGAGAGCAGATAGCGATATAAAGTTTTATTCTCCGGTGAACAAAATAAACACGGTCAACCCAAATACACACAGGGTGAAATTATCCAAACACAGGTTAACAGACTAACCGGAGAATAAGAAACACAAAACACCGACAGACAAAATGAATGACAAAATAAAAAATCCCGCACAAAACAAGGGCGGGACAACCTACATTAAATACAGACACTAATTAACTAAACAAACCACAGGTGAAACCAATCAGACAAAACCAACAGATACACGAAAAAGGGATCGGTAGTGGCTAATAGGATGGTGACGACGACCGCCGAGCACCGCCTGAACGGGCAGGAGAGCCAACTTCGGCGGAAGTCGTGACAGTGAGGCACATGATTTATTTCTTAGTACCCTTCTCCTCTTTACCACCTCTGAATGCTGCCTGACTGACTGCTGGGATGGGGAGTAGTGAACAAAGTCACTCGCACCCTCTCAATGACTGTGCACACATTGTTGTGTAGTGTTGGGATGGGGGTAAAAACAAAATAACAAAGCCAGACAGAGTATGGGAATACTGCAACTGTGGAAAATATAAGAAAATGGGAGTGGGACTTATTCTGCCAGCGGGCAGCAGTACCCTCATCATCTGCCATCAGACTCAATCAGACCTGCTCCTCCTCCTCTCATCTTCTCTCCTCTCCTCTCATCTTCTACGCTCTCCTCCATACCTGTCGTTCCATGGCGGGCGTCTGTTAAATGATGCAGGAGCAGTCAGACAGAACTCTCACATGGGAAAGCCAATGGCACGTAAAAACAAGTGGGCAGGATGAACATTCTTCTGCCTACTCAGCAAGGCCAGAGAGGGGGCCTGGAGAGAGGCTTTATCCCTGGGAGAAGACACAAAGTTTTGTCGGGAAAGGTCGGAGAGAAAGAGGGAGGGGGGGAGGAGGCAGTAGGAGGTGGAAGTGGCTTCTTGTGTACCTGTGTGAGATGAGACGTGCAGTGGAAAAACGTCAACACCCCCCCATGGCACCCCTCTTTGTCACTTCCCCCCTCTTCCCCCCTCCGAACACCTCCTCTCTAGCTTCCTTCCCCTCTACCCCCACACATCTAACCTAACTCTAACCTCTTAGCTACATACAGCGCTGTGCTGTGCTTTAATCCACACTCACATAACAAAAGGCTGTTCCCTGTAGAGCTGGCCAGGCAAGGCAAATCCTGGCTCTGTTAGTGCCTGAGAGTCAGGTTCATCCATGCAGAAAATATACACTCACACAGAGACAGAGTCGTACACACAGAAAGGCACACACGCACATGTACAAGTACGCAACATGCACACACACACACTTGCGCACACACACACACACACACACACACACACACACACACACACACACACACACACACACACACACACACACACACACACACACACACACACACACACACACACACACACACACACACACACAGTCTCACACACACCAGTGCATTTCATAACATCCGTGCTTTAAAGGACAAGGCCGGTGGGAGAGTGAGTGAGCGAGAATCGATGGGGAAGCTGTGTCTCTATCAGCGAGGTGAAGTGAGCAGGGGCTCTGCTCCCTCCCTGCCCCTTGCTCTACAGGGCCTAACACAGTCACTCAGCCAGAAGACAGACATACACACACATAGTGGAACACACACAGAGTGAAGGCACACACAGTGTGAAGGCAAACACACACACAGCGCAAAGACACACATAGAGCAAAGGAAAAAACAAACAGAGCAAACACTTACAGCATAAAGACACATACAGCACTAACACACACACACAGCACAAACACACACACACACAAACATAGTGTAGATAAACTGCACCTGACGTATGCAGAAACACAAACATCCACACAGGACATAAACAAACAGGTCTCTATTTTGCAATTACATTGTGCCTACATACTCTCTCCTCCATATGGATTTGGACAAGTTAACATTTAAAATGTGTCTATATACTCCAGCATTTGTGACTTGAGATCAAATGTTTCATATGAGGCGACAGTACAGAATATCATAGTTTATTTAAGGGTAATCCCATACTTATCTGATTTACCGTTTAGAAATTAAAGCACTTTATGTATCTAATCCAGAGTAGATTAGATGTTTCTGAACACTTCTAAATTAATCCAGATAATGCCAAGATTACATTTTTTAATTTTTAATTTTTAATCCATGTAATTTCAGCATGACATCCCTAGTTGCTCTGAAATAATTTCTGTAGTTTGAAACAGATAAGATTGACAACAACGGTAACACTTTACAGTAAGGTTACATTGGTAAAGGGCTTATAAAGGGTTTGTAATTATGTTATTAACAGCTATTTAATCATTTGTAAATGCATTATAAACCATTAATCAATTGGTTATAACAAATTGGTCAAAACAGGGTGATAACCAGTCAGTGCTTGCCAAATAGTGAGCCACTATTTACCTCCAGCTATTAATAATTTAGAAATGCACTTACAAATGCATATTTGGTTGTCATGAGAATTTTCTCTTTAAAAAAAAAGTAGTAATCCTCTAGACCACTAAGTCTTTCCTAACCTGCAGTGTTTCCTAACCTGCTCTACCACCTGGTGTTTCCTAACCTGCTCTACCACCTGGTGTTTCCTAACCTGCTCTACCACCTGGTGTTTCCAAACCTGCTCTACCACCTGGTGTTTCCTAACCTGCTCTACCACCTGGTGTTTCCTAACCTGCTCTACCACCTGGTGTTTCCTAACCTGCTCTACCACCTGGTGTTTCCTAACCTGCTCTACCACCTGGTGTTTCCTAACCTGCTCTACCACCTGGTGTTTCCTAACCTGCTCTACCACCTGGTGTTTCCTAACCTGCTCTACCACCTGGTGTTTCCTAACCTACTCTACCATCTGGTGTTTCATAACCTGCTCTACCACCTGGTGTTTCCTAACCTGCTCTACCACCTGGTGTTTCTTAACCTACTATTCCACCTGGTGTTTCCTAACCTGCTCTACCACCTGGTGTTTCCTAACCTGCTCTACCATCCTTCCTCCCTGTTGGCACATGGCTCGGCCCATGTGTCAATATTGCTGCATATCTAAACAATGACTTAGGTAAGATTAGTAAATTACCTTATGTCTGACATGATCATTTTCCACATGTCCAAGTCTTCCTGGGGCGTTCGTTCTTGGCTATCCTGTAACAATTCTCTGTCAAGTGTCTTATCTACTTGTAAGATTTATCTGTGCTGCTTTGTATGGTTTTAAATGCCTATGTGCTTGTCTGTGTAAATAGTAACCTTTCTCTCCTTTCTTATTTTGCAGGCTCTAGTCAATGCTACTATTTTGGCCTGCTGTGCAAGAATAATTTCTGGGCAATGGTTCAGTGTCTAACACCTTTGTTCCTGAAACCAACTAAACTTTCATTCCCCTTTTAGTTAGGGTAACAACTACTTCCAACAAAAACATCATATCTCTTCCTAGCGAATTTACTAACTATATACTTAAAAATAAAAAATAAAATACCTGCCTCCCCTCCAAATTTTCATATTTTTAAACCAATGGAGCCGACAGTCTCTCCATTAATTAATATCCTAAATCTAAGCAAACCAAATTCTCTTCCCCTTTTATTCTTATTCTGTCTTTGTTATCTTTGGTGACATTAATATTCACATGGAAAAGTCCACAGACCCAGTCCAAAAGGCTTTTGGAGCCATCATCGACTCAGTGGGTTTTGTCCAACATGTCTCTGGACCCACTCACTGTCACAGTCATACGCTGGACCTAGTTTTGTCCCATGGAATAAATGTTGTGGATCTTAATGTTTTTCCTCATAATCCTGGACTATCGGACCACCATTTTATTACGTTTGCAATTGCAACAAATAATCTGCTCAGACCCCAACCAAGGAACATCAAAAGTCGTGCTATAAATTCACAGACAACACAAAGATTCCTTGATGCCCTTCCAGACTCCCTCTGTCTACCCAATGACACCAGAGGACAAAAATCAGTTAACCACCTAACTGAGGAACTCAATTTAACCTTGCGCAATACTCTAGATGCAGTTGCACACCTAAAAACTAAAAACATTTCTCATAAGAAACTAGCTCCCTGGTACACAGAAAATACCCAAGCTCTGAAGCAAGCTTCCAGAAAATTGGAACGGAAATGGCGCCACACCAAACTGGAAGTCTTCCGTCTAGCTTGGAAAGACAGTACCGTGCAGTACCGAAGAGCCCTTACTGCTGCTCGATCATCCTATTTTTCTAACTTAATTGAGGAAAATAAGAACAATCCAAAATTCCTTTTTGATACTGTCGCAAAGCTAACTAAAAAGCAGCATTCCCCAAGAGAGGATGACTTTCACTTTAGCAGTGATAAATTCCTGAACTTCTTTGAGGAAAAAATTATGATTATTAGAAAGCAAATTACAGACTCCTCTTTAAATCTGCGTATTCCTTCAAAGCTCAGTTGTCCTGAGTCTGCACAACTCTGCCTGGACCTAGGATCAAGAGAGACGCTCAAGTGTTTTAGTACTATATCTCTTGACACAATGATGAAAATAATCATGGCCTCTAAACCTTCAAGCTGCATACTGGACCCTATTCCAAATAAATTACTGAAAGAGCTGCTTCCTGTGCTTGGCCCTCCTATGTTGAACATAATAAACGGCTCTCTATCCACCGGATGTGTACCAAACTCACTAAAAGTGGCAGTAATAAAGCCTCTCTTGAAAAAGCCAAACCTTGACCCAGAAAATATAAAAAAACAATCGGCCTATATCGAATCTTCCATTCCTCTCAAAAATCTTAGAAAAGGCTGTTGCGCAGCAACTCACTGCCTTCCTGAAGACAAACAATGTATACAAAATGCTTCAGTCTGGTTTTAGACCCCATCATAGCACTGAGACGGCACTTGTGAAGGTGGTAAATGACATTTTAATGGCATCGGACCGAGGCTCTGCATCTGTCCTCGTGCTCCTAGACCTTAGTGCTGCTTTTGATACCATCGAGCACCACATTCTTTTGGAGAGATTGGAAACCCAAATTGGTCTACACGGACAAGTTCTGGCTTGGTTTAGATCTTATCTGTTGGAAAGATATCAGTTTGTCTCTGTGAATGGTTTGTCCTCTGACAAATCAACTGTAAAGTTTTAGGACCACTATTGTTTTCACTATATATTTTACCTCTTGGGGATGTTATTCGAAAACATAATGTTAACTTTCACTGCTATGTGTTTCAGACATAAGGAAGTGGATGACACACATGCTTGCTGTCCCAAGAAACATTTCAATGAAACATGGTGAAGCCCCAAAATTGCCCTTGCTAGAAGCATGTGTTTCAGACATTAAGGAAGTGGATGGCTGCAAATTTTCTACTTTTAACTTCAGTTAGTTTCGGACAAAACCCATAGATGCTCAGTGCTTCTACACTGCCTTCCTGTCCCAAGACTGCTAAACAAAGCATTACATGGGCTTGATCTTCTGATTTGGTTGAATCTGTCACAAGAAGAGCCTTAATTGTCCCTAGAATTTTAAGCAAACAGCTGAGGCATCAGTTTGTCTCTGTGAATGGTTTGTCCTCTGACAAATCAACTGTAAATTTCGGTGTTCCTCAAAGGACCACTATTGTTTTCACTATATATTTTACCTCTTGGGGATGTTATTCAAAACATAATGTTAACTTTCACTGCTATGCGGATGACACACAGCTGTACATTTCAATGAAACATGTGAAGCCCCAAAATTGCCCTTGCTAGAAGCATGTGTTTCAGACATAAGGAAGTGGATGGCTGCAAATTTTCTACTTTTAAACTCGGACAAAACATAGATGCTTGTTCTAGGTCCCAAGAAACAAAGAGATCTTCTGTTGAATCTGACAATTAATCTTAATGGTTGTACAGTCGTCTCAAATAAAACTGTGAAGGACCTCGGCGTTACTCTGGACCCTGATCTCTCTTTTGAAGAACATATCAAGACCATTTCAAGGACAGCTTTTTTCCATCTACGTAACATTGCAAAAATCAGAAACTTTCTGTCCAAAAATGATGCAGAAAAATTCATCCATGCTTTTGTAACTTCTAGGTTAGACTACTGCAATGCTCTACTTTCCGGCTACCCGGATAAAGCACTAAATAAACTTCAGTTAGTGCTAAATACGGCTGCTAGAATCCTGACTAGAACCCAAAAAATTGATCATATTACTCCAGTGCTAGCCTCCCTACACTGCCTTCCTGTCAAAGCAAGGGCTGATTTCAAGGTTTTACTGCTAACCTACAAAGCATTACATGGGCTTGCTCCTACCTATCTCTCTGATTTGGTCCTGCCGTACATACCTACACGTACGCTACAGTCACAAGACGCAGGCCTCCTAATTGTCCCTAGAATTTCTAAGCAAACAGCTGGAGGCAGGGCTTTCTCCTATAGAGCTCCATTTTTATGGAACGGTCTGCCTACCCATGTGAGAGACGCAAACTCGGTCTCAACATATGTCTTTACTGAAGACTCATCTCTTCAGTGGGTCATATGATTGAGTGTAGTCTGGCCCAGGAGTGGGAAGGTGAACGGAAAGGCTCTGGAGCAACGAACCGCCCTTGCTGTCTCTGCCTGGCCGGTTCCCCTCTTTCCACTGGGATTCTCTGCCTCTAACCCTATTACAGGGGCTGAGTCACTGGCTTACTGGGGCTCTCTCATGCCCCCCCTTGGGTTGTGCCATGGCGGAGATCTTTGCGGGCTATACTCAGCTATGTCTCAGGATAGTAAGTTGGTGGTTGAAGATATCCCTCTAGTGGTGTGGGGGCTGTGCTTTAGCAAAGTGGGTGGGATTATATCCTTCCTGTTTGGCCCTGTCCGGGGGTGTCCTCGGATGGGGCCACAGTGTCTCCTGACCCCTCCTGTCTCAGCCTCCAGTATTTATGCTGCAGTAGTTTATGTGTCGGGGGGCTGGGGTCAGTTTGTTATATCTGGAGTACTTCTCCTGTCCAATTCGGTGTCCTGTGTGAATCTAAGTGTGCGTTCTCTAATTCTCTCCGTCTCTCTCTCGGAGGACCTGAGCCCTAGGACCATGCCCCAGGACTACCTGACATGATGACTCCTTGCTGTCCCCAGTCCTCCTGGCCGTGCTGCTGCTCCAGTTTCAACTGTTCTACCTTATTATTATTCGACCATGCTGGTCATTTATGAACATTTGAACATCTTGGCCATGTTCTGCTATATTCTCCACACGGCACAGCCGGAAGAGGACTGGCCACCCCACATATGCTCTTTCTAATTCTCTTTCTTTCCCTCTCTCGGAGGACCTGAGCCCTAGGACCATGCCCCAGGATTACCTGACATGATGACTCCTTGCTGTCCCCAGTCCACCTGGCCGTGCTGCTGCTCCAGTTTCAACTGTTCTGCCTTATTATTATTCGACCATGCTGGTCATTTATGAACATTTGAACATCTTGGCCATGTTCTGTTATAATCTCTACCCGGCACAGCCAGAAGAGGACTGGCCACCCCACATAGCCTGGTTCCTCTCTAGGTTTCTTCCTAGGTTTTGGCCTTTCTAGGGAGTTTTTCCTAACCACCGTGCTTCTACACCTGCATTGCTTGCTGTTTGGGGTTTTAGGCTGGGTTTCTGTACAGCACTTTGAGATATCAGCTGATGTACGAAGGGCTATATAAATAAATTCGATTTGATTTGATTTGATAACTGTCTGTCGCTCTTTCTTATAACAGTCAGTATCAAATATGGGTTCTGTTTCTAAATATTGACTAAATGTCTCACTGTCTCCCTGTCTGCACTCATGGATTTTTTTTAGAAAAAACAACATGTCTGTGGTAGTAATCTCTAAGATTATTACATAGTTGATAAAGCTTATCTCGATACTCTCAATGATCCTGGATCACCACAGATGTCATATATCCCTGTCCGGTTGGCTTAGAATATGTCATAAATACTTAATATAAGTCTACCATTATTAAACTTGTTCTTGCTAACTTTATAACCTAATTCAACAACAAACTATAATATTATTGTATCAATTTTACAGCCTTGTTGTGTTACATTTCTAACACCGCATACAACAACAGCTGACTACCTAAGGGAAAATAAAACTTTGCTCGATTACTTTTATAAACCCACCTTCGCCGCATTTTTAACCCATAATTCTCCATGAGAGTATTGTATAAAATACTACTACTGGTCAAAAGATAAAACAAAGTTTCAAATAACATAATCAGAATCAACAACAAGTGGGACACAATCATGAAGTGGAACGACATTTATTGGATATTTCAAACTTTTTTAACAAATCAAAAACTGAAAAGTTGGGCGTGCAAAATTATTCAGCCCCCTTAAGTTAATACTTTGGAGCGCCACCTTTTGCTGCGATTACAGCTGTAAGTCGCTTGGGGTATGTCTCTATCAGTTTTGCACATCGAGAGACTGAAATTCATTCCCATTCCTCCTTGCAAAACAGCTCGAGCTCAGTGAGGTTGGATGGAGAGCATTTGTGAACAGCAGTTTTCAGTTCTTTCCACAGATTCTCGATTGGATTCAGGTCTGGACTTTGACTTGGCCATTCTAACACCTGGATATGTTTATTTTTGAACCATTCCATTGTAGATTTTGCTTTATGTTTTGGATCATTGTCTTGTTGGAAGACAAATCTCTGTCCCAGTCTCGGGTCTTTTGCAGACTCCATCAGGTTTTCTTCCAGAATGGTCCTGTATTTGGCTCCATCCATCTTCCCATCAATTTTAACCATCTTCCCTGTCCCTGCTGAAGAAAAGCAGGCCCAAACCATGATGCTGCCACCACCATGTTTGTCAGTGGGGATGGTGTGGTCAGGGTGATGAGCTGTGTTGCTTTTACGCCAAACATAACGTTTTGCATTGTTGACCAGAGCACCTTCTTCCACATGTTTGGTGTGTCTCCCAGGTGGCTTGTGGCAAACTTTAAACGACACTTTTTATGGATATCTTTAAGAAATGGCTTTCTTCTTGCCACTCTTCCATAAAGGCCAGATTTGTGCAATATACGACTGATTGTTGTCCTATGGACAGAGTCTCCCACCTCAGCTGTAGATCTCTGCAGTTCATCCAGAGTGATCATGGGCCTCTTGGCTGCATCTCTGATCAGTCTTCTCCTTGTATGAGCTGAAGGTTTAGAGGGACGGCCAGGTCTTGGTAGATTTGCAGTGGTCTGATACTCCTTCCATTTCAATATTATCGCTTGCACAGTGCTCCTTGGGATGCTTGGGAAATCTTTTTGTATCCAAATCCGGCTTTAAACTTCTTCACAACAGTATCTCGGACCTGCCTGGTGTGTTCCTTGTTCTTCATGATGCTCTCTGCGCTTTTAACGGACCTCTGAGACTATCACAGTGCAGGTGCATTTATACGGAGACTTGATTACACACAGGTGGATTGTATTTATCATCATTAGTCATTTAGGTCAACATTGGATCATTCAGAGATCCTCACTGAACTTCTGGAGAGAGTTTGCTGCACTGAAAGTAAAGGGGCTGAATAATTTTGCACGCCCAATTTTTCAGTTTTTGATTTGTTAAAAAAGTTTGAAATATCCAATAAATGTCGTTCCACTTCACGATTGTGTCCCACTTGTTGTTGATTCTTCACAAAAAAATACAGTTTTATATCTTTATGTTTGAAGCCTGAAATGTGGCAAAAGGTCGCAAAGTTCAAGGGGGACGAATACTTTCGCAAGGCACTGTATGTGTGTGAGTACCCCTTTAAGATATTGTGGCTCTAGGAAAAATGGAAATCTCCTCAAACTCAAAGGCAACTCCTAGGTTAAAAACAAACAAAACATTTCCAGGCCTTTTCAATTTGGTAGAAATATGCCTCTGTCTCACTCGCTCCCTCCAAGATTACAGCCCCAGAAAACATTTCCAAAGTGTGACAATGAAGCACTCCTTTTCCCAGAAAAAAACCCACAACCACTTGGTCAGCATTTCATTATACAACACCGATTCAGAAACTACAAACGTTGACTACAAACAAAACCTAATAATAATGCTAATTCCATTGTACTCCCTCCAATCATTAGTTTTAAACTTCCTCAGTGGTCATCTGTACTTAATTGAACATGCGCTACCCTTGGGTACAATACTGTACTTCAAATCTATGAAATTCCCCTGATTAATATATTACTTGACTGATTTTGCCCAAGCTTTCTTTACAACATTAAAACCCATTCAGTCTGTCTGCAACCAGTCTCTCAAAGTGCTTGATAGGAAGCCCCATAGCCATCATCACTGTTACATTCTCTAAAAGCTTGAGCTCCCGAATTGGAAAAATCTTATGCAATACACTGACGCATGTCTTGTATTCAAGATTCTAAATGTCCAGGTTCCCTCTCCACTCAGTACTTTTGTTGAACAGAAAACCCAAACCTTATGGCAGCAGATCCACAAGGTCCCCCATGAGAGATGATTGTATAGTTCCCTTAAGGAAAAGCACCTTTGGTCAATCTGCTTTTGTTCCACGTAATGGAAACAGATTATAATGTTAGAATAAATGAACTTCCTGCTCAAATTCACTGGTGTTACATGAACAATAAAACCAAAAACAATAACCAGAAACTATCACGAATCGTAAAAGTTTGAACTATTCAGACCTGAATCGCTTAATGCCAAATTTAGCCCAGGACGCACAACTTACTCACCTATTCTTACCAGTAGGTGAAAATATAACCCCTACTCAAACAACGTCCTGCCTTACCTCTTTCGGCTTCACACTTTTGAAATGTCCAAGACTTTAAAAGTAACATGTAATTCACTAAATGTATAACATACATGTCAACCCTTAAGAATAAAAACATTTAGGTGGACACAACTCTATCGCAATTACCTATCTGCAATAGATTTAGGTAACTTTATCTTCTGTGATTCAATTATTTAAATATGACTCCTATTCTCAATAGGTTATTCCAGCAGACCATTTAGGCAACAGACAATGTATTACATTGAAATCGCCTCGCTATTATTTTGAATGAATTAGTCTTTCAATTTAACCTAAACAAGTTATTTAAACGTTCAGTTTATATCTTAAACAAACATTAACGACCGTATCTTTCCAGGCAAAATATACCAATAGTTGAATTACAATCAGAAATGCAGACTTTAGTCAATTGGTGCATAGGCTGGGAAACAAACCCGAGTCTCCCGCTTGGTAGGCAAGGAATTTACCACTGGACCACCAAAGCTATTGAAATGACAAAGACTCTTCGCAAATAAACCTATTTATAATTGTCTACAGTCATAAAATCAGGCACATATTACTGAGACAATTTCCAGAAAATAGTCCTAATTTAAAGGTCCAAGCATTTCTCTGGCGATGATTCTCATTAATCTCGCTCTAGTTGTCTCTGCCTCTCTCTTCCTTTCCCGATTGTCACGCCTGTCCTTCCCCTTATGTTTGCAATTTCAGTGGTTGTGTCCTACTCGGTTACAATGTTTACAGGGAGCCTTACACTCCCGGGCTAAATGTCCTATCTCATCGCAATTGAAACATTTTATATGGTCTGATCCTGTCCATTTTTCCCTTCTCTCTTAAGGTCCCTTCCCCTTTAAGCCTCCTTTGTGCTTATCTACAATTACCCCGATAGTTACTGTTAGATGCTCTGCTCCTCTCTGTTCTCTCTTTCTACAGTCTCAGTGATTATGGCCTACTTTTTTGCAGTGTTTACACGCCGCCTCACAATCTCTAGCAAAATGACCTGGTTTGTGACAGTTAAGGCATCTATCTCTCCCTTACTCTTGTCTGTCTCGATCCACTTTTCTCGACTTTCTCCCTTTCTCTACCTCTATCCACTTTCTCAATAAGGTTGCTAAATCCTGTCCTCCTTTCTGTGTCTCTTCCTCTCTCCCTCCCTTGGCTCCCTGAGTACCACCATATGGGGTAGGGGGTAACGGAATGGACGGCACCTGCTTTGGCTGCCTCCATTTCATTATCACCACCTCGTCGTCTGGATTTTCCCTCCACCCCTGGTCTGCCAGGGAGGGGTATAATTTGGGTTTAGGTGGTGTCTCTGTGGGAGCCATGGGAGTCCTCGCTGTCTGCTCCTGGCTACCTAATTCTTCCTCCTTAGAAGCTCCCTTTTTCTTGGCCCCCTCTGCTCTTTTTCTAGCTTCAGCCAGCCAAACATGAGCGGTGTCGAGCCCTTCTGTCCGTTGCTTCTCTGCCTTGTCCCCACAAACCCTATTTATTTGTTTAATCATTGATTCCACTTTTTCTATATTTAAACGTCCATCAAATTTGTACTTCTTCCTCCATTTTGGGCCAAAATAGACGTTCCTTTTATCTTTTCCCTGCATATATTTCTCATCTCCCATTCATTCCGGAATCCCCTTAGAGGATTTACTACCCATGTTTATTCAATTACTACTTTTGTTATTATGCTCCTTCTCACAATCTATGTGTATGTTCTTTTTACCTTCTATGTGTGTGTGCTTTCTACCGTTATTATCCTTAACCTATGTTGATAAATACCTCCCGTTAATCTTTCCTAGAATTTTAGAATAATTATTTGTATGAATCCTGAAAAATGATTTAGATCTCACACGTATACAACTACAAGCTCTACTTATTTTCATGTTGTTCCTTGTGACTTTTGACTGATCAATATATCTATCTCACCCGCAAATAATTATCTTCTTATTCTATGATGTTTTTAAAACTCCGATTCAATTACTTCTATGTGTATCACAATCAATGTGTATCACAACCTATGTGTATGTCACTACTCTCTATGTGTGTGCTCACACTCTATGCTCACCTTCTCACGATCCATGTGTATGCTTCTTCTCATTACAGTCTATGTGTATGTGCTATTAATCTCTGTGTGTGCTTTTCCTTTCTTCAAATTGTATCTATAGATTTCACGCCCTAGGCTTTTTATTCTCTATTTATTCTCTATTTTGGTTAGGCCAGGGTGTGACTAGGGTGGGCATTCTATGTTCATTTTCTATGTTTTTGATTTCTGTGTTTGGCCAGGTGTGGTTCTCAATCAGGGACAGCTGTCTATCGTTGTCTCTGATTGAGAACCATTTTTAGGTAGCTCTTGCCCACATGGGTTTTGGTGGATAGTTATTTTGTCACACCCTGACCATAGTTTGCTTTGTATGTTTCTATGTTTTGGTTGGTCAGGGTGTGATCTGAGTGGGCATTCTATGTTGGATGTCTTGTTTGTCTATTTCTATGTCTGGCCTGATATGGTTCTCAATCAGAGGCAGGTGTTAGTCATTGTCTTTGATTGAGAACCATATTTAGGTAGCCTGGGTTTCACTGTGTGTTTGTGGGGGATTGTTCCTGTCTCTGTGTCTACACCAGATAGGACTGTTTAGGTTTTTGTTCATTCATTATTTTGTTAGTTATTTCATGTCTGGTATGAGGAGGCAGCACGGCGACGCGGATGGAAGCCCGAGAGTCAGCCCCAAAAATGTATTGGGGGGGGGGGCTCAGGGAGAGTGTGGCAGAGTCAGGAGTCAGACCTGAGCCCACTTTCCCTGTTTATCGTGAGGAGCCAAGGAAGAGACCAGAACCAGAGCCGGTGTTGGAGGTTACCGAAACAGAGACGGTGAAGGAGTTAATGGGGAAATTGGAGGAGAGAGTAATGAGGGAGTTGCTATGTTGGTGCTTTAAGTATGGAATTTGCCCGACGGAGCGTGTCGGGATTTAATGGCACCTGGGTCAGCGCTCCATACTCGTCCTGAGGTGCATGTTAGTCAGCTGGTGAAGTTGGTGCCAGCCTCACGCACCAGGTCTCCTGTGCACCTCCCTAGCCTTGCATGTCCTGTGCCAGCACTGCTCTCAAGATCTCCAGTACGCCTTCACGGTCTAGCCCATCCTGTGCCACCTCCACACACCAGCCCTCCGATGGCAGCTCCCCGCACCAGGCTTCCTGTGCGTGTCCTCGGCCCAGTACCACCAGTGCCAGCACCACGCATCAGGCCTACAGTGCGCCTCGCCTCTCCAGCCCTGCCAGAGCCTTCCTCCTCTCCTGCGCTGCCGGAGTCTCCCGCCTGTTTAGCGCTGTCAGAGCCTTCCTCCTCTACAGCGCTGCTGGAATCTCCTGCCTGTTAGGAGCAGCCAGAGCTGTCAGTCTGCATGGAACAGCCAGAGCTGCCAGTCTGCAAGGAGCTGCCAGTCTGCATGGAGCTGCCAGTCTGCAAGGAGCTGCCAGTCTGCAAGGAGCCGCCAGTCTGCAAGAAGCCGCCAGTCTGCAAGAAGCCGCCAGAGCTGCCATTTTGCAAGAAGCCGCCAGAGCCGCCAGTCTGCATGGAGCAGCCAGAGCCGCCAGTCTGCATGGAGCAGCCAGAGCCGCCAGTCTGCATGGAGCAGCCAGAGCCGCCAGTCTGCATGGAGCAGCCAGAGCCGCCAGTCTGCATGGAGCAGCCAGAGCCGCCAGTCTGCATGGAGCAGCCAGAGCCGCCAGTCAGCATGGAGCAGCCAGAGCCGCCAGTCAGCATGGAGCAGCCAGAGCCGCCAGTCAGCATGGAGCAGCCAGAGCCGCCAGTCTGCATGGAGCAGCCAGAGCCGCCAGTCTGCATGGAGCAGCCAGAGCTGCCAGTCTGCATGGAGCTGCCAGTCTGCAAGGAGCTGCCAGTCTGCAAGGAGCTGCCAGTCTGCAAGAAGCCGCCAGAGCTGCCAGTCTGCATGGAGCAGCCAGAGCCGCCAGTCTGCATGGAGCAGCCAGAGCCGCCAGTCTGCATGGAGCAGCCAGAGCCGCCAGTCTGCATGGAGCAGCCAGAGCCGCCAGTCAGCATGGAGCAGCCAGAGCCGCCAGTCAGCATGGAGCAGCCAGAGCCGCCAGTCAGCATGGAGCAGCCAGAGCCGCCAGTCAGCATGGAGCAGCCAGAGCCGCCAGTCAGCAAGGAGCAGCCAGAGCCTCCAGTCAGCATGGAGCAGCCAGAGCCGCCAGTCAGCATGGAGCAGCCAGAGCCGCCAGTCAGCATGGAGCAGCCAGAGCCGCCAGTCAGCATGGAGCAGCCAGAGCCGCCAGTCAGCATGGAGCAGCCAGAGCCGCCAGTCAGCATGGAGCAGCCAGAGCCGCCAGTCAGCATGGAGCAGCCAGAGCCGCCAGTCAGCATGGAGCAGCCAGAGCCGCCAGTCAGCATGGAGCAGCCAGAGCCGCCAGTCAGCATGGAGCAGCCAGAGCCGCCAGTCTGCATGGAGCAGCCAGAGCCGCCAGTCTGCATGGAGCAGCCAGAGCCGCCAGTCTGCATGGAGCAGCCAGAGCCGCCAGTCTGCATGGAGCAGCCAGAGCCGCCAGTCTGCATGGAGCAGCCAGAGCCGCCAGTCTGCATGGAGCAGCCAGAGCCGCCAGTCTGCATGGAGCAGCCAGAGCCGCCAGTCTGCATGGAGCAGCCAGAGCTGCCAGTCTGCATGGAGCAGCCAGAGATGTCAGTCTGCATGGAACAGCCAGAGCTGCCAGTCTGCAAGGAGCTGCCAGTCTGCAAGGAGCTGCCAGTCTGCAAGGAGCTGCCAGTCTGCAAGAAGCCGCCAGAGCTGCCAGTCTGCAAGAAGCCGCCAGAGCTGCCAGTCAGCATAGAGCAGCCAGAGCCGCCAGTCAGCATGGAGCAGCCAGAGCCGTCAGTCTGCCAGACTCTTCCAGATCCACCAGTCAGCCAGGATCTGCCAGAACCGCCAGTCAGCCAGACTCTTCCAGATCCGCCAGTCAGCCAGGATCTGCCAGAACCGCCAGCCAGCCAGGATCTGCCAGAGGCTTCCACCTCTCCTGTGCTGCCGGAGTCTCCCGCCTGTCCGGCGCTGCTGCCGGAGTCTGAAGAGCCCCTCTGTCCCGAGCTGCCCCTCTGTCCCGAGCTGCCCCTCTGTCCCGAGCTGCCCCTCAGTCCAGTTTCATTAAGTAGGGTTGCCGTGGCTAGGAGGCCACGGAAGCGGACAAGGTGGGGGACTAAGACTACGGTGAAGTGGGGGCCACGTCCAGCACCAGAGCCGCCACCGCGGACAGATGCCCACCCAGACCCTCCCCGATAGGTTCAGGTTTTGCGGCCGGAGTCCGCACCTTGGGGGGGTACTGTCACACCCTGACCATAGTTTGCTTTGTATGTTTCTACGTTTTGGTTGGTCAGGGTGTGATCTGAGTGGGCATTCTATGTTGGATGTCTTGTTTGTCTATTTCTATGTCTGGTCTGATATGGTTCTCAATCAGAGGCAGGTGTTAGTCATTGTCTCTGATTGGGAACCATATTTAGGTAGCCTGTGTTTCACTGTGTGTTTGTGGGGGATTGTTCCTGTCTATGTGTCTACACCAGATAGGACTGTTTAGGTTTTCGTTCTTTCATTATTTTGTTAGTTATTTCATGTCTAGTTCCTTTTTATTAAAGAACATGAATAACCACCACGCTGCATTTTGGTCCGCTTCTCCTTCACCAGACGAGAACCCTTACATATTTTCTGTTTAGTGTGTTTTGCACCTGACGGAGCTGTTTCGGTTGTTTCTTTTGTTCCTTGTTGTATTTAGTGTGCAGTTTATTAAAATAATGATGAACACTTACAACGCTGCATCTTGGTCCTCACCTTCTTCCACCAACGGTCGTTACAATAGAGGTGTCTTTCGATCGGACATTAGGTCTCACACATACAACTATAAGCTATAGCTCAGGGTTTGTAAAGTCCTAGTTAACAGCCTATTTTTTTTGTTGTTCCTTGTGATTTTGACTCATTCATATCTCGTATCTCACCCCGCTATATTAGGTTTCCCTTCTTCATTGGATAATCAGACCTAGATGTGTGCCTCTGGAAGATCTGACTATCCCTTTCTGTCACACCCTGACCATAGTTTGCTTTGTATGTTTTGTTTGGTCAGGGTGTGATCTGAGCGGGCATTCTATGTTACATGTCTAGTTTGTCTATTTCTATGTTTGGCCTGATATGGTTCTCAATCAGAGGCAGGTGTTAGTCATTGTCTCTGATTGGGAACCATATCTAGGTAGCCTGTTTGGTGTTGGGTTTTGTGGGTGATTGTTCGTGTCTCTGTGTTTGCACCAGATAGGGCTGTTTGGGGTTTTCACGTTTCTTGTTTTGTTACCTCTCCATCAACTCAAGAAAACCGTTACACTTTCATCTATTTAAACGTATTTAGACAGGCGACCTGCAGTATATTAATATAATAATGTCTCTGACCTCCACTCTTATAATTTGATTATATATCGCCTCCAATTTATGTTTTTCTGCCTATGTCTTTTGACCCTATTATACGTTTTAGGTCTCACCATTAGCTATTTTAAATCGGCCCAGGGTCATTACAGACCCTGCTTCATTGAATTTACAACTGATTCCTGTCTTCCATTTGAATAGGTTCCCTTTAAATCATTTTTCTCCACACAACATTCTAAAGACAGGTCACCAGATATAAACTCCTTCGGATATTTTAGCGAATAACACCAAGAATACATTAAAATCCTTTACTCATCCCTGGGTTAATTACAGCATTCCCTTAAAATCCTTTACCTCATTTAATGCAATCATAGAGATATTATCCAATATGTATCCGTGAATAAAAAGCACTGACCTTGTTTTTTGCAGGTTTCAATGTTGGTTGGATTTTGTCACCGTTTTTGTCGCGTACCAGTTTGCCACCAGCCTGAAATGGAACTTCAATTTCCAGAGGTCAGGTCTTTAACTTACGGATCTCTGATCCGTCCGTGCACGGTTTTCGGTGCTCCCATCGGACGACAGAAAACGGCTATTGAAATCCGGCTCGAAGGACCAAGCTGTCACGAGAATTTTCAATCACAATGATCATAACTAACAATCAATAAACTTTGACTAATCCCTGAGGTTCATAAGACCCTGGGTTTAATAATAATTAGGCAAAGACTCAGCTCATGCAAAAAGTTAGTACAGTTTATTCACGAGAGCGCTCTAAAGTCAAGAATGCAAACAGTCTTTATAACACACATACAAACAAGTTCAAATCTAAACTACACCTTGCTCAGACAGTCGGTGGTTTTCCACTACACAGATACATTGTTTCTTTAATCTGCAACATGCTTCATGATCTTCTGCAAGCCTAACAGTTTCTCCACTCCACAGGTGGGGACAGAATGTCCTGTAAGGAATACAGTAGTAGAACTTGTCTGTCGATAGCTCCTCTTATCATTTGTTTCACACTTGCACCCTACTTATATACTAAAAAGGAGCAAAATGTCCTTGTTCTAATTCTTACTAAAACTACACACATCAGATTATAGTTTTATGATTCTAATAAATTTCATACAGTTATATGGTTTCAGGGTGGAATATTTTAATCATTACCTTTAAGCATATAATTCCCTTATCAACGGTGCATTCGGGAAGTATTCAGACCCCTAGACTTTTTCCACATTTTGCTACATTACAGCTTTTTTGTTTTGGGTTGGACTCTGGAATCAGTTCAATTGCTCTGGGGGGTGTGAACAAAAGATCCCCTTCAGGAAAGTCGTATTCCTGGTCATAATGCTGGTAGTGCTGGTGAGATACCGCCGCTCTGATATCCAATATTTCTTCCCGGCTGTATGTAATAACACAAAACAATTCTGGGCTCATAATGTAAGAAATAATACATTTAAAAAAAAAATACTGCAAAGTTTCTTAAAATGATGGCAGCTCTCTCTGTCGGCGCCATTGTTCACCAATAATGACACATCTCAACCTCAACTGATCAGAGGAGACTGTGTGAATCAGGCCTTCATGGTTGAATTGCTGCAAAGAAGCCACTACTAAAGGACACCAATAATAAGAAGAGACTTGCTTGGGCTAAGAAACACCAGCAATAGACGTTAGGCGGGAAACCTGTTCTTTGGTCTGATGAGTCCAAATTGGAGATTTTTGGTTCCAACCGCCGTGTATTTGTAAGACACAGAGTAGGTGAACGGATAGTCTCCGCATGTGTGGTTCCAACCGTGAAGCATGGAGGAGGGGTTGTGATGGTGTGGGTGCTTTGCTGGTAACACTGTTTGTGATTTATTTAGAATTCAAGGCACACTTAACCAGCATGGCTACCACAGCATTCTGCAGTGATACGCCATCCCATCTGGTTTACACTTAGTGGGACTATCATTTGTCTTTCAACAGGACAATGACCCAAAACACCTACAGGCTGTGTAAGCTGTATTTGACCAAGGAGAGTGACAGAGTGCTGCATCAGATCACCTGGCCTCCACAATCACCCAACATCAACCCAATTGAGATGGTTTAGGATGAGTTGCACCGCAGAGTGAAGGAAAAGCAGACAACAAGTGCTCAGCATATGTTGGAACTCCTTCAAGATTGTTTGTAAAGCATTCCTCATGAAGCTGGTTGAGAGAATGCCAAGAGTGTGCAAAGCTGTCGTCAAGGCAAAGGATGGCTACTTTGAAGAATCTCAAATGTATTTTGATTTGTTTAACACTTTTTTGGTTACTACATGATTCAATATGTGTTTTTTTCATAGTTGATGTCTTCACTATTATTCTACAAGGTAGAAAATAGTAATAAAAAATAAATTAAAAACCCTTGAATGAGTTGGTGTGTCCAAACTTTTGACTGGCACTGTATGTGAACAGTTATACTGAAGCATGCTGTATCATAATAACATGCTGTATCATTAAACATCCCCTTTAGGTCTCCCTACTGCACAACAATGTTTCCCAATCAAACACTGCATTTTTGTGGGACGCCCAAGACTGAAGACGCTCTCTCTAAACTCCCCATTGTTTCTGACTTGATCCCATTCCTTTGTGGGCCACCCTATCCTATCCCATGCTGTGTACTGTACTGTATGTACTGTGTTGTGAGTGGGTGGAAATCAGCAGGCTTGCAGCAGGAAAACAGGACCCCGATCCCATTCATTATTCACTAGACCAGAGTAGAGCAGTAGCCTGGCTAGCTGCTCCATTAATGGGGTATTCTGGTCCAGAGATGCTGGACATGCAGCCATTTAAGGAGATATGGCTTCAGGGACCCCCTTCTCTTTGTCTGTATGTCTATATATCTGTCTGCTTTGTCTGTGTGTCTGCCTGTGTTCACCCACTGTGGGCTGTGTGTGAGTGAGTTCAGGTTGTCTGGACTTCTGAGAGGGTCTGCTATTAGCTACTGTCTGTATTTTGTTTTCTTTAGACCTAATACCATAGTAATAGTATAGAAATACCCACACTTCCCTCCATATGTATTTGGACAGTGAAGCTAAACTCTTTAATTGGGCTCTATACTCCAACAGTTTGATTTAAGATAGATGTCGGCTTTTATTTGAGGGTATTTTCATTCATTGCTGTTTTACTGTTTAGGAATAAAGCACTTTTTTATCTCCAGAAGTCCCCCAATTTGAAGAAGTTATAAGTATTTGGGCAAATTCACTTGTAATGTATTCAAGTATACTCTGAGAAACAAAGTTCTGAAATGGCTATTTGTGGAGGGATAGGGGTTAACCAAGAATCATTTTCATCTGAAGAACCATTTTTTTGGAAGACAAAGGTTATTTGTAAGGCAAAGGGTTGTACCTAAAACCTTGAACATCCTAAGAACCGTTTTTGAAAGAAAGCGTAATTTAAAGATTTTTTTTGGAGGCAAGAAGGATTATTATTAGGTTTTCACAGGGAACCTGCAGCATAGTTTGGTATCCGTTTTTCTATTTTGGCACACGGAAACTAGAGTCTATGATGAACTTGGTCAAAAGGAATGCCACCGATTGGCCAAGCAGTCTCACTTAAACCATCATAATCGCAGCCCTGTTTAACCTAGAGGCTTGAAACTTTGTACTTCCACTAGATGTCAACAGTCTTTAGAAATTTGTCGATGTTTTTCTTTTGAGAAATGAAGAAGTAGTGCTATTCAAAAAGTAATATGCAAAAAATACACTACATAACCAAAAGTATGTGGACATCTGGTCGTCAAAAATCTCATTCCAAAATCATGGGCATTAATATGGATTTGGTCCAACCCTTTGCTGCTATAACATTCTCCAATCGTATGGGAAGGCTTTCCACTATATGTTGGAACATTGCTGCAGGGACATTCAGCCATAAGCATTATTGAGGTCTGGCACTGATGTTGGGCGATAAGGCCTGGTCTGTAGTCGGCGGTCCAATTTATCCCAAAAGTATTCCATGGGGTTAAGGTCAGGGCTCTGTGCAAGCAAGTCAAGTTCTTCTTTCAAGATGGCCACCATTGTTCCTGAACCCAAAAAAGCAAATTTAATTAAACTAAATGACTATCGCCCCAAAGCACTCACTTCTGTCATCATGAAGTGCTTTGAGAGGCTAGTCGAGGATCATGTCACCTCCTCCTTACCTTCCACCCTAGACCCGCTTCAGTTTGCATACCGCCCGATAGGTCCACAGACGATACAATCACCATCACACTGCACACTGCCCTATCCCATCTGGACAAGAGGAATACCTATGTAAGAATGCTGTTAATTGACTACAGCTCAGGATTCAACACAATAGTACCCTCCAAGCTCATCATTAAACTTCAGGCCCTGGGTCTCAACCCCACACTGTGCAATTAGGTCCTGGACTTCCTGACGGGCCACTCCCAGGTGGTGAAGGTAGGAAACAACATCACCACTTTGCTGATCCTCAACACTGGGGCCCAACAAGGGTGCGTGCTCAGCCCCCTCCTGTACTCCCTGTTCAACCATGACTGCATGGCCATGCACACCTCCAACTCAATCATCAAGTTTGCAGACGACACAACAGTAGCAGGCTTGATTACCAACAATGACGAGACAGCCAACAGGGAGGAGGTGAGGGCTCTGGGAGTGTGGTGCCAGGAAAATAACCTCTCACTCAACACCATCAAAACAAAGGAGATTATTGGGGACTTCAGGAAACAGCATAGGGAGCACCGCCCTATCCACATCGACGGGACTGTAGTGGAGAAGGTGAAAAGCTTAAAGTTCCTCGGCATACACATCACAGACAAACTGAAATTGTCCACCCATAGACAGTGTGGTGAAGAAGGTGCAACAGCGCCTCAGGAGGCTGAAGAAATTTGGCTTGGCACCCATACCCCTCACAAACTTTTACAGATGCACAATTAAGAGCATCCTGTCGGGCTGCATCACCACCTAGTACGGAAACTACACCGCCTACAACCCTAGGGCTCTCCAGAGGGTGGTGCAATCTGCCCAACACATATCCAGGGGAAAACTATCTGCCCTTCAGTACACCGACAGCTCCCAATATCACAGGGAGGCCAAAAAGATAATCAAGGACAACAACCACCCGAGCCACTGCCTGTTCACCCCGTTATCATCCAGAAGGCGAGGTCAGTACAGGTGCATCAAAGCTGGGATCGAGAGACTGAAAAATATTTTCTATTTCAAGGCCATTAGACTGTTAAACAGCCATCACTAGCACATTAGAGGCTGCTGCCTATATACATAGTCTTGAAATCACTGGCTACTAGGCATCCCGCTAGCGGGACAACTTCCAGTGGAACTGGAGGGCGTGCAATTCAAATAAACAATCATAAAAATGATGGATATTAAACATTTAGGTACATGTAAGTGTCTTTTATCGGCTGAAAGCTTCAATTCTTGTTAATCTAACTGCACTGTCCGATTTACAGTAGCTATTACAGTGAAAACATGCCATGTGATTGTTTGAGGATGGCTCCCCACATCTAAATATTTTTCCACCAGCACAGGTTTCATACATTCACAAATAATGATTAAATATCCACGTACTTTTTGAAAATATTCCTCTGATTTGTCATCCAAAGGTTCCCAGCTATAACATGTAGTGTCATTGTGTTAGATAACATGGTGCCAACTAAATCCCCAAAAGTCTATTTAGACTCAAATCATCGATTTCAGTAATCCACTTGTTCAACATGCAGAGAAAGGAATCAGAAAATCTACCCCTAAACTTTGTTTCAACAAGTCAAAATACATTTCTATTCACTCCTCAGATACCCTAAAATGTAATCAAACTGTAATATTTCTTACAGAAAGAAGTATGTTCAATAGGAAACTGATTTTAGCAGGTGTGTCCTGTCTTCATGGCGTGCTCAAACACGAATTTCCGAGACTGTGTCCCTGTACTAAAAAATGTATCTTTCTTATTCGTTTTTGAAGTCACACGCCTGAAACCTTGAACATAGACTGCTGACACCCTGTGGAAACCATAGGAATTGCACCCAGTGAGCTAATTTTCAATATGACCTTTTACTTGCCTTTCTAAGAGGATGGTCTCTCAAAACAAAATTCGTGTTGGTTTTTCTTTGGATTTTCTCCTACCATATCTATTGTGTTATATTTTCCTACATTATTTTAACATTTCTACACACTTCAAAGTGTTTTCTTTTGAATAGCCTTAATTTCTCAGAACAAGAATAGACTGATGAGTTTCAGAAGAAAGTTCTTTGTTTCTGGCCATTTTGAGACTGTAATCAAACCCACAAATGCTGATGCTCCAGATACTCAACTAGTCTAAAGAAGGCCAGTTTTATTGCGTCTTTAATCAGAACAACAGTTTTCAGCTGTGCTAATATAATTGCAAAAGGGTTTTCTGATGATCAATTAGCCTTTTTAAAATGCTAAACCTGGATTAGCTAACACAACGTGGCATTGGAACACAGGAGTGATGGTTGCTGAAAATGGGCCTCTGTACGGCTATGTAGATATTCGATAAAAAATCAGCTGTTTCCAGCTGCAATAGTCATTTACAACATTAACAATGTCTACAATGTATTTCTGATCAATTTATGTTATTTTAATAGACAAAAAATGTGCTTTTCTTTCAAAAACAAGGACATTTCAAAGTGACCCCAAACTTTTGAAAGGTAGTATACTGTATATACTGTATTATATTCTACTGTATCTTAGTCTATGCCGCTCTGACATTGCTCGTCCATATATTTATATTAATTCCATTCCTTTACTTAGATTTGTGTGTATTGGGTATACATTATGAAATTGTTAGATATTTCTTGTTAGATATTACTGCACTGTCAGAGCTAGAAACACAAGCCTTTGCCTACAACCGCAATAACTTCTGCTAAACACGTGTATTTGACAAATAAAATTGGATTTGATTTAGTAGTGGTTTCTTTGCAGCAATTCGACCATGAAGGCCTAATTCACAGTCTCCTCTGAACAGTTGATGTTGAGATGTGTCTTTTACTTGAACTCTGTAAAGAAGCTATTGGGGCAGCAATCTGAGGTTCAGTTAACTCTAATGAACTTATCCTCTGCAGCAGGGGTAACTCTGGGTCTTCCTTTCCTGTGGCGGTCCTCATGAGAGACAGTTTCATCATAGTACCTGAGGGTTTTTGCGACTGCACTTGAAATATTCAACATTGACTGTAAACTTAAAGTAATGATGGACTGTCGTTTCTCTTTGTTTATCTGAACTGTTCTTGCCATAATATGGACTTGGTCTTTTACCAAATCTTCTGAATATCCCCCCTACCTTGTCACAACACAACTGATTGACTCAAATGCATTAAGAAGGAAAGAAGTTCCACAAATGAACTTTTAACAAGGCACACCTGTTAATTGAAATGCATTCCAGGTGACTACCACACACAGCTGTCATCAAGGCAAAGGCTTTGGAGGATCTCAAATATAAAATATATTTTGATTTGTTTCAAACTTTTTTGATTACTACATGATTCCATATGTGTTATTTCATAGTTTTGATGTCTTCACTATTATTCTACAATATAGAAAATAATAAAATAAAGAAAAACCCTGGAATGAGTAGGAGTGTGTTCAAACTTTTGGCTGGTACTATCCATTTGGCAGAGTTTACTCCAGCATTGGTCTTTGCAGCAATTAAATGTTTCTCACTGCTAATTGTCGTGTTACTGTATGTTGTCCATGTGAATTCAATTGTTAATGAAGGGTGTTGAATGAGAAAGTATCCTTTACTACAAGAGAAGTCCCATTGTGTTTAACGATCGCATTCAATAATTGGTCACTCACACTCACACTCACACTGACACTGACACTGACAACATCTCTGAGGTTAGTAGTCTGTTTTGGGGAAGAGATCAACCTCCAATGGATCAATCACTTAACCTTGAGAGACAATATTATAGTGACAGTAGACAGTAAGAAGGAAAGAAAGAGGGAGAGAGAAGGACAGAGAGACAGAAAGAGAGAGAGGAGGAAGATAAAGAGACAGGGACAGACAGAGAGACAGAATGAGTGAGACAGAGAGAGGGAGAGAAAGAAAGAGAGAAGAGAAAAAAGAAGAGAGATGAATCCCCTTATACCCAGACAGAACACAGTGCTTGCAATACTTTCCCTGTTGTCATCCTATTACATCTGAGTTTATGAAGCCCTCCACAGTGCTAACGATGCTAACGATGAGCTGGAGAAATAATTAGCTTCATTAGAAGGATTTTCAAAGTGTTTATATTATCTTAATTTACACTAGCCGGCACCATCGCTACCAACCCCTGTCGCAGCACACGCACACACGCACGCACGCACGCACGCACGCACGCACGCACACACACACACACACACACACACACACACACACACGACACACAGTCCTCCAGACACTCCCCTAAGACCCAGCCTCGAGCTAGCGCAATAATGCGGCTGAAAGAGCAAGAAGAGCAGCTTGTTTTAAAAGATAAATGCTACTGTGTAAATATATTTCCAGAAGCCATCCAGGGAATAATCAAGTTTTCATTTAGCTGCTAATCTAATTGGCTGCTGTGACGCCCAACAGCCTCCCTGAAGTAATTTCAAAAGGAAGAGGGAGGAGGGTTTTGCATGCAGAAAAGGAACCTTCTTCAAAATCACTACTGAGCACTTTCAGGTTTTTCTATTTGAGGAGATATCAATGTGTGTGTAGGATAATGGTGATGATTTGGTGGATGAACCACGCTTGCCTGATGATTAACCTTGCCTGAGACTTGAAGACATGCCTTAACTCCCCAAGTCCCTGGTTGGAGTCAATTAAAAGATCCATGGATCTACACACTTCAGCAAAGTGTTGCAAACACAGCTATTGCCTATTTCTACAGCTATTTGAGAGAATTACATATAATTCAGTGGCACCCACATTGTTATTACAATGCAAAACAATCATAAATAAATTGAAGTTCTTATTGTCTGATTGCATTTACCATCACCGTTCCAGATCATTCAACCAGTCTGATTCATGGGGAGATAATTGTAATAATGATATTAGTGACAATAATGAAGAGCATCCATTTGCATACTGTGTCACATGACAGGGCAGCCTGGCACCAGGGCTCTTGGGTGGCGGCTGGCTGCTTAGGAATGCACAAATCAAAGGCTTGGTGTGTGTGTGTGTCTGAGAGAGAGAGAGAAAGAGAGAGGAGAGAGAGTCTGTGTAGGGGGAGTTTTGTTCGCTCTCACTGTGCTCAGCTCAAGCAGGGCACCGGGGACGTGATGGGGGTGTGAGCATGGAGGGGGGTTGAGGCGCTCCCAACACTTGCCACTCAGTCGTCCGGCGAGGGGGCCAAGGGCTTCATTAGAGGAAGCTAGAGGCTGACCCCGTCTGCCGTGGGGCGCGGGGCAGGGGGGAAGGGGGGGTGCCTTGGCGCCCATTGCTCTGCCGAGCTGCTTCTCCCCTGGGCTCCCCTGCCCGACCTCCCAGCTCTCAAGATGGGCAAGAAAAATCAACAGCGCTTCTCTTTGAAGCCGTCTCCTCCTCTGTCTCTCTCGTTCTCCGCTCCCTTTCTCCGTGGACCTCATGAATCATTCATCCTAACCCCCTTCCTCCACCCCTCCACCTCTCCATTCACCCTCCTGACACTTTTTTTCTCCATTTGTTTTAGGAGGGTCTGCCTTCCAGAAAAAAGAAGGGGAGATGAAACAAATATACAAAAAAGGAGGAAGAAACAGCCCATTAATGTCACTGCTCCTCCGTGTATCCCATTAAAGAAAATGTTTGACAAATTACTTTACAATGCTCTGCTGTTGATTTGGTAGTGGGGAGAATAAATCCACACAGCAGCAGCAACCACGCTCCTATCCTCCCTAACCCACTATGTATTCAATCAGCTACAATTAATGAATAGGAGACAGAGGAGCAGAGGAGGCTCAAATGCGGTAAAACAACACAGAGAGATGAGAAGCTGTGTTTAGAATAAAGGAACAGTGATACCCAGATAAATCAATTAGGCTGGGTTATTATCTGAGGAGAGTAATTCATTTAATGGAATAATTGGTTTGGAGATGAACCAGCTAATTGCAATGATGAAACCAAATGTTTTACATGAAAGATTCATTAATTTATCTAGATAGGCCGCATGAAAGAGGATCTAGGAAAGAGAATCTGGGGACAATTTCAAAAATTGACTTTTATTCTTCATATTTCTCGTATTGAACACTTCTAGGCCCTGTGTGAAGAGAGCTGCTGGTCTGACGTTCCGTGATCACAAAGGAAAATAGAACGCCTTTTCTGCTTACAAGAACTGAGAAAAGTTTGTTTGTGAAGATGCATTTGAAAAAACATGGCTTCCACAATGGTGAGAAACTTAGATCAAAGTATGGTAAATTAAATAATTATGAATAGAAATAAAAAGACAAAGTTTTGCTCAAAGGGCGTCTCGTCAGAGAATAGGAGGGGAGGAGTGTGTTGACTTTGTCACATGGAAAATGTCCTACGCTACAGAAATGTAAACAAACAAGCTAATAGACAGGGATTCAGCACCATTGACAGTGGCAGTTCAGCACCACAGGACAGTGGACAGCAGCTTTCTCAGGTGAAGGTGCAATGTCACACCTGGCCCCTTGGAAAACTAAATTTAATGAGAGAAGAGGCAGGAAGTCAGCAACAAGAAGCCTGAATCACAAAGTCTGTTTACATAGACTGTTCTTTAAAATAAAAAATAAAAAATTAGAATTTAGAATTCCCTCACATCCAGTTGTTTTTACTGAGTGTTGTATGGATGACAAAGAGGCCATTCACTCATTCATCCTTAGAATGTTCTTGTACCACTCTGATTCTGATTCTGTTGATAGTGTGAGCTGAGGAGGACGTTTGTGGTGTGATTTCTGGTACACAGTCTCTGTACTACGAGGGAATGGCACAGGCTTCGGCTGAGACATCTGAGACTACTCAGTAAGAAAAGACCACAGTCTGGCTCACAGCATGACTGAGACAGAGATGGCAGAGGAGTCCAAAAGTGGCGAGTTTGAACCCGCTTCCAACGAGTGGCAGTACTTCAGAATCAAAATGGTGATCCACCCCACTATCAGCTAATTATAAACCACATTCTGCTGTCTCCCTCTGTCTCTTCCCCATCTTCCCCCATCTCCCCCGTCTCCCTGGAGGAGCCAACCTAAGATCTTCTGACATGTGAAGGAGCAGCACCATCTGGTTCTATAGGGGCAGTGGTTAGAGCAGGTGGCTGGGTGGTTTTGAAGCAGGATCAGAGTGGATCCAGCTCTGGATTTAGGGGTTTCTGATCAGATTAGGTTTTGGGAGAGCCCGGTCTGGGAACCCTGCGGGGTCATCCTGGCACACGCGGAGTCAGCTCGGGACACAGCTGGACTGGCTCCTGGCAATGCTGTTTACCACACGTCTTGTAAAAAGTGTCCCTGTTCTGGGGACATGTCGCCTGCCTCCGAGAAGAGGTCCTCTAGATTAATGTGTGTTTTCTTTCTCTTGATCAGTGATTATCTGAGATAAATAATTTAAAGTACTAAAAAGTTAATAAAGAATAATATCTAAGAAATCCTTCCATTTGAGACCAGGCTTCTGAGAAGAGGAAAGCGTGATTGACAGATGGATAAAGGTGAAGGAAGGGTGGCAGTTAGAGTGTGTTTTGGGAGATGGTCAGAGTGGAGGAGGAGGAGGAGGAGGAGGAGGAGGAGGAGGAGGAGGAGGAGGAGGAGGAGGAGGAGGAGGAGGAGGAGAGGTGTGGCTGAAAGGACCAGGGGAACCAGGGTCCTAATTGGTACTTAAACACCCTGAGCTGAGCAGCGCTGAGTAGAACTGTTGCTATCATAAGAAATTGATGAAATAACTGAGAGAGAGAGAGAGAGAGAGAGAGTAGGAAAGTGTGGGAGAGGCCTCTAAATCTTTTAAGAGGATAACTTACTTGGGCAAAACAGCTGTTTATGCATTATTTGTGCAGCGAGACATTTACCAGCATTTAGGATGAAACCAAGGACTGGGCTGCAGGAGTTGCCCGCAGGGAGAGAACTGGGTCTGGGAGGACCCATAGCCTATCATTTACAGATAAGAAAGGATGAAACATTTATTTGCTGGTAGTCATTTTAAAGACTTCAATACTGGGCTGTCAGTTTGTGGGTGTCGTTTAGTGACAAACAGCCAAAGAGGGACCGAAGAAGATGAGAGAAGGGGTAGAGGAATGGAGTGATGGAGAGGGGAGTAGATGGACGTTATGGACAGGAAGGCATCCCCTCCCTAAACTTCTTTCTCTTCAGAACTTTTGATGTGATGTTGGTTTCACTTTGATCTGTTTAAAGTGGGCTGAACTGAGACATATTGACTCAAGAGAATTGTGGTGTTCTCCCCAAATCCACACACACACACACACACACTCACACACTCACACACTCACACACTCACACACTCACACACACACACACACACACACACACACACACACACACACACACACACACACACACACACACACACACACTCACACACACACACACACACACACACACACACACACACACACACACACACACACACACACACACACACACAAGACGCGTCATTCAAGTTTGAAGAAATGTCTTGTTTTGTGAGCACATTCTAAATGCCCATAGATAACCTAAGAAGAGCAATGGGAGCAAATAAGTATTGTACAGAAGTAAACTAATACTGCCACGTTTACAAACTCCACTTTGTGAGTGTGTGCATGCATGTCTGAACTTGCAAGTAAGCTTTTCATTGGACGATGTATGTCATGTTCATCCCGTACACAAGACCAGTGGTGTAAAGTAACTAAGTAAAAATATGTTTAAGTACTGTAATATTTAAGTAGTTTTGGGGGTATCTGTACTTTACTTTAATAATGAAATTGTTGACAACTTTTACTTCACTACATTAGTAAAGAAAATAATGTACTTTTTACTCCATATATTTTCCCTGACACCCAAAAGTACTTGTTACATGTGGAATGCTTAGCAGTACATCAGAGGGGTCCAATTCACACACTTACCAAGAGAACATCCCTGGTCATCCCTGCTGCCTCTGATCTGGCAAACTCAATGAACACAAACGCTTCATTGTAAATTGTGTGTGAGTGTTGGAGTGTGCCCCTGGCTAGCCGCAAATTAAAAAAATAAGAAGACAATTGTGCCGTCTGGTTTGCTTAATATAAGGAATTTGAAATTATATATATATTTACTTTTATTTTTGATACTTAAGTATTTTTTACCAAATACTTTTAGACTTTTACTCAAGTAGTGTTTTACTGGGTGACTTTCACTTTTACTTGAGAATTTTTTGGGGGGGAGTGGCAGGTAACCTAGTGGTTAGAGTGCTGGACTAGCAACCAAAAGGTTGGAAGATCAAATCCCCGAGCTGACAAAGTAAAAATCTGTTGTTCTGCCCCTGAACAAGGCAGTTAACCCACTGTTCCTAGGCCATCATTGAAAATAATAAGATTTTTTTCACTAACTGTTTTGCCTAGTTAAATAAATAAATTCTGTTAAGGGTATCTTTACTTTAAGTATGAGAATTTGGTACTTTTTCCACCACTGCATACGACCAAAAAAATAATTTGTGTGCATACATGTTTGTGTGTACATCCACAGCTGTGCATACATGTTTGTGTGTACATACACAGCTGTGCATACATGTTTGTGTGTACATACACAGCTGTGCATACATGTTTGTGTGTACATACACAGCTGTGCATACATGTTTGTGTGCCTTTATTTCTCAAGCCATAGTACATTTTCTCCTGACATATGTCACCTCTCTCTCCTCTCCTCTCTCTCCCCCTCTCTCCCTCTCTCCTCTCCTCTCTTCCCTCTCTCTTCTCCTCTCACTTCCCTATCTCCTCTCCTCCCTGTCGTGCTGCTGTGTGCCCGAGGGCTACAGACAGCTCATTGTCAGCTGCCTGTGATCCTGATAGAGGCTGATGGGGAGAGCTTTGTCTCTGTTTGTTCACCTAAACCACTGGAGCGTCTCTCACAACCACCTGGGAGTGACCAGACATACACAGACACACACAGACCTGATGAGCTCTGCAGGTGCTCACACCTAGACACTGCTAGGAAGAGGAAATACAGTTACTGGACAGATGTTGAATTCTTTGGACAAAAAAATGACTAAAAAGTATGCATTGATATCATATTATTTATGATCAAATACAAGGTGCATACGAGCTGAAAGAGGACTGCTAAATATCCAGTTGAAGTCAGAAGTTTACATACAGTTTGGTTGGAGTCGTTAAAACTCATTTTTCAACCACTCCACAAATTTATTGATAAACTATAGTTTTGGCAAGTCGGTTAGGACATTTACTTTGTGCATGACACAAGTAATTGTTCCAACAATTGTTTAAAGACAGATTATTTTGCTTATAATTCACTGTATCACAATGACTGAGCCTTTAAACAGCTTGGAAAATTCCAGACAATTATGTCATGGCTTTAGAAGCTTCTGATATGCTAATTGACATCATTTGAGTCAATTGGAGGTGTATCTGTGGATGTATTTCAAGGCCTACCTTCAAACTCAGTGCCTCTTTGCTTGACATCATGGGAAAATCAAAAGAAATCAGCCAAGACCTCAGAAAATAAATTGTAGACCTCCACAAGTCTGGTTCATCCTTGGGAGTAATTTCCAAACGCCTGAAGGTGCCACGTTCATCTGTACAAACAATAGTACGCAAGTATAAACACCATGGGACCACGCAGCCGTCATACCGCTCAGGAAGGAGATGCGTTCTGTCTCCTAGAGATGAACGTACTTTGGTGTGAAAAGTGCAAATCAATCCCAGAACAACAACAAAGGACCTTGTAAAGATGCTGGAGGAAACAGGTACAAAATTATCTATATCTACAGTAAAACGAGTCCTATATCGACATAACCTGAAAAGTCGCTCAGCAAGGAAGAAGCCACTGCTCCAAAACAGCCATAGAAAGCCAGACTACGGTTTGTAACTGCACACGGGGACAAAGATTGTACTTTTGGAGAAAAGTCCTCTTTTCTGATGAAAGAAAATAGAACTGTTTGGCCATAATGACCATCGTTATGTTTGGAGAAAAAGGGGGAGGCTTGCAAGCCAAAGAACACCATCCCAACCGTGAAGCACGGGGTGGCAGCATCATGTTGTTGGGGTGCTTTGCTGCAGGAGGGACTGGTGTACTTCACAAAATAGATGACATCATGAAGGAGGAAAAGTATGTGGATATATTGAAGCAACATCTCAAGATATCAGTCAGGAAGTTAAAGCTTGGTCGCAAATGGGTCTTCCAAATGGACAATGACCCCAAGCATACTTCCAAATTTGTGGCAAAATGGCTTAAGGACAACAAATTCAAGGTATTGGAGTGGCCATTACAATGCCCTGACCTCAATCCCATAGAAAATTTGTGGGCAGAACTGAAAAAGCGTGTGCAAGCAAGGAGGCCTACAATCCTGACTCAGTTACACCAGCTCTGTCAGGAGGAGTGGGCTGAAATTCACCCAACTTATTGTGGGAAGTTTGTGGAAGGCTTGCCGAAACGTTTGACCCAAGTTAAACAATTTAAAGGCAATTCTACAAAATACTAATTGAGTGTATGTAAACTTCTGACCCACTGGGAATGTGATGAAAGAATTTAAAGCTGAAATAAATCATTCTCTCTACTAATATTCTGACATTTCACATTCTTAAAATAAAGTGGTGATCCTAACTGACCTAAGACAGGGAATCTTTACTAGGATTAAATGTCAGGAATTGTGAAAAACTGAGTTTAAATGTACTTGGCTAAGGTGTATGTAAACTTCCGACTTCAACTGTATACTGTAGATACTAGAAGTTCCGTAGCAGTTTCACTGATACGTGTTGCTGTGACAATTAAAGGAAGGAATGTTAATCATAGATAAATATAATACAACTGAACAGATCTTAACACATACTGGTTCTCCAAACAGATGTAGTTGTCAATGGAACAAAATGGGATAGACCGATAGATGCTGATCAGATTGAGAAGTGAACTGAAACGTCCCAAGCTCTTTGAGGACAGATTAAGAGGGAATTGTTGGGTGGATTTCACATTTCTAACTCTCCTCACAATTTCCTCTTCCTCCTTTCTTTCTCTCCGTGGAAAGACTCCACATAATGAGAGTCCTAATGGCCCCTTTGTCTGGAATATCATCATTCCTCTCAGAACGCTCGGACCGTCAGAAAAACCTGGGGTGAGCTGTGATTAGCCATCAATTTATTCTGTGGCTGCGATTGAGAGGAAGGGGCTGAAATGGTAATGTGTTTAAATGTCAGTGGAAAGGTAGGGATCTCATCAACCTTTGGTCACCCAGCAGCTTTGAATATTCTTATTGGCGTCATGTATTAGTAATGAGATTTGAAAAGTAAGTAAAAAATTTAACCTTCGCTGTACCTGAAAAACCATGAATATTAACAAGGCCTATTATGTGTACATGATCTGAAAGAATTTAACCTTGTGCTGCCTGTCTTCCTGCGGGGCCCTTTACCTCTACCTATTTCTCTCTCACCCTCTCCAGGTTGGGGATAAGGAGAGGAGTTGGTGTTTGCCGAGTCTCAGGGCTGGCCGTGTGGCTGGCTGGCTGGATTAAGGCTTCATCAAGGAGCAGGGCCCCTGAGAAGGACAGGGATTGACACATCTATCCACACAGACAACAAAGACAGGGACAGTCAGGGGATGTTTGCGCTCTAACACACTGAGCTAGCAGTACTTACTGTATGCACACATCAAATCTGAATACCTGCTGTGATTTGATACCACGCAGCTCTGTTACGCCCATACACTGAATATAGGAATCATCATATAGAAGACTTTGGAGATATTAAACCAGGTTTGTGTGTGTGTATGTGTGTATGTGTGTGTGTGTGTGTGTGTGTGTGTGTGTGTGTGTGTGTGTGTGTGTGTGTGTGTGTGTGTGTGTGTGTGTGTGTGTGTGTGTGTGTGTGTGTGTGTGTGTGTGTGTGTGTGTGTGGGTGTGTGTGCGTGCGTGCGTGCGTGAGAGTATGTGAGTGCTTGCGTGCATGTGACATAAAAGAGGACTGAGCGCCTTCAGAGCCCCATGCTCCCAGGGGACCCTCTCTTCCTCTTATCCCAGATAATGTCCACCAGCTTGGGCCTGCCTTCATGAAAGCCTGGCCTTCCTCTCTCTGCTGTGATGCTTTGCTAAGACTGTAAAGGCCTGGGCCTTATTATCTGTCTGTTTATTGATTTGGAGAGGGATTCACTGCTGATCCTCTCTCATTAGCTGGGGGATAAAGTCATAATCCTCGAACCGGGGGTCATTCCTGTTCCACACTCTGCTCCTTTAGGGGGTTCTCCTTTCATGGTGATACCTCACATCTTGCTGTGACTCGTCCACTTATACACTTACTCTGATGTGTTCCGCAGAAAAGGCAAACGTCACCAGTCCATATACACTTGATTAATATTATTTTTCTCTTTGTTAAAATTGTTCTTTCCATTTTTCTATCTCTCTTTCTTTCTGTTTTGCACTTTTTTTCTCTCTCTCTCTCCCTCACTCATCCATCCATCCCTCCATCCAATCTTTTTATCTCTCTCCCTGTCAATCAATCCATTTACCCTCTGCCTTTTCTCTCGTTATCTCAGCCTTCCTCTGGAGATCTCTGTAAACCCCAGGTTCATGAACCTCTCCTCCTCTCCCTCTCTCCTCCCCTCCTCTCTTCCTCCCGGCGAGCTCGGAGCAAGGGGTATTGATCGTTGAGGGGCCGCACTCACAATGCGGCTGGGCTGGCTGGGCTAGGCCTGCATCTTTCAGGGGGCCAATCGATACGCTCCTTTTCTCCTCTTCAAAGTTCTTTATTCACAGAAACAAACAGGAGAGGTTGAGACGTGAGGTGGGAGAGAAAGAGAAGGGAGAGAGAGGGACAGGGGAGGAGGAGGAAGGAGAGGGATGTGAGTATATTACAGTAATTTACCCTCCTCCTCCTTTCCTCCTCCCTGTTTTTTAAGCCAGGGGATCCTTTCACCTCTACTATATGTGCTGGAACAAGACACCGGCCCTTTTCCCCCCTCTCTTCCACCCTAACACTCGATCTGTCTCTCTCCCTCTTCTCTGTTTCTCTGCCAGAGAAGTGGTGTTTGGATCAAAGAGGAGTGGCGAGGCGCGGATGGCAGCGGAAGCCTCGTGTCATGTCAGTTTAATGTTTTCATTCGGCTGTTTGAGAGCTGTCTCTCTCAGGGATGAGAGGAGAGAGGAAATACATCAGACGGAGCAGAGGAAACAGGGATATATGTGCTGCTACTGAAGATGGATTTGAAAGGTTAAACCATAACCATTAACAAACAGGCAAAACAAAGCCCTCATTATTCACATACACACACCACTGTACGGCCTCCCTTAGGAATAGGCTCAGTCATCAAAGGAACTCTGTGTGCATTAGTTACAACTTAGGACTACCACACAACACAACATATTCACTAATAATTGACTTAATGCATATCTCCAAAGGGCAGCACCTACACTAATGATAGTGGTGTATGACAGAGCCATGTTTTAAAATCATGCTCTCCATTCAAATCAACTGCAACCCTTTTTTATTGTTTGTGTAAATTAGTGTTGACAGCCAATCAGGGTTGTGATAACACTGGGAATCATTTTTGTTGGGAGACTTATGACACCAGAAAAGGACCAGAATGTTTGTACTTTCTGTGCAGTGTCAAAACATTCAAAACCACATCTGAATCCTTCTCTCTCAGAAAACAGTCATGATAAAATGCTACATTTTTCTGTGATTTTCACTTGCATCTTCCTTGGTGTATATATGATCTTCGCTGTGATTTATAGCGTCAGAAACAATTATATTGTACTTTTTTATACCCAAGGTTTTCAGTAATTTGATGCTCTAGCGAGGGAGATTGTTGGCTTTAACACAAATCATGTTTGAATCGTTACTTTAAGACCTCCAGATCCCCCCCTCCCCCGCCTAAGGAGAACCCAGATAATGAGGCCAGCTGGGGATTCAATCATTTCTAGATCTGTTGAAAAATAAGGAGAAAATAAAATCAAATAAAAAGAGAGAAATCAACTATTCCCCCCCCCCCCAAAATAAAAAAAATTATCGACTTCGTTTTGAGGATTGATCATGTGCTTTCTAAATTCATTGGCCTTGAACTCCCTCAGTACCTCAATGCTTAAACACCCCAAACAATTCCTCCCCCCTCTCCCTTGTCGGAAAATAAATAAATCCTTCTGATATTATATTTCAGACACCTCTTTATCACACTCTACTCCATCTCCTCTGTCTCCAAGGTTTTCTGATCTCTCTCAAACAGCAACTCCTCCACTGACAAACACACACGTCTTGTTCTTCTCCTTCATGTCTTGTGGTGTGATGGGGTAGTGAGAAGGTCCTCATCAGAACCGAGTCAGGAGGACAAAGACTGCAATTACAGAAAAACAACTTGATGAGAGGATTCCAAGTGTTAGTCCGTGTTCTGTACTGTTTCATCTACTATCACTAACACTGCAAAAAGCCAATATATAACACACAGCTCCTTGATGGGTGTTAAATGTATGATTACGTATATGCACTTGAACCATATGTCTGTTTGTGGCCTGTGTGGTATCTCTGTTTGTGGCCTGTACTGTATCTGTGTTTGTGGCCTGTACTGTATCTCTGTTTGTGGCCTGTACTGTATCTCTGTTTGTGGCCTGTACTGTATCTGTGTTTGTGGCCTGTACTGTATCTCTGTTTGTGGCCTGTACTGTATCTCTGTTTGTGGCCTGTACTGTATCTGTGTTTGTGGCCTGTACTGTATCTCTGTTTGTGGCCTGTACTGTATCTCTGTTTGTGGCCTGTACTGTATCTCTGTTTGTGGCCTGTACTGTATCTCTGTTTGTGGCCTGTACTGTATCTGTGTTTGTGGCATGTACCGTATCTGTGTTTGTGGCCTGTACTGTATCTCTGTTTGTGGCCTGTACTGTATCTCTGTTTGTGGCCTGTACTGTATCTGTGTTTGTGGCCTGTACTGTATCTGTGTTTGTGGCCTGTACTGTATCTGTGTTTGTGGCCTGTACTGTATCTCTGTTTGTGGCCTGTACTGTATCTCTGTTTGTGGCCTGTACTGTATCTGTGTTTGTGGCCTGTACTGTATCTCTGTTTGTGGCCTGTACTGTATCTCTGTTTGTGGCCTGTACTGTATCTCTGTTTGTGGCCTGTACTGTATCTGTGTTTGTGGCATGTACCGTATCTGTGTTTGTGGCCTGTACTGTATCTCTGTTTGTGGCCTGTACTGTATCTCTGTTTGTGGCCTGTACTGTATCTCTGTTTGTGGCCTGTACTGTATCTGTGTTTGTGGCCTGTACTGTATCTGTGTTTGTGGCCTGTACCGTATCTGTGTTTGTGGCCTGTACTGTATCTCTGTTTGTGGCCTGTACTGTATCTCTGTTTGTGGCCTGTACTGTATCTGTGTTTGTGGCCTGTACTGTATCTCTGTTTGTGGCCTGTACTGTATCTCTGTTTGTGGCCTGTACTGTATCTGTGTTTGTGGCCTGTACTGTATCTCTGTTTGTGGCCTGTACTGTATCTCTGTTTGTGGCCTGTACTGTATCTCTGTTTGTGGCTTGTATGATATATCTGTTTGTGGCCTGTACTGTATCTCTGTTTGTGGCCTGTATTGTATCTGTGTTTGTGGCCTGTACTGTATCTCTGTTTGTGGCCTGTACTGTATCTCTGTTTGTGGCCTGTACTGTATCTCTGTTTGTGGCCTGTACTGTATCTCTGTTTGTGGCCTGTACTGTATCTGTGTTTGTGGCCTGTATGGTATCTCTGTATGTGGCCTGTATGGTATCTCTGTTTGTGGCCTGTATGGTATCTCTGTTTGTGGCCTGTATGGTATCTCTGTTTGTGGCCTGTACTGTATCTCTGTTTGTGGCCTATATGATATATCTGTTTGTGGCCTGTACTGTATCTCTGTTTGTGGCCTGTATGATATATCTGTTTGTGGCCTGTATGATATATCTGTTTGTGGCCTGTACTGTATGTCTGTTTGTGGCCTGTACTGTATCTCTGTTTGTGGCTTGTACTGTATCTCTGTTTGTGGCCTGTACTGTATCTCTGTTTGTGGCCTGTATGATATATCTGTTTGTGGCCTGTACTGTATCTCTGTTTGTGGCCTGTATGATATATCTGTTTGTGGCCTGTATGATATATCTGTTTCTGGCCTGTACTGTATGTCTGTCTGTGGCCTGTACTGTATCTCTGTTTGTGGCCTGTACTATATCTCTGTTTGTGGCCTGTATGATATATCTGTTTGTGGCCTGTACTGTATCTGTGTTTGTGGCCTGTACCGTATCTGTGTTTGTGGCCTGTACTGTATCTCTGTTTGTGGCCTGTACTGTATCTCTGTTTGTGGCCTGTACTGTATCTGTGTTTGTGGCCTGTATGGTATCTCTGTATGTGGCCTGTATGGTATCTCTGTTTGTGGCCTGTATGGTATCTCTGTTTGTGGCCTGTACTGTATCTCTGTTTGTGGCCTGTACTGTATCTCTGTTTGTGGCCTGTATGATATATCTGTTTGTGGCCTGTACTGTATCTCTGTTTTTGGCCTGTATGATATATCTGTTTGTGGCCTGTATGATATATCTGTTTGTGGCCTGTACTGTATCTCTGTTTGTGGCCTGTACTGTATCTGTGTTTGTGGCCTGTATGGTATCTCTGTTTGTGGCCTGTATGGTATCTCTGTTTGTGGCCTGTACTGTATCTCTGTTTGTGGCCTATATGATATATCTGTTTGTGGCCTGTACTGTATCTCTGTTTGTGGCCTGTATGATATATCTGTTTGTGGCCTGTATGATATATCTGTTTGTGGCCTGTACTGTATGTCTGTTTGTGGCCTGTACTGTATCTCTGTTTGTGGCCTGTACTGTATGTCTGTTTGTGGCCTGTACTGTATCTCTTTTTGTGGCCTGTATGGTATCTCTGTTTGTGGCCTGTATGGTATGTCTGTTTGTGGCCTGTATGATATATCTGTTTGTGGCCTGTATGATATATCTGATTGTGGCCTGTGTGGTATCTCTGTTTATGGCCTGTACTGTATCTCTGTTTGTGGCCTGTATGATATATCTGTTTGTGGCCTGTACTGTATCTCTGTCTGTGGCCTGTATTGTATCTCTGTTTGTGGCCTGTACTGTTTCACTGTTTGTGGCCTGTATTGAATCTCTGTTTGTGGCCTGTACTGTATCTCTGTTTGTGGCCTGTATGATATATCTGTTTGTGGCCTGTATGATAAATCTGTTTGTGGCCTGTGTGGTATCTCTGTTTATGGCCTGTACTGTATCTCTGTTTGTGGCCTGTATGTTATCTCTGTTTTTGGCCTGTATGGTATCTCTGTTTGTGGCCTGTACTGTATCTCTGTCTGTGGCCTGTATGGTATCTCTGTTTGTGGCCTGTATGGTATCTCTGTTTGTGGCCTGTACTGTATGTCTGTTTGTGGCCTGTACTGTATCTCTGTTTGTTGCCTGTATGGTATCTCTGTTTGTGGCCTGTACTGTATCTCTGTCTGTGGCCTGTATGGTATCTCTGTTTGTGGCCTGTATGGTATCTCTGTTTGTGGCCTGTACTGTATGTCTGTTTGTGGCCTGTACTGTATCTCTGTTTGTGGCCTGTATGGTATCTCTGTTTGTGGCCTGTACTGTATCTCTGTTTGTGGCCTGTACTGTATCTCTGTTTGTGGCCTGTACTGTATCTCTGTCTGTGGCCTGTACTGTATCTCTGTCTGTGGCCTGTACTGTTTCTCTGTTTGTGGCCTGTACTGTATCTCTGTTTGTGGCCTGTATGGTATCTCTGTTTGTGGCCTTTATGGTATCTCTGTTTGTGGCCTGTATGGTATCTCTGTTTGTGGACTGTACTGTATCTCTGTTTGTGGCCTGTACTGTATCTCTGTTTGTGGCCTGTACTGTATCTCTGTTTGTGGCCTGTACTGTATCTCTGTTTGTGGCCTGTACTGTATCTCTGTTTGTGGCCTGTACTGTATCTCTGTCTGTGGCCTGTACTGTATCTCTGTTTGTGGCCTGTACTGTATCTCTGTTTGTGGCCTGTACTGTATCTCTGTTTGTGGCCTGTACTGTATCTCTGTTTGTGGCCTGTACTGTATCTCTGTTTGTGGCCTGTACTGTATCTCTGTTTGTGGCCTGTACTGTATCTCTGTTTGTGGCCTGTACTGTATCTCTGTTTGTGGCCTGTACTGTATCTCTGTTTGTGGCCTGTATTGTATCTCTGTTTGTGGCCTGTACTGTATCTCTGTTTGTGGCCTGTACTGTATCTCTGTTTGTGGCCTGTACTGTATCTCTGTTTGTGGCCTGTACTGTATCTCTGTTTGTGGCCTGTATGGTATCTCTGTTTGTGGCCTGTACTGTATCTCTGTTTGTGGCCTGTACTGTATCTCTGTTTGTGGCCTGTATGATATATCTGTTTGTGGCCTGTATGGTATCTCTGTTTGTGGCCTATATGGTTTCTCTGTTTGTGGCCTGTACTGTATCTCTGTTTGTGGCCTGTACTGTATCTCTGTTTGTGGCCTGTGCTGTATCTCTGTTTGTGGCCTGTGCTGCATCTCTGTTTGTGGCCTGTACTGTATCTCTGTTTGTGGCCTGTACTGTATCTCTGTTTGTGGCCTGTACTGTATCTCTGTTTGTGGCCTGTACTGTATCTCTGTTTGTGGCCTGTACTGTATCTCTGTTTGTGGCCTGTACTGTATCTCTGTTTGTGGCCTGTACTGTATCTCTGTTTGTGGCCTGTACTGTATCTCTGTTTGTGGCCTGTACTGTATCTCTGTCTGTGGCCTGTACTGTATCTCTGTCTGTGGCCTGTACTGTATCTCTGTCTGTGGCCTGTACTGTATCTCTGTCTGTGGCCTGTACTGTATCTCTGTCTGTGGCCTGTACTGTATCTCTGTTTGTGGCCTGTACTGTATGTCTGTCTGTGGCCTGTACTGTATCTCTGTTTGTGGTCTGTACTGTATGTCTGTCTGTGGCCTGTACTGTATCTCTGTCTGTGGCCTGTACTGTATCTCTGTCTGTGGCCTGTACTGTATGTCTGTTTGTGGCCTGTACTGTATCTCTGTCTGTGGCCTGTACTGTATCTCTGTTTGTGGCCTGTACTGTATGTCTGTCTGTGGCCTGTACTGTATCTCTGTCTGTGGCCTGTACTGTATGTCTGTTTGTGGCCTGTACTGTATCTCTGTCTGTGGCCTGTACTGTATCTCTGTTTGTGGCCTGTACTGTATGTCTGTCTGTGGCCTGTACTGTATCTCTGTCTGTGGCCTGTACTGTATCTCTGTTTGTGGCCTGTACTGTATGTCTGTCTGTGGCCTGTACTGTATCTCTGTCTGTGGCCTGTACTGTATCTCTGTCTATGGCCTGTACTGTATCTCTGTTTGTGACCTGTACTGTATCTCTGTCTGTGGCCTGTACTGTATCTCTGTTTGTGGCCTGTACTGTATCTCTGTCTGTGGCCTGTACTGTATCTCTGTTTGTGGCCTGTACTGTATCTCTGTCTGTGGCCTGTACTGTATGTCTGTCTGTGGCCTGTACTGTATCTCTGTCTGTGGCCTGTACTGTATCTCTTCACAGTTACAGAGATCCTCTCAGTTGTCAGATGGATGTCTCCAAAAACGTAAGTCATCAAAAGTGTTGCAGCTCTGATGTAATGATTAAGGCACTTTGACAACACTGGACATGACTGAATTACCCATCCATCAAAGAGAACCATATCTGTTTGTCTGAGTGTCTAATCCCAGCAGAACCAGACTCACAGGGGCAGAAAACAACTTGATTTTCATTTTCAACTTCCACAGAGAACATCCATTAAGGTTGAGTGTCAATGTGGCTGCAGCTATGCTACATAACATTAGCATGGGCATTAGGAATGATAACAATGGTGATGATAGTAATGCACGTTTCATTTAAAAATCACTTGTTATACATTGCAATAGTAACTCGTACGGTAATAGTAACTTAATCAACACTATGTTTGCTATCAGGAAGCTATCAATTCATCTGTGTCCGTGGAAGAGTGAGTAGGCTTCAAAACCTTCCTTTAAGGAACATTTCGAAAATGTTCAACTTTATATTCCTCACTTCCAGCACCACCTAACATCTACATATGTGAAAATGGCGCAATTTCTGTGTTTTGTAGTAAAAAATAATGAGGAAGAGAAGTGTTCCAGGGACATGATAAACCAATTAGTAGACAATTAGGCCTACTCATAATTGGTTAAAATCACATGATGCAAACCGATGATGTCATTGGAAACACTTATCTTTCTCTATTTTTTTCCACAAAACATAGAAATGTGCCATTTTCACAAAGTGTATGTTGATGTTGGGGTGAAGATGATGATGATGAAGCTGACATTTTTAGAAATGTCCCTTTAAAGCGTCAATCAGCACTTAAAACGATAATAAAGGGTTCTACCCGCCATTGCTTTGGTAAAAAGCTGAGGGATTGGACTGGATAAATGTAACCACTGTCAAATTCAAGCTGATGGATTGGACTGGATAAATGTAACCACTTTCAAATTCAAGCTGATGGATTGGACTGGATAAATGTAACCACTGTCAAATTCAAGCTGATGGATTGGACTAGATAAATGTAACCACTGTCAAATTCAAGCTGATGGATTGGACTGGATAAATGTAACCACTGTCAAATTCAAGCTGATGGATTGGACTGGATAAATGTAACCACTATCAAATTCAAGCTGATGGATTGGACTGGATAAATGTAACCACTGTCAAATTCAAGCTGATGGATTGGACTGGATAAATGTAACCAGTGGCAAATTCAAGCTGATGGATTGGACTGGATAAATGTAACAACTGTCAAATTCATAGACAGCACTATGGATGCAAGGACTGACCATCCATGATATCAAAAGTATAGTTTTAACCACATTTTGATGCTATACAGTGTTTGTTTTACATGTACATTGTTTAAAAACATTGGAGTAAAACAAGCTTATATTCTGTACTTTGTGGAAGCACCTTTGGCAGTGATTACAGACTCGAGTCTTCTTGGGTATGACACTACAACTTACTTCTGAAAACGGATGTCGCAAATGCAGATTGGCCCTTTAAACCAACACACTGCAAAGGTCTGCTGAATTGATGTGGATGCTGACAACACAGCACCGGGAGGTTAGAGGAACGCTGTCGTGCTTCATGGAGGCTCAACTCTCCACAACATCAACATACTGAGTGCCTGAGCTACTGGAGCTTATACATGTCAGAAGCTATCTTTGGTGATAGAAATTTAGAATTAGACAATAGCGAACCCGTGGTCTGGCTGTCGGTGACTCTACCAGAAGGGCCTGAACTCCTCCTGTATGCAAACTCTCCCTGGGGACAATAGACATATAACACTCTCTGTGGTACTTTCTGTCTCTGTTTTGCCCTTATATACGTATATATATATATATATATATATATATATATATATATATATATATATATATATATATATATATATATATATATATATATATATATATATATATATACATACATACACACACACACACACACACACACACACACACACACACACACACACACACACACACACACACACACACACACACACACACACACACACACACACACACACACACACACACACACACACACACACTCTCTCTCTCTCTCTGAGAGGTGGCATCTGCTTTCAGGTGCCTGATCAATAAGTTGTATGATATCAGCTGAGGAGGGGTACGGCCTGCGATACCCTAGCAGGGCCAACAGGGACAGTGTAGGACAGCACACTGCAGTTCCCTTAGGGCAACATCAACTTCACGAGTACTATAGGTCAGAGACAGACCTTACTCATTGAGAATTTCACATACACAAACAAGTCACATTTTGACACAATGTCACGCACAGACATGGCCACATTAATAAACACTATTCTGGTATATCAATACTGTCAGTTTTAATATTTTTATTTTGCATATAAAGATAGTAAATTGATAACTTATACATTCTAAATAAAGATACATTACAGATGTGTTTATGTGTATCAATGACAACTTCATGCTACGCTAACACTCTAATAGGAGACTAAATATAAATTGTTTATATTACGTTTCCACTACTGATTGTACATCTCTATAAAGTGCAACCTATTTATAAAAAGGGCCAACAAAGCCTACTACTGCTTGATGAGCTGTTTGTTAAGTGCTGCAGCACTGCCACCCTGTGGTCGTCTGAAGTACTATACCCACTCAAACCCAGTCACAATCAAACCTGACTAAGCTAGAGAGGATGGACTTGATATATTCCGGGCTTTAGAGAGAAAACCACAATTAGATGTGTTTTTTTCTTAACTACATAATAACAAAATCCAATGCAAGCCTATGTCTTGATTAGTTCTGACAGTATTGCCACTCTCTTCCTTCCTGTTATGGCCATCTAGTGACTCCAGTGAGAGGGCTTGTTTGAATGGTAAGGCAAAAGCAAGAGTGAAGTTGTGGGAGGGGCATCTGAAACAGCCGGATGTCAGACACTAATGTGGTTTTCCATCAGCCAGGCTCAGTGCAACATGTCAATGTTGTCATTGTTTACAAAGGTTGTTCTTTATAATGTCGAAATATACAGGTCTCCAACCCCCATATCACGTATTGACAAACTGAAAATATACAGTGCATTCGGAAAGTACTCAGACCCATTGACTTTTTCCACATTTTGTTACATTACAGCCTTGTTCTAAAATTGATTAAAGTTTTTCCTGATCAATCTACACACAATACTCCATAATGGAAACGCAAAAACAGGTTTTTATAAATGTTTGCAAATGTATTAAAAATGAAAAATAAAAATACCTTATTTACATAAGCACCCTTTGTTATGGGACTCGAAATTGAGCTCAGGTGCATCCTGATTCCATTGATCCTCCTTCAGATGTTTCTCCAACTTGATTGAAGTCCACCTGTGGTAAATTCAATTTATTGGACATGATTTGGAAAGGCACACACACATAAGGTGCATTGACAGTGCATGTCAGAGCAAAAACCAAGCCATAAGGTCGAAGAAATTGTCCGTAGAGCTACGAGACAGGATTGTGTTGATGCACGTATCTGGGGAAGGGTACCAAAACATTTCTGCAGCATTGAAAGACCCCAAGAACACAGTGGCCTCCTTCATTCTTAAATGGAAGAAGAATGGAACCACCAAGACTCTTCCTAGAGCTGGTCACCTGGCCAAACTGATTAATTGGGGGAGAAAGGCCTTGGTCAAGGAGGTGACCAATAACCCGATGGTCACTCTGACAGAACTCCAGAGTTCCTCTGTGGAGATGAGAGAACCTTCCAGAAGGACAACCATCTCTGTAGCACTCCACCAATCAGGCCTTTATGGTAGAGTGGCCAGATGGAAGCTAGTCCTCAGTAAAAGGCACATGACAGTCTGCTTGGAGTTTGCCAAAAGGCTCATCTTCCAACAGGACAACAACCCTAAGTACACATTAAAGACAAATCAAGAGTGGCTTTGGGACAAGTCTTTGAATGTCCTTGAGTGGACCAGCCAGAGCCCGGACTTGAACCCGATCAAACATTTTTGGAGAGACCTGAAAACAGGTGTGCAGCGACGCTCCCCATGCAACCTGACAGAGCTTGAGATGACCTGCAGTTAAGAATGGGAGAAAATCCCCAAATACAGGTGTGACAAGCTTGTAGCGTCATACCCAAAAAAGACTCAAGGCTCTAATAGCTGCCAAAGGTGCTTCAACAAAGTATTTTCTCAAACGTTTAAAAAAACTGTTTTTTCTTTGTCATTATGGGGAATTGTGTATAGATTGATGAGGGGGAAAAACACATTTTAATCAATTTTAGAGTAAGGCTGTAATGTGGAAAAAGTCCATTGTACAATCAATTGGTGAGAGAGAAAGAATCAAATATCACATTCATTTGTACCTATCCACTGTATACATGAATTGCAACAAAGTTGTTTCCTGTTTCAGCCACGTCTTTGTTCACGTTAGTGTGTCAAACAAAAACTCCCTAATGATTGGTTGACAATAAAGCCTACCACAATACGGGCGATGCAGTTGACATGTAGGCACAAATCTGACAGTTTTCATCCCCATAATGGCTCTTCCAGGTGGTGCAGCAGTCTAAGGCACAGCATGTCAGTGCTAGAAGTGTCACTACAGACATCCTGGTTCAAATCTAGGCAGCTCAAAACAGGCCGTGTTCGGGAGTCCCATAGGGCGGCAAACAATTGGCCCAGTGTCTTCCAGGTTTGTCTGGTGTAGGCTGTCATTGTAAAAGAGGGTTTGTTCTTAACTTACTTGCCTAGTTAAATAAATAAAGGTTACATAATGTAACACACTTTGAAAGGCCTGACAAAAGTGATATAAGTTCACGTGTCCGAGAGAGATTTAAAATAGTTATCAAAACGTCAAGCTGTGTAACCAAGCATTTATAGCGGCTAAGAAATGTATTGCCATTGATTGGAAGGTTGGATATCCTGCCACAATGTCAAGTTATGTATCACTAGATTTGAATTATTACAAGATTAAGGGTATACTGGGCAACTTTCATAAGGTTGGGATGCCTTATGTGGAATAGAGTACAACTAAAGGAACTGGTACCAGAACCACACAGTTCCCCAAAACAGGTGACTTTACATCTAAGAGGTTTTAAAGCTGAGATCCGCATTAGGGGAAACAGTGCAACTGGCTGCCCGAGTCATATTTGTTATTCTGTTTATTAAATGGAGAAGAACAAAATGGTGGTACATACCCTGCTGTTCTATCGCGTGTGCAATGATGTCCAACTTTTACCTTCGAGGAAAACTCATAAATGATACCCATAAAGTGTTACCATTTTTTATTTTAGTTCCTGAAGTCCAAGATTAAGATGATGAAAACTGTGTCTGGATCAGCAGTTTGGGGCAGTTCCGTTTAGACAGCAATATCTCAACGCTACCACAAAGGGGAGCCACATCCAACTGAACACTTCAGTCCAATACATGAGCTGAGAGCTACAGAACAACTTCACTTCCTAATCAAGGCTACATGTCATCAGTCTAAAAGGGCCTCCCCTTTATTTCTCTTTCTAAGACCTGGACAGGTTAGTGTTAGCCACCTAGTTAACATTAGTCACAATAAACTGAAATTCGTAGCATTAGCCACCTAGCTAATGTTAGCCACAACAAATTGGAATATCATATTTATTGCAAATTTGAAACATATTGTAAGAATTGCAACACATGCCTTGCAGGTCCAAAGTCTAATCAGTGTGGGACAGACAGCGATTCCCACAGTCCTCCTCTGTTCTCTCAGTGATGCAGTCTGGGAAGAAAACTCCATAGCTGGCCTGTGTGTGTGTGTTTGTGTGTGCTCGCAAATGCTTGTCCTTCTCTGGAAGAGAAAGAGAAGGAGGGGGGAGTGCAGTGTGAACTTTCCTTCCTCTGAGGCCTCAGCGGTCCTGAAACAGGCGACCCCGGGCTCTCTGCGGAGCAGCTGTCAGACCCTGTGTCCTGGCTTTTCCGGCCTGGACTGTGGGAAAGTCAGGAGCACTGCTCTATCCCTCTAGCCTCCCTCTCATCCTGCTTCCTGTTGGGACGCTAAATATACCCAAGCCTTTTGTTCCCCGCGCTTCCCAAAATATGCTGCCACCGCCGCTGACATCAAGCATGTTCTTTCCAAGTTCCTCCCACCGGCCTATCGGATGCTGACACTCTTCCCTGACTGGCACAGAGGACTGTTTCCCTGCATGGAGAGGAGAGGAGATTAGATGCCCTGTGGAAGATGGGTTAGGGAGGCACAGGGGTAGAGGGTTAGGGGAGCTGTCTGGGCTGAGAAATAGGATGTCTTGTTGACATCAACATGACTGAGTGAGCTCAATGGTGTTAACCTGTCACGCCCTGGCCTTAGTATTCTGTGTTTTCGTTAGTATTTTGGTGAGGCCAGGGTGTGACATGGGGATTTTTGTGGTTTGTTTTGTCTGGGGTTGTTTGTAGGTATGGTATTGTGGTTAGAGTAGTACTCTAGGTTGCCTAGAGTGGTTCTCAATCAGAGGCAGGTGTTTATCGTTGTCTCTGATTGGGAACCATATTTAGGCAGCCATATTCTTTAGGTCTCTTGTGGGTGATTGTTCCTGTCTCTGTTTGTTGCACCAGATAGGGCTGTTTTGGTTTTTCCACATTTCTTGTTTTGTAGATTGTTCATCTTTATTAAAGATGTTTACAAGTAACCACGCTGCGTTTTGGTCCGCCTCTCTTTCCCCAGAAGAAAATCGTTACATAACCTGAATGATTAGGATTTTGAGCCGCTTGATTTTCCTGTCTGTCTAAGACCAGACAAGGTCCACAGTAGTTTTCTAAATCATGGGTCAGAACATTCACACTGTAGGTAGGTCACAGCCAGATTATCTGGTGTTAGGGCTAAAAACAGGGTTCAAGCTAGAAACACACACACACACACCATTACACAATCACATATGCACGCACACACACCATTACACATGCACACTTACACTCACATGGGTGAACAAATAACCACAGTTCCTCTTCCGTTTTCCTTTTAGCCCACTAGCTATAACTGGGCCATTGAACTGAGCATACTGTAGAGCCATAGAGCAGGGGAATGGAGGAGAGGTGAAGACCATGGGATTGTAGTAAAGAAGAAGTTATTAAATCATTGACTCTAACCATTCCTCAGGGTGGAATCTCAAACATTACAGACAGAGTGTGTGTGTGAGAGAGAGAGGGAGAGGATCCTGGTTGGCAGACATCTAATCATTCGTCAGTCATTTGATCTGTCTCCCTGTGTTATCTCGACATCTATTGTATCTCTACCGGACCTTTGTGCCTCTTTCCTTTCTCACAGAGATGACTGGGTCCATTCAGATAAACCTCTCTATACGTCAATGGTCTGTTTCGCCACAAATAGCCCATATCCATCTCCGTCTCTGTCTCTCCCATTCACAGAATAAAGGATGCTCACTGAGTCTTCTGATGAGTAATCATCTGGGGCTCTGGTGACTAAACCCCAGGCTTACACATGTACTCAAGCACATGCACACACACACACACACACACACACACACACACACACACACACACACACACACACACACACACACACACACACACACACACACACACACACACACACACACACACAGAGACAGTAGTAAACATCTGACATGAACAATGGCTAACAAGCAGTGATTATCACAACCCAGCTCCCATCACTGCAGCAATGACTCCAACACCACCACTCGCACCCACATCCTAGCCCTCCCTCCCTTCCTACCTCACTCTACCCCTCCCTCTCTCGCTCCCTCTTTCTCTCTCCCTTCCAGGTCAGTGGCTGTGTCCGGTTGAATCGATGCACTCAGCAATTTGTAACATTTTGAAAAATGCAAGGAATGCATCAGCGTTTCCTGTTTCCAGCCGACAAACCACACAGGATTAGAGATCACATACTCGCTCTGAAACACATACACAAACTTTCAAATGTCAAAAACTCACAAATACACACACACACACAAAAAAACATTCTTACACAAGAAAACACTCATACAAAATATTACACAAGCAACAATCACACACACACACAGTGCCTGCACCCTTCTGTGGGTATTTCCACATCCTCAGTGCATCCAATAAATGCCCCCAGAGAGAACAGCAGAGCAGAGTAAAGCCCAGCCGTGGAGGAACATAACACAGTTCCATGGAACAACAGGAACATCTGGGTCTCTCATAACATCTCAGGCCTCCAGATACAGACCCTGCTCCAGACAGTGGCCAGAACCCAGGGAGATGGAAACAGGCCAGGCACTAAGCAAAACATACTGGTACAGAAATACTGCAGGAACCCTCAGAGGACCAGACCCCAGATCAGCTCCATCACTGTGAGAATCATCCCACCTCCAGCTAGCTCTCCCTCTCCCTATCCTATCCTATCCTGGATTCAAATAGTAGTTGTTTTATTTAAATTTAAGTTGATCTTTTGATTGAGACTGCTTGGGACCATTCCATTGGATCTGTTGCACCAGGCAAGCTTGATCAAATGCAGATATATTATGTGAAAGAAAATAAATTGAACGCAGATCTGCTTCCTATTCCTCGGGTCACCCCCGCCCTCCACATGCCCCAACGACAGAGGAACCTTTCAGGGTGGTTTTGGTCAGAGTCAAGGAGGGTATTGGAGAACATCTGTGAAGAGTGTATACATAATGATAAACACTTCCTCTTACAGATACACAAACACACAAACACACACACACTACACACACACACACACACACTACACACACACGCGCTACACACACACACACACACACACGCTACACAAACACACACCAGTGGATGCTCTTCAGAGGAATAAGGGAAGGACCATCCTCCCCAATGAATTTGATATATATATATAGATAAAACTATACTAAATGTAATCACGTGTCACTAAATAATTGATTAAAACACACTATTTTGCAGTAATTACAGTAATTATGACAACTTCTGGAGGATGTCCTCCAGCCTATCAGAGCTCTTTCAGCAGGAACTGACATTTTGTCCACCCAATCAAAGGATCAGATAATTCATCTAATACTGAAAGCATAAGCTACAGCTAGCTAGCACTGTAGTGTATAAAATGTGGTGAGTAGTTGACTCAAAGAGAAAGACAATAGTTGAACAAATATATTTCTTCTAAAATGAAGGACAAGCAAGAGAGATATAGATAGACAGAGAGATATCATCATATATTTTTCACTTTCCATTTCACTTACTTAGCTAGCAAATGTAGATAGCTATTTTAGCCTACTGAAACACCCTGCTCAAACAGAGGGATGCTATGTTAGCTAGCTGGCTATGATTTTCCAACACAACACTGGAAGTCTTCAAAGTCAAAGTTAGCTAATTTATTGCTACCGGTGCTTGACGGTGTAACTGCCAACTGACTGTTACTGTAACATTATTGCATGATTGTAGCGGGTTTACTGACTCATTAGTTCTATTAGCTGACTATGACATTACTTTAGCTAATATGGTGATAACTATGTAGGCTGTGTGTAGCGGTTATGACATGGTTTGGAAAGGTTTTTTCGCCTGGTCACATTCAGCTGATGTGTTGTGCATTGAAGTCCACAAGCGAAGGGAAAAGGTGAGAGGAGGAGAGCGCATAGATGTGAGAAGGAATACAATGTGGCTGCTATGAAAGTGAACTGTGTTTAGGCAAAATCAGGGGTGTTTTCATTCTGCCAATTATGTTGAAAAACATTTCATAAAAGGAAGCAAACGGAACAAAACAGGGATAAAGGTACCTGAATTTGTCAAATAGAAACTTGTTTGCAACTGCTGGACTAACGATTACACCCTATGTCAGCTAGATGCAGGCAAGAGTGGGCAAGGCAGTATTGAATGTCACTGTCTGTCCAGGTGTCACTGTCTGTCACCTCAAATTTGTTTTTCGACCTGTGTGCACCTACGTTGTAAACTTTAAATCATAGGCTAGGTTGTAGCAACCTCATGATGGGTATAGGAAAAATTCAAGTATCATGTTATAGCCTAAACCTATTGCTGTTACACTGAGCTGGGTGAATGGAATATGAATGAGGATCATCCAATATGCTGTAATAGAAATAAGGTCATGCTCATGAACAAAACATTGTCCTCCCTCATCTTAAACGGCACTGACCGCCACTGACACACAAACACACGCACATACACACACACAAAACACCCTTTAACAGCAGTCCAGATTTACATTCTGTTCAAGTGAATCCCACATATGTTCCACAGGATATTATCCACATGGCTGTGTAGACTCTCTGCCTGACTCACCTGTACTGTCTCTGTCTCTGGAGCTCATGGTGGCACACGCTCAATACACTCACTGCTGGACTGGGACTGGGACTGAGGATTAGGCTAGGGATGAGGCTGGGGCTGGGACTGGGCCTGGGATTTAGACTGGGACTAGGGATTAGGCTAAAGATGAGGCTGGGACAAGGGATTAGGTTTCGGATGAGGCTGGGACTGGGTCTGGTATAGGGGTTGGGTTAGGGATGAGGATGGGACAAGGGATTAGGTTTGGGATGAGGCTGGGACTAGGGATTAGGCTAGGGATGAGGCTAGGGCTGAGACTGGGGCTGGGACTGGAGCTGAAGCTGGGGCTGAAGCTAAGGGTTTAGGCTAGGGATGAGGCTGGGACTGGGGCTAAGGATGAGGTTGGTACTGGGCCTGGGACTGGGGCTGGGATTAGGGATTAGGCTAGGGATGAGGCTGGGACTTGGGCTAGGGCTGGGACTAGGATGAGTCTGGCACTGGGGCTAGGGATGAGGCTGGGACTGGGGCTGGGGCTAGGAATGGGAATGGGAATGGGAATGGGGCTAGGACTGGGACTGGGGCAGGGACTGTGGCAGGGACTGAGGCTCAGGATAAGGCTGGGGCAGGGACTGGTGCTAGGGCTGGGACTGGGGCTGGGGCTTAGACTGCAGCTAGGGATGAGGCTGGGGCTGGGACTGGGGCTAGGACTGGGAATGGGAATGGGGCTAGGACTGGGACTGGGGCAGGGACTGTGGCAGGGACTGAGGCTCAGGATAAGGCTGGGGCAGGGACTGGTGCTAGGGCTGGGACTGGGGCAGGGACTGGGGCTAGGGATGAGGCTGGGACTGGGACTGGGGCTGTGGCAGGGACTGAGGCTCGGGATGAGGCTGGGGCAGGCACTGGTGCTAGGGCTGGGACTGGGGCAGGGACTGTTGCAGGGACTGAGGCTCAGTGTAAGGCTGGGGCTGGGACTGGGGCAGGTTCTGCGGCTAGGAATGGGACTGGTGCTGGGCCTGGGCCTGGGACTGGGGCAGGGACTGGGGCAGGGACTGGGACTGGGGCAGGGGCATGGACTGAGGCAGGGGCATGGACTGAGGCTTGGGCTGAGGCTGTGGCAGGGACTGAGGCTCGGGATGAGGCTGGGGCAGGGACTGAGACTCGGGATGAGGCTGGAGCAGGGACTATTGCTAGGGCTGGGACTGGGGCAGGGACTGGGGCTAGGGCTGGGACTGGGGCAGGGACTGGGGCTAGGGATGAGACTGGGACTGGGACTGGGGCTGTGGCTAGGACTGGGACTGGTGCTGGGCCTGGGACTGGGGCAGGGACTGGGGCTAGGACTGGAACTGGTGCAGGGACTGGGGCTAGGGCTGGGACTGGGGCAGGGACTGAGGCTAGGGCTGAGACTGGGGCAGGGACTGAGGCTCGGGATGAGGCTGGAGCAGGGACTGAGGCTCGGGATGAGGCTGGGTCAGGGACTGGGGCTAGGGCTGGCACTGGGACTGTGATTGGGACTCTGGTGCCTACTCAATACACTATGAGTTAGATAGACCTCCCTGTAACATAGTGTAGAGCTGGGGAAACTCATGAAGTGTTTCACTATGGCACCAATTCAATACAATATACTGTAGAGCTAGTCCTGGTAACATTTGACTAAGGCACCCACTCGATACAGCGCTGGACTGGGGTGTGATCCCTGTGCGCTCCCTGTAATTGTTCCACTGTGGAGAGGCCTGCTGGGCCAGGCTGCATGGATCGACAAGACAGATCTATAGACAGAGCAGGATGGACCTCGATGCTGCTCATTGATTAACTGAGGGCACGGAGGTGCATTATGGGCAGAGAGAATGAGAGAGAGGGGGAGAGGAATATTGTACTTTAAGCTGCATAAAGAAGCATGTGAGTGTTTAAAAAAAAATATTTCACCTTTATTTAACCAGGTAGGCTAGTTGAGAACAAGTTCTCATTTGCAACTGCGACCTGGCCAAGATAAAGCATAGCAGTGTGAACAGACAACACAGAGTTACACATGGAGTAAACAATAAACAAGTCAATTACACAGTAGAAAAAAAAGAGTCTATATACATTGTGTGCAAAAGGCATGAGGAGGTAGGCAAATTATTACAATTTTGCAGATAAACACTGGAGTGATAAATGATCAGATGGTCATGTAAAGGTAGAGATACTGGTGTGCAAAAGAGCAGAAAAGTAAATAAATAAAATCAGTATGGAGATGAGGTAGGTAAAATTGGGTGGGCTATTAGACTATGCACAGCTGCAGCGATCGGTTAGCTGCTCAGATAGCAGATGTTTGAAGTTGGTGAGGGAGATAAAAGTCTCCAACTTCAGTGATTTTTGCAATTCGTTCCAGTCACAGGCAGCAGAGAACTGGAACGAAAGGCGGCCAAATGAGGTGTTGGCTTTAGGGATGATCAGTGAGATACACCTGCTGGAGCGCGTGCTACGGGTGGGTGTTGCCATCGTGACCAGTGAACTGAGATAAGGCGGAGCTTTACCTAGCATGGACTTGTAGATGACCTGGAACCAGTGGCGAGGGCCAGCCGACTAGAGCATACAAGTCGCAGTGGTGGGTGGTATAAGGTGCTTTAGTGACAAAATGGATGGCACTGTGATAAACTGCATCCAGTTTGCTGAGTAGTGTTGGAAGCTATTTTGTAGATGACGTCGCCGAAGTCGAGGATCGGTAGGATAGTCAGTTTTACTAGGGTAAGTTTGGCGGCGTAAGTGAAGGAGGTTTTGTTGTGGAATAGAAAGCCGACTCTAGATTTGATTTTCGATTGGAGATGTTTGATATGAGTCTGGAAGGAGAGTTTACAGTCTAGCCTAGGTACTTATAGATGTCCACATATTCAAGGTCGGATAATAGAAGGATACTAAACTATATAGAGATGAGAAATAACAAGAGATATGACCGATATAGGACAACAATAAGAGAGAGGAGAGAGAGAGAGATGAAAGCTCAAGGCCAGCAGCAAGCAAAGATGCAGAAATGGCATGGGTGATAGAACAGAATGGAGGTGTGAATGGTGGAAAAGAAAGAGAAAGAGACAGGGGGGAGAAGGAGACAGGGAGGGAGAAGGAGACAGGGAGGGAGGAGGAGACAGGGAGGGAGAAGGAGACAGGGAGGGAGAAGGAGAAAGGGAGGGAGAAGGAGACAGGGAGGGAGAAGGAGACAGGGAGGGAGGAGGAGACAGGGAAGGAGACAGGGAGGGAGAAGGAGATAGGGAGGGAGAATGAGACATGGAGGGAGAAGGAGATAGGGAGGGAGAAGGAGATAGGGAGGGAGAAGGAGACAGGGAGGGAGAAGGAGACAGGGAGGGAGAAGGAGAAGAAGGAGATAGGGAGGGAGAGAGAGGGAGGGAGGAGGAGACAGGGAGGGAGAAGGAGACAGGGAGGGAGAAGGAGACAGGGAGGGAGAAGGAGACAGGGAGGGAGAAGGAGACAGGGAGGGAGAGGGAGGGAAGGAGGAGACAGGGGGAGAAGGAGAGAAGGAGACAGGGAGGGGAGGGAGGGAGGGAGAAGGAGGAGACAGGGAGGGAGAAGGAGATAGAGAGGGAGAAGGAGACAGGGAGGGAGAAGGAGACAGGGAGGGAGATGGAGATAGGGAGGGAGAAGGAGACAGGGAGGGAGAAGGAGACAGGGAGGGAGAAGGAGATAGGGAGGGAGATGGAGATGGAGAAGGAGACATGGAGGGAGAAGGAGAAAGGGAGGGAGAAGGAGATAGGGAGGGAGAAGGAGAAGGAGACAGGGAGGGAGAAGGAGACAGGGAGGAGACAAATTGGTGAAAGAAGGAGCCACTTTACAATAGGGAGGGAGAAGGAGACAGGGGAGGGAGAAGACAGGGAGAGAGGGAGTTTGATAGGGGGGCCAGGAGGAACATGACTGGGGGAGGGAGAAGGAGACAGGGAGGGAGAAGGAGACAGGGAGGGAGAAGGAGACAGGGAGGGAGAAGGAGATAGAGAGGGAGAAGGAGACAGGGAGGGAGAAGGAGACAGGGAGGGAGATGGAGATAGGGAGGGACCTGCCAACGCCTTGATGTTAGTTGGAAGGAGACAGGGAGGGAGAAGGACACAGGGAGGGAGAAGGAGATAGGGAGGGAGATGGAGATGGAGAAGGAGACATGGAGGGAGAAGGAGACAGGGAGGGAGAAGGAGATAGGGAGGGAGAAGGAGATAGGGAGGGAGAAGGAGATATGGAGGGAGAAGGAGATATGGAGGGAGAAGGAGACAGGTAGGGAGAAGGAGATATAGAGGGAGAAGGAGACAGGGAGGGAGAAGGAGACAGGGAGGGAGAAGGAGACAGGGAAGGAGAAGGAGATAGGGAGGGAGAATGAGACAGGGAGGGAGAAGGAGACAGGGAAGGAGAAGGAGATAGGGAGGGAGAATGAGACAGGGAGGGAGAATGAGACAGGGGGGAAAGGGTCAGAGCACAGGGAAGGAGACAGGGAGGAAGAAGGAGACAGGGAGGGAGGGGAGGGGGAGGAGACAGTGAGGGAGAAGGAGATAGGGAGGGAGAAGGAGATAGGGAGGGAGAAGGGAGACATGGAGGGAGAAGGAGATAGGGAGAAGGAGAAGGAGGAGACAGGGAGGGAGAAGGAGACAGGGAGGGAGAAGGAGACAGGGAGGGAGAAGGAGACAGGGAGGGAGAAGGAGACAGGGAGGGAGAAGGAGAGAGGGAGGGAGAAGGAGACAGGGAGGGAGAAGGAGACAGGGAGGGAGAAGGAGACAGGGAGGGAGAAGGAGATAGGGAGGGAGAAGGAGCCAGGGAGGGATATGGAGACAGGGAGGGAGAAGGAGATGGGGAGGGCAAAGGAGACAGGGAGGGAGAAGGACACAGGGAGGGAGAAGGAGATAGGGAGGGAGAAGGAGACATGGAGGGAGAAAGAGATAGGGATGGAGAAGGAGACATGGAGGGAGAAGGAGATAGGGAGGGAGAAGGAGACAGGGAGGGAGAAGGACACAGGGAGGGAGAAGGAGATAGGGAGGGAGAAGGAGATAGGGAGGGAGAAGGAGACATGGAGGGAGAAGGAGATAGGGAGGGAGAAGGAGACAGGGAGGGAGAAGGACACAGGGAGGGAGAAGGAGATAGGGAGGGAGAAGGAGATAGGGAGGGAGAAGGAGACATGGAGGGAGAAGGAGATAGGGAGGGAGAAGGGAGGGAGAAGGAGACATGGAGGGAGAAGGAGAAAGGGATGGAGAAGGAGACATGGAGGGAGAAGGAGATAGGGATGGAGAAGGAGATAGGGAGGGAGAAGAAGATCGGGGGAGGAGTTGTTAGCTGTGTTAAGGAGGAGAGGAGTGTTGTCATCCAGGCAGCAGCAGCGAGAGGAAGTGTGTTAAACCTCTTTGCTGACCCCCGACCTCTGAGATACCATTCCCATCATCTCCTCCTCCAGCTGTCTACACTCACACACTCAAACACACACACGCACACACACAATCTTCTCTCTTCTCTCCCTTGCGCTCTCTCTCTCAGTTATTGGCAAAAAAACACATCTATACTTGTTTTCGGAATAGCTTCCAACTCTCTCCCTTCCCCCTCTCAAATGCTATCCTTTGGCATCCCAGTTAAAACAATCTGTTTCTTTCTTTCTTTTCTCTCTACTCTCTTCTCCCCATCCTTACATGACTTTCTGTTCCTGACTACACAGCCTGTCTACTCCACTCCTTTCTATTCAAGTCCTGAAAATTAGCATCACTATTCATCAAAGTCATTATAATGATGATCATTATACCGATTTTACACTGCAATCAACTCTCTCCAACTATCTATTATGTTATTCTGTTTTTGTTATTTCTCTGAAAAATTATCCCTTTGTCTTTACACACACACACACACACGCACGCCCGCACACACACACACACACACACACACACACACACACGAACACACACGCACACACACACACACACACACACACACACACACACACACACACACACACACACACACACACACACACACACACACACACACACACACACACCCAGAAGATATGTAAGGGAAGCTGTTTCTCCTGACTTCAGAAATGTCTGAATGAATTGATTAAGATAAAGGTCTGGGCTGCTCTGTAGTATATAGTTCCTGTGGATCCAATCACAGCACTGGCACAGTGCAGAGAAGGAAGGGAGGGAGGCAGAGAAAGAGAGAGAACAGTTTACAAGGAGGTAGGAAATCACCCATCTCTCCCTGTTTTCCTCTTTCCCATTGTCTCCCTACACACACACACACACACACACACACACACACACACACACACACACACACACACACACACGCGCGCGCGTGCGCGAGAAGGATCCGCAGATGTGCAGCAAATTATCGTCTGTTTACCAACGCTCCCACCATCCCTCCCTCCATCCCTCCTTCCATCCTTCCCTCCTTCCATCCTTCCCTCCTTCCATCCCTCCCTCCCTCCATCCCTCCCTCCCTCCCTCCTTCCATCCTTCCCTCCTTCCATCCCTTCCTCCCACCATTCCTCCCTCCCTGACACACATTCCACACACTGCAACTACCAGCCACAGCAGAGAAGCCTCTTTCTCCCCCACAGACACACACTCACACACACACGGAAACTTCTCAAAGTTTATCCTGCTTGATTCCCATGGTATCCATGCTAATGGTGGTGCTGTGTGGAAGGAGTCTGGTTAGCCACTGTGCCCAAGCCCATACTTTAGTCCCATTTCACTGACCCTAATTGGAACGATTATCCAGTGATTCTGGTTGCCAGATGACTCCCATGTGTGAAGCACTTCTCAATATTCTGAGGGGGAACAGTCCTGACTTGAAGAAACGTGTGAATGAGAAAGGATGTGGTTTACTCATTTAGTAGTACTATTATAGTGGAGGAGAGTAGTCTTTCTTCTCCCCCCTCCCCCTCTCCACTCACTCTCCTCTCTGTGTTGTGTCTAGCAGTACATAGTCAGGCACTTCTCGGGATGGCTCCAGCGTACCCCAGGACCCCGGCCCCTCTGGCCCCACTGGGTCCTCTCTGGCGCCTGCCCCTCCACGACACCTCCACCTGTCAACAGCTCCAGGCTGCAGCTGACACACACACATGCACAGGACGCCAGGCTCAGGAGCCCGCCGTGAAGGCCCCAAGCAGCGGGTCGGAATGCTGGAGTGGTGGGTTGGAGGGTTATTCCATTCAATTCAATTCCCTATACATTATTTATCCCCATTGTGCTACTGAGTGTGACAATGCAGACAACCAACAAGAACCAACAATAATAGGCTAATGTTTCTCTTTACATACTTTACAATAAGTGTACAGGCCTGCATGAATAGACAGACATTAAAGGGATAGCAAACAAAACATGTATTATTGTAAGCAATATTGTATACATAAAGAAGACAGTCTACTCACAACAGTTCCAATAGAGATAATGTGTATGTCCATCCTGGAAGCCTCAGCTCCAACCACATCCCAGGCTCAGGATTCTCAGACCAGGCCAGTCACCAACACACCGATAAGGCTGAGCTAGGGGCCACGGCCTGCTCTGCTCTCATAACCTGTTTGGTAACTGCTAACCGCTAACTGCAAACACGCACACACACGCACACACACACACACTGGTGTAGTATACTGTGTGAATGTTCTGTTTGGGCTCTAGGAATGCATTCATTGTGACTGACAGCTGTATGGAAACTTGACAGACAGGTGCTTTTGTTCCTCTAGGCCTTTGAGACTGACTCCCCAGGCATCCAGGACTGTGCCTGTATAGAAACGACAAGGGCCACATAGGAGATGTACAAGGCAGCCGGGGTAGGGGGTCGAGCAGGGAGAGGAACGCGCCTCACCCCTAACGCCTATTGCTTTAGCACAGTGGTTAAAGGTTAAGGGTGGAAGTAGTATCACTCATGAGCTTCCCACTGGGTGCACCACTTTATTTCAATCTGGATAATTGGCTAATATATGGTTGAGAGGTTTAGCAATGAGATTACAACCTACAGTTGAAGTCGGATGTTTACGTACATCTTAGCCAAATACCTTAAACTACGTTAAACGTTAAACTTATTGTGGGAAGCTTGAGGAAGGCTACCCGAAACGTTTGGCCCAAGTTAAACAATTTTACGGCCATGCTACCAAATACTAATTGAGTGTATTTAAACTTCTCACCCACTGGGAATGTGACAAAATAAATAAAAGCTGAAATAAATCATTCTCTCTACTATTATTCTGACATTTGACATTCTTAAAATAAAGTGGTGATCCTACCTGACCTAAGACAGGGAATTTCTCCTGGGATTAAATATCAGGAATTGTGAAAACTGAGTTTAAATGTAAATGTATTTGGCTAATCTAAATGTATTTGGCTAAGGTGTATGTAAACTTCCGACTTCAATTGTACATATGAAATGAGTAAAGCAGTTTGTAAACACTTTTAAAGTGACTAGTGTTCCATTATTGAAGTGACCAGGGATTCTAAGGTGCAGGGGTGGTAGCCGGCTAGTGATGACTATTTAACAGTCTGATGGCCTTGAGATAGAAGCTGTTTTTTAGTCTCTCGGTCCCAGCTTTGATGCACCTGTACTGACCTCACCTTCTGGATGATAGCAGGGTGGACAGGCCGTGGCTGGGGAGGTTGATGTCCTTGTTGATCTTTATGGCCTTCCTGTGATATCGGGTGCTGTAGGTGTACCCCCGGTGATGCATTGGGCCGGCCGCCACACCCTCTGAAGAGCCCTGTGGTTATGGGTGGAGGGTGGTGCGGTCGGTCCAACACATCACCGGGGGTATGGGGGGGTATGAAGGTATTCTGAGCACTGTGTGTGTGTGTGTGTGTGTGTGTGTGTGTGTGTGTGTGTGTGTGTGTGTGTGTGTGTGTGTGTGTGTGCGTGTGTGTGTAGGGAGACAATGGGAAAGAGGAAAACAGGGAGAGATGGGTGATTTCCTCCCTCCTTGTAAACTGTTCTCTCTCTTTCTCTCTCCAGGGGTCGGCAGGAGAGTGAGAGAGGGTAAGAGGTCTGCTTTAATGCACTTCAGTTTTTGATGATGAGCAGAAAGGTTGGGTTTTCTCAAGTGCATGATAACCCACTGGGCACAGACGTCATTTCAACATTTCAACTAGTTTTGATTGACATTTGATTGAGATGTCAACTACTATGAATTCAACATGAAATCCACAAAAACATTTGACATGTCATTGGATTTAGGTTAGTTGAGTGAAAAAAAAGACCACGTTGAGTCAACATCAGATTGACTTTTGTTGTTGAAATGAGGTCGAAATATCATTGATGCAACCAGTTTTTGCCCAGTGTGAAGATATATACACACACACAGTCATACACACGGTCACACACACCAAAACACAGACGGTCACACACGCGGTCACACCCACGGTCACACAGACGGTCACACACACAGTCATACACACGGTCACACACACCAAAACACAGACGGTCACACACGCGGTCACACACACGGTCACACAGACGGTCACACACACAGTCACACACACAGTCACACAGACGGTCACACACACTGTCACACACACGGTCACACAGACGGTCACACACACAGTCACACACACGGTCACACAGACGGTCACACACACGGTCACACACACGGTCACACACACAAAAACACAGACGGTCACACACACAGTCACACACACGGTCACACACACAAAAACACAGACGGTCACACACGCGGTCACACACACGGTCACACAGACGGTCACACACACAGTCACACAGACGGTCACACACACGGTCACACACACGGTCACACAGATGGTCACACACACAGTCACACACATGGTCACACACACAAAAACACAGACGGTCACACACACAAAAACACAGACGGTCACACACACGGTCACACAGACGGTCACACACACAAAAACACAGACGGTCACACACACGGTCTCACAGACAGTCACAAACCCAGTCACACAGACAGACAGTCACTCACAAACACACACACACATACATCTGTATTCACTCCTCTAAGAAGCCATTAGTGTGAGCTGGCCTTGATTACTTATTTATGGGGCCGTCGAGGAGTGGAGTGAAGAACTACGGACAAAGGCTCCCCCTGACCACTGCAACATCATGAACATGCAGCAGTCTATACACACACACACACACACACACACACACACACACACACACACACACACACACACACACACACACACACACACACACACACACACACACACACACACACACACACACACACACACACATACATACATACATACATACATACATACATACATACATACATACATACATACATACATACATACATACATACACACATACATACATACTCTGCATTGCAAATGCGCAGGGCAAGGAAAGGCCTCACCAGTATTTTTGACTAACGGGATATGGACGTGAATACTCTGGTCATCAAACCTGACAGTCTACAACACCAGGGTTAACACAGTACGAGCATCTCACAAACACACAAACACACAATGATGCAAGCAGCCACACACGCACACACACACACCAGAGAAGAGGCAGCCAGACACAGGCCGTTTGGAAACACCTTTTATTGGTTATCTTTAGCCATGAGGGCTGCAGCCGCCACACCACTCCAAGAGAAACCAAACCAAAAAGCCTAAAATATCATCCTCTCAACGTCCGCAGTCAAATAAATACTTTTCTCTCATCGCAACCATTAAATAAATATCTGTGACGCATCGGTAATATCAGCAACGGAAAAAAATAAGTGTGAAATGTATATTTAATATATATAATATATTCATTTAGATAGATTTCTATATATATATATGTATATATATATATATATGTCCATATATTTTCCTTAAATGATTTTACAACATACAAGATGCCAATTGTACCAAAGCAATACTTACTAATACAACATGGGGAAGTTTAGTGGTTAACTTGTAGCCTGCATACAGCACCCGAGAGGGTTGGTTGGTTGGTTGTTATTCTGCAGAAATGCATGTATAGTACAGTACCTACCTACACACGAGCCCTTCCCCTCAACACCTGACCACCTGGGAGATAGAGCTCTTCAGGGGAAGGACTGTAGAGGAGAGGACATACACCTGGGCCTTACACGTTGGCCATGAAGTGTGTGGGTGTGTATTTGTTTGTGTGTGTATTTGTGTGTGTGTATTTGTGTTTGTGTGTGTGTATTTGTGTTTGTGTGTGTGTGTTTGTGTGTGTGTATTTGTGTTTGTGTGTGTGTGTGTGTTTGTGTGTGTGTATTTGTGTTTGTGTGTGTGTATTTGTGTGTGTGTGTGTGTGTGTGTGTGTGTGTGTGTGTGTGTGTGTGTGTGTGTGTGTGTGTGTGTGTGTGTGTGTGTGTGTGTGTGTGTGTGTGTGTATTTGTGTTTGTGTATTTGTGAAATGAATCACGGAGCAAATAGTGAAGTTGAGGTACATCATAAAAGGTGTGGCACATAGTAAATGAACTTCTCCTCCACAGTGCAAAACCTCTAGAATAATTGTTAGAAGTATTGACCAGGTCTGTGACTCAAGGTAAATGTTCACTATAATAGAAAATAATCATAGCAACATCAATCATAATAAAAAGGGGAATACAATACATACATGTATACAATAACAGTCTGTATGTACATGTAAAAATATAGCAAAGTAACTTCAACAAATCGGATGAGTGTGTGTGTTCATAGGTGAATACAAGCACACATGTGCACGCACATACAAGCACACACGCACGCACACACATGCTTGACACAGCATGTTACGTTTCACATCCGGTTTGGATATCAGTACAGAAGACAACCAGACCCCCCCAGACTCAGTCTCTCAGTCCCTCAGTCCCTCCATCCCTCCTCGCCTGTTCTTCATCTCCCAATGTTGGAATGGTATGACCTCACTCCCACAGCTTCACTCACTCCAACATCAGTCCTTCTAACGGACAGTCACCCTGTCCGCAACCTCCTCTTCCCTTCCTTTTCTTTCCTCCCTTCTCCACTTCCACAGCTCTCTCCCACACTCTGCTTTCCTCCATTCACCTCCAACCCTCCCTCCTTCCCCATTAGAAGCTATCATACAGCTAATTGACTCCTCTCAGAGATCAACTCTCAGAGAAGGAGGACTGGAACCTATTAAGGCGTCTGCATGCTTCCCAGCCGAAACAGTTTGGAATAGTTCCTGCATATATTATGATGACATTTTTTGACATTTTTGTTCGTTTTGGTCTTCGGCAAGCGTGTTTTCGGTTGTTCGGGCACACTAAACTTTTTCTCGAGACAAGCAGAAATCGGTACCTGAAGTCTAGGCCTCTTCATCGGTGATTGGACAACAGTAAGGATTGTTTGTTGTCATTCAACGTGAGACGAATAGTTTTAATTCAAATTATTTCGCTGGAGAAATATTGCACCTAACATCTTAGTTAGATGTAAAATTGAGCAACTAAGATCTCCTCTGCAAAAACGTCAAAATTAATGACAAATTCCTTGAGTTATCTGACTATTTTAGGAAGTGTATTTTGGCTACAGCGTCTCAGAACGGACAAACAGTACTATTGCTGCTTCTTTCTCATTTATCAAGTGATGGTCTTCTAATAGAGTATGTGAGCGCACTTGTTCAGTTTGACCTGCTGAACTGCCAACCTGAAGCACACTGACACCTTTACTTAGTCCATACAGTTAGTAGGAATGTAACTGGGAGGGAAGGGGTCCTAAGATGTGATGCTGGAAGGTGTTAGCTAGCCCCCCTCCACCCCCAGGTGGGGTCGGGGGGAGGACTTGCCTGAGGTTGATCAAACTGGCCAGAGGAATCTGTCAAGAAGAGGAAAGCCCTGACCACGCAAAATGCATAATGTGTTGTGGACGCAGTGGTAAGGATCTATAACGGAGGTAACATTTCTTATCTGGCTCCCTTTCCTAAGCCTTATCTGGCTTACTGTCCATGCCCTATGATATCCCTCTGTATTTGGGAATTTGGGGTAGCTCCATCTCTTTGGTGCACGGTAGACAGCAACGCTATCAGGATGGAGGGAGGAATAGAGGAGAAGGGAGGAAGGAATGGGTTAGGGGAGGCTGAGGGATGGGTACAGGCAGGGGAGGTGAGGAGGGGAGAGACAGGCGGTGAGGGGTCAGGGAAGTCTGGCGTCAGCCTGCCGTGGAGAGGAAACCTGACCAGACTCTGGGTCCTCTGAAGCAGCGACGCTAAAAATAAAACAGGAGGCTTCTGCTGACAGCAAACATACACAGGCCCGACACACACTAACACAGGAGGGGACATGACACCCACACACATATACTTACATATACACTACATGACCAAAAGTATGTGACCACCTGCTCGTCGAACATTTCATTCCAAAATCATGGGCATTAATATGATGGTCCCCCATTTGCTGCTATAACAGCCTCCACTCTTCTGGGAAGGTTTTCCAATCGATATTGGAATGTTGCTGCAGGGACTTCCTTCCATTCAGACACAAGAGCATTAGTGAGGTCGGGTACTGAAGTTGGGTGATTAGGCCTGGCTAGCAGTCGGAATTCTAATTCATCCCAAAGGTGGGATGGTGTGTCAGGGCTCTGTGCAGGCCAGTCAAGTTCTTCCACACAATCTCGACAAACCATTTCTGTATGGACCTCGCTTTGTGCATGGGGGCATTGTCAGGCTGAAACAGGAAAGTACCTTCCCCAAACTGTTGCCACAAAGTTGGAAGCACAGAGTCATCTAGAATGTCATTGTATGCTGTAGCATTATGATTTCCCTTAACTGGAATTAAGGGGCCTAGCTCAAACCATGACAATCAGCCCCAGACCATTATTCCTCCTCTACCAAACTTTACAGTTGGCACTATGCATTGGGACAGGTAGCGTTCTCCTGGAATGCGCCAAACCACATTCGTCCATCAGACTGACAGATGGTGAAGCGTGATTCATCACTACAGAGAACGCGTTTCCACTGCTCCAGAGTCCATAAGTTCCAAGCTTTACACCACTCCAACCAACGCTTGGCATTGCACATGGTGATCTTAGGCTTGTGTGCGGCTGCTCGGCCATGGAAACCCACTTCATAAGTTCCTAACCAACAGTTCTTGTGCTGATGTGTCTTCCAGAAGCAGTTTGGAACTCGGTAGTGAGTGTTGCAACCGGGGACAGACACTTTTTTATGCACTACGTGCTTCAGCACTTCGCGGTCCTGTTCTGTGAGCTTGTGTGGCCTACCACTTTGCGGCTGAGCCGTTGTTGCTCCTAGACTTTTCCACTTCACAATAACAGGACTTACAGTTGACTAGGGCAGCTGTAGTTGGGCAAAAATGTTACAAACTGGCATGTTGGAAAGGTGGCATCCAATGATGGTGCCATGTTGAAAGTCACTGAGCTCTTCAGTAAGGCCATTCTACTGCCAATGTTTCTCTATGGAAATTGCATGGCTGTGTGCTCCATTTTATACACCTGTCAGCAACGGGTGGGCCTGAAATAGCCAAATCCACATATTTGAAGGGGTGTCCACATACCTTTGTATATATATAGTGTATACTGTACATACACAGTTAAGAACACACACTTACACACAAATATTTGTGCACATACACATGCTCGTGCAAGCACGCACACACATAACACACACACACACACACACACACACACACACACACACACACACACACACACACACACACACACACACACACACACACACACACACACACACACACACACACACACACACACACACACACACACTGCCTGGTCATAAGGGAGGCCCCCCAGGTTAGTCTGTTAGTTAGACAGCTGGGCAACACTACAGACGATTCACCTCTATATCTCACAGTGCTTTCCATATTAAATGAGCTTAATCACTTTAGATTCTCCGGGTACATCATGGTCCCTTTTTGGTGTGTCAAACAGTAATACATGTTTGTGTTTCAGAGTTTGTGTCTTTGTTCCACCATTAGGAAAGGGTCTTTGCATCAGTCTCAGACAAAATGTCTGCCATGGCCGCTCGTTGCCACATCTTGTATGTCCATTCAGTCTGTCGGCTCCAGGATGCCTCTTCAGAGAGGGAGGGGAGGGAAGGAAGCCCACACCTGTAGACCACCCTGTCTCTGTCTCTGTCATGCCTGGAATACACATTTGCTAGAGACCCCTTTTATTTAATGGCTGTATTAGGATTTGTACTAGTAGCTTGCTCACTGTACTCACATGTAACACATGGTCCGCTCTCTCTATCTCTCTACCTCACTCTCTCTCTACCTCTCTACCTATGTCTCTCTCTATCTCTCTACCTCACTCTCTCTCTACCTCTCTACCTATGTCTCTCTCTCTCTCTCTACCTCAGTCTCTCTCTACCTCTCTACCTATGTCTCTCTCTCTCTACCTCACTCTCTCTCTACCTCTCTACCTATGTCTCTCTCTCTCGCTCTACCTCACTCTCTCTCTACCTCTCTACCTATGTCTCCCTCTATCACTCTACCTCACTCTCTCTCTAACTCTCTACCTATGTCTCTCTCTCTCTCCCTCACTCTCTCTCTACCTCTCTACCTATGTCTCTCTCTCGCTCTACCTCACTCTCTCTCTACCTCTCTACCTATGTCTCTCTCTCACTCTCTACCTCACAGAAGAGGAAGTCCAATAAATAAATAGGTCAAGTCTAACAGAGCAAACCCCAGTCCATCACACAGCACAGTGAGGTTGGTCTGTTGAGTAATGGTCTGGTCGGCCAGGCAGGCGCACACAGAGAATAGCCACAGTACTATCTACAGTAGAGTGGCCCACACAGTAAGGGGAAGGTAGAGACTGCATGCCCACACAGTAAGGGGAAGGTAGAGACTGCATGCCCACACAGTAAGGGGAAGGTAGAGACTGCATGCCCACACAGTAAGGGGAAGGTAGAGACAGTATGCCCACACAGTAAGGGGAAGGTAGAGACAGTATGCCCACACAGTAAGGGGAAGGTAGAGACAGTATGCCCACACAGTAAGGGGAAGGTAGAGACAGTATGCCCACACAGTAAGGGGAAGGTAGAGACAGTATGCCCACACAGACTGCATGCCCACACAGTAAGGGGAAGGTAGAGACAGTATGCCCACACAGTAAGGGGAAGGTAGAGACAGTATGCCCACACAGTAAGGGGAAGGTAGAGACTGCATGCCCACACAGTAAGGGGAAGGTAGAGACTGCATGCCCACAAGGTTAGGGGAAGGTAGAGACAGTATGCCCACACAGTAAGGGGAAGGGAAGCCCACACAGTAGGGGAGGTAGAGACTGCATGCCCACACAGTAAGGGGAAGGTAGATGCCCACACAGTAAGGGGAAGGTAGAGACATGCCCACACAGTAAGGGGAAGGTAGAGACAGTATGCCCACACAGTAAGGGGAAGGTAGAGACAGTATGCCCACACAGTAAGGGGAAGGTAGAGACAGTATGCCCACACAGTAAGGGGAAGGTAGAGACAGTATGCCCACACAGTAAGGGGAAGGTAGAGACAGTATGCCCACACAGTAAGGGGAAGGTAGAGACAGTATGCCCACACAGTAAGGGAAAGGTAGAGACAGTATGCCCACACAGTAAGGGGAAGGTAGAGACAGTATGCCCACACAGTAAGGGGAAGGTAGAGACAGTATGCCCACACAGTAAGGGGAAGGTAGAGACAGTATGCCCACACAGTAAGGGGAAGGTAGAGACAGTATGCCCACACAGTAAGGGGAAGGTAGAGACAGTATGCCCACACAGTAAGGGGAGGGTAGAGACATATGCCCACACAGTGCCCACACAGTAAGAGGGTAGAGTATGCCCACACAGTAAGGGAAAGGTAGAGACAGTATGCCCACACAGTAAGGGGAAGGTAGAGACAGTATGCCCACACAGTAAGGGGAGGGTAGAGACATATGCCCACACAGTAAGGGAAAGGTAGAGACAGTATGCCCACACAGTAAGGGGAAGGTAGAGACATATGCCCACACAGTAACACAGTAAGGTTAAGTTTGGCAGTCAGTTCAGCAAAAAGCACCAGGCGGTTTCAGGTTTCGGCTCGAGTTTCCACACGTACAATACAGTTACAGTAAAGTACAGTAAGGCTTTTGGTCATTTCTCTTCAGGCAGGAGGAAAAGAAGAAGTATGGAAAGTACGTAAGGTGAAAGGTCACGGTAGGTAGATCACGACGGGCTGGGCGGGGCGATTGCATTGTCATGGCAATGTTGTCAAAGACTGCGTTGTCCAGGCGACGACTGACTCCAGGTGCACCACTGTCATACAGGCTTCTCCAGGGACTTGCTGCGGAAGGGGGCATGCCCGGGGTTGGGGTTGGAGGTGGAGATCTTGCGGCACACGGTGTTGGTGTTGCTGCAGCGGCAGCCAGGGCGGGTGGCTCGGTCGTGGGCCCGCTGGCACATGGCGAGGCACAGTCTGGCAGGTGGGTAGCAGCAGAGACAGGGCAGGCACAGCGCCAGAAGGCCAATGGTACCCCAGCGAGCACAGGCGTGGGCGGGCGTGCAAGCACAGGGCCGGTCGGCACAGTTGTCCTCGTCATCCTGAGAGGAGCAGTGGTAGAACAGGCCCTTAACGCAGCACAGACAGGTGCCGTACTCTACAACACTCTGAGCAGAGCAGAGGCAGCGCTGCCTACAGACCCAGTAGGACGGCAGGCTCCGCGGAGCGCAGCACTCCTGACACTTACACCTCCCACAGCGCTCACAGATAAACAGGTGCAAGCCCAGGTCCTCTCCCTCCTCCAGGCCTTTACCTAGGGAAGCCTCAGGCTTGAGTTCTCCTTTAGGCTGGGAGCGCACCACTGAGGCCAGGCTAGAGTGGGAGGGCGTCAGACCCGCCAGGAGTCTCTGGTCGGAGGCAGCGCTGGTCCGGGACATGGCTGAGCTGGCTGTACTGGAGCGACTCAGATGGGTCAGGTGGGCATGTTGCTGCTGGCTCTGGCTCCGGGGGAGAGGGGCGTGGGACGGGTACCCCTGAGAGTAACCATGAAGGTAACCTTGAGGGGGGTACCCATGGGTGATGGGGTAGCGGTCGTCATGGGCGTGAAAGAAGCCAGAATGTGAGGTGTGGTCCAGGGCCACGGGGCGTTCCACATAGTCATTGCTGGCCCGGATGGAGCGAATCTGGTCCAGGGAGAGGACAGGCACCTGCTGGAGGTCCAGCCCATCCAGGTCCCTCCTGACTGGGGCAGGGCCACGACCCGGGGGAGGGTCCATCCTTGAAGGAGGGGCACGAGGGAGGGGGATGGGGTCGGGACTGGGGCAGGGATGGGGGAGTCACACCTCTCACGGCACATCAGAGAGACCTGGAACAGAAGGAGAGATGGACATTTTAGAACACTGTTACATTTCATCCCAGAACACGTTGAGGAAACTCACACCTCTTTACCCCTAAAAGAAACCACATCAAACAGCTCATCACTCTTCCTTACTCTTTACCACTTACAACACATCTGGAAAGCCGGAAGTCAACATACTTTTTACTTTCTCACAACTAATTTATGCAGACAGCTTCAATATTTCACTTCCCATGTTTGGTAAAACTGTACATGCAGTAGAGTGGACCTATACAGCAGTTAGGCAGACCTGACCTGAGCAACGTGACTGAGTTATATAAACTGGACACAAATAGACCCAATATCCACACAGGCAATATTATCAACATCATTATGAACATTGAACTGCACTGTTGGTTAAGGGCTTGTAAGTAAGCATTTCACTGTAAAGTCTACACTTGTTGTATTTGGCGCATGTGGCAATTAAAGTTTGATTTAATTTTGAAATTCTCTAGTGCTGAGAGTATAACTATTATTATCCAAGCAGGGCCAAAGAGATAAAGTGATTAGTCTGGCTTGTAATTTAGCATCTGTTCCCCTACACAGCTCACTCTCTGGCTGCGTTGAGATACGCAGCCCAATTCTGATATTTTTTTCACGAATAGGTCTTTTGACCAATCACATCAGCTCTAAACAAGATCTGATGTGATTGGTCAAAAGTCAAATTAGTGAAAAAAGATCAGAATTCGAATGGCTGTGTAAACTCAGCCTCTCTGTAAACTCACACCCACTCACACCCACTCACACCCACTCACTCACATGCACACTCACTCACACACACACACTCACACACACACACTCACTCACACACTCACTCACTCACTCACTCACTCACTCACTCACTCACTCACTCACTCACTCACTCACTCACTCACTCACTCACTCACTCACTCACTCACTCACTCACACACTCACACACTCACTCACTCACACACTCACTCTGAAGAAAGGAAGGGCAATGGATCCGCCTGCCTGTCCGTCCGCCTATCCGAAGATATACAGAGATGAATTGTGGAAAACGTTGCAGTGTGTTAGTTGCTATGAGTGTCACTAAGGTCCTAGGTTGTCATTGTAGTAACCCAATCTGGGGTGTAGAAGGGAGAGAGAAATTGCCCCTGTCAAAAAGTTCCTTTTGTTTCAGCCTTATCCTCCACAAACAGGAACAACGTGGATATTGGAATGTAGATGGAAAACATTAGTATCCTGGGATTAACACACAAACACATTGGCTTGTTTCATCACAGGGACATAATGTAGCAGGGAACGACTCCACATTCTGTGGACAATAACGTTTTTCATATTTTATTTGAATAATACAGTATGTGAGTTTTTGTAAAGATGACGCACCTACAAAAATACCCTCTGAATATCTGCTAGAAATCCTAACGACAACAGAATCTTCTGTTATGTGTTCAACAGGCTGTTACGTGCTTATTCGATACCCTGATACATCTGGTTCTGATTTTTAGGTCCTTTTCCTCCTCTCCTCTTGTTGCACCCGTGCCAAATGGCCTGAGGGGATAGTTCCCTTCATTTCCCTGTGAGAGGCCAGCAAGCCCTCGCAGAGAATGAGACAAACAAAGAGCGAGAGAGACAGACAAAGAGAGAGGGAGACAGGAGCGTAATCAGAGTAATCAGGCCAAATGGAGAAGCATTTAAAGCAGAAAGCCAGATGAGCAGATTAGATGGAGGAGAGAGACGGGAGAGGACAGATGGAGGGATGGAAGGACGGACGGACATAGCCAGGAACCGAAATCCATAGTCAGAAACAGCCATTAAGAATAGCAGAGTGAAGGGCGGTTGGATGTGGTTGGATGGAGACATGTTGGATAGGTAGGGGTGGTGGAATGGGATGAGAGGTTGGTGCACATTTTTTACCGTTTCCAATGTGAAATTATTAAATACTTTTGTACTTATGAACTTATTTAAAAATATATATATATATATTTTTGTGGCAGCCCACAGAATGTATATACAGTGCCTTGCGAAAGTATTCGGCCCCCTTGAACTTTGCGACCTTTTGCCACATTTCAGGCTTCGAACATAAAGATATAAAACTCTATTTTTTGTGAAGAATCAAAAACAAGTGGGACACAATCATGAAGTGGAACGACATTTATTGGATATTTCAAACATTTTTAACAAATCAAAAACTGAAAAATTGGGCGTGCAAAATTATTCAGCCCCTTTACTTTCAGTGCAGCAAACTCTCTCCAGAAGTTCAGTGAGGATCTCTGAATGATCCAATGTTGGCCTAAATGACTAATGATGATAAATACAATCCACCTGTGTGTAATCAAGTCTCCGTATAAATGCACCTGCACTGTGATAGTCTCAGAGGTCCATTAAAAGCGCAGAGAGCATCATGAAGAACAAGGAACACACCAGGCAGGTCCGAGATACTGTTGTGAAGAAGTTTAAAGCCAGATTTGGATACAAAAAGATTTCCCAAGCTTTAAACATCCCAAGGAGCACTGTGCAAGCGATAATATTGAAATGGAAGGAGTATCAGTGTCACGTTTTTTCAAAATCGAACCCAGAAGCAGACCAGGACAAGGAGAGTAGGAAGAAGGTGAGTATTTATTTACAAGTGAATGTGAATGGGTAGATATACCCAGGTGGCGTAGCGTGCAGCGGTGGTGAGTTGATGGGAGTAAATAGGTGGATCCAATGGGGTAGTGGAATCCTCCGACAACCATGCGGGAATGGGGTAAATGATCCGGGTGAGTAACTGTTCATGGCTAACGTGGATAAGAGCGTCTGCTAAATGACTTAAATGTAAATGTAAATGTAAATGTAACGATCCGGCAGGGAATGGATGTCAGGTCCGGGCTTATGAAGAGGAGAGATGATGATCAGGACCAGGTGTGCAGATAGCTGATGGGATACAGGTGCGGGTAATCAGAACTCCCAACTGGCTACCTTGCCCGGCAACCAGACAGGGTGCGTTCCAGGACGCCGGAAAAAACACTCCAGGACAGAACACAGGCAAAAAACAGACTCAGGAAACGGGATTCGTGACAATCAGACCACTGCAAATCTACCAAGACCTGGCCGTCCCTCTAAACTGTCAGCTCATACAAGGAGAAGACTGATCAGAGATGCAGCCAAGAGGCCCATGATCACTCTGGATGAACTGCAGAGATCTACAGCTGAGGTGGGAGACTCTGTCCATAGGACAACAATCAGTCGTATATTGCACAAATCTGGCCTTTATGGAAGAGTGGCAAGAAGAAAGCCATTTCTTAAAGATATCCATAAAAAGTGTCGTTTAAAGTTTGCCACAAACCACCAAAAATACAGTTTTATATCTTTATGTTTGAAGCCTGAAATGTGGCAAAAGGACGCAAAGTTCAAGGGGGGCGAATACTTTCGCAAGGCACTGTATTGTACCTGTACCAGCCTTCCGGGGATCTGCCGTCAGAATTTCTGGCAACGATGCTCTCGCAAAAGGTACGATACCATCCAACCTCACACACACATACTGTAGACAAAGACAGATTACACGTACACATGTCTTCACACACTGTGACAGACACAAGTAAATAGACTGAGACAGACACACAAAAGTGCAGAGATACACACACAAACGTATATCTACACACTCCCAGACACACCACCACCCCGCAGCCATACAGTGAAGATAAGGCCGGAAGCTCAGAATGCATTTCCAAATTAGGTGGAGGAGGGAAGGGAAGTCCTTCAGAGTAATCACTTCAAATGAAGCAGCACCCATCCACTACACAGCTATCAGACCATCTAATTGTTAAGAGAAGCCGGCTGCTTGACTCTTTCCATGACCTCATCATGTAGAGTCGTCCGGACCAGGGCAGGGTTCAGGCTATAAACGTGTGACCAAGCCCTTCACCGCTGAGCAAGAGATGGGCTCTTCTCTGGCTTGGACCCCTCCCGATAAAATACGACTAAAAACATTTCAGCTGGTCTTGGTCTCCTCACAGATCTCATAAACCTGTCTAGGTCTGGGTCACAAGAGGATAGAGTGCAGGCTTTTGTTCCAACCCTACTATAACGCACCTGACTCTAGGGCTAATCAGGGTCCTGAGGAGCAGCTGATTATCATAAGGTGTATTATAGTAGGGTTGGAACCAAACCCTGCAGCCAGGGGAGTATCCTCTGAGGAGGAAGATGGGCTAGCCCTGCTGTTGCTCTAGACTGACATCTGCTTTACTTCCTGTTGGATACATAACTCAATCTGCTCTGATCACACACAGTCCCGTGTGGCTCAGTTGGTAGAGCATGGCACTTCCAACACCAGGTTTGATTCCCACGGGCGACCAGTATGAACAAGTATGAAAATGTATGCACTCACTACTGTAAGTCGCTCTGGATAGGAGCATCTGCAAAAATGTAAATCACACAGACATTTTATCTCAATTGTTAAACTTTCTGTTTTACTGTTTCATTTGTTTCTGCATTACACAGTTATAACACTTTATAACAGAACAGATATGCTTTCTGAGAATACTATTGTGCGTGAATACTATTGACCCATTCAGTACGGCAATGTTTACATGTTGCATTTGGAGCAGCATTAGAATCCTTGGCTGTTCTTTCCCCCCACTTAAGGGGTCGGAAGCCCTGTCCTTGTGGGAGCTGTTGCCTTGGAAACCATGTTTGGGAAGTCAACTCCCACTACCCAGAATCCTTCCCTCTCCCCCTCCACCTACCCACCGGGCTCCGTCCCACCCTAACGCCACCAGCTGAGCAGGCCGACTGCTCTGTAAAGTGAGATGTAAGAGAGAATGCAGCCAGCCATCCCTCCATGTTCATCCCCTTCTCTCATCTAACCAGTGTGGATGCCAGAGGATCGATAACTGACACTCCCAGGCTTTGGGTGGGGATATGGATGGGGAATAGGATTGTGGCAGGAGCAGCGTATTGGGGCCAGGCTCAGTACAGTGGCTGGGGCTAGAGTAGGGGGTTAGGGAAGGGGGTTATAAGGCAGGGGCTGGGATAACGACAGGGGCTGGGGTTAGGGCAGGGGTTGGGGTTAGGGCAGGGGTTGGGGTTAGGGCAGGGGGTTAGGGTTAGGGGCTTGGGTTAGGGTTAGGGTTGGGGTTGGGGCTAGGGTTACGGTTAGGGAAGGGAAGGGGCTGGGGTTAGGGTTAGGCTTAGGCTTTGGGTTGGGGTTAGGGTTAGGGTTGGGGTTAGGATTAGGGTTAGGGCTGGGGTTAGTGTTAGGGTTAGGGGCTGTGGTTAGGGTTAGGGCAAGGGATGGGGTTAGGATTAGGGGCTGGGGTTAGGGTTAGGGTTTGAGTCAGGGTTAGGGCAGGGGCTGGGGTTAGGGTTAGGGTTAGGTCAGGGGTTAGGGTTAGGGGTAGGGTTAAGGTTAGGGTTAGGGTTAGGGCAGGGGTTAGGGTTAGGGTTAGGGTTAGGGTTAAGGTTGGGGTTAGGGCAGGGGCTGGGGTTAGGGTTAGGGTTAAGGTTAAGGCAGCTGGGGCACATGGTGTCAGTACATAGTGAGAAAGCATAGATACAGCAACATGAGGAAAGGTAGAACAGCCCAGATCTGTTTCTACAATACAGCATCTAGCCAAGACATGGCTCCTCTCCTATACTTGGCTGTTATTTCTGCCTGCTGTATCTGCCTGGCTCTGGGAGGTCTGTTTTATGTATCTGCTCCTGCTTTTATCATCTGGGTCAGATGCAAACCCAGAGGGACACAACACTCACTCCTTCCATGATATCAACAGCATTCACACTCCTTCCTATCGCTCATCTGTTCATCCCTTCACCTCCTCGTTCTGTGTGTGCTCCTCACACAACTTTCAGGCCCTCAGATGTAAAAAATAATCATCATAATAATTAGGAGAAGGAATTCCAGACTTCGCCTTTCAGGTCTGGGCAGGAGGCACATCGATACAGGGGCTGCAGGATAGATAGAGAGAGAAAGAGTGAGAGAGAGAGAGAGAGAGAGAGAGAGAGAAACAAAGGAGAGTAAAAAAGACAAGGGGATTGAGAAAGAAGAGAGTGAAACAATTACATGACTAGAGAGAGTAGTGAGGGAGAGAGCAGGGCACAGAACAGAACAGAGAGAGAGTAGTGAGGGAGAGAGCAGGGCACAGAACAGAACAGAGAGAGAGTAGTGAGGGAGAGAGCAGGGCACAGAACAGAACAGAGAGAGTAGTGAGGGAGAGAGCAGGGCACAGAACAGAACAGAGAGAGAGTAGTGAGGGAGAGAGCAGGGCACAGAACAGAACAGAGAAAGAGAGTGAGGGGGACGGTAAGCAAGATGGCAAATGGGAATGAGAAAGTGAGAAAGAAAGCAAGGGAGATACTGTATATACATACACCTTCTGTACAAAACGATTTCCATGAGATAGACTGAGCAGGTGAATCCAGGTGAAAGGTATGGTCCCTTATTGATGTCACTTGTTAAATCCACTTCAATCAGTGTAGATGAGGGGAGGAGACAGTTTAAATAAGTATTTTTAAGCATATCGGTTTGTGTCAAGAACTGCAACGCTGCTGGGTCTTTCACTCTCAACAGTTTCCTGTGTGTATCAACAATGGTCCATCACCCAAAGGATATCCAGCCAACTTGACACAACTGTGGGAAGCATTGGAGTCAACATGGCCCAGCATCCCTGTGGAATGCTTTTGACACCTTGTAGAGTCCATGCGGAGAAGAATTGAGGCTGTTCTGATGGCAAAATGGGTTCAACTCAATATTAGGAAGGTGTTCTTTATGTTTTGTGCACTCAGTGTATTTAGAGAGAGAGAGAGAGAGAGAGAGAGGATAAGCGAGAGAGCTCAGGGCTGATGTTTACTGGGCCAGTCTGCCGTCAGAGGTAACCTGAAGACAGGGCCGTGCGCTAGGGGAGTATCAGTGGTGAGTTAGCCCTGCCTCGCTGCTCTGCCCTGGGGCTCTCTCTCTGCAGCCAGGGCCTGCTCCCCTGCTCCCCTGCCCTCCCTGGCACAGTAATCCAATCTGTGGCAGGAACAGGATGAGGACTAGAGAGAGCTGCACAGCACATATTACTCACAACAATCGCCACATAGGACCCTGCTCCTCTCAGCTCAGCTCAGTTAGAGAGGGAGGGAGAGGGACTCCAAAGCAACATCTGGAGTCAAAACAGAAAGAGAGAGTGATGGCCTAGTGTTCATTTACTGTGTGTCTCTCACACACACACAAAGCCCCCACACACAGTGAGTCAAAATACTGGTTTGACAGCTGGACCAGTGTGGTATCATGGTGTTAATGGTGATGTGAATGGCTGAGGGTGGCAGATGACAACATGATGTTGAGCTATTTTTGCCCGTCACCCTGGCACTCCCCTGGCCCTCCCCTGGCCCTCCTCTCTTTATACTCCGCTCTGATCTGATGTTATTGCTGATAACAGTGGAACAGTTCTCTTCTTCTCTCCCCTCATCTATCCTCTCCTCGCTCCCCTCCTCCTTCTCTCCCCTCATCTCTCCTCTTCCCCCCTCCTTTCTCTCTTCTTCTCGCCTCCTCGTCTCTCTTCTCTTCTCTCCCCTCCTCCTCTCAGCCCACAGCTTCCTACAGGGAATATGTCATTAGATATATCCATTTTCCAATCCTCTCTCTCTCTCTCTCTCTTCTCACACACACACACACACACACACACACACACACACACACACACACACACACACACACACACACACACACACACACACACACACACACACACACACACACACACACACACACACACACACACACACACACAGCTGCTCCCTCTCCCTCTTTTGTTCCTCCCCTCCAGATTTGCATATTTGCAGTTGAGGCCTTCATTTGGGTTGGCACTTGATGGGTCACAGACACGAAAACAACCCACCCACATTTGAATGGGGGCCCTGGCTATTTGTCTGCCTGTGTGTGTGTGTGTCTGGTTCCCCTGTGCGTGAGCTGTCAGGCAGCGGGACCCAGGGGCCACCCTCTGGCCCCTCCGGGAGTGCAGCAGGATTGAATGACAATAAACTGTATGAGATTCCGGATGTGCCGAATCCGACCCCCAGGAAGGACTGAAATAGACACTGCAGACCAGCAAGTCTGGGCAGGAGAGAGAGGGAGAGAAAGAAAGGGAGGTGAGAGGGAGGGAGGCACACAGAGAGATAGGAAGACCACGTCAGAGAGAGAGTGAGAGAGAGTGAGAGAGAGCGAGAGAGAGTGAGGTAGAGCGAGAGAGAAAGAGAGAGAGAAAGAGAGAGAGAGAGAGAGAGCGAGAGAAAGAGAGAGGGAGAGAGTGAAAGAGAGAGAGTGAAAGAGAGAGAGAGAGAGAGAGGGAGAGAGAGAGGGAGAGAGAGAGAAAGGGAGGTGAGAGAGAGGGAGGGAGGCACACAGAGAGATAGGAAGACCACGTCAGAAAGAAAGCGAGAAAGAGAGAGCGAGAGAGAGAGAGAGAGAGAGAGAGAGAGAGAGAGAGAGAGAGAGAGAGAGAGAGAGAGAGAGGGTGATACTAATAAAGATAAAGTAGCAGATAGTGAACGTGAACAAAACGTGGAATGTGGGAGAGACTGGAAGTAGTTGGAGACAGTAAGAGATAAGAAAGACCGAAGGAGTTGAGGCATAGAGAGAAACCATGCGTTTGTGCGTGTGTGTGCGTTCACATGCATGCATGTATGTGTGTGTAACCCACCATCTTGTGTAAGTAGGAGTAAGGAAGATAAGTCATCCCTCACATCACCCTTTCTGACACAGTGAGTGATTTCCCCTTCCACTGTGGGCCAATGGTTCCAAACAGTTATACCAGTGACGCCACGCAACATCCTCTCTCTCTCACAACTTATACACACACTTCTCTAAAAAAAATGTTTTCAGCAACATTATAAAATAGGCAGAAACAAAAATCAAACTCAATTTGCAGATTCTTAAAAGCGTATTAATTATTTAAATGGACGTAATAATTTTGTATGTACGTATTTCGCTTATATCAGCCCCTATTTCCAAACATTAAACCTTGTAACATGAAGAGATACATTTGTATGCATTTTACAACCAAACTTATACATAATTGACAAATTCAATACTTTCCACAAGAGTATTCTTTCAAACAGCCACTCCTCTGGCCTGGTGTTAGAAAAAACCCTCTCCACTCATGCCATGCCTGTATCCCTCGTTCATCAATCCGCCCCTCCAGTCAGGCACAGCGGAGATGGGTATTGACATACAGTATCCGACCTTGAGAACAATCAATGGCAACCCCACATGTCCCTATCCCACTTACACACACACACCACACCAGTTAAACACACAACACTAAACTATCCCAGTTACAGTTTACACACCATCCCACTTACACACACCACATCAGTTAAACACACCAAACCACTTTCCCAGTTAGACACAGCACACCAAACCCCTCTCCCAGTTAGACACACCACACCAAACCCCTCTCCCAGTTAGACACAGCACACCAAACCCCTCTCCCAGTTAGACACACCACACCAAACCCCTCTCCCAGTTAGACACACCACACCAAACCCCTCTCCCAGTTAGACACAGCACACCAAACCCCTCTCCCAGTTAGACACAGCACACCAAACCCCTCTCCCAGTTAGACACAGCACACCAAACCCCTCTCCCAGTTAGACACAGCACACCAAACCCCTCTCCCAGTTAGACACAGCACACCAAACCCCTCTCCCAGTTAGACACACCACACCAAACCCCTCTCCCAGTTAGACACACCACACCAAACCCCTCTCCCAGTTAGACACACCACACCACACCACTCTCCCAGTTAGACACACCAAACCACACCACTATCCCAGCATTATAAAGCTTTAAACAGTAGGGATAGCAAAGAACCTACAGAAAGTAGGCCACTTCAACACAGAGTTACATTTAATATAAAGAATACATGTGAGAGTCTGGTAAAAGCTCTTTGATCACCTGCTTTTAGTGTTTTTTCTTATAAAATAGAGATGGGTGGGTTGGTACAGTATTTTGGGAGAGGGGTTGTTTTGTACCTACCTCTAAATGGGGGGAGATCCATGCTGCAGTGAAATAGGGCGTCTTGGGGTTGATGAGGGGGAGGGGCGGCTCTCTCAGTTCCGTGGGGCCACAGCGCCTTGAGTCCCCTCCGCAGTCTTTTCAGGAGCGTCCCTGGAGTGCAACCAATCCCACGCCTCCTAGGGTCATTCCCCGCAAAGATGAAGAAGCAACAACCCAGCCCTGACGACAATCAACCAATTGCCCAAACGACAAGCAGCCGTTCGACAATGCCTTGTCAGGGGCACAGCAGGGGCAGAGAGGTCTCTGGTCCACAGTGTGGAGACCAGAGGGCAGAGTGTCGTGAGAAATATCCCAGAGAACACAAGAAAAAGTAACAGCCAGGTCCTCCGTTTCAGAATTAACAAATAATTGTAATCTTAAAAAATAAGGAAAGCTTGTGAAAAAAGTTAACAAATAAAAGTGAAGGCGTTCCAATATCCCAGCAGTCAGGGAGACTGCAGTAGTATGGCTCTGTAGTTTTTCTCTCTCCTCTCGCTGAAAGCATAAAGACTGAATGCTGGATAGTCTCTCTCACTCTCTCTGTTCCTCTCCCCCTTGCTCTCTTGCTCCCTCTCTCTCTCTCTCTCTCTCTAGCTCTGTCTCTCACTCTAACTCTCTCGGGTCAGTCCTTCCTGTCTGTGCGTTTATCCTCTCATTCTCTGTGAGCCGAGAGTGTGTGTAAGTGAGTGCATGAGAGACACAGAGAGAGAGGGAGAGATGGAGGGAGGGAGGACGGGAGGGGGTTGGACATGAATGGTAGGGAAGCAGGGGAGGCTTCTGTTCAGCGTGGAGGTTACATGTTTGCTGCAGATAGTTAATGGCTAAGTGGCATCATCAGGCTGAAACTGAATCTCTCATTTGTTCTCCCTCAGGTACTGTTCCATATGAGTCTATGAGCAGAGCCTGTCGAGAGAGAGAGAGAGAGAGAGAGAGAGAGGTAACATAGAGAAGGGGAGAAAAAGGCAGAGTGAGCACAGGAAAGAGAGAGAAAAGAGAGGGAGAGAAAAGACAGAGGAAGAGAGAGTGGGAGAAAAAGGGAGACAGCGAGGAAGACAGAGAGGGGAGACCAAAGAGCATGCGATGAGCAAAGTGGTGAGCAAGGGGTGAGCAAGGGGTGAGCAAGGGGTGAGCAAGGGGTGAGCAAGGGGTGAGCAAGGGAGAAGAAGAGAAAGAGGGAAAATAAGGAGGTTGGAGGGGAATGTACTGAGTGGGGTTAAGTCGTAAAAAGCCTCACTAGGCTGACCGTATTAGAGAGAGGAAGAGAAAGAGAGAGAGAGAGAGAGAGAGAGAGAGATAGAGAGGGAGGAGAGAGATAGGGAGGGAGGGGAGGAGGGAGGGAGGGAGGGAGGGAGGGAGGGAGGGAGGGAGGGAGGGAGGGAGGGAGAGGGAGGGAGGGAGGGAGAGATAGAGATAGGGAGGGAGGGAGGGAGGGAGGGAGGGAGGGAGGGAGGGGGAGGGAGGGAGGGAGAGGGAGAGAGGGGAAGAGAGGGAGAGAGTGAGAGAAAGAGAGTGAGCAGGAAAGAGAGAGGTTAGTGGTGTTGGGGAGCCACAGGAACTATCAAAAGCCCTCATAAGACACACAGGTCAGACACTCCTGTCACAAAGCTGTCACTCAACCTTTATACAAGATGTCATTGGTTCTGTGCCACTCTGAGTCCTCTCACCCACAGACACAGCCCCGAGAGCCTCAAAAACACCTTCAAGACAAAATGGTTGCTCTAAGTTGCTCTATTTTGAAAACTTCTGTATTTGATAACTTCCGGTGTCATTCTGGAAAGCCTTGTCAGCAGCACTCTAGGTAATGATAATAACGGTCAATGTCAATATTGATCATATATATATTTGCAGTCAAAATGTATATTTCAGACTCTTCCGTTCCGCTGGCCATCTGCCTTACTCAGCAGGTTCTCTATGGCTGACTGTTGTCTTCCATATAGACAGTATGCATACAGTACATACATCCACACATCCCTACACAGTCATCTCCATGGTAACCATACACTGCTCAGGGTTCTAATGTCACAGGAACAAACAGCACTGCTTCCTGCTGGGGGAAATACCTGAGAGGAGTGCAGAGATGAGGATGTGTGTGTGTGTGTGTGTGTGTGTGTGTGTGTGTGTGTGTGTGTGTGTGTGTGTGTGTGTGTGTGTGTGTGTGTGTGTGTGTGTGTGTGTGTGTGTGTGTGTGTGCGTGTGTGTGTGTCATGTGAGGGAAAGAAAGGGGGGAAGCGAGGAGGAGAGAAAGGAGAGAAAAGGAGGCAGGTTGGTCATCTTGCAGGAATGCCCAATGAGAAAGAGGGGGAGTTGGAAAAGTCGTAGAGGGATGGAGGGCATAAAGACAAATGGATATAAGGATTGAATGATGGAGAGTAGAGAGGACTGCGGGGTGGAGAAGGGATAGAGGGTATAGAGGAGTGGATGGAGTGAGAAAGGGTATAGAGGAGTGGATGGAGGGATAGAGGGTATAGAGGAGTGGATGGAGGGATAGAGGGTATAGAGGAGTGGATGGAGGGATAGAGGGTATAGAGGAGTGGATGGAGGGATAGAAAGATGGAGGAGTGGATGGAGGGATAGATGGTGTAGAGGAGTGGATGGAGGGATGGAGGAGTGGATGGAGGGATAGAGTAGAGGAGTGGATGGAGGGATAGAGGGTATAGAGGAGTGGGATTGAGAGGGTATAGAGGATGGATGGAGGGATAGAGGGTATAGAGGAGTGGATGGAGGGATAGAGGGTATAGAGGAGTGGATGGAGGGATAGAGGGTATAGAGGAGTGGATGGAGGGATAGAGGGTATAGAGGAGTGGATGGAGGGATAGAGGGTATAGAAGAGTGGATGGAGGGATAGAGGGTATAGAGGTGTGGATGGAGGGATAGAGAGATGGAGGAGTGGATGGAGGGATAGATGGTATAGAGGAGTGGATGGAGGGATAGAGGGTATAGAGGAGTGGGTGGAGGGATAGAGGGATGGAGTGGGGATGAGAAAGGGTATAGAGGATATGGATGGAGGGATAGAGGGTGGATGGAGGGATAGAGGGTATAGAGGAGTGGATGGAGGGATAGAGGGTATAGAGGAGTGGATGGAGGGATAGAGGGTATAGAGGAGTGGATGGAGGGATAGAGGGTATAGAGGAGATGGAGGGATAGAGGGTATAGAGGGATGGAGGGATAGAGGTATGGATGGGTGGATGGAGGGATAGAGGGTATATGGAGTGGATGGAGGTGGATGGAGGGATGGAGTGGAGGGATGGAGTGGATGGAGGGAGGGTATAGAGGAGTGGATGGAGGGATAGAGGGTATAGAGGAGTGGATGGAGGGATAGAGGGTATAGAGGAGTGGATGGAGGGATAGAGGGTATAGAGGAGTGGATGGAGGGAGTATAGTGGAGTGGATATAGAGGGTATAGTGGAGTGGATGGAGGGGAATAGAGGGTATAGAGGAGTGGATGGAGGGAGAGAGGGTATAGAGGAGTGGATGGAGGGATAGAGAGTATAGAGGAGTGGATGGAGGGATAGAGGGTATAGAGGAGTGGATGGAGGGATAGAGAGTATAGAGGAGTGGATGGAGGGATAGAGGAGATGGGATGGAGGAGTGGATGGAGGGATAGAGGTATTGGGGAGTGGATGGAGTGATAGAGGGTATAAAGTAGTGGATGGAGGGATAGAGAGATGGAGGAGTGGATGGAGGGATAGAGAGTATAGAGGAGTGGATGGAGGAATAGAGAGATGGAGGGATGGAGAGAGTTCTGCAGGATCAATGTTAAATGGCCTGGTTAACGACCGGCACACAGCTGACAAAGTCATTCATTTCTGCCAGGACTCTGTGCTGTGTGTGTCCCACTGTCACAGTTCCACAGGCATGCACTGTGAACACTCTGATGCAGAACCCCAGAGCTGTGGGTCAGCTCCCCTGCTCAGCGCTCAGGATCAGGTTACACAACACACTGCAGTCCAGTGCTGACACACGCACATCAGTCCACTCAGCTATACTGTCTAAACCAAACTACAGACCTATAGACAACCACTCAGCTATACTGTCTAAACCAAACTACAGACCTATAGACAACCACTCAGGCTACGTTACATTCAGTTATACTGTCTAAACCCAACGACAGACCTATAGACAACCACTCAGACTACGTTACATTCCATTGTACTACACAACCTACAGGTAACTGCCCAAATAATGGAAATACTTGAGTAAATGAGGGATACAAAGTATATTGGTAACAGGTGCTTACACATTGGTGTGGTTCCTGAGTTAATTAAGCAATTAACATCCCATTGTGCTTAGGGTCATGTATGAAAATGCTGGACAAGCCATTATTTTGGATACCATGGCTATTTTATTTATTATTTATTTATTTCATCTTTATTTAACCAAGTAGGCTAGTTGAGAACCGTCCAGAGTAGTGATGCTGGACGGGTGGGCAGGTGCGGGCAGCGATCGGTTGAAGAGCATGCATTTAGGTTTACCTGCATTTAACAGCAGTTGGAGGCCACGGAAGATAGTTATATAACATTGAAGCTCGTTTGGAGGTTAGTTAACACAGTGTCCAAAGAAGGGCCAGAGGTATACAGAATGGTGTCGTCTATGTAGAGGTGGATCAGAGAATCACCAGCAGCAAGAGCGACATCATGGATGTACAGTGCCTTGCGAAAGTATTCGGCCCCCTTGAACTTTGCGACCTTTTGCCACATTTCAGGCTTCAAACATAAATATATAAAACTGTATTTGTTTGTGAAGAATCAACAACAAGTGGGACACAATCATGAAGTGGAACGACATTTATTGGATATTTCAAACTTTTTTAACAAATCAAAAACTGAAAAATTGGGTGTGCAAAATTATTCAGCCCCTTTACTTTCAGTGCAGCAAACTCTCTCCAGAAGTTCAGTGAGGATCTCTGAATGATCCAATGTTGACCTAAATGACTAATGATGATAAATACAATCCACCTGTGTGTAATCAAGTCTCTGTATAAATGCACCTGCACTGTGATAGTCTCAGAGGTCCATTAAAAGCGCAGAGAGCATCATGAAGAACAAGGAACACACCAGGCAGGTCCGAGATACTGTTGTGAAGAAGTTTAAAGTCGGATTTGGATACAAAAAGATTTCCCAAGCTTTAAACATCCCAAGGAGCACTGTGCAAGCGATAATATTGAAATGGAAGGAGTATCAGACCACTGCAAATCTACCAAGACCTGGCCGTCCCTCTAAACTTTCAGCTCATACAAGGAGAAGACTGATCAGAGATGCAGCCAATAGGCCCATGATCAATCTGGATGAACTGCAGAGATCTACAGCTGAGGTGGGAGACTCTGTCCATAGGACAACAATCAGTCGGATATTGCACAAATCTGGCCTTTATGGAAGAGTGGCAAAAAGAAAGCCATTTCTTAAAGATATCCATAAAAAGTGTTGTTTAAAGTTTGCCACAAGCCACCTGGGAGACACACCAAACACGTGGAAGAAGGTGCTCTGGTCAGATGAAACCAAAATTGAACTTTTTGGCAACAATGCAAACGTTATGTTTGGCGTAAAAGCAACACAGCTCATCACCCTGAACACACCATACCCACTGTCAAACATGGTGGTGGCAGCATCATGGTTTGGGCCTGCTTTTCTTCAGCAGGGACAGGGAAGATGGTTAAAATTGATGGGAAGATGGATGGAGCCAAATACAGGACCATTCTGGAAGAAAACCTGATGGAGTCTGCAAAAGACCTGAGACTGGGACGGAGATTTGTCTTCCAACAAGACAATGATCCAAAACATAAAGCAAAATCTACAATGGAATGGTTCAAAAATAAACATATCCAGGTGTTAGAATGGCCAAGTCAAAGTCCAGACCTGAATCCAATGGAGAATCTGTGGAAAGAACTGAAAACTGCTGTTCACAAATGCTCTCCATCCAACCTCACTGAGCTCGAGCTGTTTTGCAAGGAGGAATGGGAAAAAAATTCAGTCTCTCGATGTGCAAAACTGATAGAGACATACCCCATTCACAAAGCGACTTACAGCTGTAATCGCAGCAAAAGGTGGCGCTACAAAGTATTAACTTAAGGGGGCTGAATAATTTTGCACGCCCAATTTTTCAGTTTTTGATTTGTTAAAAAAGTTTGAAATATCCAATAAATGTTGTTCCACTTCATGATTGTGTCCCACTTGTTGTTGATTCTTCACAAAAAAATACAGTTTTATATCTTTATGGTTGAAGCCTGAAATGTGGCAAAAGGTCGCAAAGTTCAAGGGGGCCGAATACTTTCGCAAGGCACTGTATACAGAGAAAAGAGTCAGCCCGAGAATTGAACCCTGTGGCACCCCCATAGAGACTGCCATAGGTCCAGACAACAGGCACTCCGATTTGACACACTGAACTCTATCAGAGAAGTAGTTGGTAAACCAGGCGAGGCAATCATTTGAGAAACCAAGGCTGTTGAGTCTGCCGATAAGAATATGGTGATTGACAGAGTCGAAAGCCTTTGCCAGGTCGATTAATATGGCTGCACAGTATTGTCTCTTATTGATGGCGGTTATGATATCGTTTAGGACTTTGAGCGTGGCTGAGGTGCACCCATGACCAGCATAGCGAAGAAGGTACGGTGGGATGCGAAAATGGTCAGTGTGGGACTTGGAAATGGTCAGTGATCTGTTTGTTAACTTGGCTTTCAAAGACCTTAGAAAGGCAGGGTAGAATAGATATAGGTCTGTAGCAGTTTGGGTCTAGAGCATCTCCCCCTTTGAAGAGGGGGATGACCACGGCAGCGTTCCAATCTTCGGGAATCTCAGACAATACGAAAGAGAGGTTGAACAGGCGAGTAATAGGGGTTGCAACAATTTTGGCAGAACATTTTAGAAAGAGACGGTCCAGATTGTCTAGCCTTGCTGATTTGTAGGGGTCCAGATTTTGCAGCTCTTTCAAAAGATCAGCTGTCTGGATTTGGGTGAAGGAGAAATGGGGGAGGCTTGGGCAAGATGCTGTGGGGGGTACAGGGCTGTTGACTGGGGTAGGGGTAGCCAGGTGGAAAGCAAGGCCAGCCGTAGAAAAAATGCTTATTGAAATTCTCAATTATAGTGGATTTATCAGTGGTGACTGTGTTTCCTAGCCTCGGTGTTGTGGACAGCTGGGAGGAGGTGCTCTTATTCTCCATGGATTTTACAGTGTCCCAGAACTTTTTGGAGTTTGTGCTACAGGATCCAACTTTCTGCTTGAAAAATCTATCCGTAGCTTTCCTAACTGCCTGTGTATATTGGTTCCTGCATATCACGGGGGTTTCGATGCTAATGCAAAACACCACAGGATGTTTTTGTGCTGGTCAAGGGCAGTCAGGTCTGGAGAGAACCAAGGGCTATATCTGTTCTTGGTCTACAAAAAATGTAATGGGGCATGCTTATTTAAGATGGTGAGGAAGGCACTTTTAAAGAATAACCAGGCATCCTCTACTGACGGGATGAGGTCAATATCCTTCCAGGATACCCGGGCCAGGTCGATTAGAAAGGCCTGCTCGCTGAAGTGTTTTGTCCCCATCCACAGGGCAGGAGTAGTCCCTGAGTAGCTTGTTGAGCATGAAAACGATGTAAATCATATGCCATGGCCGTCTCAGTCACCAGATCTCAACCCAATTGAACACTTATGGGAGATTCTGGAGCAGAGCATGAGAGTTTTTTCCACCACCATCAACAAAACACCAAATGATGGAACTTATCATGGAAGAATGGTGTCACATTCCTCCAATAGAATTTCAGACACTTGCAGAATCTACACCAAGGTGCATTGAAGCTGTTCTGGCTCGTGGTGACCCAAAGCCCTTTTAAGACACTTTATGTTGGTTTTTACTTTATTTTGGGAGTTACATGTACTTTGACTTTGTTTCATTCCAGACATTTGCTCCCTTCCCTCTGTCCTCATTCCCTCCCTCCATGTACTCCTCATTCAAGGGAAGTGAATGCAGGCATGGGGAAGGAAACCACTCTATGGATTGAAATGCAGCCGTAGTCAAGCTCCCCTCATCCTCTCATTCTATATCACACTGAGCTTCATAAACAGAGCCATCTGTATATAATCCCTCCTCCCTATCCCCTACTCACCCCCCAACCCTATCACTACTCCCAGCTCTCCCCCTGTCCCTCCAATCACTGGCAATAGTCTCTATTTGGCCCTGCGCAAATGAAACACTACACCGTTACCCTCCCTAGCCCGATCCCCTCTACCCCTCATCACCCATTTTTAACTTTGCCACCCCCCTCCATCCCTACCCCTATTCCCCCTAGTCCTATGTCTATGAGGCAATCCCTCTCCCCTCCTCCCCCCAGCCCCCCTTTCGCGCCCCCATAATTGTTTGTGATATTTAACCAAAATATCCGTGGTCCATTAACTGACCAGGGCTTGTTGATAGGCTCCGGTCGCCCCCTGAAAAAGCAGGGTTGGCCGCCGGCCAAACACCCATTTCCTGTTAGTCTGAGAGGCTGCATGCAGCCACTGGAGCTCAGATGCATTTCCTGACTTTTATTAATGACCAGGAGAGCATCAGCAGCTACAGCCTGCAAACTCCGACCGACACACACCGCTCACGAGAGAGGGAGGGAGTAGGGATGGAAGGAGAGATAGAAGAGAGGGTGGGGGATGAGTGTGTGAGTGACACAGAGAGAGAGAAAGAGAGGGGGGTGTAGTGATGAATGAAGAGACGGAGATACAGAATTCAATGAGATTGAGCAGCAGAAAGGTGGACTGAGAGTGAGAGAAAGAGTGAGGGAGAGAGAAGAAAGATGGGAAAGATGAGAGATAAGCGGCTGTTTTAAATAAATGGAGAGGGAGTGAAAGAGAGAGAGAGAGATGAATAAAGAGTAGGGGCTGTTAAAGATAGAGAGGAGACAGACAGTCCAGAATTGCATCATATGGAGGAAAGATGAGCATAGTCATCTTCCATGGGAAAACAGAGAGAGTGGAGGGGCGAGGGCTCTTCCTGACAGAGGGAAACAGAGAGAGAGAGTGGAGGGGCGAGGGCTCTCCCTGACAGAGGGAAACAGAGAGAGTGGAGGGGCGAGGGCTCTCCCTGACAGAGGGAAACAGAGAGAGTGGAGGGACGAGGGCTCTTCCTGACAGAGGGAAACAAAGAGAATGGAGGGACGAGGGCTCTTCCTGACAGAGGGAAACAGAGAGAGTGGAGGGGCGAGGGCTCTTCCTGACAGAGGGAAACAGAGAGAGTGGAGGGGCGAGGGCTCTTCCTGACAGAGGGAAACAGAGAGAGTGGAGGGTTGGGGGCTCTTCCTGACAGAGGGAAACAGAGAGAGTGGAGGGTTGGGGGCTCTTCCTGACAGAGGGAAACAGAGAGAGTGGAGGGGCGAGGGCTCTTCCTGACAGAGGGAAACAGAGAGAGTGGAGGGGCGAGGGCTCTTCCTGACAGAGGGAAACAGAGAGAGTGGAGGGACGAGGGCTCTTCCTGACAGAGGGAAACAAAGAGAATGGAGGGACGAGGGCTCTTCCTGACAGAGGGAAACAGAGAGAGTGGAGGGGCGAGGGCTCTCCCTGACAGAGGGAAACAGAGAGAGTGGAGGGACGAGGGCTCTTCCTGACAGAGGGAAACAGAGAGAGTGGAGGGACGAGGGCTCTTCCTGACAGAGGGAAACAAAGAGAGTGGAGGGACGAGGGCTCTTCCTGACAGAGGGAAACAGAGAGAGTGGAGGGACGAGGGCTTCCTGACAGAGGGAAACAGAGAGAGTGGAGGGACGAGGGCTCTTCCTGACAGAGGGAAACAGAGAGAGTGGAGGGCGAGGGCTCTTCCTGACAGAGGGAAACAGAGAGAGTGGAGGGACGAGGGCTCTTCCTGACAGAGGGAAACAGAGAGAGTGGAGGGACGAGGGCTCTTCCTGACAGAGGGAAACAGAGAGAGTGGAGGGACGAGGGCTCTTCCTGACAGAGGGAAACAAAGAGAGTGGAGGGACGAGGGCTCTTCCTGACAGAGGGAAACAAAGAGAGTGGAGGGACGAGGGCTCTTCCTGACAGAGGGAAACAAAGAGAGTGGAGGGACGAGGGCTCTTCCTGACAGAGGGAAACAGAGAGAGTGGAGGGACGAGGGCTCTTCCTGACAGAGGGAAACAGAGAGAGTGGAGGGGCGAGGGCTCTTCCTGACAGAGGGAAACAGAGAGAGTGGAGGGGCGAGGGCTCTTCCTGACAGAGGGAAACAGAGAGAGTGGAGGGGCGAGGGCTCTTCCTGACAGAGGGAAACAGAGAGAGTGGAGGGGCGAGGGCTCTCACTGACAGAGGGAAACAGAGAGAGTGGAGGGACGAAGGCTCTTCCTGACAGAGGGAAACAGAGAGAATGGAGGGACGAGGGCTCTTCCTGACAGAGGGAAACAGAGAGAGTGGAGGGAAACAGAGAGAGTGGAGGGCTCTTCCTGACAGAGGGAAACAGAGAGAGTGGAGGGACGAAGGCTCTTCCTGACAGAGGGAAACAGAGAGAATGGAGGGACGAGGGCTCTTCCTGACAGAGGGAAACAGAGAGAGTGGAGGGACGAGGGCTCTTCCTGACAGAGGGAAACAAAGAGAGTGGAGGGACGAGGGCTCTTCCTGACAGAGGGAAACAGAGAGAGTGGAGGGACGAGGGTTCTTCCTGACAGAGGGAAACAGAGAGAGTGGAGGGACGAGGGCTCTTCCTGACAGAGGGAAACAGAGAGAGTGGAGGGGCGAGGGCTCTTCCTGACAGAGGGAAACAGAGAGAGTGGAGGGGCGAGGGCTCTTCCTGACAGAGGGAAACAGAGAGAGTGGAGGGACAGAGAGAGTGGAGGGCTCTTCCTGACAGAGGGAAACAGAGAGTGGAGTGGAGGGAAACAGAGAGAGTGGAGGGCTCTTCCTGACAGAGGGAAACAGAGAGAGTGGAGGGACGAGGGCTCTTCCTGACAGAGGGAAACAGAGAGAGTGGAGGGGCGAGGGCTCTTCCTGACAGAGGGAAACAGAGAGAGTGGAGGGACGAGGGCTCTTCCTGACAGAGGGAAACAGAGAGAGTGGAGGGTTGGGGGCTCTTCCTGACAGAGGGAAACAGAGAGAGTGGAGGGTTGGGGGCTCTTCCTGACAGAGGGAAACAGAGAGAGTGGAGGGTTGGGGGCTCTTCCTGACAGAGGGAAACAGAGAGAGTGGAGGGTTGGGGGCTCTTCCTGACAGAGGGAAACAGAGAGAGAGGAGGGTTGGGGGCTCTTCCTAACAGAGGGAAACAGAGAGAGAGGAGGGTTGGGGGCTCTTCCTGACAGAGGGAAACAGAGAGTGGAGGGGCGAGGGCTCTTCCTGACAGAGGGAAACAGAGAGAGAGGAGGGTTGGGGGCTCTTCCTAACAGAGGGAAACAGAGAGAGAGGAGGGTTGGGGGCTCTTCCTGACAGAGGGAAACAGAGAGAGAGGAGGGTTGGGGGCTCTTCCTGACAGAGGGAAACAGAGAGAGTGGAGGGACGAGGGCTCTCCCTGACAGAGGGAAACAGAGAGAGTGGAGGGGCGAGGGCTCTTCCTGACAGAGGGAAACAGAGAGGGAAAAAGAGGAGAAAGAGTGACATGACATGGCAGCTGTTAAACAAGGCCATTCTCCCAGGTCAAAGGTCAAATAGACAGACATGAGGGTGATGGGGGCACATCACTGATACAGAGGACATAATGGTAGGGGCTAGGGGAGGCTGGGGTTAGGGGGTAGGTGTACAGATCACAGAAGGTGGTGAGGGCTGAAGGCCAGTGAGGGTGTGTGGTACGGTAGGGGCGGGGTACAGACTAGAGAGACAAAGAGTTGAGTTAGAGAAGGTTGAGGGTTGTGTGTGGTATGGCATTTGAAGCATGTATATGCCCCTCTTGACCTGACAGGGTCTTGGAGCCGGAGGGGGAGGCACTGACCCACTGCAGGGGTCCTGGTTAGAGGGGTCAACAGAGGTCAGAGAAAGAGCTGCCACTCACACATTCTTTAGTCAGAGTGAGGAGACAGTATGCCTTGTGTTAGGATGAAAGGAGAGAGAGAGTAAGGTTTGGGTTATGGATGGAGAGAGAGAGAGTACGGTTTGGGTTATGGATGGAGAGAGAGAGAGAGAGTATGGTTTGGGTTATGGATGGAGAGAGAGAGTATGGTTTGGGTTATGGATGAAGAGAGAAAGAGTACGGTTTGGGTTATGGATGAAGAGAGAAAGAGTACGGTTTGGGTTATGGATGAAGAGAGAAAGAGTACAGTTTGGGTTATGGATGGAGAGAGACAGAGTACGGTTTGGGTTATGGATGAAGAGAGAAAGAGTACGGTTTGGGTTATGGATAGAGAGAGAGAGAGTACGGTTTGGGTTATGGATGGAGAGAGAGAGAGAAGAGAGAGAGAGAGAGAGAGAGAGAGTACGGTTTGGGTTATGGATGAAGAGAGAAAGAGAGAGAGAGAGAGAGAGAGAGAGAGAGAGTACGGTTTGGGTTATGGATGGAGAGAGAGAGTAAGGTTTGGGTCATGGATGGAGAGAGACAGAGTACGGTTTGGGTTATGGTACAGTTTGGGTTATGGATGGAGAGAGAGAGAGTACGGTTTGGGTTATGGATGGAGAGAGAGAGTACTGTTTGGGTTATGGATGGAGAGAGAAAGAGTACGGTTTGGGTTATGGATGGAGAGAGACAGAGTACAGTTTGGGTTATGGATGGAGAGAGACAGAGTACAGTTTGGGTTATGGATGGAGAGAGAGAGAGTACGGTTTGGGTTATGGATGGAGAGAGAGAGTAATGTTTGGGTTATGGATGGAGAGAGACAGAGTACAGTTTGGGTTATGGATGGAGAGAGACAGAGTACGGTTTGGGTTATGGATGGAGAGAGACAGAGTACGGTTTGGGTTATGGATGGAGAGAGAGAGTACGGTTTGGGTTAACAATTCAAACTTGAAAACCCCCTGTGAGTTCAGAGACACACACAAACAGTTATGTGCTAGTACTATACAAATACACACACAATCACTCACTTCACACTGTATGCTCTCTCAAATACAGACAGACAGACAGACAGACAGACAGACAGACAGACAGACAGACAGACAGACAGACAGACAGACACAGACAGACAGACAGACAGACAGACAGACAGACAGACAGACAGACAGACAGACAGACAGACAGACAGACAGAGGTAGTCTGTAAACCCAATAGCCTCTTTAGCCCCAGGGGCTTCGAGTGCGCAGGCAGTGCAGGAAGAGATAGACTGCATTATCCACATCAAAGCCCTGAGTTATCAGCCATAATCAATTCTTCCCCATTATCCCCCCACCCTCACATCCCTCACTGCCTCCCCCAACCAATCTCACACACAGTTGTCCACGCATCAGTCATTTGCAGAGCTACAGTAGGCCAGTAGGAAAGGATGGAGAGAGGGGAAGAGAAGTTGGTAGCAATGGAGAGAAAGAGAGAGAAATGAGGGAGGGAGGGAGAGGGGAAGGGAAGGGAAGTTGGTAGCGATGGAGAGAAAGAGAGGGCGGTTCGATGCTCCAGAGCCTTTCCGTTCACCTTCACACTCCTGGGCCAGACTACACTCAATCATATGACCCACTGAAGAGATGAGTCTTCAGTAAAGACTTAAATGTTGAGACCGAGTTTGCGTCTCTCACATGGGTAGTCAGACCATTCCATAAAAATGGAGCTCTATAGGAGAAAGCCCTGCCTCCAGCTGTTTTCTTAGAAATTATAGGGACAATTAGGAGGCCTGCGTCTTGTGACCGTAGAGTACGTGTAGGTATATACAGCAGGACCAAATCAGAGAAATAGGTAGGAGCAAGCCCATGTAATAGTTTGTAGGTTAGCAGTAAAACCTTGAAATCAGCCCTTGCCTTGACAGGAAGCCAGTGGATGGAGGCTAGCACTGGAGTAATATGATCAAATTTTTTGGTTCTAGTCAGGATTCTAGCAGCCATATTTAGCACTAACTGAAGTTTATTTAGTGCTTTATCCGGGTAGCCGGAAAGTAGAGCATTGCAGTAGTCTAATCTAGAAGTAACAAAAGCATGGATTAATTTTTCTGCATAATTTTTAGACAGAAAGTTTCTGATTTTTGCAATGTTAAGTAGATGGAAAAAAGCTGTCCTTGAAACAGTCTTGATATGTTCGTCAAAAGAGAGATCAAGGTCCAGAGTAAAGCCGAGGTCCTTCACAGTTTTATTTGAGACGACTGTACAACCATTAAGATTTTGAGGCTTCACCATGTTTCATTGAAATGTGTGTCATTGAAAGCTGTGTGTCATCCGCATAGCAGTGAAAGTTAACATTATGTTTTCGAATGACATCCCCAAGAGGTAAAATATATAGTGAAAACAATAGTGCTCCTAAAACGGAACCTTGAGGAACACCGAAATTTACAGTTGATTTGTCAGAGGACAAACCATTCACAGAGACAAACTGATATCTTTCCGACAGATAAGATCTAAACCAAGCCAGAACTTGTCCGTGTAGACCAATTTGGGTTTCCAATCTCTCCAAAAGAATGTGGTGATCGATGTTATCAAAAGCAGCACTAAGATCTAGGAGCAAGAGGACAGGTGCAGAGCCTTGGTCTGATGCCATTAAAAGGTTATTTACCACCTTCACAAGTGCAGTCTCAGTGCTATGATGGGGTCTAAAACCAGACTGAAGCATTTTGTATACATTGTTTGTCTTCAGGAAGGCAGTGAGTTGCTGCGCAACAGCCTTTTCTAACATTTTTAAGAGGAATGGAAGATTCGATATAGGCTGATAGTTTTTTATATTTTCTGAGTCAAGGTTTTACTTTTTCAAGAGAGGCTTTATTACTGCCACTTTTAGTGAGTTTGGTACCTATCCGGTGGATAGAGAGCCGATTATTATGTTCAACATAGGAGGGCCAAGCACAGGAAGCAGCTCTTTCAGTAGTTAGTTGGAATAGGGTCCAGTATGCAGCTTGAAGGATTATTTTCATCATTGTGTCAAGAGATATAGTACTAAAACACTTGAGTGTCTCTCTTGATCCTATGTACTGGCAGAGTTGTGCAGCCTCAGGACAACTGAGCTTTGAAGGAATACGCAGATTTAAAGAGGAGTCCGTAATTTGCTTTCTAATAATCATGATCTTTTCCTCAAAGAAGTTCATGAATTTATTACTGCTGAAGTGAAAGCCATCCTGGGGAATGCTGCTTTTTAGTTAGCTTTGCGACAGTATCAAAAAGGAATTTCGGATTGTTCTTATTTTCCTCAATTAAGTTGGAAAAATAGGATGATCGAGCAGCAGTGAGGGCTCTTCGATACTGCATGGTACTGTCTTTCCAAGCTAGTCGGAAGACTTCCAGTTTGGTGTGGTGCCATTTCCTTTCCAATTTTCTGGAAGCTTGCTTCAGAACTCGGGTATTTTCTGTATACCAGGGAGCTAGTTTCTTATGAGAAATGTTTTAGTTTTTAGGGGTGCAAATGCATCTAGGGTATTGAGCAAGGTTAAATTGAGTTCCTCAGTTAGGTGGTTAACTGATTTTGTCCTCTGACGTCCTTGGGTAGACAGATGGAGTCTGGAAGGACATCAAGGAATCTTTGTGTTGTCTGTGAATTTATAGCACGACTTTTGATGCTCCTTGGTTGGGGTCTGAGCAGATTATTTGTTGCAATTGCAAACGTAATAAAATGGTGGTCCGATAGTCCAGGATTATGAGGAAAAACATTAAGATCCACAACATGTATTCCATGGGACAAAACTAGGTCCAGAGTATGACTGTGACAGTGAGTAGGTCCAGAGACATGTTGGACAAAACCCACTGAGTCGATGATGGCTCCGAAAGCCTTTTGGAGTGGATCTGTGGACTTTTCCACGTGAATATTAAAGTCACCAAAAATTGGAATATTATCTGCTATGACTACAAGGTCCGATAGGAATTCAGGGAACTCAATGAGGAACGCTGTATATGGCCCAGGAGGCCTGTAAACAGTAGCTATAAAAAGTGATTGAGTAGGCTGCATAGATTTCATGACTAGAAGCTCAAAAGACGAAAACTTATTTATTTTTTTGTAAGTTGAAATTTGCTGTCGTAAATGTTAGCAACACCTCCACCTTTGCAGGATGCACGGGGGGATATGGTCACTAGTGTAGCCAGGAGGTGAGGCCTCATTTAACACAGGAAATTCATCAGGCTTAAGCCATGTTTCAGTCAGGCCAATCACATCAAGATTATGATCAGTGATTAGTTCATTGACTATAACTGCCTTTGAAGTAAGGGATCTAATATTAAGTAGCCCTATTTTGAGATGTAAGGTCTCACAATCTCTTTCAATAATAATAGGAATGGAGGAGGTCTTTATCCTAGTGAGATTGCTATGGCGAACACCGCCATGTTTAGTTTTGCCCAACCTTGGTTGAGGCACAGACACGGTCTCAATGGGGATAGCTGAGCTGACTATACTGACTGTGCTAGTGGCAGACTCCACTATGCTGGCAGGCTGGCGAACAGCCTGCTGCCTGGCCTGCACCATATTTCATTTCATTATGGAGCTAGAGGAGTTAGAGCCCTGTCTATGTTGGTAGATAAGATGAGAGCACCCCTCAGCAGGTCAGGCTTGGTCCTCTTTGTGGGTGAGTCCCAAAAAGAGGGCCAATTATCTACAAATTCTATCTTTTGGGAGGGGCAGAAAACAGTTTTCAACCAGCGACTGAGTTGTGAGACTCTGCTGGAGAGCTCATCACTCCCCCTAACTGGGAGTGGGCCAGAGACTCTGCTGTAGAGCTCATCACTCCCCCTAACTGGGAGGGGCCCAGAGACTCTGCTGGAGAGCTCATCACTCCCCCTAACTGGGAGGGGGCCAGATACTCTGCTGTAGAGCTCATCACTCCCCCTAACTGGGAGGGGGCCAGAGACTCTGCTGTAGAGCTCATCACTCCCCCTAACTGGGAGGGGGCCAGAGACTCTGCTGTAGAGCTCATCACTCCCCCTAACTGGGAGGGGGCCAGAGACTCTGCTGTAGAGCTCATCACTCCCTCTAACTGGGAGGGGGCCAGAGACTCTGCTGTAGAGCTCATCACTCCCCCTAACTGGGAGGGGGCCAGAGACTCTGCTGTAGAGCTCATCACTCCCCCTAACTGGGAGGGGGCCAGAGACAATTACTTGATGCCGACACATCTTTCTAGCTGATTAACACCCTGAAGCTATGTTGCGCTTGGTGATCTCTGACTGTTTCATCCCAACATCGTTGGTGCCGACGTGGATAACAATATCTCTATACTCTCTACACTCGCCAGTTTTAACCTTAGCAAGCACCATCTTCAGATTAGCTTTAATGACAGTAGCCCTGCCCCCTGGTAAACAGTGTATGATCGCTGGATGATTCGTTTTAAGTCGAATACTGTGGGTAATGGTGTCGCCAATGACTAGAGTTTTCAATTTGTCAGAGCTAATGGTGGGAAGCTTCGGCGTCTCAGACCCCGTAACGGGAGGAGTAGAGACGAGAAGGCTCGGCCTCTGACTCCGACTCGCTGCTTAATGGGCAAAACCGGTTGAAAGTTTCTGTCGGCTGAATGAGCGACACCGGTTGAGCGTTCCTACAGCATTTCCTTCCAGAAACCGTGAGAAAGTTGTCCGACTGTGGGGACCGTGTGAGGGGATTTATACTAACGTTACTATCTGAACTTACTGGTGGCACAGACGCTGTTTCATCCTTTCCTACACTGAAATGACCCTTGCCTAACGATTGCTTCTGAAGCTGGGCTTGTAGCACAGCTATCCTCGCCGTAAGGCGATCGTTCTCCTGTATATTATGAGTACAGCGACTGTAATTAGAAGGCATCGTGTTAATGTTACTACTTAGCTTCGGCTGTTGGAGGTCGTGACAAACCATGTCCAGATAAAGTGTCCGGAGTGAAAAAGTTGAATGAAAAACAAGTTGAGGGAGTGGTGACAGTGTTTCCTAGCCTCAGTGCAGTGGGCAGCTGGGAGAAGGTGCTCTTATTCTCCATGGACTTTACAGTGTCACAGAACTTTTTGGAGTTTGTGCTACAGGGTGCAAATTTCTGTTTGAAAAATCTAGACTTAGCTTTCCTAACTGCCTGTGTATATTGGTTCCTAACTTCCTTGAAAAGTTGCATATCGTGGGGGCTATTCGATGCTAATGCAGTACGCCACAGGATGTTTTTGTGCTGGTCAAGGGCAGTCAGGTCTGGAGAGAACCAAGGGCTATATCTGTTCCTGGTTCTACATTTTTTGAATGGGACATGCTTATTTAAGATGGTGAGGAAAGCACTTTTAAAGAATAACCAGGCATCCTCTACTGAAGAAATGAGGTCAATATCCTTCCAGGATACCCCAGCCAGGTCGATTAGAAATGCCTGTTCGCTGAAGTGTTTTAGGGAGCGTTTGACAGTGATGAGGGGTGGTCGTTTGACCGGAGACGCATTACGGACGCAGGCAATGAGGTAGTGATCACTGAGATCCTGGTTGAAGACAGCAGAGGTGTATTTGGAGGGCAGGTTGGTTAGGATGATATCTATGAGGGTGCCCGTGTTTACGGATTTGGGGTTGTACCTGGTAGGTTCATTGATAATTTGTGTGAGATTGAGGGCATCAAGCTTAGATTGTAGGATGTCCGGGGTGTTAAGCATTTCCCAGTGTAGGTCACCTAACAGCACGAGCTCTGAAGATAGATGGTTGGCAATCAATTCACATATGGTGTCCAGGGCACAGCTGGGGGCAAAAGGTGGTCTATAGCATGCGGCAACGGTGAGAGACTTGTTTTTGGAAAGGGGGATTTTTAAAAGTAGAAGCTTAAATTGTTTGGGCATAGACCTGGATAGTAAGACAGAATTCTGCAGGCTATCTCTGCAGTAGATTGCAACTCCACCCCCTGTGGCAGTTCTATCTTGTCGGAAAATGTTATAGTTAAGGATGGAAATTTCAGGGTTTTTGGTGGTCTTCCTAAGCCAGGATGCAGATGGCAGAGTGTGCTAAAGCAGTGAATAAAACAAACTTAGGGAGGAGACTTCTAATGTTAACATGCATGAAACCAAGGCTTTTACGGTTACAGAAGTCAAATGGGGAATGGGAGTGGGAGTGGAGCTAAGTGGGAGTGGAGCTAAGCATGGCAGGGCCTGGATTAACCTCTACATCACCAGAGGAACAGAAGAGGAGTAGGATAAGGGTACGGCTAAAGGCTATAAGAACTGGTCAGCTAGTACGTTCGGAACAGAGAGTAAAAGGAGCAGGTTTCTGGGCATGGTAGAATAGATTCAGGGCATAATGTACAGACAAAGGTATGGTAGGATGTGAGTACAGTGGAGGTAAACCTATGCATTGAGTGATGATGAGAGAGATTTTGTCTCTAGAAACAACATTTAAACCAGGTGAGGTCACCGCATGTGTGGGAGGTGGAACTAAAGGGTTAGCTAAGGCGTATTGAGCGGGGCTAGAGGCTCTATAGTGAAATAAGGCAATAATCACTAACCAAAACAGCAATGGACAAGGTATATTGACATTAGGGAGAGGCATGCATAGCCGATTGATCATAGGGGGTCCAGTGATAGGTATAATAAAAAATAGGTATAGTAGCCAAAGATATGCTCTAGACAGCTAGCGGGCCCCGGCTAGCAGGCTAGCAAATGGGCATTCAGGGGACGTTGTGAGATGTTCCTCCAACTTGGAGTCCACATGTGGGAAATTCAATTAATTGGACATTACTTGGAAAGGCACACAACTGTCTATAAAAGGTCCCACAGTTGACAGTGCATGTCACTGAAACAAACCATGAGGTCGAAGGAATTGTCCGTAGAGCTTCGAGACAGGATTGTGTTGAGGCACAGTTCTGGGGAAGGGTACCAAAAGAGTTTGGAACCACCACACTCTTCCTAGAGCTGGCCGCTCGGCCGAAATGAGCAGTCAGGGAAGAAGGGCCTTGGTCAGGGAGGTGACCAATAACCCGATGGTCACTCGTTCCCTAGCTCTAGAGTTCCTCTGTGGAAATGTGAGAAGGTTCCAGAAGGACAACCATCTCTGCAGCACTCCATCAATCAGTCATCTATGGTAGAGTGGCCACTCCTCAGTAAAAGGCACATGACAGCCCGCTTGGAGTTTGCCAAAAGGCACCTAAAGACTATCAGACCATGAGAAACAAGATTCTCTGGTCTGATGAAACCAAGATTGAACTCTTTGGCCTGAATGCCAAGCGTCACATCTGGAGCAAACCTGGCACTATCCCTCCAGTGAAGCATGGTGGTGGCAGCAGCATGCTGTGGGTATGGTTTTCAGCAGCAGGGACTGGAAGACTAGTCAGTGTATTGGCGTGGCTCTGAGTGATGGTTTTCTTTGCTGTTGTGCTGGACAAGAGTGCAAAGATGAATGGGAGCAAAGTACAGAGAGCTTCTTAATGAAAACCTGCTCCAGAGCAGGTTTTAGCTGTGCAGCAACACTCCCCATCCAACCTGACAGAGCTTGAGGGGATCTGCAGAGAAGAATGGGAGAAACCCCCAAATACAGGTGTGCCAAGCTTATAGCATCATACCCAAGAAGACTCAAGGCTGTAATCGCTGCTAATGGTGCTTCAACAAAGTACAGAGTAAAGGGTCTGAATGTTTATGTAAATGGAGTCCAGGTGAGTGATGAAGCACACTTGGCCGTAACGGTGGTGTCAGGTGTGCGCCATCACGAGCAGCCTGGTGACCTAGAGGCCGGAGAGGGAGCACACGTGACATAATGTAGGTTACCCCTTCACCTTGACAGGCCTGCTCAATTTCATTGAGATACACAATGAGGTGTGCAGCGTTGCAGAATCCAATTAATGGACTACGTCCTACCACACAATCTCCATTTTGATTGTGCATCAAATAGTTACCGTAATGCAGTATATAGTGCTGTACCTGAACATACAAAACATGTTTTGTGAATTTACATGCATTACAATATGTCATTTAATGTTAATGTAATGGTAAAGCATATTCCATATCCTGCAGACTTACTGGTTTTCTTGGGGAAATGTTCTCATGGAAAAAATCAAAATAATCGAATTGACTGATCTTCTCAGATTAGGGTTGAACTAATCTGCCAGCCTCTGCCATGGTAAAGCGGGACATCTGCCCCCCTCTAGCTCTCTGATGCCCACCTCTTTGACAAGCTAGTTCCTACCTCTTTAATGGGGCCTGTCAGCCAAATAGTGTCCAACTCTCCATTACAATGGGGTTCGATGACCTAAGGATTAGAATTTTGGAGATTACAGCCTAAATTACGTTATTTTCATCATCATTCTTGCAAAGATGGCTGATTTCCGCAAAACTTTCGCTGTTTTATTTAAGTAATAAAACTAAAACATTACTTCAAACTACTTTTGGGTACCTTGTTAACATTACAAATCAAATCAAATTTTATTTGTCACATACACATGGTTAGCAGATGTTACTGCGAGTGTAGTGAAAAGCTTGTGCTTCTAGTTCCGACAATGCAGTAATAACCAACAAGTAATCTAACATAACAATTCCAAATCTACTACCTTATACACAAGTGTAAGGGGATAAAGAATATGTACATAAAGACATATGAATGAGTCATGGTACAGAACGGCATAGGCAAGATGCAGTAGATGATATCGAGTACAGTATATACATATGAGATGAATAATGTAGGGTATGTAAACAAAGTGGCATAGTTTAAAGTGGCTAGTGATACATATATTACATAAAGATGTAGTTGATGATATAGAGTACAGTATATAGATATACATATGAGATGAGTAACATAGGGTATGTAAACATTATATTAAGTAGCATTGTTTAAAGTGGCTAGTGATATATTTTTCCATCAATTTCCATTATTAAAGTGGCTGGAGTTGAGTCAGTGTGTTGGCAGCAGCCACTCAATGTTAGTGGTGGCTGTTTAACAGTCTGATGGCCTTGAGATAGAAGCTGTTTTTCAGTCTCTCGGTCCCTGCTTTAATGCACCTGTACTGACCTCGCCTTCTGGATGATAGCGGGGTGAACAGGCAGTGGCTCGGGTGGTTGTTGTCCTTGATGATCTTTATGGCCTTCCTGTGACATCAGGTGGTGTAGGTGTCCTGGAGGGCAGGTAGTTTGCCCCCGGTGATACGTTGTGCAGACCTCACTGCCTTACGGTTGTGGGCGGAGCAGTTGCCGTACCAGGCAGTGATACAGCCCATCAGGATGCTCTCGATTGTGCATCTGTAAAAGTTTGTGAGTGCTTGGGCCAGATGAGCAGGGACCCTGGGCATCTTTCTTTTGGTGTTTTTCAGAGTCAGTAGAAAGGCCTCTTTAGTGTCCTAAGTTTTCATAACTGTTACCTTAATTGCCTACCGTCTGTAAGCTGTTAGTGTCTTAACGACTGTTCTACAGGTGCCTGTTCATTGAGTATTTATGGTTCATTGAACAAGCATGGGAAACAGTGTTTAAACCCTTTACAATGAAGATAGGTTAATTTATTTTGGATTTCTACAAATTATCTTTGAAAGACAGGGTCCTGAAAAAGGGATGTTTCTTTTTTTTGCTGAGTTTATATCAGTGGAGGCTGCTTAGGCAAGGACGGCTCATAATACTGGCTGGAATGGAGTCAATTGAATGTATCAACCGTGTTTGATACCATTCCATTTACTAAGTTTCAGACATTATGACAGCCCACCATGTCCACCTCTCTGACGGGCCCCTTGTCCACCTCTCTGACAGGCCCCTTGTCCACCTCTCTGATTGGCCCCTTGTCCACCTCTCTGATGGGCCCCTTGTCCACAAGCTCTTTGATTTCCTCCTCTCCCTTGCTGTCTATCCTGCTCCATGTTGAAAGAAATTTCAAGTGTTCACACACACCCTTTTATATGGTGACCAATTGTGGTTACCACTATGTGAAATCAATTAGCAACAACTACTAGTCATTATGTATGGTTATCAGGTATCATACATGTCATATAGATGTTTATACATTACAAACACACATTTTATTTCTGTAGTTCTCAAAATCCATTTATAGTAGACAAACCCGTGTAAAATCTATATGTTTTCCAAATGGTTCAGTGATTACCCATCGAGCGTAGTTGGATTAAGTGATGGTCAAGTGTATTTAAACAAATGAGAAGAGAATCATATGAAAATTATTGTGAGCATTGCATTGTGAAAGGAAAATACTTTATTTAGGAAGGTATTTCTAGATGAAACACTGATGAGGTTTGGAGAAAAAGTTACTGAATGATTTGTGTGTTGTACTTAGTCAATTGAAAATGTGCTTGAAGTTTTGAAAAAAACAGCTTTATTGATGATCTGTTTTGAGTTTTGAACTAAGAGTTGTGAAATTTTAACACATACTTGTGAAAATAGTACCAAAACGATAGAAAAACTGTAATTCTACTGATAGCTGCAATCACAACCAGTAAACTATTAGGTCCACTACTAGCGTACTACCATTACCAAGAATACAGTTGAAGTTGGACGTTTACATACACTTAGGTTGGAGTCATTAAAACTAGTTTTTCAACAACTCCACTAACTTCTGGTTAACAAACTATAGTTTTGGCAAGTCGGTTAGGACATCTACTTTGTGCATGACACAAGTTATTTTTCCAACAATGGTTTACAGACAGATTATTTCACTGTATCACAATTCCAGGTGGTAAGACGTTTACATACACTAAGTTGACTGTGCCTTTAAACAGCTTGGAAAATTCCAGAAAATGATGTCATGGCTTTAGAAGCTTCTGAAAGGCTAATTGACATAATTTCAGTCAATTGGAGGTGAACCTGTGGATGTAGTTCAAGGCCTACCTTCAAACTCAGTGCCTCTTTGCTTGACATAATGGGAAAATCAAAAGAAATCATGAGCGAGCATGGAGGCCTACAAACCTGACTCAGTTACACCAGCTCTGTCAGGAGGAATGGGCCAAAATTCACCCATCTTATTGTGGGATCCTTGTGGAAGGCTACCAGACGCGTTTGACCCAAGTTAAACAATTTAAAGGCAATTCTACCAAATACTAATTGAGTGTATGTAAACTTCTGACCCACTGGGAATGTGATGAAAGAAATGAAAGCTGAAATAAATAATTCTCTCTAATGTTATTCTGACATTTCACATTCCTAAAATAAAGTGGTGATCCTATCTGACCTAAGACAGGGACTTTTAC